>NW_028270177.1:94567434-95767434 GCF_037043375.1 Chiloscyllium plagiosum | reverse complement strand
TTCAGAAGAATTCCAGACATTTTGGAAACCTGAGAAATGTCAGAAATTTACAATCCAGAAAAGGAGGCCCATGAAACTGATAAGGAAATCAAAAAGAGAACGTGCATGCTAACAAATAGGAACACAAAGACTGCCTACATCTACAACATAAATTTCAAGGAAAATAAATGAAAAACAAGGTCAAATTTTGTAATCGGGAGAAGAACATTTATTGTGGTGAACAGGGAAATGGCAAGGAAAATAACCAGTTACGTTGTATCTGTCTTCACAGAGAAAGATCCAGAAATTCACCCAGAAATACCAAGTGAACATACAGGACTTGTGGAACTAAAGACATAAAGTCAATTTATATCAGTAACAAGGTAACACTTGAAAATGTAGATGGATGGAGCATTGCTAAGTCCTACAAAACACTTGTAATTCGTTTCAAAATGCCAGAAATAAAACAGCATTAATTGCACTGCCAATGACTGTATTTTATTTTCCTGTACATTTCACAGAGGCTAGAAAGCCATTGAAGGTAATAAACGTGATCCAAGCATGGTAGATAGATGAATGGAATGGATCCAAGCATCTGGAAAGGGAAAAAGTGATAGTGTGGAAAAATGCAGACCAATTGACTTGACATCTGTCAAAAAACTTTTGGAATCTCTGAGACAGGATGCGATATAGGATGTTTAGAAATTATAAACAATATTGGAGAGATTCAGTATTCATTTTTGAAACAGAAATCATACTTAATAACTTCGGAAGTTTTTGAAGGGTACTTAGAAAAATAAATGTAAGTGGAAAGTTAAAGTTTGATACACATTCAATTAACAGAGTCAGAATATCGATGCAACAAAATGTTGAAGTAATTTTACAGACTGTTGCTGAGATTGTACTTGCAGTATTGTGTACAATTTTGCTGACCTAATCCGAGAAAGAATATACTAACCACAGAGGAAATGCGAGAGACATTCTCCAGATTAATCCCTCAAATGGCTAGACTATCTCATGCAGAAACTCGGCCTCTTCAGAGTTTCAAATAATGAGAGGTGATCACAGTGAAATTTAGAAAATTCAGTAAACGTATGGCAAAGGGGGAAATTCACAGGTTGTTTCTCTGGCTGTCTACTCTACATTTAAGACAAATAATGGCAGGGGAAGGGACAGGCCATATAAGACTGCATTAAGGAGGAAATTCTTCACTCGGAGGGGACTGACACATGCAGGGGCATGGAAACCTGTTGGCAGGGCAAGATTAGGCGAATCCGCAGATAATCTACAAGTGTGTCAAGCAGAACAGAATAACCAGGGAGCAGGTTGGACCCATTAGTGACTGGCAAGTTCCATCTAAATCAACTTAGTGTTTGGAGAGAGGGTGCTGGGCGAAGCCTGATTATGTGACTGGAGGCCGGTGTCCAATGGTGTACCATAGGGGTCAGTGTTGTGTCCCTTATTATTTGTGATTCGGTGTGTTGGACTGAGCTGGACAAAATTAAAAATTACCCAACATCAGGTTATAGATCAACAGGTTTATTTTCGGAGGCACGAGCTTTCAATGCTCACAAACACCTGATGAAGAAGTAGTGCATCGAAAGCTACTTTCGATGGTGGTGGTGAGCGTGTGATTAGCAAGTTTGTGTTGGACAAAAAGATTGGTCGAGTAGTTTGCAGTGAGGAGGAAGGTCTTATGTTACAGGAAGATACAGATGGAATGGTCAGATGGACAGATCAATATAAGATGGAATGTAACCCAGAAAAATATGAGGTGATGCACTTTGGAAGAAGGAATCAGACAGGAGAGTACTCAATGAATGGCAGCACACTCGGAAGCTGAGGATGCTTCTCCATACATCCCTGAATGTGAATACACAAGTTGAAAAAGCGTAGGGGATCGTAAACATAGCCTTGATTCATCGATGCATAGATTATAAGAGCTATGCAGAACTATGATAAGGGCAAGATGGAATACTGTGTGTGGCTCTGGGAGCCACCTTACAGGAAGGATGTGATTGTAGTGGAGGGGGTTCAGAGGAGATTCACCAGGATGTTCCCTTGGATGGACCATATCAGCGATGGATAGAGGCTGAAGAAGCTCGGGTTTTTTTACTTTGGAGCAGAAAAGGCTGAGGGTGACGCGATTCAGAAGGATACTATTACGAGGTTGAAAATCACACAACACCAGGTTATAGTCCATCATGTTTAATTGGAAGCACTAGCTTTCAGAGTGTCACTCCTTCATCAGGTGTTTGTGGAGGACATAATTGTAAGACACAGAATTTATCGCAAAAGTTTACATTGTGATGCAACTGAAATTATACATTGAAAAGTACCTTGGTTGTTTGTTGAGTCCTTCATCTGTTCGAATACTATGATAGTTTCACTTCTTTCATCTGTAAATCACAAAGCTTTTTTTCAAAAGTTACATTCTCAGGTTAACTGTAGCAACTGGTGTTAGCCAGACAGTAAGTGTTCTCTGCCTGCGCCATACCGTTCAGACTGTTTTCAATATAAAAGGTGAGTTAACAGAGTCTCGCATGAATTCATGCTGTTTTTGAGCAAAGTACACTGTAACTCTGCAAGTACAAATTCACCCCACAAACGTATATGTATATGTGTGCATGTGGGTTGTGTGTGTGTCTGTCTCTCCGTCTGTTTATCTGGAGTCGGGAGTTGTGAGTGTGAGGAAGAGTGCATGTATATGATATGTGTGCATGCGAGTATAGAGTGTCTAATTATGTGAGAGGGTGTATGTGTGAGTGTGGGTCTGACGGGGCATGTGTGAGTGTCTGTGTGCATGTGTCGGAGTGTCTGTGTGTGTGTATAGTGCAATTGCGGTCACCTGTGGTGTGACATGAACCTAAGGTCCGTTTGAGGTCGGCCCTATGGATACGGAACTTAACCATCAGCCACTGATCGACTGCTGTTTGCTGCTGCCTGTCCCGAAGTCCGCCTTGAAGGATGGTCACACGAAGGTCGAGGTTGAATCTCTTGGACTGCTGAAGTGCTCTCCAACTGGGAGCGAACACTTCATCCTTTGCGGCAGCCTTTGTTCGGTTTCCCCAACTATCCATGCCTCAAGCTACCCTTGCCTTCAACGTATATGATAGATAACGTTGGCTGTGCCACATGAGTACCTGCCATGTACATGGCGGGAGGCAGCTCCATGTGTAATGATGGCATCCAGGTCCACACTCTGACACGTCTTGCAGCGTCTACCGTGACAGGGCAGCGCAGGGCTGCGGCCATCCGATGGATCCAAGCTGACACCTTCCTTGGTCACTCCTATACACATCCCTGTGATGTCTGTACAAGTTCGTCAGTGAGCTGGTTGGGATCACTGCTGTCACCTTGAAAGATTTCCTGCAGTCTCATTCGTCTGATGAAGTCCTCCGTGTCTGCTGCAAGAATCAACGGGTCCATTTTGGTGGTGGGGCAGAAGTTGAGACCCCTGCTTTGGACTTCAATCTCTTCCAGCAGAAGGGTGTGGTCCGATACGTTGATAGTATACTTACCCGCAGTGATAATGTTATCCACAGTGTCACTAGCGTGGGCTTTCCTATTACTGGTGTGAATGCCAAGTTTCTCCATTTTTTTTATACTTGGAGTGCTTGTAAGTGCTTTAGTTTTGTCAACTTGTCTGTTTGGCAATGCCGAGTAATTGTACTGCTGTAGCATGAGTGCAGGCTGAGAGTGCGGACTTCATCAGAATTTTAAGTTGTGGCGCCTGCTGAAGAGTTGGTACACGAGATCATTGAGGGGTTTGCGAGAGGTTTCTCTGCATAGTCTGTGTTGTAGGTCGACTTGATTGGGTTCGTGATCCGAAATAGTTTTGAGACCTTAAATACTTGCCTGTATTTCTGTGGAAACTTAATGTCTGCGTCAATAAGTGTGATCTTCTTGGAGATCCTCTCCACTTTACGCCGGCAGTTAGTGCTGTTGATAGTAATCATAATTTGGCGATGCTGGTGTTGCACTGCGATGTACAGAGTTAAAAATCACACAACATCGGGTTATAGTCCAACAGGTTTAATTGGAGCAACTAGCTTTCTTGCGCCGTTCCTTCATTATGTGATTGTGGAGGACATAATTGTAAGACACAGAATTTATAGCAAAATTTTACATTGTGATGTAACTGAAATTATACATTGAAAAATACATTGGTTGTTTGTTGAGTCTTTTATCTGTTGGAATACAATGATAGTTTCACTTCCTTCATAAGTATGTCACAAAACTTTTTTTTCGAAGTTACATTCTCAGGTTAAGTGTAAAAATTGGTGTTAGCCATATAATACATTGAAGGTGTTAGTCCCCTGTGTTCTCTGTCTGTGCCATAATGTTTAGGCTCATTTTAATCCAAAAAGTGAATTCGCAGAGTCTTACATGAATTCATGCAGTTTTTGAGCAAAGTACACTGTAACTCTGCAAGTACAAATTCACCCCACGAACGTATGTATATATGTGTCCCTGTAGGTTTGTGTGTGTGTGTGTGTGTGTGTGTGTGTGTATGTGTGTGTGCCTGTCCATCTGTCTCTCTGGAGGAGGGGTTGAGAGTGTGAGAGAGAGTGTATCTGTGTGTATGTGAGTGTAGAGTGTCTAAGTCTGTGAGGGGGTGCATGTGTGGGTGTGGGACTTTGGGAATTAAACAGATTAATCAGGACTTTGTATCCAGTCCTTCAGAGTTCCGTACGCGCCCTCATCCCCCGTACGTCTCATGTAGGCAGGTTCTACCGCCTTCCAAAGGTACACAAAGCCAAGACACCAGGACGTCCCATCGTAACAGGCAATGGAACCCTGTGTGAGAATATCTCCGGCTATGTTGAAGGCATCTTGAAACTTATTGTACAGAGGATTACCCAGCTTCTGTCGCAACACTACAGATTTCTTATGGCACCCACGGACCAGTCGAACCGGGAACATTCCTCGTGACAATTGACGTTTCTGCACTCTACACCATCATCCCGCACAATGACGGCATCGCGGCAACAGCCTCAGCACTCAACATCACCAACTGCCAATCTCCAAACACCGCCCTACAATTCATCCACATTATCCTCGTTCACAACGTCTTCACCTTTGACAACCAGTTCTTCATCCAGCCACATTGAACAGCCATGGGGATCAAATTTGCATCCCAATATGCCAACATCTTCATGCAAAGGATCGAACAAGACTTTTTCTCTCCGCATGACCTCCAACCAACATTATACACCAGGTACATTGCCAACATTTTCTTCCTCTGGACCCATGGCGAGGAGTCACTGATGAAACTACACAGTGATATCAAGAAATTTCATCCCACCATCAAACCCACTATGGACTACTCTCGACTATCTGTCTCATTCTTGGACTCATGCATCTCCATGAAGGATGGACACCTCAGCACCACACTCTACTGAAAAACCCACAGACAACCTCACCATGCTACACTTCTCCAGCTTCCACCCAAAACATATTAAAGCATCCATCCCCTATGGATAAACCCGACGCGTATACCGGATCTGCTCAAATGAGGAGGAACGTGACAGGCATCTGGAAGTACTCAGGGATGCCCTCATATTAACGGGGTACGGTGCTCAACTCATCGACCGCCAGTTCCGAAGTGCTTCAGCAAGGAACTGTAATAACCTCCTGAAGAGACAGTCACGTGCTGCAACTGACAGAGTACCCTTCGTTGTCCAGTACTTCCCAGGAGCTGAAAAACTACGCAATGTTCTTCGTGACCTGCAACACATTATCAATGAGGATGTGCAGAGCTACAAGTCCTTCCCCGCACCTCCACTGTTTGCCTTTCAACAAACGCCAAATCTCAAACAGTTCATTGTTCGTCGCAAGCTGCCTGGCTCTCCATACAATCCTGTCACGATAGGCGCTGCAAGACGTGTCAGAGTGCGGACAAGGATACCACCATTAACACATGAGGACACATCCCACCATGTACATGCAGATACTCACGTTGTATATCTTATACGTTGCAGGCAAGAATGCTCTGAGGCACGGTACACTGGGGAAACGGAGCAAAGACTACGGCAATGGATGAATAGGCACCGCACAAGAATCAACAGACAGGATACACCCTCCCAGTTGGGGAACACTTCAACCGTCCAGGAAATTCAACCTCGGACCTTCGGGTGACCATCCTCCAAGGCGGACTTCGGGTCAGGCAGCAGAGAAAAGTGGCCAAGCAGAAGCTCAGAGGCTGATAACTAAGTTCTGTACACATAGCGAGGGCCTCAACCAGGACCTTGGGCTCATGTCACACTACAGGTGACCACCATTGCACTTTTCACACGAGCAGACACTCCTACACACGCACACACACACGAACACGGACAAACGTATACACAGACACACAGAGACACTCACGCACACCCCTACAGACACACACACTCCCACACTCACACATGCATCCTCTCACAGACTTAGACCACTCTATGCTCACATACTCACATATACACTCTCTCACACAGACACTCACAAACCCCACCCCAGACCAACGCACACACACACCCTGAAAGAAACACACACTCCCACACCCACACATGCACCCCCTCACGGACTTAGACACTCTACTCTCACATATACACTCTCTCTCACATTCACAATCGCCACCCCAGACAGACAGACAGACAGACACACACACACACAAACACACACACACAAACACATACAAACCTACAGGCACACATATACATACACGCTTGTGGGATGCATTTGTATTTGCAGTGTTACTGTGTACTTTGCTCAAAAACTGCATGAATTCATGTAAGACTCTGTTAAGTCACTTTTTAGAATAAAATCATTCTGAACGGTATGGCACAGACAGAGTACACAGGGGATTAACACCTTCAATGTATTATTTGGCTAACACCAATGGTTACATTTAACCTGAGAATGTAATTTTAAAAATCAATGCTTTGTGATTTACATATTAAAGAAGTGAAACTATCATGGTATTCATGATAGATGAAAGACTAAAAAAAATCAAGATAGTTTTCAATGTATAATTTCAGTTACATCACACTGTAAACCTTTGCTATAAATTCTGTGTTCTGCAACTGTGTCCTCCACAAACACCTGATGAAGGAACGGCGCTCGGAAAGCTAGTGTGCTTCCAATTAAACCTGCTGGACTATAACCTGGTGTTGCGTGACCTTTTTTTAACTTTGTATACCCCAGTCCAACACTGGCATTCCAAAACAAAATTTGAGGGGCATGGAGAGAGTAAGTAGACAGCTGCTGTTCATTTTAGTCAGAGAGAGAAGAATAGGGGGGAGCACTGTCTTAAACTGAAGGGTATGGGACTTAGAGAGGGCTTAAGTGTCGTTTTTCACCCACAAGGATTTGTGGTCTGAACTGCACTACCGGAGAGGGAGTCATCACGGTAATCTCACAACTGTTACAAAATACTCGGACGTCCACTTGAAGTGTCATAACATTCCAAGCTATGGGGCTTGTGTAGGTAAGTGGGACTAATGCAGATCGTGCTGTATTTCTGGCGGCACAGCGTTTATGCTTCTATGAGTGCATGGTTGTGCAAGGTCAATGATTGAGAAGCTTAAGACAGGAATTGATGAGTTTCAGAACACTCTATATGCACAAGGGTATTAAGATTGAACTTGTAATAGCTTCAAAAAGTATGTCAATGGCAAATTAAGGGGAAAAACGTTCAACTTCTTTACAGTCTGAAACCAGTGAGTGGAGAATGCAGAACAGGGAACTATACAGCAAATATTTCAGTTATGTCGTCACAGAAGAAAGCAAAATAAAAAAAAATCTTCCCAGCAAAACTAGGAAACTTTAATCTGGTGAGAGAGAAAACAGGGAAGAGAATGAAATTTGCAAACTAAGGTTATGGAGAAAGTGTTTTAAGTGAAAGCAGTGGGCTAAGACAAAGTCAACAGAGATTTATCAAACGGAAATCATATTTGAGAAATTGACTTTCAGCAAAATTATGGAGAAGCAATCAATGCAATACGATTGGATTTTCAGAAAGATTTTTGATAAAGTCCCAAACCTACTATGCAAATTCGATACATATGAGACAGGGGCTAATAGAATTGCATGGTTTTAGAAAGGGAGAGCTAACAGGAAACAGTGAGAAGGACTAAATCAATAATTTTTCGAGCGGAGGATTCGGGGGTATAGCAGAATTCAGTGCTTGGGCCCTAGTTATTTCAAATACACAGCAAACCTTTGTTAGAGGGAATCAAATGCAATATTTCCCAGTCTGCTGGTGGCACTAATTGATGTCGGATTGTGAGTAGGTGAGGAGGATGTAAAAAAGCTCCAAGGTAAACTGAGGCAAGTGGAGTGTCTGTGCAAATACGTGGCAGATGACGACCAATGTGGATAGATGTGAGGTTGTGCCCTTTGATAGGAAAAAGAAAACGCCAGCCTACCATTTGAAAAGGTTGGAAAATGTTATTCTATAAACGGACTTATGCTTCTTTTTGTTTCATTCCTCACCGACATCCGCGGTTCATGCATGGCAGTGAGTTCTGAAGCCAGAAAAAAAAATACAGGAGATGTCATTGGGACGCTTACCAGTGTACATAGACCCACCAGTTGGGTAGCTGTAACATTGAAAAGGATCTCGATCTCCCTGTAAACTAGTCACTGAAAGTAGTTTTTTTTGCAGGAACAGAAAGCAGTTAGGAAGGTAAAGGGTGCGTTGACATTCATTTCAGGGGAATTTGAGTCCAGGAGTAAGGGTGTCTTACTGCAGCGGGACAAGGCCTTGCTGAACCCCCATCTCGAACATTTTTCAGTATCGTGTGCAGTTTTGGTCTCCTTGCCTAACAAATCTTACATTGAGGGAGAGCAGTGAAGGATGACCAGACGGACCTCTGGAAAGAAAGGATTTTGTGGGAACAGAGTTTGGGTCGACTGAACCTATATTCCATGTGCTTTAGCAAAATGTGTGGAGACCTCAGTGAAATATTTAAAGCTCTGACAGGCCGAGACAGATTAGAAGCAGGGATGGTAATTTTCGCGGCATTTCAGAGACCATTGAAGAGTTTAGCACATGTCTGTACGTCTGTAGTCACTTTTATGTCAGACCAGAAAAGCATGGGAGATGTAATCCCTGAAAGTACATTGGTTAAGCAAACTGCTGTTTGCAATCGACATTGGCTTCAAGGTAACTGTTACTGACACCAGATTTTAGATCTCGATATTCAATTAATTGTCTTTAACTTCCACAAACTTCCAGAGTATTATCCATGTCTGGATTAGTCGTAAAATAACATTTCCACAGCAGCACAATCTCCACAGGGGGACCTGTCAGAAACCACACTGAGCAGGTTATTCCTATGCTGCTGGACAGCTATGTCAAAAAGAATTCCCATCAATTTGAGAATCGTGATGGGACTGAGGTGGTGGTAATTGGTCAGATTATAATTATTCCCCTCTTAGGGAACTGGATGCAGCTGAGTAATTTTCCTCATTGCAAGGGAGATGTCAGAGATGGAGCTGGAATGAAACAGCTTCCCCAGGGACATGACTTGTTGTGCAGCACAAGTCTTCAGTCCTATTGCGGGAGTAGTGTCAGGGTTCATTGTCTTTCTTATATCTACTGTGTTCTTCTGTCACGTGAGGAAAATCCAATTGTTTGAAGGCTGACATCTGTGATTCAGCGGGCATCACGACGAAGGTGAGGTGAATCTTCGAATCAACACTTCTTCTGTGGATGGTGCAGATACTGCATCCTTGTCTTTTACACTGATGTGCAGGGCTGTTCCATTACTTAGGATGGGGATGTTTGTGAAGCCCTTTCCCCCGTCATTTGTTTCATCATCCATCACCATTTATGACTGAATGTGGCAGGACTGCAGAGCTTCAATCAGATCTGTTGACGAAGTGCGGTAGCTTTAATGGGTTAGCATCAGGTTTAGTTTCAGATGGTTCTGAACTTGACATGTTCACCCACACTCGTCACTGAGCCAGTGATCGTGTTGATGGCAATGGCAGACTGAAGGATTATCCTAGGCAAAAAAGTTACAGGTTGTGGTTGACTGCAGGTCTGCTTCTTCTGCTGCTGTGGTCTACAGTACTACACGAATACGCAGTTTGGAGCAGCAATATCTGCAATTCTGCTGTCTGTCCCCAGTTCACATCAAGACCCATTCATCTCTCAGCCCTGTACAAACTCTGGTTTGTGATGTGATAACACTTCCATTTTCAAATTCTCATTTTGCTGAGCATCTCTCCCCGGGTCATGCTTTCAATCTGACACATTTCGCAAAGTCATTTAACTAATTTTAATTCAGTTGTTTAGTTCATCTGAATCCTTTTCCTTGAGTAATGGCATCTTCTGTGTTTAAAGTGAATGCATTTCCTTCTGTTTCTCTCCCCGACCATGATTAAGAGCTCGGTAATGTCAGTGATGCCAGAGTGATGTAGTTTCCGAGCCAATGAATTCTCTGGATTCCCAATAATCTTCACCACATTGTATGATTACTCTTTTGATTTGATGCTGTCCCCTACTTCTCTTATCGCTCATGGCTGCCTTGTCCTCCCATGAATATGTTTCATCTTCTTTGGGATGAATTTTATTATTTTCCGAATTGTCCACATAAATTCCTGCCTTTGCTGCTCCATGGTCTTTCCTGCTCGGTTCCCCTTCCAATAAAATCTGACCAGCTCCTCCCGCATGTCCTTGTAGTTACATTGCTCAATTATAAGCACATTACATCAAGAAGAGTGCAATAGATATAAACTGAAAGAAGGAGTTTTGAGAGAAGGAATACGAAGAATAATTGTTTGGTTCCTTAACTAGATACAAAGAGAGAACCAGCGAGAGGATATAGATGTGGAGATGTGAGAAATGAGAAAACTAGATTATCGAAAAAGTAGATGTACGATCCTCAATGTTTTGCCAATTCCTGTGTGCTGTTTTCCTTTGTACAGTGCATGGACAACACAGTAATAGTTTCAAATGTTGGGTCTGATGCGAGATTTTTTATCTCCAATAATATGACAGACACTAGCTTTGAAAGAAAGCAGCAGGTCAATATATTTTATTCCCAGTAGAAAAGGGATTAACTGAAATAACTAAAGCAAGAATTTATTATACACAACCTGATAAGAAAGAGACACTAGAGTTGGGAACCCCACAAAAGTGGGAAGGTTGAGAGAAGGGGAACATTTCACTTCAGATGAGAATAAAATAATGATTGAATGCTTTACAAATGTTATACATCATGTGCATCAATTTTCGTTAAGTGTGTCACCGTTTTTCTTTCAGAATGTGTTGTTAATATATGAACAATCTTACTTATCTGAACACACACTGATTAAACAGCGTATATAAAATCATTTTTCCTCCATTTCATACTGTCCTGTTGTCGTGCTACCAGGATACATGAACACCAATTGCCTTAAAAAGACATGTCCCACTATCACTAGTTTCCATATATACAGACAAAGAAGGACACCATTTTGACTGGAACAACATACATATCCTAGCACATGCGAAACAAAGACGCACACAAACGTTCGCAGAGGCATGGCATTCTAACCAGATGTACACTAATAAACATATCAATTTAGATCCTTTCAAAATTCCTTTGAAAAAAAGAACTGGAAATGACATCACACAACTTAAGAAACGACAACATATGAACAGAGAGGCGGGACATACTACCAGTGTGTCAACGGTGACTCTCACTGATTATGTTACCTCGTCATGGTGATGAAACATCTGAAAATAAACCTTCAAGCTCAGCGAGCTAACTTACATACTTATAACTTGTTATTTTTGTTTTAATAGTGGAATTTGGGACTTTTCTGTCACTCGTGTTTTAACAGAGTACGAGGTGAGGTGAGATTTTCTGGGTGAGTGGTTTTAATTTACAGAGGGGTTCAACATCAACATCATAACGGTTTTAGGGCTTGTCATATGGGATTTGGACAGATTTGAACAGAATTGGGGTGCAGAAGATCCCAGTAGAATTCATTACTTGTCAGGTAGTGAACTGGAACTTCAAATAAAATTCATTTAATTTTGTTTCCTTGTGGTTGGTCAAAATAAAATAAATTGATTTTAACATTACTAAAGATTCTGGGGTTTGAATATGATTCCCATATTTCGGTGAGACAAATGTCAAAAGCTTTATTATTTCATTTGAAAAATTGGCTCGGCAGATGGTGTGTCCAGTGAACTTGTGGATAATGGTAGTTCAGGCTAAGCCGGTGGGGACAGCACGTGAAGTATGAACAGTGCTGTCAGATGAGGGGTCAAGGGATTATGCAGATGTCAAACAGGCTATTTTGAGTGCTATTGCATTGGTGCTAGAGGCATATAGACAGCTGTTCACAAACATAGAGACGGAACCATGTCAGACTTATGCTCTGTTTGAAAGAATTAAACACAGTTATTTTGATAGATGGGTGCGCGCATTAAGAATGGAGAAGGCATATGAGGCTTGAATTGAGATTTATCTTCAGGAAGTGTTTAAAGACTCACTTCCAGAGACAGTAAAAATTCATGTGAATGAACAGAACGTTCAAGAAGTGAGAAGCGCGGCAGAAATGGCAGATAAATATGAATTGGTGCATGAGGTGAAATTTAGCTTCTGGGAGGATTTTCATCCTGTGAGGGATGGAAATGTGGAGAAGGGGAGATATTACACTACAAAACAAGCAGTAGAGTACACTGGCAATACATTACCACAGGTGAAAAAAGAAACCAAGAGGGTGGAAAGGAGGTGAAAGGCCTCAGGTATTTTCACTCTGAGATTTTAGAACATATAGAATTACAGGGCCGATGATTTAAGTAGAGCACTGGGAAAAGATGTTTTCACTGCAGTAAGCTGGGATGCACATTCCTGGTCATTGATGGAATGCACTTTGGAAAATGATGTTTAGAAGAGGCTAAGCCAGTGTCATTAGTGAAACTGGTAAATGAGACCCCATATACAGCCCAGGAGATGCAGGAGAGTATACAGCCGAGGCAGGGGATAGTTTATGAATCAGTGCCTGGTCTTTATAAATAATTCATATCTGTGGATAAAGTTTACTCAGAAAGAACAGGGTGAGAAGGACAAGAAGTAATAATTTTGCAAGATACGGGATCTGCTCAGTCTCTAATAGTTGAGACATATGGAGCCAGATAGGCACAGCAGATCAGGCAGCATACGAAGAGCAGGAAAATTGACATATCAGACATAAACCCATCGTCAGGAATTTGGTGGGGGGACAACGGAGCTAAAAGATAAACAGGAGGGTAGGGGCTTTGCTGGCAGAAGGGTCACTTGGAAGGCGATGGGAAGATGTAGGTGGGAATGATAGTGATACTTTGGAGGGGAGGTTGGAGTGGATAGTTCGGAAGGAAAATGGACAGTTAGGACAGTTCAAGAGGGTGATGCTAAGTTGGAGGGATGAGGTTGGGGAGGGGAGATTTGGAAATTGGTGAAGTCGACGTTGATGCCATATAGTTTGAGGGTTCCACTTGTCCTACCACATATCCGCTTCACCATCCTCTCAACCTGATCACCATCAGCCCCCAACGGCATCTACCTATCGCCTTCCAAGCTACCTTCCGCCGAGCACCACCCCACCCTTCTAATTATTTCTCAGTCACCTTCCCCCTTCCTCAACACCTCCCCCACTTCCCTGATGAAGAGATTATGCCTGCTCGGATGCTGCCCAACCTGCTGTGGTTTTCCAGCCCCACACTTTTCAACTCAGCTCTTCAGCATCTGCAGCCCTCACTTTCTCTCGGCCTCTAATCGTAAGAGAGGACAGTATTTTCACTTTTTCTAATATGTTCCTCAAGGACGTGATAATTTGTGGAATGCGGACAAATATTAAGCATTCCCTTGTGTAACACCAGGTTGGAGTGCCAAATCAAGATTGGGGAAGTACCAGTGAGAGTGAATGATGAAGTGTCAGTTCCAGGAATGCAGTTTGTTCTTGTGAACAATTTCGCAGTATCCAAGGTAGGAAAGGCACCCCTTGTGGTGGAAAAGTCAAAGGTAGACTAGGGAACTGAGGAGATAAAAGAAAAGTACCCTGGAATTTTTTCAGACGGCATAGTACTAAGATCCCACTGTCGTACGGTACAGCAGGAAGGAAAAGCGAAAATAAAAGGCAAATATGGCATCATAAAATTAAAATGGAGACCATGACAGGTTAGTGCAGAAGTGAAATTGGCCAAAATGCACCAGATTGTGCTACCGGTAGCATACAGTTTTACGGATAGCACATGACGTAACTGCAAGCGTTCACCTGGGTTATGGAAGACTCAGGCTAAGCTACAAACGCATTTCTAGTGGCCTGGAATGCAGAAGGACGTGGTTATTTTTTTGTCAGATAAGTTATACATGCCAAATGGTAGGTCAGTCACAGGCAGTAATAAAACCAGCACCCTTGTTGCCAATTCCTGCATTCGAAGAACCTGCCACGTGGGTTATGGTTAATTGTGTAGCTCCCCTTTCTAAAATAAAAGTGGAAACCAATATTTGCTGACCATAATGGATGTGACTACCAGATTAGCCAGGGATAATTACATTATGGTATGGTTAGGCAAAAAGGGAGGTGGAGGAGTTGGTAGCTTTCTTTACTCGCTGTGGGCTACGTAGAGTGATTCAGTCAGACCAACGGTCTCATTTTACCGCTCAGCTGTTTAAGGAAGTCATGGATAGCTTAGGCATACAGCACTTCAAATCAAGTGCATCCCATCCTGAATCTCAGGGAGCCTTGGAAAGTTAGCATCAGAGACTGAAGACCATGTTTACAGGGTACTGTCAAAATTACCCGAATGATTGGGATAAAGATATCGCATTAAATTGCTTCCCATCGGAGATGCCCAAAATAAATCTACTCAGTTCATTCCCTTTGAGATAATATTCGTACATGAAGTGAGAGGTCCTTTGAAATAAATTAAATATAAATTGACAGGACCGAAGTCGGAGATCTCACACTTGGATAATGGATGTGAGTTGAGGGAGAGATTAGATGGAGTAGGTGAGTTAGCTAAACAGCACCTGAAGAGGGCACAGCATCGAGTGAAGTAGGTGGCAGATAAAAACTCTGTAACTTTGACGATTTCCCGTCGGTATGACGTATTAGTATGGCCACCAGTGGTGGGATATGCCTTCAATGCCAGGTTTAGTAGCCCCTTTAATTAAAAAAATGTTGAGTCAGTTAGCCTATCTGGTAAAGATACCGGATATGACAATAACGTTATCGAGTTTGTCATGTGAATGAATAATGCGCCAGCCAAATTGAAGGCTCAGGAACAGAGTTATGGTCAGATGAACAAAGTGCACAGTTTATCTATATCATGTAGTGATCTTCAGCAAATGATTGAAAGCTCACATTTTACAGTTGGCAGAGCATATTGAACGATAATAAGAAGCAAACTTGGTAGTAAACTTGATAAGAAAGCAGAATTCGTGAAGGCAGAGGTGACGTTCTTGGGACATTAATTGAACATGGTAGGTTGACCCCATGGAACACAAAGATGAAAGGCTTTGAGGAATTTCTACAGCCATCATCGATGAAAGAGGTGCATCGGTGTTTTGTAACTGAGTAGATTCTATCGAGGTTTGTTCCAAACTTCAGCAGTTTCCTGGCACCACTGATGGATTTACTAAAGAAGAACACAGAATTGTAGTTGAAAGAACAATGCCAGGAGGCATTTGAGAATTTTAAGGCAGGATTAATCACCGAACCAGTTTTAGCTACACCAAATATTTTGAAACCCTTTTAAAATTGTGTTTGATGCTAGAGATATGGAGGTCGGAGATGTATTGATACAGAAAGATGATGATGGAATTGAATGGCTAGTTGGCTACTTGTCGAAAAAACACCTCAATATTCACCAGAAAAAAGTACACCATCTCCATTATTGAAAAAATGAATAAAACTCAAACAACACCAAGTTATAGTCCAACAGGTTTAATTGGAAACACACTAGCTTTCGGAGCGACGCTCCTTCATCATGTGAGAGTGGAGGGCTCGATCGTAACACTGAATTTATAGCAAAAATTTTCTGTGCGATGTAACTGAAATTATACATTGAAAAGTTGATTGTCTGTTAAACCTTTCATTTGTTAGAATACAGTGATAGGTTCACTTCTTTCATGTGTAAATCACAAAAACTTTTTAAAAGTTGCATTCTTGGGTTAGCTGTTAACAATGGTGATAGCTAGACAATATGTTGAACGTGTTAGCCCTCTGTGTTCTCTGTCTATGCCATGATATTTGGATTGATTCTAATCTAAAAAGTAAGATAACAGAGTTTTACATAAATTCATGCCGTTGTTGAGCTCAGAGTTCTACATGAATGCATGCTGTTTTTGAGCAAAGTACAATGTAACTCTGCAAGTACAAATTCACCCCACAAAACATATGTGTGCATGTGGGTCTTTGTGTGTGTATGTCTGTCTGGGTTGTAAGTTGTGAGTGTGAGAAAGTGTGTGTGTGTGTGTGTGCGTGTGTGTAATGAGTGCAGAGTGTCTTAAGTCTGTGAGGGGGTGTATGTGTGAATGTGGGAGTGTGTGTATCTATAAGGGTGTGTGTGGGTGTCTGTGTGCGCGTCTGTGTGAACCTGTGTCCATGTGTATATGAGTGTGTGTGTGTGTGTGTGTGTGTGTGTGTGTGTGTGTGTGTGTGTGTGAGTATCTGTATGTGTATAGTGCAATGGTGATGACCTGTAATGTGACATCAACCCAAGGTCCCGGTTGAGGCCCTCCCTTTGGGTACTGACGTTCGCTATCAGCCTCTGCTCGGCCACTTTTCTCTGCTGCCTGTCCCGAAGTCCACCTTGGAGGATGGTCACCCGAAGGTCCGTGGTTGAATGTCCTGGACCACTGAAGTGTTCCCCAACCGGGAGGGAACCCTCCTGTCTGTTGATTGTTGTGCGGTGCCAGTCATCCTTTATCGTAGCCTTTGCTCGGTTTTCCCAATGTACCATGCCTCCGGGCATCCTTGCCTGCAATGTATAAGATAGACAACATTGGCTGAGTCACATGCGTACCTGCCATGTACAAAGTGGGAGGTGTTCCCACGCGTAATAGTGGTATCTTTGTTCACAATCTGACACGTCTTGCAGTGTCCACCGTGACAGGGTTGTATGGAGTTGTCCTGAGAGCTGGGCAGTTTGCTACAAACAATGATCTCTTTGAGGTTTGGCGGTTGTTTAAAGGCAATTAGTGGAGGTGTGGGGAAGGTCTTTGTGAGGTGCTCATCCTAATTGATCATGTGTTGCAGGTCACGAAGAACATGGCGTAATTATCCAAATCATGAAAAAAAGAATGGTTGTTTTTGGTACTGACCTGACAAAACGTAACGTTTGCATGACAAACAAATTGTCAGAGATGGTTGTGGGCAACAAAAACAATCCTCTCACAATTTTTTGGCATATTTAAAGACCAGAATATGAGACTATTTCATTGGAGTCTGATGTTACCGATTTTAAACTTACAAAATGTATGTGCTGTGGGTCCTAAAAATGTGATAGCAGATATATTATTGTGGATTTAAAGGGAAAAGGGTAGATAAGATTTGACTTATTCCAGTGTTACATATGTGTGCACAATTAATATGAATGGTATAATTGAGATTGATACTTTTGTATTTCATAATAATGGGGTAAAGAATTAGAGGAATAGAAATGAAGTCATCTTTACATTCTGATGGTTCTTTTTTTTCTGAATGGGGGAGGTATTATGAAGCCAAAAGCATGTGTGGTCACTTTAAGACAGAACACATTTTGCTGAATAGAAAGTACAGCTACAAATGCCAGCTAAAGGTCAGTCTGTTTCCAAATGTAACAATTAGCTGGGAATTGGATACCTGAGTATTGTTTGCTGTTTTGCCAACAATTCAAATACAACCAAAGAGTTTAAATAACGTTGAGGAAATCAGAAACCAACGGATTTTGAATATTATTGTTTTGAAACGTGGCAAGTATGAGATTTATTGTATCATGGAAAGTGTATAAAACCGAGCATTTTGAACACGAGTTGGAGATCCACTGCCATCCAACAGCAGAATAACTTGTGTAGAACAGGAGTGCTAACTGGCCATCTCAAACACTCTCTATCAAAGATACACGTCCATGTAAAACCTATTTGCAGTTTTAAAAAAATGACCCAGGTAGATCAGCAGCTGGAAGAGCTAACAAAGAAGGGAAGATCGAGGTTTTGTGGACTTGAAATTGGAACGTTTAATATTTGAGTTGTTGAAACAACATTTTTTTACAGAGTTGGAGTCAGATAATAAGTACTGAAGAAAAGAGGGGCTTGCATTTGCGAATAGTTGTTGTTTAGTGTTCACTGTTAAAGTTAAGAAACTAATAGTGGAATGTAGGAGATCTGTGTCACTCATGTTTTAACAGATTATGAGTTGAGGCGAGCTTTTCTGGGTGTTTGGTTTTAATTAACAGATGGGTTCGACTCTGCCTTGTAAATGTCCATCCACACTAACCCCATTTCCCTGCAGTTGGCCAATACCCTTGTAATCCTCTCCTATCCACATAATTATCCAAATGTTTTTGGAATTTTGTTATCGCACCCCTCAACCAAATCCGCTGGCAGCTCATCCACGTACCAGCCTCTGTGTAAAGACGTGGCCCCTCAGGTTCCCTTTTATTCCTTCCCCTCTCACTTTAAAATGATCCCCTCCAGTCCTTGATTCTCTAAACCTTGGAAAAAGACTAAGCACATCCACCCTATCCATACCCCTCATGATCTTATACAGCTCTATAAGGTTCCCCCCTCAGTCTCCTACACTCTAAAGAAAAGGTCCTAGCTTGTCCAACTCTATCTATAACACAGGCCATTAGGTCCTGGCAACGTCCTTGTAAATTTCTTCGGCACTCTTTCTGACTTCATAACGTCCTCCCGATAAAAGTTGGCAAAAACTGAACACAGCACTCCAAGTCCGGCCTTACCAAAATCCTGTGTAACTGTAACATAAGTCCCCAACTTCTGGCACGGTGGCTCAGTGGCTAGCACTGCTGCCTTCCCAGCGATAAGGACCCGGTTCAATTCGCGCCTCAGGTAACTGTGTGTATGGAGTTTGCACATTTTCCCTGTGTCTGCGTGGGTTTCCTCCCACAGTACAAAGATGTGCAGGGTAGGTGAATTGCCATCGTAAATTGCCCTTTGTGTTAGGGGAAGGGGTAAGTTTAGGGGAATGGGTCTGGGTGAGTTGCTCTTCAGAGGGTCGGTGTAGACTTGTTTCCACGCAGTAAGTAATCTAAACTATGCTCAATGCCCTGATTGACGATGGACAGCCTGTCAAATATCTTTTTCACTGCCCTGTCTACCTGTGACTCCACTCTCAGACAACCGTACGCCTAACCGCGGAGATTTCTCTGACTTCTACACCCCTTAAGGCCCTCCCATTCACCGTGAAACTCCTATCTTGATTTAACTTTACAAAATGCATAACCTTACACATTTATATTAAATTCCATTTGCCATTTTTTGGCCTACTTCCCCACCTGATTAAGGTCCTGCTGCAATTTCTGTTAAACTTCCTCACTGATTACGCTCCCACTTATTTTAGTGTCATCTGTAAACTTACTAATCCTGCCTTGTACATTCTCAACAAAATCATAGATCACAAACAGTAATGGACCCAGCCTCCAGTCTGACAAGCATCTTTCCACTAAACCCTCTGCTTCCTACCATCAAGCCAACTGCGCAACCAATTGGCCAGGTCCCTCAGCATTCCACGTGATGTAACCATCCAGAGCAGTCTGTCACGTGGAAGCTTATCAAAGGCCTAACTGAAATCCATAGAGACTACATCTATCGCTCTGCCCTTGTCAACATTCTTGGTCACTTCATCAAAGAACTCTAATAAACTTGGGAAGAATGATCTCCCACTCACGAGTTTATGCTGACTTCTCCGAATCAAACCTTGTGTAAGTAATGGGTGCAGTCAATGGTGTGCTGTCCTTCCTTGTAAGACGATCCGAGTACATAAGTAAAGCCATCTTCCTGCATTTGGAGCACTCTCTACAGATTTGATTTCCTTTGTAAGGGCAGACACGGGTGATGGTAACATGAGGATAGAGTGAAGAAGCTGAGTGCATAATCTGTAGAGATGCGAGAGACGAAGAACTGGTGACACTGAAACACGAGAAGTGGCAGCGATCACCTATTTCCAGAAGAGACATTGATAGTGTGAGAAATTCCATACTTTACCCAGGATTGATTGGTTTGATTTATTCTCACGTATATCTCAATACAGGGAAGCACTTTACTTATGAGCAGTGGATGCAGATCATAGCTATCATGGCCAGACAGATCAGAGGGTGAGAATAGACTTGGACAGAGTAAGGCACACATATTACACTGCACAGGTCGTGCACTAGACAAGATCAACATGAACAAGATCACCATCATTTGAATTTAGAGAGTCCATTCATCATCTAACGTCGCTTTCCTAATCGTATATATGCCTTAACTAACATTCTCCACGTTATTGGGCAGTCAGCGTGTGAACCCATACTGAACGTCATGTTCACAATCCCTAACAGCAGCCGCAACACCTTCCATCTGAAATGGGTAGCTATTTCCACCAGCTTCCGCCCTGCATAGAGAACACCATGCATGTCTTCTCGGAGATGAAATATGCCTTGTTGAGACTTCACGCAAGACATATGGCTTCCACCGTCATCACCAGAAAACCACGTTAACGTCCCACGTGTGTATCATTAGCAATGGACTCACGAGGATAAACGTGGAGCAGTCTGTCTGTGCAGCCTCTGCTCCACTTGTTCATCATATTAGATCATCAATTATGGAGACAGTGAAGACTGCCGATGCTGGAGATCAGGATGGAGAGTGGATTGCTGGAAAAGCACCGCATGTCAGGCAACATTCGAGAAGCAAGAGAATTGACGTTTTGGGCATAAGCCGTTTATCAGGAATCAGCATTAATGAACTCATTCTGTCCCTGTATAAGTGCGTTGAGGTGGGAATGGCCCCCTCCTGTTCCTGTATAAGTGGCTCAAGGGACTGAATGGCATCCTCTTGTTCCTGTAAAAGTGACTCAAGGGGCTGAATGGCCTCATCCTGTTGCTGTGTAAGTGACACATAGGGCTGAATGGCTTCTTCCTCGTCCGACTGGACAGGGCCAAGGGTCTGATTGGTTTCCCCTGGTTTCTGTTTCACAGCTCGATGTGCTGACAATTCTGATGATGCTGCAGCTTTAAAAGGTTATTTTGTACTGGTTTCTTTGAAGAGAGAAATCGAACGATTGTTGCCAAACTGGTTATTTAATACCACTTGAGTAAACAGCAAGAGAGGCCTGAGGTTAATTTTAATACAGCCTGAATGGATGTGGCCGGCTTTCACAGATTAGGATCTCTGGGTTTTCGTTTCTCAACAACATCATAAACTATTGGGGTCCGCACAAAGTTGAAACCTTCAGTGGATGTCCCCTGGGTGCTAGTCGCTATGAATTTTCTCTTGATGCTGTTTTTTAATTCCTGGATTGGAGAAATGTTTGTGACAAACTGTGTCTGAGTATTCCTTTTTGGCAAGGGCAGTGTTCATGGGATTTTTCTGTATTGGAACAGTTCAACAGTAATGTTCCTAGATCTATTATTCTGTTCACTTGTCCAATAGAATTACGTTATTCTAAGTCCCTCTTTCCTTGGTTTCATTTGGTTTAAATAAATGGTGTTTTGGTTCACACCGAGTAGTTTGACCAGTCACATTGCATCTGGAACAGACACTTTACATTTCCTTTAAAATAAGAAAACATACGAGTCTAGGCTACCGCCATCAACCATTTTCGAGTTGCTCTGGTGTGGTACATCACATTAGACTCCTTCACTTCCTGGCTAATAGGGTGGAGGCACTGAATGGGCTCTCCCTATTCTTCTCCAATAGTGTCAATGGGCTGAATAACTTCATCATATTTCTGTGAAATCAGCGTGAGTTGCTGAATGAACTCTAATTTTACTGTGGCAATATGCAGTGTCATGAAGAGCTGTCACATGAATGTTAAAGACCCTTTTACAGCACAAATCTCAATGGAAACCGGGTCTTGCTGCAAAGGACACAGGCCGGTTCCGGAGCTGACGGGGGTCAAATTATTCTGAACATTGTGGAATCTTCAGTGACTATCCCCACTTCTGATCTTATGGTGGGGAGGGTGGTGGTGGGAAGACATTGATAAAGCAGCTGAAGATGTTTGTGAAGAGGAAGCTACTCTGAGGAACTCCCACAGAGGTGACCCATGATTGAGATGATGAACATCTCCCTTTGTGCCATGTTTGAATCTAAATACCGGAGAGTTTACTCTGATTTCCATGAAGTCCAGTTTTGTTAAGCTCCTTGATGTCAGCAGAAGGCAACCACTGCCTTGATATCAGGGCCACTCCCTCTTCCGTGAACCCTTGTGTCAACCTCTTTGTTCATATCAATAGGCCATGATTTCGGAGCAGCAAGTGTTTTCATCAAACAGGTGATATTGAATGTCAGGAATTCTCTTCTCCGGAGTATTTAGGGAAATAGATGCCTGAAAGTATTTGAAGAGGAGGTAGATAGATATTGTCAGAGAGTTGAAGGTTATGGAGAATTTGATATGAAAGAGGATTTGAGACCAAGAGCAGATCAGTCATGATCGTAGTGAAGGCAGGCTTGGGGAGTGAACGACCTGCCCCTATTTCTGATGTTCTCACATTCCGTTATTGGAAAGTTAGTAGGTGTAATTTTCATGCATGTGCTACTACTGAATATTGCAGTCAAGGAGACCAAAGGATTTTGTGAGCCATTGCTGGATTAGGTATGTGGGCTGCATTCACAGTGAATCTGGGTCTGCACCATGATCAACAAATGAAGCACAAGTTTCAGAGTCAGGAAGCTCTGTAAAGAGAGATGACGGGGCCCTTTCATACTCAGCCTGTGTTTTCCAATTACATTTCCCAAGTCAATTCAAAGCGTGTGTGACAGTCTTGAAGGGCTGAATGGTCTCCTCTATTACTGTGCACCAGGTTATAGGAGTAAGTAGCCTCCAACTGTTGTTGTCCAGCAGCTTTGTGGGGCTGAATGGAATACTGAAACATGGCACTGAAGAGCAGGAGTGGGTCATTAGATAGTTTGAGCCTTCTCCACCAGGCACTAAGATTGTGGCTGATCAAGTTGTGGTCTCAGCCCCAATTTCCCGTCTGTGTCCAATTATCTGACTCACTTCCCTGCCAAATAATTAACAAACGCAGTTTCCAGTCCATGTGAACATAGAGATATGATAAACTTCCAGTGAAGAGAATTCTGACATGAAAGGTCATTTAGGAATTTTTCGTCATTCCTCTTATAGGATCAGAGAGTGATGCAGAATGGAAACAGGCTCATTAGTCCAATCTGTTTCCTAAGATCAGATATCAAATCTGATCTCGTCCCATTTGCCAGCATTTGGAAAATATCCCTCCTTTTTCAGACACATTTTAAATGTGTGATTGCACCGGCCTTGACCACTTACTCTGAAAGCACTTTCTGTACACACAACACTCTCTGTGTGAAGCATTTATCTTCACGTCCCTTCGAAATCATTCCCCTATCCTGGGATCAGAACGTGGCTGCTCAGAATATCCATACCCCTGATGATATATACTTCTATAATGTCACCCCTCGCCCTCCGACACTCCAGGAGGTAGCACCACAACCTAATCAACCTCTCCCTGAAGCTCAAACCTCCAGTCCTGGAACATCCGAGTAAGTAATTTCTGCAGACAACTAAGATGTAAGCAGTATTCTTAAAGTGGCTCACCTACTTCCTGTACAGATGTAAGATGTCACCTCAACTCCTATACTCAACGCTCTGACTGATTAAGACAAATGTGCCAAATGTGTTCTGTCCAACTCTGTCTTCCTGCGACTTTACTTTCAAGGTACAATGCACCTGCAATCCTAGGTCCCTTTGTTCTACAACACTCCATTAAGTGATCTTACCATTAAGTGTAAAACTTCTGTCCTGGTTTGCCTTCCCAAAATGTAAAACCTCGTATTTATGTAAATTAAACTTTACCTGTCACTCCTTGCCCCTTTGCCCCATCTAATTGTTGTCTCGTTGTCCTCTGAGATAATCTACTCCATCACCTTTCTCATGTAATCTGTAAACTTACTTAACTTATGGCCCCGATATTCATATCTAAATCCTTTACATAAATGATGAGATGCAGTGAACTCAGTACTGATTCTTACAGCACACTGCTGCTCAAAAGCCTCAAGTCTGAAAAATACCCCTCTTCCTTCAAGCCAATTGTGACTAGCTTCCTCTGTATCCCATGTGACCGAAACTTACTAATCTGCTCACCAATCGGAATGTTATGAACACCTTGCTGCGGCCCGTATAGACAATGTTACCAAACTGCCTTCATCAATCTTGTTTGTCACCTATTCATATAACTCAGTCAAATTAATGAGACATGATTTCTCATGCAGAAAGACACGTTGACTACCCTGCTCCTCTCTTGCCTTCCCAAATGTATGTCAATTCTGTCCCTCAGAATCCTCTCCAAAAACTTACTCACCACTGACATCAAGCTCACCGGTCTACAGACCCCCGGCTTTTTGTGTCACTGTTTCCTTTTCTAGTCACACATTTCCACTGCTCATAACAAATGTTAAATGTAACCAGGTTGGTGATATGGCCGATGATATCAGTCTCAGACGAGGTCAGTGTCAGTTTTAGGAACAAGTCAGTCTAATTTCTTTAATCTGCTAAAATAGCACGTTTATGATCCAGAGCAATGTTACACAAACTATGGTGGAAAGATGAATGGCAAACTCTTTGGATATTGCAAATAAAGAATCGATGCTTCCCTTTCTAAAATATCAAGCGCACACTCACACACACGCAAACACAAACAACCGATAAGCAAAATCTCTGCAATTTCAAGTTGAAAGAACTTTGTCCAGGTATTAGTGTAACTCATGACAAAGGGGGAAAATGAGAGATTTTTCAAAATGGTATTCTGCTTTTGAAGATATTCTACTCACACACACTGTTAATAATGGGATTTCATTTTGGAACGGTTAGATTTGGCTGAATTCCCTTTGCATTAAGCAGTGAGGAGATTCCAAAGAATTCGGGCCAGGGATCGCCCAAAGTGTAACACAGCGGTTTAGTGGTAAGCACTGCTGCCTCACAGCACCAGGGACTGGATTCGGTTGCAGCCTCGGACGACTCTCTGTGTGGAGGTTGCATGTTCTCCCATTGTCTGTGTGAGCATCTAATGGGTGTTCCAGTTTCGTCCCACACTCCAAAGCTGTGCAGGTTAGGTGGATTGGTCATGTTAAATTGTCCATCGTGTTCAGGGATTTCGAAGTTAGGTGCATTAGTCAGGGTTAAACGTAGGGGAACGGGTCTGGGAAAGTTACTCTTTAGAAGGTTGGTATGCACTTGTTGGGCTGAAGGGTCTGTTTCCACACTTCAGGAATTCTACAAAATTAGGAATGGTAAAGATGACTGTGAGCTTTTTTTCAGCTTGCACACATTGCTGTGATGACGAACAACGAAGGAGAGAGAGAGAGAGCAATAGGCCGTTCCTTCTCGGGCAGATTACACTTTCTCCCTCTCTGAGTTGAATCACACAATAATGTCGTCCTTTCCCAAACTGGACCATGTGAAGTTTCCTTGTACGTTGTCCAAACTATGTCTCCATCACATTCCCTGCTCAATGTAGGTGCATCTTTGCTGCTGTCAGGCACAGAACAATACCATCAGCAGAAAATGGTCTCGATCGATTTGAATATATGTTTATATATCTCTGCGTCGTTAGAAAACAAAATGTTTAATGTATTCAGAATATCTGTGTGAAAATGAATGCATCTTTTAATAAACAGAAATTGCTGGAAACACTCGGCAGGTGTGTCAGCATCCAGATGCTGTTTACATGTTGTCGTTGTGCCAGCGTCCACCATCTCCTCGGGCAGCACAACACCCTCTGCGTGAAAAGGTGCCCCTTTGACCTCATCAAAATCTTTCCCCTCTCGCACTCAACCAATACCCTCTAGTTTTGAGCAAACCTAACCTGAGGAAAACCCTGACTAGTCACCTTATCCATGACAATTCTGATTTTATAAACTTCTACTGCTACGAAATGTGACCCCAATCAACACGAAGGGATGTGCTTTTTCAGTCATTCCGGGCTAAATTCTGAAAATCAATACTGACACCTCTTCCTTCTCCATCAAGTCACAATTCTAAATCCATTTTAATCAGTTTGTTCAGATGTAACATGAGACACTTCTGTGGGATTTTTACCTGGACCTTCGCGCCCAGAGGTTGGGATACTGACATTATTCGGCAATACCGATAAAGCTGTAACATTATTCTCCTGTTAATTTGCACATCAGCCTCTTCTGACATGCTGGGACATACCTCTGCAACAGAAAGGATTTGAATCCAGACCTTCTAGACCAGAGCTCGGAACACTACCACACAAGTAACATGAATTGAAATCAAATCCAGAGCTCTGGTTCAGAGCCACTATACCATGATACCCAGATTTTGGGTAGTTTTTTAAGTGTCAGCTTTCAGCTCGATTTGGAGTTATTAAAATCAGGTTACCATTACTGATCTGCACAAAACACTTTGAGTTGTTAAACAAATACAAGGTATTTGTCTGAAATATAGGATGTTGAGTGCACATGCTGTGCCATCGAAATTAACCATAAATATCATTGATTGCTATTATCTGTAGTCTACAATATTAGGGAAAGAAATCCTGCAGACACACTCTGCAAAATGAAAGGTTTCGAATAGATATTTATTACTGAACACAAGAGACGAAGGAAGAGCATTATTTCTGGCCCCAAAGCACCGATCAGTATTACCCAACTCTCACTTGCGCCTCCCCTCTTCCTAAAACCATGAAATGATACCAGGCTGCTGATTACTCTCCAGCCTCTCCTCCCCACTGACAGTGTCTGCAATCTGTCCCTCTTTCCCCTAACCACACAAGGCGAACCAAGCTCAGGTCTGTGTGAAAATCAAGACCGCCGTGTGCAGGCCTCCTAGAGAGGGGGAGGATATTTTGAATTAAAGGGGGAGGGGGAAGAGGTAGTAAGATCACACACTGAGCTGAGGAGTGGCAGATGACGTTTAGTTTGGATTAATTCGTGGTACTAGATTTTATAAATTCAACAAGAGCAGGACCTATACAATTAAAAATAGGGCCTTTGGTAATGTTGGAGAACAGAGACGGAGGCAGTCAGGTATAATTCTTTAAAATGTGCATCTCATATAGATTCTGTGGTTATGAAGGTGTTTAGCACACTTGTCTTCATTTGTCAGACTTTGAGTATTGGAATTGGGACGTCATATTGAGGTTGCACACGACATCGGTGAGATCACTTCTAGAATACTGTGTCCGGTCTGATCATCCTGCCAGGTCATTCCATAGGCACACTACCCTCTGTGTGACAAATCTGCGCCTTAGGTCACTTTTAACTTTTCCCCCCTCACTTTAAACCTATGTCCTCCGCGTACCCTTAGAAAATACCTTGACTGTTCACTTTGTTATTATTGATCTTGATATTATTAAGCTGGAGCGGATTCTGAAGAAATTAACCTGGATGTTGCAGCGAATGGAGGGATTGAGATATAAGGGGAGGCTGATTAGGTTAGGTCTTTTTTCCCTGGAGAGTATGAGATTAAGGGGTGTCTTTACGGAGGTTTATAAAATCATGATGGGTACAGATAAACTGAAAAGCTGGTGTATTTTCTCTGGATTTGGGGTTTCAAAACTGAGGGATATTTTAAGGACTGAGGAAAAAGATTTACAAAAGTCATGAGAGGTAGTTATTATAGACAGAAGCTGGCTTATGTGTGGAATGAATTTCGAAGTAGTGATGAAAGCAGGATTAGTTGCAACGTTTAAAGGACATTATAGATCAGTACATGGATAAGATATGAGTTTCAATGGTGCTGTGGGCACCTGTCCTATCCCTCCCCCTCTCTGAATGGATCACTGTTGGTTTTCACTCTCTGCCAAAGACTGTGCAGTGGCGTGGGGAGGCCAACAGAGGGTGGCATTGCATCACTTTAAAGACCACAGAGACTACTAGACCTGCTCCACACAAACACACACAGAAATTGTTAGGGCACAGCATTGAGCTCATCTGGTAATTCAAACTAAACATAAAGAAATGTTCAAATTCACGTCGTAAACTGTTAAAATATGAGTGACAGAGAGCCCCCAAATTCCACTGTTTAAATAAACACATCAATTTATTTTTTAACTCTGAGAGTGAACATTTTACATCACCTATTCACAACTCTGAGACCCCTTTCTCTTCACTGCTTATTACCCCACTCCAACTCTATAGAAAAATATTGTTTCAATATTATGCTTATGGAAATTACATAAACTTAATGTGAAAACCACACAGCAGCTGTTGTTTTCGGTGTCTGCTTCCGGCAGTACATCTCTAAGGGTCATCTTCTTTCTTTTTACTCTGGATATGTTTCATAGGAAAATGTACCTTTGATAGAGAGTGTTTCTTAATTTCTTAGATCTGCGTTGATGGCATTTGCTCAGTCTGCATTGTTTAAAATGCCCGTATTTTTACTATCCACAACGGTGGATTATCTCACTGATTCGATTTTCGAAAAATGATGAATTCAAAATTGATTTGGTTTTAGAATCCTGGGGCATAATTTGAACTGATTGGTAAAATTCGAATTGTTGCCCAAAGAGCAACCAACGCAGGGATCTAATTCACAGCCAAATGTTACATATCTTCAATTGTCCTTGACAGTCTGTGTCTGCCATTCTCTCATACCACAGATGCTTGTAAGCTCTCAAAGAACAAAGAACAAAGACAATTTACAGCCCAGGAACAGGCACTTCGACCCTCCAAGCCTGAGACGATCCAAATCCACTGGCTAAATCTTTTGTCCAATTCCTAAGCATCTGTATCCCTCTGCTCTCCAGCTAATCATGCATCTGTTCAGATTCATCTTAAATGAATCTACCGTGCCTGTCTCTCCCACCTCTGCAGGCAACGCATTCCAAGCGCCCACCACCCTCTATGGGAGGTACCCCCTGCATGTATGCCCCTTAAACATTCCACCTCTCAAATTTAAAGCGTGACCTCTCGTTATTGAATCCTTCACCCTAGGAATAAGCTTGCCTCTATCCACCCTGTCTAAACCCTTCATGATTTTGTAAACCTCAGTCAGGTCCCCCCTCAATCTGCTTCTTTCTAATGAAAATAAACCAAACCTATTCAACCTTTCTTCATAACTAGCACGTTCCATACCAGGCAACATCCTCGTAAACCTTCTATGCCCCCTCTCCAAAGCGTTCACATCCTTTTGGTAATGTGGCGACCAGAACTGTACACTGTATTCTAAATGCGGCCGAACCAATGTCTTGTACAATTTTAACATGACTTGCCAACTCTTATAGTCAATACCGTGTCCAATGAAGGCAAGCATACTATATGTCTTCTTGACCACTCTATCCACCTGTGCAGCAATCTTCAGGGTGCAATTGACCTGCACTCCCAGATCTCTCTGCTCATCAACGTTTCCCAAGGCTCGTTCATTCATTGTATAATTCGCTCTAGAATTAGTCTTGCCTAAATGCATCACCTCACATTTGTCTGGATTGAAAGCTATCTGCCACTTTTCCGCCCAGCTCTCCCGTCTATCTATGTCCTCCTGTATTCTCTGACATTCGCTTATGTTTTCTGCTACTCCACCAATCTTCGTGTCATCTGCAAACTTGTTGATCATATCAACAGTGCACTTTTCAGATCATTCATGTATATTATCTCAGTTCAGAACAGCATTCTCTCTCTCTCTTAAAAGTACAGTACACAATTTCAACTTCATAACATTAATACCCTGATGTCAATATAGCTAAGTGGAGCCTATCCGGATTTCCCCTTATTCTGGTTTGTCAATATTTCATTCACACCGTCTCTTGTGTGTCAGAATTTTTGTTGTTCAATTGACAGCTTGTCATTATTCGACTCCGTCCATGGGAATATAGCAGTATTTCACTTGCTCACACTTGTGTGTGTGGCAGGATTTCAGTTGTTTCATGGGGGCTGTGATGCTATGACAATCTCAATGTTTGTATATGACATCAAACCTGGAAAAATTGTAATGTCTATGGAATACAGGGTGGAACTCGAACAGGACAATCACACATTGGTGTTGTGTTCAGGTGTATGGCAGATGGGAATCAATCAGAGCAGTCTGAGGTGATGCATTTTGGTAGGACAGACATTGAAAGACAGTTTAAAACAGGATGTACAGTTCTAAAGGGGGTGCAGTAGCTTGGGGCCCTGGGTGTATATGTGCACAGATTATTGAAGATGTCACCACAAATGGGGAGAGCAGCAACTATCACTGATTATTTCAGTATCTGAGCTGTTTACAGGAGGAGGTGTAGGAGGTCGCCTCCGTGCACCCTTCCTGGGAGGTGGTGGCGACGATGTATTGTGAGCCCCTACTACTGCCCACAGAGATTGTGGGGATTCCGTTTGTACCAGTTCAATACCCAAGGAAGATGGCATCAGGGTCAGGACTTCTACATTGTGTCGGGGGAAACGAAGCTGTCAGTGGGTTTAAAGTGAGAATTGCCCTTCACTGAACATTGCTCCTTACTCCGTCAGTGGGGTGTGGATGTTTCAGAATCTCCACACGAGGCGTCATGACCCTCTACGGCTCGTACCAGGGTCCTCCCCACTTGGCGGAGGTTGGGGGTTGAAGGAACTGATATCGGGCACTACAAACAGCTCTCCCACCCCCCAGCTTGGCTTTATGTCTTATTCCAGGTTGTTCCTCTTGGAATGGGAGAAAGGGAGGGAGGGAGTGAGGGTGGGAGTGGGTGGCCCTGCTGTTAGTGCTGGTGTAGGTGGGGGGCACTGTGAGGTGTCCGGAGCGAGTCAGTCCACAGTATTGTATCAACACAGTGTTATTAGTATGTAACGTGCAGTGGAGGGGGAGAGAGAGGGAAAGAGATAAAAACAGACAGAGAGAGAGAGAAGGTGCTGCATGCAGTCGTGAGTGTGGTGGAACATCAGCCATTTTCGCGGATAGGTGTTGTAACAGATATACAGTGAGTGTGAGAGAGCAGAGAGAATACAGTGACCCTTATCCTGACAGTTTGGGGAAAGTTATTGATGCTTTTCCTGTATGTCTGGACATTTTTTCAGACCGCAGATAATGCACTGAGCTGGGTGGTGAGCTCAGACCATGTTCAGAGGAAGGGTCTCGTGGTGTGTGTCCCCCGGGAAGTGAACGGTCCCCCTCTGTACTAACCCATCTACCAGGACCTCAGTGCTCCTGACAACAAAGCGTGGTGTAATTGCCATTTATCTGCTATGCTCGCGGTAAACTGTACATGGCAGCTCCAAACTGAGAAAGCTCAACCATGTACCCATTAGCTTTTTAAAGATCGCACCAGTGCGAGGGATCACTCAATATTCAGGGCACCCGGGCAATGGAGAGTACCTCCAGCCGTGATGTGTGGGAAAATAGGGCTGACGATGAATGAGAGCAACTACATGGGATCGGGTGGGTAGATAATGAGGTGTGTTCGGTAAGATAGCACCAGAACACTAGCTCAGCAATCCCTTTGTCACACACAATGAAAATGACACTGTGATAAATTATTATTAAAAAGCTCCAAAACCGTCCATCATCCGAATGTTGCAGAATGATTTGTCTTCATTTCAACCTTCTGAAACTTGGAACACATCGTTCCATGACATGTCTTTCGATATTCCCCTCTCTATCTATACCCAAAAACATGTCAGGTATAGACAGCAGGAACCAATTTTTTTTTCTTAATTCATTCGCAGGGTGAGGATGTCGCTGACTAGGCCAGCATCTATTACCCATCCCTAACTGCCCAGAGGGCAGTTAAGAGTCAACCACATTGCTGTGGGTCTGGAGTCACGTGCAGGCCAGACAGGTAAGGATGGCAGATTGATTCCTTCAAGGATGTTAGTGAACCAGATGGATTTTTCTGACAATCGAAATGGTCATCATTAGCTTCTTAATTCCTGATTTAAAGTGAATCACTGGAAGAGTCTGAAGGCCACAGGAGTATACTTAAGAGTAAAATCAGGAGCACAAAAATGGAGCATGTGATAGCTTTGACAAATAGGGTTAAGGAGAATCTAATGCAATTCTATAAATTCATTAAGGATACAAGAATAACTAGGGAGAGAATAGGGTCCCTTAAAGTTTAGAAAGGTCACAGATGTGCAGAACAGCAGGAGATGGGGCTGGTTCTGAACGAATATTCTGTGTTAGTATTCACTGTGCAGGATATGGAAGCAAGATAACTTCGAAAAAATACTGATATCTTGTAAAGTGTCTGTATTGCAGAGGAGATGCTGGAGGTCTTAAATTGTACAAATGTGGATAAATGTCCACGACGTTATTAGTTGTTTGTTAGAACTTTGAAGGAAGCGGGGGAAGTGATTGCTGGGCCCCTTTCGGAGATATTTGTATCATTGATAGCCACAAGTGAGGTGCCGGAAGACTAGATGTGAGAAACACAGCTCACTCACTTCAATAACTCCAGTCCGAGACAAAATCTGAATCAGTAGTGTCCTTTATTTTACCCTTGCAAGAGGGTGTGATGTCCACTGTCTACTAATACACGATATTTCTGTAATTTTGTTCCTATTTGTTTTATCCCATTGCTCCTCCCCGTTTACATCTTCCACTTCTCTAAGACCGGACCCTTACCCCTGATTATATCTTGCCTTATCCAGTCTTGTCTGTGACAAAATGCTTATTTCTGGCCTCACAAGCCCGTTTGACCACATCCCGCTGTGGCCCTTTGTTAGGTATATCCTTTCTTCACCTTTATCTACTCCTTCCATCTGTGCTTTCCCCAACCATACTGATCATTATGACTTTTTAATTGGGGTTTGTTCCAGTGTTTCTGTAAAAGTGGGAAACAGATGCTTATACCTTCCCCTTGTGCAAGCATATCTGGCTTAACTCCCTCCCCTCACAGCACCTTTTCTATTTGTCTGTAACATCTACCATTCTTTGCAGGCACATTTCAGCTAATACAAAAACAATTATGTATTTCCTTCATATAGTTTCCATTCTTGTTGACTCAGCGCTTAGTTAAAACAATTACACACTGGTGTGAGTTCATTTACCTTGCATAAGTAATTATAATTGCAGAAGTAACACTACTTTACCTATATCCCACACTAGAGGTTGCCTAATATGATGCCATTATTTAAATGATTTAAGATTTAAGGGTAATAGGGAAAAGCCAGTTAGCCTGATGTCAGTAGTGGGTAATTTGTTGGTGGGGATTATGAGGCATTGGATCTGCACGTATTTTGAATGGCAATAACTGATTAGGGATCTTCAACATGGCTTTGTGCAAACGATATTGTGTCTCACTAACTTGTCTGAGTTTTTTTGAAGAAGCGACTAAGATGATTAATTGCGGCAGAAAGATGCACATTGTCAATATAGACTTTGTTAACGCGTTTAATAATGTTGTGCATGGGCATCTGGTTAACACGGTTGATTCATATGAATATATGGAGAACTAGACATATGGATATACATTTTGTTCAAAGGTAGGGGACAGACGGTAGTGGTGGAGGGTTGCAATATACTGGCAAAGGTTTGCAATGCTGGGCAGATAGTCCAGTTTAGGGAGTAATCCCTGAGCACGGTCTGCACAGCTCTCCATCCTGGCTCTTACCTTGTCCCAGTTTATGGTGTAAGGCTGGTTCTGTGCGGTAGATTCAGACTTTGAGGCTTTGGAAATTCCAGCTGATCTGGCAATGTCTTTATTCAATGTTTGCATTCTTGTGAGTTGTCCCATCATTTTCTCCCTTCTCTAGTTACGTCTATTCCCATGCCTCCTTAATCATATTTTCTCGAAGTTATCAGTTTATTAATTTTTTTTTTCTTTCTGTATCTTTCCCTGGCTTTGGTTTTTGGCTACCTCGTGTATCGAGTGCTGGCATTATGAAGCTCAAAAACATTGAAATGGTGTGTGTCGGGCTTTTGTTCACTTCCCGCTGTGTCCCATGTGGTGTTCCATGTCTGGCAAAGGGGGATTCCAATAGCTTTGACTCACGCCTTTGAAACTTGGTCTGTGCCTGTGCACTGAACACCTGTGTTTGTCCCTCTCAGCTGATCGTGCGGTCAGTTACACGAGGAGGCCCCTCGAATATTATTGTAAAGGAGCAGGCATCGAACTTGTCGCTCAAGGGCTTCTGACTGACTCCTTTTATTGAAAAGTTAGTTGAGCTGTTGGGGATGGTTTGTTGGAGGTTGTGCTGTGAGCGACGTCAGACATTCAGGGAGACCTGAGGATTTGGTGACCCAACTCTCGATGGAGCATGAGGACTGTAGTTACAGCATTTGGGTCTGCAACATGAATAACAATGGAACAGAGGCTGCAGAGAGGGGAAGCTCTGAAACCACGGAGTGAGTGTGTGGGGAAATGGATCTACCAAATTTGTCTGTGTCTTAGTCTGGGCAAGCATACATTCTCATTCTCACTCTCCCCTTTACATACACTGATGCACACTCTCCCTATCCGCTCCACATTCATAATCCTCCTGTCTCACATGTTCACACGCACACTCAGCTCTGTTACACCCATGCCCACATCCATTCTGTTTCTCTCCTGTACTCACACGCACATACCTCCTTAGCCTCTCTCACTTACACACATTGTCTCTCTGCCCTTCACACAGACACCCTTCTTTACACAGATATCTATGCACGTATAAATTTGTGGTGTGAATTTGCATGTGCACGTTTGCATTTGCAGATACACTTTACTTTGTTCCAAAAACATACAGTTTGGAGGCAGTCAGTCAATGCTGTATTTTATGAACTCGTACTTTGGGAACAAGCCCAATCTGACTCCAGGCGAAGACACTGACAGACTCCAAACAAGACCTGTCGCCAGAAATACATTGTCTGACCGGAGGGTTCACCTCTTTTACATCAATAATGCCTGAAGGTATCTCCAGGCAGTGACTTGAAATAAATTCTGCGATTTGCATTTTATCAATCAAGACATGAACCTCCATTCTAAGTGATTAAGGATTTAAGAGCCATCCTCGGTGCGTACCTTTCATGTGCATGAGTTGTACAATCCTTATAATTTATGTGTTTAAGGTAGTCCTCTCTCTCCAACACTTAATGAAGGAGCAGCGCGATGGAAGCTTGTGTTTTGAAATAAACCCGTTGCACTAAAACCTACTGCCGAGTGAATTTTGACCTTGTCTCACCCAGTCCCTGCGGCTCCATATCATAGCTTTTTATTGCTTAGTCAATCATCTCTCTTAGCAAATAAATCTTTCCTTTCCCCATGTGATCTTCTCGTGCATTACAATATTTTGTGAAGCACGCTACACACTGCTGTCTGGAAATCCAGGTATAATTCATCTATATGATCCCCATTATCCACCTCGTTTGTCAATTTTTAAGAAAGCTAGTCAAATCATTCAAACATGATTTATCCTTTGTAAAGCTATGTTGCCTGTGCTGGATTATGTCTTGACTTTGAAAATATCTTGCTATTAATTCCTTCATAACGGATTCTAACAATTTGCCTTCATTACCAATAAACGTTTCATTACTTTTCAGTCCCTAGACAAGCTGGTTATTCTAACTTCTTTGTTTGCTATAACCTCTACGTTTCCTTTCACAATTCCCATGTAACAGGCACAAGACTGTAAAAGATCTGCTCCAATTGCTGTGTAAAAGGCATGAGTGGCTGATTGGACTCATTCTGTTCCTGCTTTACACACTTACTAGGCTGAATGTCCTCCTGTTGTCCCTATATTATAGTCTCGATGGCTTGCATGTCCTGCTCCTGTTCCTGACCAAGCCATTCAAGATCTCAATGCCCTCCTTCTGTCGCTCAACAACAGCTTTGGGGACTTATGGAATCTCCCTCCTCAACTGTCACGTTTCAAGAGCTGAAATATGCAGGCAAGTTGTGTTGCTCACATTGGGTAGCTCAGTGGTTAACACTGCTGCCTCACTGCACCAGAGATTCATGTTCAAATACAGTCTCCAATTTCCTCCCACAGTCCCAAGATATGTAGATAAGATGGAATGGCCCCGCTAAATTACCCAAAATGTCCGGGGATGTGGAGGCGAGGTGCATCAGTCATGGAAAATGCCAGGTTATAGTGATTGGGTGGGGTGGGTGATGGGGTTTGGATGGGATGATCTTCGGAGGATCAGTGTGTTGTCGATGGGTCAAATGGACTGCTTCCACATTGTAGAGATTCTTGCAGAAATCAATTGAGGGAACAATCCTCGAGTTAATTCCAATATCCTTTCCTCAGTGAGGAAATTAACTCTGTTCACACTACTCTAGATATGATCTCATTGAGACCCTATACAGCAGCAGCAGCACTTTGCCAGCCTATTGTAAGGTTCCCACCCTGGTTAGAGCAGTCTCAGCTCTCTGGGGAATGCACAGCATTGCTGAAAGATATTGTCCTTCTCTACTCCACCAGCATAACGGGAGATCTGGTGATAATGTCACAATGACACTTGAGAAGAACATGTCTGGTGTGTTGAGATGATATCAATGTTGAGATATGCCTTGCCAAACATCTCGCCTGAATCTACCGTTAATCTCCCCAGAACCCACGTCACTCAAATTCCACGGAAGCTGGTAAGGTGGAGCTTTGAAACAGCAAACATTGATGAGAGTTATATCTCAAAATCAAAATTGTGATACAAGTGTTGGGTATGTTATAAAACAGGAAATTAGACATACAAGTTTGTGGGTACTGCAGTAATAATGGACAGCTTTAAGTAACTTCTGAACAAGTTAACCCAAGTGAACGTTAATACTGAAAAAATGGATTTCATGACCATGTGTATGCGATGGGTTGTTTTGACAATATGTTGACCATATGTTGACCACTGAGCTAGATATCAGGCTGTTTTGGAATTGCTGATGTGTGATCAGAAGAGGTAATTAAAGACTTTGTTGTAAAGGAGCATTTGGGAATAGTAAGCTTAATATTTTGAATTTAAATACATCTGAATACAAAGCAGTTTTTTTTTCTTATATTACTCGTGCATACCTGAGTCGTGCACGGCATTAAGATACGAGGATAAAGTTGGCTTCAGTGAATTTGAAAAGTACATTAAAATGATTTAATGAAGGCAGACAATGGCTGTTATTTATACAAACATTGTGAGATCTGTAAGGACATTCTCGAGATTAATCCCTCAGGTAGCAAGATTGTCTGATGAGGGAACTCCGCCCGTGTTCCAGAGAGTTTCAGAGAATGAGAGGTGATAGAAATGAAACATTTTTTAAAAACTCACACATTGGGGAGTAATAAACACAGGGGCATTCACAACTGAGAAGCAAGAGTACCGAGAATCCCAAGGCATTCCAGAAGGACGTCAAGCAGAACAGAATAACCAGGGAATGTTTGATCAGGAATAGTCAGCATGAACGTGTCAGAGGGTGGTCACGCCGAACGAATTTTATTGATATTTTTCAAGGAGGTTGTTTATTTTTTTTTTAGCAACGCCATTGACAAATCCTCACATGTAAAACTGATAAAGAAAGTACAATTTCATGGTATCAAGGGTAACTTGGTAAATGACATTCAAATTTTCTTCTGGGCAGGAGACAGAGGGTGATGGGAGAATGTTCTTTGGGCGACTGGAGATCTGTGACCCCTGGTGTACCCCAGTGCTGTTTCCCTTATTGTTTGTGGTATTCATAAATGATGTAGATGTGAATGTGTAGGGGGGAGGTAAAGTGTGATAAATAAGTGTATGATCGACATAAAGATTGACCAGGCGATTGGCAGTGAGGAGGAAGGCCTTATCTTACAGGAAGAAAGAGATGGATTGGTCAGATGGGCAGATCAATAGAAGATAGAATGCAACCCTGATAAATATGAGGTGATGCATTTTGGAAGAAGGAACCAGTCAGGGGAAGACTCGATGAATGGCAGCGCGCCAAGAAACTGAGACGGTGCTTCTCGACACATTCCTGGATGTGACTGGCCAGGGTAATAGTGGAGTTAAGAAGGCATTGGGAATAGTAAATAGCCTTGACTTATCGGGACATAGATTATAGGAGCTATACATTACTTTGGTTCGGCCAAGATGGAATATTTTATGGCGTTCTGGGAGCCACATTACAGGAAGGATGTGGTTCCACTGGAGGGGGTGCAGAGGAGATTCACCGGGATATTCCCGGGAATTGAGCATATCAGCCATGAAGAGAGGCTGGATAAACTCCGATTATGTACTTTGGAGCAGAGAAGGCTGAGGGGGATGTGATTCAGAAAGATAAGATTACGAGGGGCTTGGACAGGATGGATAGACAGCAGCTGTTCCATTTAGTCAAAGAGGCAAGAACAGGGGAGCACATTTTTAAAGTGAAGGGTTTGAGGATTAGAGAGTATTTGCGGATTGTTTTTCACCCAGACGGTGTTGGGATCTGCAATGTACCTCCTGAGGTGGAGTTGTCCTGGTAACCTCCTACCTTCTTAATAGGACCTGGACAAGGTCTGGAAATGTCATAAAAATCACAACTGTGGGCTTCATGTCGGAGAGAGGGACTACTGTAGAGCATGTTGTTTTTCTGATGGTACATGGACTATGCTCCAGTGATTGTATGGCGTTGACACGAATTGATGGGTTTCTGAAGAGAATCGTATAAGAATTATAAGAGTGAAATGTCAATGGAAACGTTAGAGAAAACACGTGCAGACTTCGTTACAGTCTGAACTCAGAGGAAGGAGAATAGAGAACAAGGCAATAGCAGAACTATGAAGCAATTACTTCAGTTCAGTCTTCACAGACGAAAACAAACCAAACAGATCAAATCATCCCGGCAAAACTGGAAAGCCTAAGTCACGAGAGAAAAAGAATGAAATTAGTAAATAAGTGTTTTGAGAGATATTAGTGGGACTGAAAGTATGGTTGAATTTAGAATACAGATGGAAGGTGAGAAGATAAAGTCCAATTGCAGGGTCCTGTGCTGAAACAAAGGAGAATACAATAGGATGAGCGAGGAGTTGGCTAAGGAGGCTGGAAGGAAAGACTTTAAGGTGGAACCATTGATGAACAGTGGCAGGCTTTCAAAGCAGTTTTTCCAAATGGTCAGCACCAACATATAACAGTGAAATGGAAGGATTGTCGGAAAAGGGTAATCTGCCGTGGATGTCTCATGAAATAAGGGAGGCTATCAAAATAAAATAAATGGCATGAATAATGGCAAAGACCAATGGGAAATGTAGAAGATTGGGAAAACTATAAATGTTAAAAGAAAGCAACAAATAAAACTATCTTGAAACATCAGGTAGATAGATTATACGAGTAAACTACCTCAGAATATAAAAAAACAGACAGCAAAAGATTCTAAAAATATATGAAATGAAAAGAATGGTTAAGTTAACCATTGGCCCTTTAGAGGGTGAGAAGGGGGATTCAGTGAGGAAATGACCAAGGAATTGATCAGATATTTATTCGGTTTTCACAGTGAAGGACACCAATAACGTGCCAGAATTGTCAAAGAGAGGAAGGTATTTGAGGACCTGGAAACTGCCATTCCCACAAGAGAGATCGTGTTGGGCAAGCTAATGGATCTAAATGTAGATAAGTCTCCTGGCCCTGATGGAATGCATCCAAGGATACTAGCAGAGGTGGTCGAAGAAATAACAAATGCATTTGTGGAATTTTTCTAAATCCACTGGACTCTTGTGCAGTTCCAGCAGATTAGAAAACAGGAAATCAGACACCATTGTTTAAAAAGTGTCGAAAAAAAGTGGGGAATTATAGACCGGTTAGCCTAACATGTGTAGTGGGGAAAATACTTCAATCCGTAAGCAAGGAAAAAATAGCAATGCATCGAGTTAGAAATTGTTCCGTTGGACAGACACAGCATCAGTTCATGAAAGGCAGGTCATGATTAACAAATGTTTTGGAAATCTATGAAGACATTATGACCAGGGTGATCCCAGAACATGTGGTATACCGACATTTACAAAAGGCATTCGACACAGTGCCGCCAAAGAAAAAAAAAAGCTGCTGCATAAGGGAAAGATGCGTGGCGTTATGGGTAATGTATTCACATTGGTAGAGGATTGGTTAACTAACAGGAAACATAGAGTGGGATTAAATGAGTGAGTTTCTGGTTGCTGATCAATGACTACTGGTGTGCCTCTGGGATCAGTGCTGGGACCGCAATTATTCACAGCTTACATCAACGATTTAGAGTTGGGGACCACGTGTAATGTCTCAAAGATTGCAGATGATATGGAAATGAGTGGCAGAGTAAATGTGCAGAGGACTGATAAACTTTACAAAACAACATAAATAGTTTAAGTGATTGGGCTAAGGTCTGGCAGATGGAGTACAATTATGATAAATGTGAAGTCATCCATTTTGGTCAGAATAACAATTAAAAAAGACAGCGTCTGTGCAGAGGGACCTGAATCACAGAAGTTGGTCTGCAGGTGCAGCAGGTTATTATCACGTCAAATGGAATGTTGTACATTTTTGAGAAAGGGATTGAGTTTAAACACAGGGAGATTATGTTGCTGCTGCAGAGAGTGCTGGAGAGGTCACATCTGCAATACTGTGTGCAGTTTTGGTCTCCATACGTGAGAAAGTATATCCTTGCACTACAGTGGATGCAGAGGAGGTTTGCTAGGTTGGTTTCGGAGTTGAGGCGTTTGGTGTATGAGGAGAGACTGAGTAGACTGGAATTATATATTGATTGGAATTTGAAAGAATCAGGGAGGATCAGATATAAACATATTATTGGAAAGGGAATAGATAAGATGGAAATAAAGAGGATGATTCCAGTAGCAGGTGAAACTAGGACAAGAGGACAAAATCTCAAAATTAGGTGGAGCAGATTTAGCATTGAACTGAGAAGGAACTTCTTGACCAAGAAGGTTGTAAATCTGTGGAATTCCCTGCCCACTAAAATAGTTGAGGCTTTATCATTGAATGTTTTTGAAGCTCAGATAGATAATTTTTTGAGCAGTAAAGGAACAAAAGGATATGGTGAGTGGGCAGGTAAGTGGAGCTGAGGCCATGATCTTATTGATGCTCCTAGTTCTTATGTAATGGGCCAATATGAAATGAGAATCATATTTGAGAAACGGACTGATTGATACATATGGTGAATGCAATGCATTTGAATTTTCAGCAAGATAATGGTACAGACTCTTGCTTATTGTGCAAAGTCAAATGTTACAGGATTGGGGCTAAAATACGGACATGGTTTTAGAATAGGGGAGCTGACAGAAATCAGTGAACATGAATTAAGCAATATGTTTTTAAGTAAACGATCATGGCGTGTTGTAGGGATTGGTGCTTAGACCCTTACTATTCCCAATGCATGCCAAAAATTTAGTTGAGGGAATCAAATGCAATATTTCCCAGTCTGTTGACAGCACTAAATGAGGTCGGATTGTGAGTGGGTGAGGAGAATGCAAAAAAAGCTCCAAGATGATTGAGACAGGTGGAGTGACTGGACAAATACATGGCAGATGGAGAGCAGTGGGGGTGGATGTGACGGTGTGTACTTTGGTGGGGGATCAATAGAACGGCATCTTATCATTTGAAAAGGGATTAGTTGAAACATGTTGATCTTTAAAGATATTTATGCTCTTTATTTGTTTCTTCTGTGCAGACCTCCGAGGTCAGTGCAGGGCAGTGAGTCCTTAACCTAGAAATCAATGCTGGAAATGGCATTGTCGTGGTGAACAGTGTGCGTAAACCCACCAAGTGGGGAGCTGTAATATTGAAAAGTATCTGGATCTCCCTGTACACCAGTCACTGACAGCAAAGAAAGCAGGTAGGAAGATAAATGGTGTAATGGATATCACTTCAGGGGGATTTGAGTCCAGGAGTATGGGTGTCGTACTGAAGCTGGACAGGGCTTTGTTGAGACCCCATCTTGAACATTATGCAGTGTTGTGTGCAGTTTTCGTTTCCTCAATTCATAAAAGACAAACCTGACATTGAGGGAGTGCAGTAAAGGATGACCAGACTGATCTCTTAGGTGACAGTCTTGTTGTGGGAGCAGAGTTTGGGCGACTGGGGCTGTATTCCATGGGGTTCAGGAAAATGAGTGGAGATCTCAGTGAAATATATAAAACTCCAACAGATTGGAAGTAGAGCTGATAGTTTCCTTGGCTTGGACGTCAAAAACAAGGGGCCACAGTATTATGTACAGGCAGGTCACTTTGCATTGAGATGTGAATAAATGTCTGTACTCAGAGACTGGTGAACCTGGGGCATTCTCTCCCACATAAGGTTGTGAAAGTCAGGACACCAAATACAAATAAGAATTTCTGGACACTAAACAGATCAGGAGACAGTTGGAATACAACTGTTACAAGCTCTCAGATGTTAAAAAGAGATCTCTGCAGTGTCAACAGGACTGTGTTTCCCATTCCCTTTTCTGGTACCGAGTTTCTGTTGGTTTTATCCTTCCAAACCTCGGGGTACTTTGATACATTGGAGTGTCTTGCTTGATTGTTTTAGAGACCATTGAAGAGTTTATCACACGTCTGTGAGTCTGGAGTCATTTTTAGGCCAGACCAAGGAAGTGCAGGAGATTCATTTCCTGAAAGTACATTCGGGAAGGAAACTGGTGTTTCCCATCAACATTGGCTTCAAGGTCACTATTACTGACACCAGATTTTAAATCTCGATATGTTATTAATTGTTTTTAACTTCCACCCGCTGCCAGAGCATTATCCTGGTCAGGATTAGTAATCCAGTGACATTGCCACAACACCACCACCTCCACATGGTGACCTATCAGAAACCACAATGAGCGGGTTATTTCTGTGCTGCTTGACAGCTCTGTTAGAAAAACAACCACTGATGTGACATTATGGCACTGAGGATGTAGTAACTGGTCAGAATTTAACTATTCTTCTCGTTGGGAATTTGACGTAGCTAAGTAATTTTCGGCTTTGTGAGGGAGATGTCAGAGTTTTCATCTTGGTGGTAATGGTAGACTGAGGGATTATCCCAGTCAAAAAGTTACAGATTGTGCTTGAATATAATACTGCTTCTGCTGTGGTCTACAGCCCACATCAATGTCATGAATTCTGTATTTAAGAAAGTTCACAGAGTTATATCATTGAAGGAATTTACAGAGAGGTTTGACTTGGAAATGAATTGAGTGCAATGAGGAATTAGTGCTGAAAGAGGAGTTTGCAAGTCATAGACTCTTAATCATACAGTGTGCAAACAAACCCTTCGGCCCACCTCATCCATGCTCACCAGGTTTCCTAAACCGAACGAGTTCTATTTTTCTGCTGTTGGCACATACCCCTCCAAACCTTTCCTATTCATGTGCACATCAGATTGTCTTTCAATTGTTGTAATTGCACTCACCAATGCCAGTTGCTCTGACATCTCGCTACATGTCTCTGTAGCGCTCTCTGTGAGAAACAGCTGCCCTTAGATCTCTTTTACATCTCTTCCCTTTCACCTTAACCCTATCCTGCCTGGATTTGGACACGCCCACCCTGGGAAAACGACATTTGCTATTCATCCTCTCCATGCCACCCATGATTTTATGAACCTCTGTAAGGTCACCCCTCAGTCTCCTATGCAAAATGAACAAAATCCCATCCTCTCCATCTATTTCAAAACCTCCCATTTCCGTCATATCATTTTAAATACTTTTGTCCCCTTTCCAGGTTATAACATCCTTCCTATAACATGGCGACAAGAATTGTACTCAGTACTCCAAATGTGGCTTTAACATTTTCTTGAACAGCCACAAAATTATGTCCCAATTTCTCTACTCTGACCAATGAAGGCAAGCGTGCCAAATGCCTTCTTCGCTGCACTGTCTAACTGCTACTCCACTTTCAAGGAACTATGTATCTGCAACCTGGGTCTCTCTGTTTGATTACACTTCCCAATGCCCTACCGTTAACGGTATAAATCCTGCCCTAGTTTGTCTAACAAAATACAACATCTCACATTTATTTGCATTAAGCTCTCTCTGCCAATCCTCAGCCCATTTTCCCAGTTGCTTAAAATCTCATTGGATATTCCTCAAGTTAAATTGGATAATAAGGAAGTAGTCTAAAATTGAGATAAATTAGTGTGTTACCTTCCTGAGAAAAATCGAAATGAGTGAGTTATTACTATCACATGGGGAGATATGCGGAAATTAACTGGGAAGTATTTACCTAATTGTGCATAGATATAGGAGATGCTGTTACGATTAAGAAACATCCTTATCGGCATAACCCTCTAAAGTTGGCACAGGTTCAGAAAGAGTTTGAACATATGCTCCAAGATGGCAGAATCGAAGTGACTTACAGTGACTGGAACTCACCCTGAGCCATGGTGCCAAAGCCAGAAAGCACCCAACGGCTATGTGTGGACTATCACAAAGTCAATGCAGTTACAAAATTGGCTTGACAGTAGGAGGTCGATGGTGTTGGGATGAATCCTCTGAATTGGTTCTTCCTTCTTTTTTGTTATCATTAACACCTTCTCCTCTTGCTTTCCGTCCCTGTCAAAATACTTTTTGAGCATATTCACATGACACACTCTGTGAGATTTCTTTCTGTCTGGAGTTGCTAACAAATTACCCTCACTCAATTTCCTCTGCATTTGTTAAGGTCCACTAAACCTTTCATTTCAAGGTTCACCTATTAGTGGAAGTAACACTAATACATTATCCCCAATAACAAAATTGCAACGTTTTTGATTTCCTATCCGCTTCCTGTTTCATTGCATGCTGCAATAGTTTTAAATTCTGACAAGTCAACTCCCCAGCGCTATTATTCGTTCCCTAAAATTTGAGACCCATTCCAAATATGTGGCCTTTGAATTCTGATTTACTAATTTCCCCTTAACCAATTTTAACGTTCTTCTCACTTGATTCCCAAAACTTCATTCCAATAGATTAAATTTGGTGCATTCATTTGATGCATCTCTGATAGCAAAAAGTATAAAGAGAATTCCCTTACCCGAATCATCAGGATAATCCTGACCATAAGCCCTCAACATGGTCTTTAATGTTTGATGTCACCTTTCTATTGCTCCCTGCGATTTTGCCTGGGACGCAGTAGATTTGAATTCCTTTATTCCTAAGCGGCCCTTATCTTCCTTGAATAGTTTGGATGTGAAGTTTGAACTTTGATCTCACTGTATCTACATTGGTAGACCGTATCTTTTTTTTAAAGAGTAATTCCTCTACAATCCTTTTAGCTGTGATATTGCATCTGGAAATCTAGTTGATACATCCATTATTATTCAGAAGTACTGATTCCCACTTTATTGTTTGAGGTTGGCGACCTAACCAGTCAATCAAAGACTCTTGTAAAAGGTTCCTCAAATGCAGGAATAATTATTAAAGATGCAGGTTTTATTACCACGGTGATTTTCCAATTTCATGACATCTATGCCATACCTGGCAAACTTCAACGACATGCTGGTGCAGTCCAGGTGTGTAAAAATGTCTTTGTATTTCAGCCTGTTTTTTTCTCACTCAAAAATGACCTCTAGGTGGTCACACATGCGCCACTCACAACACCACCATTCTATACTGCGTTAGCAATACAATTTGATGCATTAATGCCCATTTCTCTTCTCCTTGATTATGTGATAGTCTCCATTTCCTCATTAGGACATAATTTGTAAGGTAATAACAAACAGTGATACATTCAGAACACCTAATGTACAAACTTTTTTGTTACAACAGCTTTAAATTTTCATCTTTCTGCTGTAACTTAATTAGTTTAGTTGAGCTAAGAAATATTGCATGAGACCCTGTTTGCTCCTGTTGTGTCTCAACTAACTGATGGAATAAAGTGTCTGCTAATGCCACTTCAGTTTCCTTCTCTTTACACTTTTGATCTCGCTGGTTTCAACTGGTGACATTGAGATCTTGTTACCCCACAATCTGGAAAGATTACAGGATAAGACTCCTGCATTATTTCAATTGCCTGTGTCTCTGCTGGCTTTTCAATCACAGTAGGTAGTATTTCTACAGGTAAATCAGTGATATACTTCGCAAAGACAATTTGCATTCCTGGAGCTGACAGCGTGTCCAAAACTCCTACCACAATTGTTCCACACTCTTCCTGACATCTGCACTTACTTTACGTAATTTTGTGCTTTCAGTCTCACCATGAGTTTCCTTTAGCAGTACCTTTTCTGGAAATAATCCTTCCGGAGTACTTATCTCCTCATCTTTCAGCATCATATACTGAGAGGATCCTGTGTCCCTTAATATCGCATTTTCTTTTCCTGCTACTCCTGGACTATATGAATAAACTTGGTCGGTACATTTTATAAGTAGTTTCGGCACTTCCTCGTTAACCAACCTCCAATAAACGTGACACTCTGATGCAGCTTTCTAGCTTCCACTGTGCTTTCTGTTGCTGCTCCAACAAAACTCCCAGGCTTATCCTGTTTTCCTACATCTGTTTTATTTTCCCTAGCCAACCAACAGAATGATTTCATGTGACCTAACTTATTGCAATAAAAACACCGGAGCTTTTCTAACTTTATTGTGCTCTTCACGGGTTTCCTTTTTATCCTATAGTAAGTTGTTCTTATGATCTTCCTTTCCCTTTCCACGTGAGGATTTATCATTGGCCCAATTTCTATCCCTCATGGGCTGAAATTGATTCTGGACGCCAAACAGTGTTGTATGGGTCAATTCATAATCATCAACCACTTCAGCTGCTAACCTTGCTATTTCAACTCTCTGCTCTTCCAAATGAGTTTGCACTTTTTGGCAAGCATTTTTGGTCTCCTCCAAACTAATTGTCTCTCTGTGAGCATCGTAGATTTGCTTGATTTTTAAAGCTCTTATCAATCTATCAAAATTACTTTGTTTGATCCTTTCAAACTCAAAATAGTTTTGACCAGGATACCTCCTTAGATTCCTGAAACATTGTCTATAGGCTTCTGGCTTACAGCTTATGAAGTCAGAAGGGCAGAAGGACGGGAGAGCATCCAATTTCAACAGTGACCCTCACTCAACTAATCGGAGAAAGTGAGGACTGCAGATACTGGAGATCAGAGCTAAAAATGTGTGGCTGGAAAAGCGCAGCAGGGCAGGCAGCATCCAAGGAGCAGCAGAATCGACGTTTCGGGCATGAACCCTTCTTCAGGATTCCTGAATAAGGGCTCATGCCCGAAACGTCGATTCTCCTGCTCCTTGGATGCTGCGTGACCTGCTGCGCTTTTCCAGCAACACATTTTCAGTTCACTCCACTAATCCCAGACTGAACCGACCTGTCCAACTAGAGAACTGGCCACGTCTTCTTGATTATACAAACTTGGTTTTAAAGACGCAAAAGTTGTCTGCCTACGGCATTATTGTTATGTATAAACAAAAGGACGCCAATAAGCCTTTTAGACTTCAGACATATTGGTCATTTAGAACCTTTTTAAAAAGAATCACGAACAACATAACCTTGTAAAGGAACCAGCTTTGTGACAACATGCCACATTTCACTATGGACTGAATTCAATAAATGTAAGTCTTACTGTTTTGAAGCCAATAAAGTGTATTAAGGTGAAGAGCAATGTGCGTTGAAGATACGAATTTGCCTGATGAGAGCAATTAGAGGAATTCCCAGGCAAATCCACACTTTCTGCCCACTGAAAATCTATTACTTGGTGCCTGTTCTAGTGGAGGGGAACACGCTAACCCCAACATCGAGATTGTGTTTTTGGAGGTGATTGTGGGAGTTTCAGGTGGTGAGAGCATTGCAAATGAACAACACACCAGAATCATCTAGCCTGCGATAAGAAAATATCCATCATTCTCCCTCATAACTAACTTCATTTGAGCAATTGGTGATGAGAGATGTGACCAATATCCTGCAATGCCAGCATTTAATCCAGTCCTGTTGTTATTGTGATCTGAATGTACCACACTGAAAGGAGCTAACTGATCTGTTTGTTCACTGACTGTAATTGATGACAGTCTCCATGGATTCCAATGTGTCGCTGGATGGTTTCGCTCTTCTATTAGTAAGGGGCTTCTTGCAATGCTTTGTCCCATTGTAGCAGCAGATGCATCACCTCCAACACTAACGGGAATCAGCAGCTGCAGAGACGGGAAGAGGAGTGATAAACATCTGAGAATATTTTGGATCGTTACACTAATGGATCAGAATCTGAGAACATTAGACTGGAATGCTGCAACAATGGACAGAAGTTTATCCGATGGTCTTTTGTCTCTGTCGTCGTATTGGTCAACATTACCAGATCGGATAGAAGCTGTACTGATGATTATCCAGGCGGGTTACTATCCCATGCTCGCTATTGTTGGTGTTCCTGGTAAGTCTCTCCATCTCTATCCATTTGTTAATCCCATAAACTATGCTGACCTTCATTGCTATTTCTGTTACCTATATTTCACAAAGACAGAAACTACAGTCTTCAGTTTTCAACACAAATTCCATTCATTACCATAAACTTCCGAACCACCCAACACCCCAGTCCTCACAAACATCTGAGAACTAGACTTGATTTGGAGATGCCGGTGTTGGACTGGGGTGTACAAAGTTAAAAATCACACATCACTAAGTTATAGTCCAACAGGTTTAATTGGAAGCACACCAGCTTTCGGAGCCACGCTCCTTCACCAAGTGATAGTCACTATCACCTGATGAAGGAATGTCGCTCCGAAAGCTAGTGTGCTTCCAATTAACCCTGTTGGACTAGAACCTGGTGTTGTGTGATTTTTAACTGAGAACTAGACTGTTCACCATCATAAATTATGTTTTGCCTTGAAATCAGTTATTTCCCGGTATTCTCTCCATCACCAAACATCCCCACTACCAGCTCCATAATATTCACAGTCCCCACCTTGACATCAGTGCAGGCTCTAAATAAACTATTATCTATGCATTGGTACAATTCAGATTTTTAGTTTCCAGTTCTCTTCTCAGCACTCCGTTTGTTACAAATATGTCCATCAGAGCTTTGTTCTTGTCTCTAAAGTAAGTTCATGACAGGGACAGTGTGTCAGAGATGCAATGTCGCTGGACATGTAACTCAGAGGCCCAGGTGACTACACGAAATATACTGTTTCAAATCCTACCTCAGAAGATGTCAGAACTTAAATTCAAATGACAAGAATTGGAAGTTAAAGCTAATTTCATTAATATCAACAATAATAGCACAGCTTTCTGTCAATAAGTTTGTCTATTTCACTGATGTTTTTTGGTAAAGAAATCTAACATTATTACCTAGTCTGGCTTCAGACTGATGTCAGACCCACAGTAATGAGCTTGGCTCTTTACTGCCTGAAGGAATGACCTCACAGTAAAGAGCATTTGGTGAAGTCATCAAATGCTGCCCTTACCAGCGATGCAGACATCCAATGTCATAACAATATGGAAATTTAAATAAAATAAGGAATGATGCAAGAGATCAGAAACAAAACAAAGTCGAAAACTGCCACAGAAACGGAGCAGATTTTGCACCCTTGAGTCGAGGGCAAAATAGAATTGACATTTCGAGCCCACTGCCCATACATCATAACTGAACACAGTTTGAAAATATTGTGATTGATGTTAGTGACAGTGATGTCTATTATGAAGGGGAGAAAGAGAAATTTGAATAGATAGAGAAAGAGAAAGATAAAAGAACATCTGTTGTATAGGGGAGAAAGAGTGAGTTGAATAGATAAAGAGAGGGAGAGAGAACAGAAGCAAACCTTCTTTGAGAAGGTGACCAAACAGGTAGATGAGAGTAAACCAGTTGATGTGGTGCATATGGATTTCAGCAAGGCGTTCGATAAGGTTGCCCACAGTAGGCTATTGTACAAAATGCAGAGGAGTGGGATTGTGGGAGAAATAGCAGTTTATCAGTGATTGGCTTGCTGAAAAAAGATAGAGGGTGGTGGTTGATGGGAAATGTTTATCCTGGAGTCCAGTTCCTAGTGGTGTACCGGAAGGGTCGTTGTTGGATGCACTGCTGTTCGTCATTTTTATAAACGACCTGGATGAGGGTGCAGAAAGGTGGGTTAGTAAATTTGCAGACGACACTAAGGTCGGTGGAGTTGTGGATAGTGACGAAAAATGTTGTAGGTCACAGAGAGACATAGATAAGCTGCAGAGCTGGGCTGAGCGGTGGCAAATGGAGTTCAATGCGGACAAGTGTGAGGTGATTCACTTTGGTCGGAGCAATCGGAATGCAAAGTACTGAGCTAATGGTCAGATTCTTGCTAGTGCAGATGAGCAGAGAGGTCTCGGTGTCCAGGTCCACAGATCCTCGAAAGCTACCACCCAGGTGACTGTGTTGTTAAGAAGGCATATAGTGTTTTAGCTTTTATTAATATAGGGATCGAGTTCCGGAACCATGAGGTTATGCTACAGCTGTAAAAAAAAACTCTGGTGCGGCCGCACTTGGAGTATTGTGTACAGTTCTGGTCACTGCATTATAAAAAGGAAGTGGAAGCTTTGGAAAGGGTGCAGAGGAGATTTCATAGGATGCTGCTTGGTATTGAGGGAAGGACTTACAGGGAAAGGCTGAGGGAATTGAGGCTGTTTTCATTAGAGAGGAGAAGGTGGAGAGGTGACTTAATCGAAACATATAAGGTAATCAGAGGGTTAGATAGGGTGGACAGGGAGACCTTTTTTCCAAGAATGGTGACGGCAAGCACGAGGGGGCATAGCTTTAAATTAAGGGGTGATAAATAGTAGGACAGCTGTCAGAGGTAGCTTCTTTACTCAGAGAGTAGGAAGGGTATGTATGGAATGCTTTGCCTGCAACCGTAGTAGATTCACCAACTTTAAGTACATTCAAGTCGTCATTGGACAAGCATATGGACGTACATGGAATACTGTAGGTTAAATGGGCTTCAGATTGGTATGACAGGTCGGCGCAACATCGAGGGCCGAAGGGCCTGTACTGCGCTGTTATGTTCTATGTTCTATGTTCAAACAAAGGGATTGTTGATGATCAGCTGGAATGGAAATAAAAACGAGATTAATTTTATTTATTTTTATTTTGTTCCCATATTACTGAAAATCAAACCCATATATACCAAAGTCACTGTTTAAAGTGAGCTATGTCTCTTTGTCTCTCTTCCCTGTGTGTATTCATTATCTTCATTTATTTATTAGTGGGATGCTGGGCCAGTATTAAATTTCCTTTCCTCATTGTCCATGAGATGGTGTTGGTGAGCTGCCTTTCCGACCCACTGCAGTCCGTGGGCTGCAAATAGTCAGTGCTTAGGACCGTGTGCTTTCATTTGTTTGAGGTTTTGTAGTGAGTGATATAACTGAGTGGCTGACGTATCCATTTCAAAGGACAATTGAGAGTAAAATGCATTCCTGGAGTCACATGTAAGCCCAACCAGCTGACGGTGGTACATTTCATTCCCTGAAGGACATTAGAATGCTTGGTAGGATTTTCCGACAATTGACAATGGTTTCATAGCTTCATTTAACTTTATTGAATTCAAATTCCACCATTTGCCGTGGTGGGATTCGATTCCGGGGCGGGGAACAGCACCTGGGTCCCTGGATTAATAAACTGGAAATAATACAACAAAGACATCACTTTCCCAGCATCTCCAACCATCGCCACTGGCAATAGTGATGTTGCTGTTGGTGTGGCTGTGATTGAAGCACAGCTGTTCTCGAGGCTAAGGGATGATTTTGCAAAACGTGCCATCCTTCTTAATGTTTTATTTATTAGGAGATTAGAGGATCGGAAGAGCGCTTGGCAAAAATGAGCTGGGTGTCTTTCATCATGAGTCACTAATAGAATTCATACCAGGCAACAGGTAATCATCACAGTAAATTGCATACTGTCCTTCATTGCAAAATGAATCAAGTATAGCAGTGAAAGCACATTCCTGCCGTCGAAGAGTGTTGTTCAGAAAGTACTTGGGGCATTGTGTGCAGATTATCTCTCCTTGATAATGAATGATTATCTTGCCACAGAGAGTCAGTGTAAAGGAGTTTCACTGGACTAATCCGTGTGGTGATGATATCATGAGGAGACTGTGAAGGAAATAATCTACAAAAAAAGGTGTTTCTATTAAAACTTGAGGGTTATGGATCAACACTCATTATTTTCAAAACAGAACAATGATAGCGTTATCTAAAAGATGTGTTTTTTCCGTAATACATATTTTCACAATTGGGCAAATATATAGAAAGGAAACGATTAGACGGATACGGGAAAAGTTTAGGGAAATGGGGTTAGCATGGATGGACAGTTTGGCTAACATGGACCAGTTTGGGTTGAATAGTCTGTCTCCATTCTGTGGACTCTATGATACTACATTTACCTGAGTGGGACCACATATTCGTAAAGCGAGAGGTCCAGTTTCTGAATGAACTCTTACTGCCTCAATGTGCAGCTGATGTGTGATCCTGTGCTGACGTCATGTTGTTCACAAATCTGTAAGCATCCACACTCTGATAGAGTTTGCCATTACCACTAGCTTCGGACCTCCATTCAGAACACTAGCTTGTCTTCTCTGCGATGGGAGATGCCTCCTTGAGACTTGGCACAAACCATCCAATGCCCCTTCTCACTGTCAGCAAACCATGGTATTATAAATGTAACACGTTTGTACCATTAGCAATGGAGCCAGGAAAAACACCATGGAGCAGTCTGTCTGCGCAGTCTATGCTTAATTAATTTGTCATGTTGGAGCATCAATGACATCCTCCTTTGTGTTACAGTCTGGAGGGGTTGAATGGCCTCTTCTCTTCCTGCATTAGTGTTTCAAGGGGCTGAATGTCCTCCTCCTGGTCCCAGGGAAAAGGTTCATGGACATTACTGGGCGACCCTTGCTTCCCGCTTACCAGTGAGATGTGCTGACAAGACTCCTTATCTTCCTCTGTAATAGCAGACAGGCACGGGCCTGGAAGAGCACAGCAAGCCACACAACACTGAGTTCTCCAATTTCAGGTAACCTTTCTTCTAATCCACTAATTCCCTTCCCATCCCCTCCCCCTCCCCTTCCATTCCTGCGATCAACCATTTTTCCAGCTCCCGCCCAGATTCAGTCCTCCCATCGTCCAACCCAGTGGTATCCCTTTACCTGCGTTCACCTATCCCCACCTCACCACCCTGCCTCCTCCTCTCTCGCCCATCCCTTTATCTTTAGCCCCTTTAATGTACTCGCAGTCCTGAAGAATGGTTATACCCAAGGCGTTGTCTTCTCCACCTGCTGATGCTGCCTGGCTTGTCGCAATCTTCAGCCTCCTGCATGTCTACTTTGAATTCCAACGTTTGCGGATTTTTTAAATCAAAATCTCTTCGTGTGTAGTCGGCCAGAGAAAGTGAATGGGCTGTGTCTCTTCTTATCCAATAGTTTTGATGGGTTGAGTGGCTTTCTCACATTCCTGTAAAACCAGCATGAGATGCTGCATGAGCTTCTTTCTTTTAACCATGGAAATGTGCAGAGCCTGATCGCACGGTTACATGAATGTTGCCGGCACTTTAACTTCACAAGTTTGAATGTTTTCTGTTATTGATTCTTCGCAGCTGAGGAGGAGTCACAATGTTCTGAACGTTGTGTGATCTTCACTGAATATCCCCACTTCTGATCGTATGATAGAGAGAAAGACATTGATGAATCAGCTGAAGTTGTTTATGCCGAGAAAGGTTCCCTGAGGATCGCCTACAGAGATATACACGGACTGAGAGGATTGATCTCCACCAGCCATATTGTGTTCTGAATGACCCAAACAGTGGGGATTTCAATTTTGTTCAGGCTCCTTGACACCTTGCACCGTCAAATCCTGCCATGATGTCAGGGTCAGTCACTCTGATGCTGTGTTCATAACTTTTGTTCATGTCAATAGGCCAAGGTATATGTGTGGGGAGTGTTTCCTTCTCTCAGAGGGCAGTGACTTTTGGGGCCTCTCTATTCCAAACATCTACATTAATGAAACGTTTGAGGCCGCGGCGTGGTGTTAATGGGAGTTGAGGGCGACAAAGAATTGGGCATGAAAAAGAAATTCCGGCTAAGAGCATATCAGCCATGACCTTACTGAATTGAAGGGCAAGCCTGAGGGGCTATGTGGTCTTGTGTTATTCCAGTATACCCCATAATCCAGTCATTTTGTGGCAGCTTCCTTTTCCTATGTTACTGACTTGAAGTAGCTGAATAGACTGATACTGTCGCTGCATGATCTAAACTGGGTCTAGTTCTATCGACTTGAGGGACTGATAAGTCTTCTTCTCTTACTGTATATCAGGGTCCATGGGCTGAAAAGGTTCATCTTGTTCTGGTGTAACTGAAATCCATATAATACAACTCTACTACCATTGGAGAAAGTGAGCACTGCAGATGCTGGAGATCAGAGTCGAAAGGTGTGACACTGGAAAAGAACGGCAGATCAGGCAGCATCCGATAAGCAGGAGAATCGATGCTTTGGACATTACTAATGATGGCCTTATGCCCAAAACGTCGATTCTCCTGCCCCTCTGATGCTGCCTGACCTGCTGTGCTTTTCCAGCACCACACGTTTTGACCTCTACCGGCCCGCCCGAGTCAAAATTCCTGATCATGTCATCAAAGATCTTTAACATATTCATCAGTCGTGAGCTTCCACTCATGCTTACCATTCCTAATCAAACCCTGTTTTCCAAACGGATTTTCTCCCTCAGAATCTTCTCAAGTAATTTACCTTCCACAGATGTTAAACTTACTGGTCTATAGTTCCCTGGCTTTATTTTTCAGTCCTTCTTGAGTAAGGGTACATCATTTGCAATCCCCCAGTCTTCTGGGATCTCACTTTTGGTAAATGATGATCAAAATTATCAGCCAGGGCCACCGAAAATTCTTCTCTAGCCCCTTGCAGTGTTCTTGAATATATCCCGTAAGGACGATGAGATTTATGCAACTTCAAAATTCCAGTGCATTCTGTATCTACTCTACTGTGATATGGATTGTCCGTAAGATATCATTTTCAACTTCCTCAAATTCCCAAGTCTTCATGTCTTTGTCCACGTTAAACACGGACAAGAAATATTTGTTGAGGACATCGCACATCTCTTATGGTTACACACATACGTGTTCACTTTTGTCTTTGAGTGGTCCTATTCTCTCAATAGTTAATGCTTTTCCTTAAATATACTTAAAGTACCTCTTTGAGTTCACCCTGATCTTCACAGTCAAGGCTATCTCATAGCCCTTTATTGCTGTCCTGATTTCCGTCTTCAGCAATGTCCTGTATCCCTTATATACCTCCGGGAGTTCCCTTGATCACACCTGCCTGGACTGGAACCACACCTCCACATTTTTTTCAGGTCAAAGCCTCAATAATTCTTATCATTCAGGGTTCCCCATTCCTGACAACTTTCCTTTCATGCTCACAGGAACATATACTGTAGATTTTGAACTCTAGCTGTCTCCTATTTGCCAGAGTTTCCTTTACCTGCAAACAAACTACTCCAACCAACCCGACAAGCTCCTGTATAAATCCATCAAAATTAATTTTGCCACAATTTAGAACTTGAACGTGTGGAGCAGTTTCATCTTCACTCTCCATAACCATTTGAAAATTTATAGAACTATAGTTCGCAAAATGCTCACCCACTGTCACCTCCGTCACCTGTCCTGCCCTATTTCTTAAGAGTACGTCAAGTTTTGCCACTTCTCGAACAGGACCCTCTATATAATGCTTGAAGAAACTTTCCTGACACAGTGAATGGTTTCCATTCCATCAAATCACTTAACGCTCTGGCAGTCCCAGTCTGCCCTATTAAAACCCCTATTATGACAACACTATTGTTCCTCCAAGTCTCCCCTCCCTCTCTGCATATTTGTTCGTCTAATTTCCATTGACTATTTGGGGACCTCTAGTACAAACCCAATAATGTCACCATCCCCTTCTCATTTCTTAGCTCCACCCACAAACCCTCACTGGTAGATCCTTTATATATATCATTTCTGATCACTGCTGTGATACTCACCTTAATCCAAAATGCAACGCCCACTCCACTCCTTCCACCACCTCAGTCCCTCCTAACGCACGTTACCCTGGTACATTAAGCTGTTAGTCCTGTCCCTCCTTTAGCCATGTTTCTGTAACGGCTAAAATATCCCAGCCCCACGTACCATCCATGCCCTGAGTTCACCAGCCTAACCGGTCAGCTCTTTTGTATTGAAATAAATGTAATATAATCCAGCAGGCATTCCTTGCTCCATATCGTGTTCCATCCTGAACTGTCTCTCCAGCTTACTGTTTCTGATGACTGTATCGCTCCAGCCTTGCACTTTCCTCCATGATCTTGAGGATAACTCACCCCCTCCCCCAAACCTCGCCAATCTAGTTTACACTTTCCCATGTAGCACAGTTAAAACTGGCTGCCAAGTTGTTGGTCCCCCATCCAATGCATGTGCCACCTGTCCCTCTTGAAGAGGTCAACTCTGTCACAGAAAAGATCGCAATGATCTAATAATCTGAATGCCTCTTCACTGCATCGATTCGTTAGTCACATATTTATCTGCCATGTCCTCCTATTCTTACATTCACGAGTTCAAGACACTGGAAATAATCTGGAGATTACCACTATCAAGGTCCTGGTTTTTAACTTTTCTCCAAGCTCTCAGTAATCACTCCGTAGGACCTCATTCCTATATCTACCTGTGTCATTTGTGCCAACGTGCACAATGACTTCTGGCTGATCACCCTCCCCTTCGAGAACGTTCTGCAGCCGATCAGCGACATCCTGGACCCTGACACCTGAGAGACAACACACCATCCTGGTTTCCCTTTTGAGGACACAGAATCTCCGATCTGTACCCCTAACAATCGAATCACCTATACCTAAGACCATGTTTACCTTTCTCCATTCCTGCTGCTCCCCAGAGCCAATCAAAGTGCAACCAACCTGGCTACTGCTGCTTTCCCCTGAACGGTCATTTCCTGACACCCATCCCCCATCTCCCAACACAAACAAAATCAATATCCAAAATGATATACTTGTTTTCGAGAGGAATGGCCACAGCGGATTCCTGCACTCCCTGCCTACTCCCTTCGCCATTCCTGGTGTTCGCCCAGCTACTCTCTGCCTGGAACATGACAGGAAGCAAGGAACGCCTGTTGGATTAAATTGCGTTTATTTAAATGAAACGGGGCTGACAGGTAAGACTGATGAACTCAGCGTGTGGAGCTTTACATGGGACGGGGGTATTATAGTCTGAACAGAAACTTGGCTTAGGAAGGGACTTATGTGTGGCCACCTCGCTAAAGCTCTTATCTTTCAAGTGCTCTGTATCTGGGTGATCCGGAAAGCAGCCAGGTCCAGGTCCCGAACATGGTCCCCCAGGAGCTACAGCTGGTTGTACTGCCCATACGTGTAGTCATCAGGGAGGAGGAATGTGCAGGAGGAATGTGCAATTGCCCTAACAGCGAGCTCAACTGTTGCCAGACAAGCGTTAAAAAGACGTTACCTGAGCTTACCTGTATTTTGTGGTGAGCTGCTGCTCACTGAACCAGAAGACCATAAGACCATAAGACATAGAAGCGGAAGTAAGGCCATTCGGCCCATCGAGTCCCCTCCGCCATTCAAGCATGGCTGATGGGCATTTGAACTCCACTTACCCGCATTCTCCCCGTAGCCCTTAATTCCTTGTGACAACAAGAAATGTCTGCCTTGAAGACATTTAGCGTCCCAGCCTCCACTGCACTCTGCGGCAATGAATTCCACAGGCCCACCACTCTTTGTCTGAAGAAATGTCTCCGCATTTCTGTTCTGAATTTACCCCCTCTAATTCTAAGGCTGTGTCCACGGGTCCTAGTCTCCTCGCCTGACGGAAACAATTTCCTAGCGTTCACCCTTTCCAAGCCATGTATTATCTTGTAAGTTTTTATTATATCTCCCTTTAATCTTCTAAACTCCAATGAATTCAACCCCAGGATCCTCAGCCATTCCTCAATGTTAGACCTACCATTCCAGGGATCATCCATGTGAATCTCCGCTGGACACGCTCCAGTGCCAGTATGTCCTTCCTGAGGTGTGGGGACCAAAACTGGACACAGTACTCCAAATGGGGCCTAACTAGAGCTTTATAAAGTCTCAGTAGCACAACGGTGCTTTTATATTCCAACCCTCTTGAGATAATTGACAACATTGCATTCGCGTTCTTAATCACGGACTTAACCTGCATGTTTACCTTTAGAGAATCCTCAACTTGCACTCCCAGATCCCTTTGTACTTTGGCTTTACGAATTTTCTCACCGTTTAGAAAGTAGTCCATGCTTGTATTCTTTTTTCCAAAGTGCAAGACCTCGCATTTGCTCACATTGAATTCCATCAGCCATTTCCTGGACCACTCTTCCAAACTGTCTAGGTCCTTCTGCAGCCTCCCCACTTCATTAGTACTACTTGCCTGTCCACCTAACTTCGTATCATTGGCAAACTTCGCTAGAATGCCCCCAGTCCCTTCATCCAGATCATTAATATATAACGTGAACAGCTGCGGCCCCAACACTGAAACCTGCAGGACACCGCTTGTCACCGGCTGCCATTCTGACAAAGAATCTTTTATCCCAACTCTCTGCCTTCTGTCAGACAGCCAATCCTCAATTCATACCAATAGCTCACCTCGAACACCATGGGCCCTCACCTTGCTTAGCAACCTCCCGTGTGGCACCTTATCAGAGGCCTTTTTGAAGTTTAGGTACCACATCCACTGGGTTTACCCAGTCTAACCTACTTGTCACCTATTCAAAGAACTCCATTAGGTTTGTCATGCACGACCTCCCTTTACTAAATCCATGTTGACTTGTTCTTATCTGACCCTGCTCTTCCAAGAATTTAGAAACCTCACCCTTAATGATGGATTCTAGAATTTTACCAACAATCGAGGTGAGGCTAATTGGCCTATAATTTTCCATCTTTTGTCTTGATCCTTTTTTGAACAAGGGGGTTAAAACAGCGATCTTCCAATCATCCGTGACTTTCCCTGACTCCAGTGACTTTTGAAAGATCTCAACCAATGCCTCCGCTATTTCCTCAGCCACCTCCCTCAGAACTCTCGGATGTAACCCATCGGGGCCAGGAGAGTTATCAATTTTAAGACCTTTTAGCTTTTCTCGCACTTTGTCTTTTGTAATGAACCCTCTCGGACCAAAGCATTACTACCTACTCTGCTACTAACAGAACGTCAATAGACCAGTCCACGTTTAGTTTGGGTTAGGGAAGGAGGGAGACACTAGACTGATGTAACATTTGGGCCTTATGCACTCTTTGACATCAGGCCCATACTTGGACTTGGGGGCTGTCTTGCTGACATCTTCCTTCCAGTAGTGGTCACTGCTCTGATGCAAATATTCGCCCGACAGCTAATCCGCGTTGTCGCAGTCCTCTGGTCTTTTCTGTCTATTTGTACTGCATTTATGAATTCCTTGAATCTATCGATTGCATTCCAAACTGTGTCTCACTCCGGAGGGAGAGAGGTTGATTGTCCAGTGAACACAAGCTATTACAAAAAGTTTGCCATTAGACATATTGGCGACAGCATACCCATCTGCTCGCTGAGTCTGCGTTTCCTTTCGGTTAGCGTATATATATTCTGATAACCTTCCATTCCATTTTCCTGCATTTTCCACATAACCATTGTTTAAAAATCTGTCCATCTCAGCCTTAAAGATATTTAGTGATCCAGCCTCAAAAACCTTCACAATTTTCCACAATTGTTCCCTCCCACTGATGAGAAACTGAGTGGTCTTTAATCCTATGGCTTTTTTTTAGCACTCTGTGTGGAAGTTGAACCTGCATTAGATGTTCGATTCCTATTCGATCACACCACCTCTTTGGCCAGAGACAAAACAATAAACAATACTAAGCTTAAGTGACTGTAATCTCCTCCCTCATCTTCCACATACAATTCATCCAGATCGAGGGATTTGCCCACTTTTTATCCTGCATCAACCTTCAATCCTTCCTCAGCTTCTGTGTCAATGTTTTTCAGGATACTCTGGCAGGAACAGACAGCGAATCCAGGAACTGCTCCTCCAAATTGAAGACCAATATATAGTAAGCGTTTGACATATTATCTGGCTCTATGCAAAGGTTGCATCCTCGATCCCTAATACTCTCTATTCCTTCTCATGTTACCTTCTTACCCTTAATAAACCGATAAAATGTCTTTGGATTCTTGAAAATATCGCCCACTAATGCTTTTATCAAGCCCCCTCCCCGCTTTTTGCTCTTCTACTTACTTTCTTGAGTTTTGCCCTACATGGTCAACTACTCTTCTGGGACCACCATTGACCTGCTCATTTTATTTCTCCTTTAAGCTTCTCTTTCATTGTTAACTCCGTTCTGAATATTTGTAGACATCCAAGCTTCACTGGGCTGGTTTTCCTAACTTTCATCTTCGGTGTAACATGTTGCGGTGACATTCTCATCAATTCCATTTTGAGCATGTGACATCCCCCACCCCCAGTCCCCACCCCCACGCTGTTCTGCTACAGTTTCACCCAGAAGTAACTGTCCTGTGGGCAGATCCTGTCGTTTTTTGATAAAATCTGCCTCCTTCATCCAAATTATTCTTGTTTTTCTTTTGGTCTTTTCTTTAACAAGCTAAAGTACATGAGTCACGGTCACTGATCCGACAATGTTCTCCCAATTCTGCTTGCAACACCTGACTGGCTTTGTTCCCCACAGTGAGGCCCAGCACAGTCCCGCCTACTGTTGTATCTGCTACATGTTGATAGTAGAGGCTCTCTGGAATAAATATCAAGACATCTGCCCCCTTTTTAAAAATTATCAGTGCCCGAATGAATGTTTGGAATTGAAATGCCTGAATACAATGATCCTATTATTGTATTTACACACATCAGTGAATTGGTTATATATCTGCTCCTGTATTTTCTTTTATCTGGGGGTCTATAATATTTCCGCAGCAGTGTGTCTGCCATTGTTTTGATCCTAACCTCAACCCAGAAGGCGTCATTTGAATACCCTTCCAAGACATCATCCGTCCTTACTGCACTCATTTACTCCATAACTAACAACGCAACACCACCTTCTCCTTTACCCCTCTCTTGAGCTGCCTATTGTTCTTGTACCACAGAATATTGAGTTTTCAGCCCTGACCTCCCTTAAACACATCTATGTGATGGCAAAAATGTTCACCTCTCTATGTCACCATTTTCATATCAGTCGATAATATTCCCTGCACTACGGGAAATGACATCCAGTCTGGAATATAGCACTGGAATACTCTGTATCCCAGAGTTGTTCTGTAATTTACTGTTTGTTATCAAGCTGAATTTCAAGAAGTGGGAGAGTGAAAGCATTGAACATAAGCCCTTCATCAGGAAGACATTGATGTGGTCACATTTCTTTTCCATTCCATGATTCAGAGGATATTTGGAACTGTGTTTGTTCAAGAAGGCAGCAGTGTATATGAACCTGAAATGGAAAGCAGTCAATCAATTGTTTGGACAGGGAGTAGACAAAGTTAAGTGAAGTACAGACTGATTGAAGTACAAACATAAGGATAGATAAGTCCCCTGCACCAGACTGGAAGCACCCAAAGTTACCAGAGGAAGTGAGGGAAGAGATTGCTGCGCCTTTGTAGATGATCTTTGCGTCCCCACTGTCCACTGAAATATTGCCTGATGAATGCAGGGTTGCAAAAGTTATTCCCTTGTTCAGGAAAGGCAATAGGGATAATCCTGCGAAGTACAGGCCAGTCAGTCTTACTTCTGTCTTGGGCAAAGTATTGGAAAGGATTCTGAGAGACATAATTTATGATTACTTGGAAAATCATAGTTTGATGAGAGATAGTCAGCATAGCCTTTGAGGGGCAAGTCATGCCACACACATCTTATTGAATTCTTTCAGGATGGGATTAAACACATTGATGAAGGTAGAGCAGTGAGTGTAATGTATATGGATTTTAGCAAGGTGGTTGATGAGTTACCCTAAGATCGGCTCATTCAGAAAATAAGGCGGCGTGGGATGTAGGGAAAGAGGGAAATCTGTCTGTGTGGATACAGAATTCTCTGGCCCATAGAAGACTGATGGTGGTAGAACACGGAAAGTATTCAGCCTGGAGCTCGGTGACCAGTAGCGTTCTGCAGGAATCGGTTCTGGGACTGCTGTTCCTTGTGATTTTTTAAATGACTTGGATGATAACGTGAAAGGGTGCTTTACTAAGTTATACAATGTAACAAAGATTGTTGGAGTTATACGTGGTGTGGAGGGCTGTTGTAAGTTGCATTTGGACATTGACAGGATGCAGAACTGGGCTGGTATATGACAAATCGACTTCAACCTGGATACGTGTGAAGTGATTCATTTTGGAAGGTCGAATTTGAATGCAGAATGCAGGGTTAAAGTGAGGATTATTGACAGTGTGGAAGAGCATAGGGGTCGTGTGGTCCATGTCATAGGACGCTCAAAGTTGTCACCCAAGTCGATAAGGTTATTAAGACGTATGGTATTTTCATTAGCCTGAGATTGAGTTTAAGAGATGCAATGTTATTCTGCAGCGCCAAAAAGCTCTGGTGAGACTACACTTAGAATATTGTATTCTGTTCTATTCGCCTCATTACTGGAAAGACGTTGAGGCTTCGAAGAGGGAGCCGAGGATATTTACCAAACTGGAGGAATGTCCTACAAAGTAAAGTTGCGAGAGCTCGGGCTTGTCTATTGGAACAATGAAGAATGGGACGTGACTTGATAGAGGTGTGCAAGATGATGAGAGGCATGGATAGAATGGGTCGTCAGAGACTTTCTTGCAGCGTGAAAATGGCTATCTCGAGCGGGCATAATTTTAAGGTGATTGGAAGAAGGTTTGGGGAGATGTCAGATGTAGGTTCTTTACTCAGAGAGTGGTGGGTGCTTCGAATGCACTGCCAACGGTAGTAGAGTTAGCTGCATTAGGGATATTTAAGTGACCATTGGATAGGCGCATCAATGATATTACAATGAAGGGTATGCCAGTTAGTCTGATCTTCGAGTAGGATAACAGTTCGGCCGGAAGTCAAGGGTCGAAGGGTCTGCAATGTGCTCTACTGTTCTGTGTTTTATGTTTCACCCAGCCTGTTCATTCTTATCAGTTGTTGAATGTGAGGGAGTGATGTATGTGAGATCAGGAAGCTAGGGAGGGCCGTTAGCCCAGATCTTCCAGTTATGTTGTTCATTGTTGCATTCACCTGAATGCCATTACTGTATATGTAGTGTCCTACATCAGGCAGGCTCCGCCAAGTTCAGTTATTAATGTGATCCTTGACTTGTCATTTGCTGATGTTTTCTTCCGGTACAATCTGTTGGGTGACCCATATATTGATTAGATGTTTGCTAAGTTGCATGAATTCGGTAAAAAATAAGACATCAACTATGATTATTCAACTGAACTATAATCTCTGAAAACTATTAGGTCGATTCTATATTTATGGAACAAAAATATAAACTCCTGTCAAGATTTTCTAACACAGAAATAAAGAATGCACATTTTATTTTCTATCGAATAAACAACATGGATGTAACTCTTTTGGCGATCAGAATTACACACACAATGTCAGGATTCAAAACAATGCATTGTCACTCCAACATTTTGAAAGTGGTTGGCTTCTGAATGATTACATGTTCAGGGTGAGCAAACGATTGAACAATCAAATCGAATTAGCGTTCTTATACATTTACATATAATCAATCAGTTTAATTTCTCACTGAAATGTATAGCTTCAGCTATTTGTCAGCGAATTAGAAATGGCTATCGTTCAACATGCTCTGTGAATATTAAACTAAATAAATGATTTGTACTATCAAATTTTAGTGAACAATAATTTGAAAACGTTAAACTTTTAGAAGGAATGTTATTTAATTTGAAATGCAGACAGTGAACAAAAACGATGAATATATTATCGTGTGAGTGAAAAATCAAACATTTTCAAAGAGATTTGTGCCAAAGCAATGGCAGATTTGTTTGGGTAATTGGAATACAACATTTAAAATATTCATATTCTGAGCAATAATGAGACTATATAGTGAATCTGGCCTTGCAATAGTTACATTTTAAATGCTTATGCTGCACTAAACAATCAGATATTCGTGAGCATTTAGAATGGGAAATAATCGGATCCTGACTTTTATTCGCATCAGACACATGATAGAGTGCAAAACTTTAAAGTACAGGAGGAGACGATTGACCACCATTGTGCATAAGCTCCAGGAATGTTTCCCAAGTCCCTCCTATTTGCCAGAGCTGAAAATGTGTTGCTGGAAAAGCGCAGCAGGTCAGGCAGCATCCAGGGAACAGGAGAATCGACGTTTCTCCTGTTCCCTGGATGCTGCCTGACCTGCTGCGCTTTTCCAGCAACACATTTTCAGCTCTGATCGCCAGCATCTGCAGAACTCACTTTCTCCTCCTATTTGCCAGCCCTATCTCTGCAGCCTGTTAAATTCATATTTCCAAATACATATCCAGTTTTTTTTTAAATGGTGATCCACAACGCTCCGAGGCAGTCCATTCCAAATCCTAACAACTCTCTCAATAAAGAAGTTTTCCTTATCTCATTCCTTGCTCTTTTGCTGACAAACTTGAAATTAGAACCGCATGATGATGTAATGCCAACTAACGGAAACAGAGTATTCCTGTTTTACTCTACAACTTCTTTTTCATACGTTTGAGCACCGCAATTAGTTCACATATTTGTCTGTTCTGCTCAAGGAAGAATAAGCCTTAAACGAACTGTAACAAGCACTACATCGGAAAAACAGGCTGAAAACTAGTCACCTGGATACATGAACAACAACTGGCCAGAAAAAAAGACATGACCCACTATCACTAGTATCCTTACATACAGATGAAGAAGTACACGATTTAGACTGGGTCTGCATATCCATCTAGGACAAGCCAAACAGAGACACGCACGAGAATTCCTAGAAAAATAGCAATCCAAACTGAACTCTATCTTAAACAAACATATCGATTTTAATTCCATCGAACACTCTCTGACAAAAAGATCCGGGCAAAAAAATCACCAAATACTGGAAACTACATCACTGACTCAAAGAAATCTAAACACGTAAATAGCAACCATGACCTAACACCAGCACTTCACCAGAGGCTCAATGATAATGTTCCCTAGTAATGAACCATCTGAAACTGAACTCTCCAACTCAGCGAGCAAACTGACTTCCAGAAGAAGCACAATTTCTCTCATCCTCCCTTTAACTAAAGACTTCATTCCACTTGTCATTCCGATTACTTTAAGGTTATTTGCATTCTTCTGTTAAATAATAGTGTCTTTCTGTGTGTGTTTGAATGTGTGTGTGTGTCAATATGTGTGTGAGAGAGAGAGAGCGAGAGAGAGAAAGAAAAATCCTCTGTAATCTCTGAATTACTCCCCGTGCCATGTGGAAAAGAGGGAAGGATGAGGAAGACAGTAGAGCTTAACATGTTGTTAAAAATCTAGTTCAGGGTTGAGAGTTCCAGATTGTTGTATCATTGGGATCTCTTCCAGGAGAGGTGGGGACCTGTACAAAAAAGACAGGTTGTATCTTAACTGTACAAGCACCAGCATCCTTGTGGGGAGGTTTTCTAGTGCATGTCAGATGGATTTGAATAAACCAGGAGAGTGAGAACCAAAGCAGAAGATCAGGAACTGAGCAGAAGGTTGAGGTAAATAGGAGATCAGGCACGGCTAGTCTAATGACCATGCTGAGAGAAGGAATCAAAACAGTGAGTTGGGAATTGGAATAAATTATAGAGATGAGGCGCAGATTTTTCAGAGATTAACAAGTAAGGATGGAGAGCGTGGGGGATGTGAGGGAGTGAGGTGTAAGATCAGGGAGACAGTGCTCAAGAAAATGTTAAAGGGGAAAGACGTTGGGTGGGGAATTCCGTGATAAACAACTGACAGCAAAACACGGGAAAACTTGCTGTTTGTCAAAGTGAATACCTGGGAATCCTCCCCACAATACCTGGGAAAGAATTGTTTATGCTTCAGATAAATAACACCCTTATTGCTAGAGGTCTGTATTATAAAAGCGGTCTTCATATTATGGCTGTAGCTTTAATAATGGTTGCATACAGCTAGAATAGAATCAGTGTTGTTGGACAATGCGTGCACTGAGCATATGAATTACACTGGATGGTCCCAGAGATGGTTGGGCTGCCTTTGGTTGAGTGAGTGCCGAAGTTGCATGAGATGATGCTGATTTGCAATAAAGCCACTTACTGAGTACAGTCAAAGGAACAAAGCAGCAACTGCCATTGTTAATTGTTTCAGAATATACCAGAGTGTTCATGGCGGCCCCTGCAAAGAATCATGCAATGAAAAACAGGCCAATAACGTCTGTGCAAGCAAGTGCATATCCAAAGACATTTTAAACATTTGTGAGGTTACGTGCCTCAACCACCCATCTAGACAACGCATTCCAGATTCATACCATCCTCTCAGTTCTAAACACATTCCACAAATCCTCTCTCAATCCCCTGACGTTCACTTTAAAAATGTGTCCCTTTGTTTTTGATCCTTTGACTAAGGAAAACAGCTGCTGTCTGTTCATCCTCTCCATACCCCATTTGCTCTTGTCCACCTGTACCATGTTCCCTCCTCAACCTTCCCTGGTGCAAAGAAAAAATGAGCAAATTTAGCCCTCCCCTATCACACTCACTTTTGAGTACTCACTTGTCTTGTTACTTCTGACTTGCATCTTCCCAAATTATCGGTGTTAAATGTCGTCAGGCCATTGATCTGGCTATCTGAATAATCTGTTTCTATACTCCTACAGCCTAACACTTTCCTCCTGACTGTGATCCACCCAGCTCATCTTTGTGTCATCCATAACATTGGTCATCATTCCACTGCTCCCCACATTCCACATTCTCACAATCGTCATTTCTGGATATCACAAACAAACCGTGATTTCCTTCCTGTTCTCCAGATGTTATTCAGAGGATGAGTTGACAATTCCAGTCTCTTGCTTTTCCTATTTTGGTGAATTTATGAGTGATGTAGTTAACACATTTTATGAGGGATCCACAAATAGCATTTTCGAAACAGAGTTGAATTCGCCTTTTACACTCTGCCCCTGTGCATATTTTGTTTATAAACATTGTAAATAATTTAGGATAAACTAGGGTTTGGCATCTTGCGGTGGAACATTAGCATTTTGCGTGGCACTGTTCTTTGTAACATTCCCTGCAATAGACAGAGCTGAAGAAATTTTTCATCTGCAGGATGGACATGCACGCATTCATTGTTTGTTTTAATCAGCGAGTGTAATGAGGATAAATATTCAAATTAATTCTGTATTAGGGGCAAACTGCAGAAGATCAAATCATATTCTCATATCCACCTTGAATTGGAAGCAAATATATGCTGTAAAAAGATCAAAAATATTGAAACACCACGTAGGGGAGAAAGAAACCTGTCGTCTGCACTTGAAGGAGATATAGAAATATATAGTACATGTCCAACCTGAACAAAAATCAAGTGGTAGAAGAGAAAGTACAAGAAATCCTTTCTAATTTTGAATGGAATCCAGATCCCGATTTTCTTGTACAGTGAATTTTTCTCATCCAATCTCACTCCCTCAAAAGCAAGCTTTTCCCTGTCACTAAAACTTCATCTGCCTTTCTTTCTCCTCCGTCCTACTCTTTTCTTACACTCCTACTTCCCTTGCACTACCCCCCTCCCTGCTGCTACATACTCTTCCTCTGATGATCTCCATTCACACTTCTTCTGCCACTCTCAGTGTAAGTTACACCAATTCCCCAGTTACTCCCACTTTCTCTGGCCATTCCTTCCCCTTTTTGCTTTCCAACTGGGATGATGAGAGCCACTGGCTTCTGTGCTGCTATTGATCATTAGTGAATGATGAGATTGAGATGATTAATGTCCAATAGGAACAGACAATAGTGTGTTTCTGTCACTGTCTGATGGACCGTGAACAGGGTGGTTTTGTTCCCCATGGTACAGAGTGGAGTGTCTTTCTGTCTCTCTGTCACAGCGCTTAACCAAACAGCCTCATCACAAATAGGACAAACCTCTCCTCACAGTCAGAAATCCATGCATCAGTTTTACCTTCGACATTGTGAGTAGAGTGAGCACATTGTTCAAACAGGCTGTGTACTGTCCTTTTGTTCTTTATTCATTTAACTGATCTTCCAATGTCAGTTGAGGTGAGATCTGAGTAACTTGCGTTGCATTAACGTAGTATTTGACTCATGTGACATCAGAGATCCTGAGTAAACTGTGGTCACTGGGAATCACAGGAATTTCTGCGCTGGTAATTTCCTCACTGAACAATGACACTTTCCCCAGAGCTATTGGGAATGACAAATAAACTCTACCCTTGCTAGTGCCTTCCAAAACCATGGATAATGTTTTCTTGTTAATAACATCAAGACATAATATGTTTTCACAGTTTGGTCTAAAGTCTCCGCAAAATAAAACTTGCTGCTGGAGTGTCTCTCCAGTGAAAAGAGGACGTTACAATAAGATTACCTTCCCAATTATTTTCAATCAGCAACTTTCTGAGGTCTGATCGTGCGATATCAGTACCACTGAGATCAACATTTTCTCTGTTCAGCAGAATTGCATTATATTGTCTCAAGGCTGTACCATTCCACAATTCTAATTTATTCACGGTGCATTCGTCGTGCTAAACAGATGTACTGGGTACACAATTTGCAACAAGGTAGAGATGCCCTTGACCCTTTGGAACCTTCCTTCCCCTCCCATACCTGCCCACTGATTCCAGGCACTCCACCAACTCCACTTCCTGTTCTTTAATCACCATCGCTCCTTAACTTCCACTCTCTGATGCTGAATGTTCTGTACTAATCAAATATCTGAACTTTACCACTCTGCGCTCCCACTTTAATGAATGTTAGGCATGACATTTAGTTGAGCTCTTCAGCTGTCTTCGCCTCAGTGCCCATTTCTTTCGGCAAGATTCTTCTCCCTGTCCCATATACCCCGTTACCCAGCTGCAACACTCTCCCTCCCCTTGGATCCCTCCCTCTGGCCTTTACCTGAACTAAATCGGTTCATTGAAAAATCTCAACATGACATTGGATGTCTTAATTTCTCTGCACTCCCCTCACCAAATCCATACTATCAATGTCCGAATAGCCTACACTCCATGTGCTTAGGTCTAACCCCGTTATTCAGCCTGTGCCGACAAGGGTGGTGCTGCTACAGTCTGGTGGACTGACCTCAACATTGCAAAGGTTGAACGCCCACTCTCAGGTACCTCCTCTAATCTCCCCTTGGACCATGGGACATCAGGCCATCGTATCAACTATGATAACTGACCACATTTCATCTGGAGATTTCTGCACCACTCACCCCATCCCCTCAATTGCCCTCGAGCTGATGGTCCTCTGATAGCAGAGCTCGCTTATATCTCCTCTAAAAAAGTCACAAACAGAACTGCCCGGGCAGACCCATTGCTTCAGTCTGCTTCTGCCACACAGAGGAAGTGCATGGATACACACTTGGGACCCAGTTATGCCTGTTTCTTCTTGGGGGACGTCGACCATTCCCTGTTCCAGTTCTACTCCAGCACCCCTACACAACTCTTTGTCCGATGCATAGATGATATCATCGCTGCTGCATCTCTCTCTTGTTCGGAATTGGAAAAGTTCGCCGATTTCGTTTGGAATTTGAAATTTTCCATCACTTTCACCTGGTCGATCTCTGGATCCTTACTTCGTTTCCTCAACATTGCTGCTTCCATTTCTGGGGATAGAAAGCCACTGATATCCAGTATTATCCCACCGACTCCCACAGCTTCCTGGAGAATACATCCTCACACCTGGTTTCCTGCATAGACTCAATTCCATTCCCCCAGTTCCTCCGACTCCACTGCATTGCTTCTCCTGATACTAAATGCAACAAGGAATACTTTCAAATGTCCACCTTGTTCCTCCATCAAGGGATTCCCCATCATTGTTGTCAACAGGGTCCTCAACCGAGTCTGACCCATCTAGTCTACCCCTCCCCTTCCCACTAGCAACGGAGTTTCCCTTGTCCTTGCCTACTATCCCAGCAGCATTCACATGCAGAGGATCATCAGCCCCCATTTCCCCCACCTCCAGCGAGATGCCCCACCTGTACATATTCACCTATCCTCCATTGTCCACCTTCTAAAGGGATTATTCCCTCCAGGACACACTGGTTTACTCTTTATTCACTCCCACCACAGGTCCACTTCACTTTCCCCTGCTGGAGGTGTTACACATTTTCATTTTCCTCCCTCCTCATCAGTATCAAAGGGCCCAACTATACCTTTGAGGTGAAGCAGAGCCTTTCCAACAATTCCCACAATCCGTTGGGGAAATGAAGGGTAGACTGGGTGACTGCTTCACAGAACATCCAAGTTGGACCGCTGCAAATGACTCTGAGCTTTCAGTTGCCTGCCAGTTTAACAGCCCATCCTATTCCTTGACCAATATCTCTGTGTCAGGCTTGCTGCAGTGTTCCAGGCAAGTTCAGTGCAAGATGAAAGAACTACACCTGTTTTTCCATGTGCGGAATCTGCAGCCCTTTACACTCAAAATCATTACATTTTCACATTACATTACATTACAGTGTGGAAATAGGCCCTTCGGCCCAACAAGTCCACACCGACCTGCCGAAGCGCAACCCACCCGTATCCCTACATTTACTCCTTACCTAACACTACGGACAATTTAGCATGGCCAATTCACCTGACCTACACATCTTTTGGACTGTGGGAGGAAACCGGGGCACCCGGAGGAAACCGGGTACGCAGACACGGGGAGAACGTGCTAACTCCACACCGTCAGTCGCCTGAAGCAGGAAATGAACACGGGTCTCAGGCGCTGTGAGGCAGCAGTGCTAACCACTGTGCCACCGTGCCGCCCACAAGTTCAAGTTCAATAATTTGCGGGACTGAACTCTCCAATGTCCCACCCCGCTACCCATACACCAGGCCGAGTTGTCACATAGCCGTCCATTACTCACACCCTATTGTTAGCTACTAACAGTCTCCATTAAGAGCTATCCAGTCTCTTCTGCATATAAACCAACATTTTCCGTGTTACTATCCGTTCTGCGGAAGGGGCACTGGACCTGAAACGTTAACTCTGATTTCTCAGCACAGACGCTGCCAAACCTGCTGAGCGATTACAGCAATTTCTGTTTTGTTTCAACATTTTCATCGCAAGTTCTCACAGTGCAATACGTCATCGATATTTAGAGCCCTGTCAAACAGAGGAACTTTGTAATTTCTCAATTAATGTCCCTAACAAATTACTCGAGATTCAACTGAGATAACAGCTTTGCTGCTATCATTCAGATCAGACACTTTGTCACAGTTCAAAAAGAAGAAAGAAATCAAAAGAGCTGGAGCAAAACTCAGTCGATCTGGCAACATATGAGCAGAGATGCAAAAAATTAATCTTTGATTCTAATAGGACTTTTCAGAACAGTGTCACATCGTATGACATATGTTAATTCTGTTGCTCTCTGCAGACACGTCCTCACCTTTTTCGTTTCTCCAGCATTTTCTGTTTGCATTTCAAATTTCCATTATCTCTATATTTCATGTTTCTTGACAGGTCTACACGTTGACCTTGGTAATATTTGGACAATGTGGTACTTTCATGTTTCTAATACAGTTAGTGTGTCTGTGACACCTGAATTACAGCCGAAATCTGTTTCTTCTTTAAGATAGAAAGTAAAAAGAAAATGTGAATATCTTGTAAATCTCAGGAAATCTATTTTGTTTAAAAATACATTTTAGAGGCAGCTGAACTTCATGAAATAATAGGGATAGATTTTTGATGATGTGTCCTTCATTGAACTAGCTTGTCTCCCCAATCTCCAAAAGCTTTCAATGCATAACATAGAATTATTACAGCAAAGGTGGTGAAAACTCAGCCCATTGTCTCATCCAGTTTGGAATGAGCAATATTTCTACGATCATTCTTCTGTATTGTCCCCATACCCCTGTATATTTTGTTATTAGCATCTGCTTTTAATTGTAAGCATCCTGCCAGATATGAACAACATGATCAATCTCAAACAAAAACAGACGTTGGAGGGAAAGCTCAGCAGGTCTGGCAGTATCTGTGAAGAGACATCAAAGTTACTGCTTCAGATGCGGTGACACTACTCAATCTGTATTCCCAATTATTAAATGGTGTGTATATAAAATATGGTTCACTTTATCACATTTAAAATTATCCTGTTCAGTTCACATTGTCATTGAGCATTGCATCTCCCAAACGTTGGCTCGTTCCATGTTGTGAACTGTATTTAATTCCATCTGATGTTAAGTGTGATGATGACTGGGGAATATCATTGTATTCCCCATGCAGTCTCCACAGCAACTACCCCCATTCCGCCCGATCTACTAGCTAAACCTGACTTATTAATTCATAAGTCTTAATGAATAAGTTAACTTTTGGTTTTGGACTGAGGGGAAAAAAAGATGAAAAATTATTGCTTTACAGCAAATAAAACTTCAATGAGATGTTTGTCAATTTGTATAAATTAATTACTGAAGCATATTCTATATGGAAGGTCCAACGTTTCTTTATTAGAGCAGTGAGAGGACCATTCAGAGAAGTCCACATTTCCTGTCTACGTTCAGGGCAATTGCGCCCAGTGACAGTCTGTTGGCTTGGGTTTGTTCCCGTGGACGAGAGATCAGCACAGTAACAGCATCCTGATTGTGTTCCCTTTTTTTGTGGAGAGGCGGAGATTCGGGGTAAGATGGTGACAGCATTGCAAGCGTACAACAGGGCAGAGTCATCTAGCCTGCGATAAGAAAACGTCCATCATTCTCCCTCACAACTGACTTCACGAGAGGAATTGGTGCTGGGAGATGTGACCAATAGCCAGCAATGTTAACATCAAGTCCAGTCCAGTCCAGATATATTGTGAACTGAATGTGCTGTATTGAAAGCTAGAGCTGTTTGCTCAGTGACTGCGATTGATGTCAGTCTCCATTGTAACTGTGTCCTATTGGTGAGGGGCTTCACTGAGTGCCCTATCCCAGCCGAGGAGCCGATGCATCAGCTCCAACAGTAACAGAGATCAGCAGCTGCACAGACGTGGAGAGGACAGATCTGAATCTGCGAATAATGGACTGGATAATTATACAAATGGAGAGGAGGCTTTCCTTGGGTGTTTTCAACATTTTCCTCTGTTTGGAAATTTCTACATTATCGGATATTAGTCGTGCTGATTGGGCGGGGTGGAGAGTGTGTTACTAACCTATGGTGGAGGAACGACTCTCCGAAAGCTCGTGTGCTTCCAATTAAACCTGTTGGACTATAACCTGGCGATGTGTGATTTTTAACTTTGTACACCCCGGCCCAACACCGGCATCTCCAAATCATAACCTATTCTCGCAATTGTTGGTGTTCTCTACTTCTGTCCATTCATTAATCCCATAAACAATTTTGAACTTCATTGCAATTTCTTTTATCTATATTTGCAAATGAAAAAAACTTTTACCTTCAATTTCAATTGCAGTTCCATTCATCTGAATTGCAGACCACATCCTTACAAACATCTGAGAACAAAACTGTGCACAACCTCGAGATCCCTTTTTGCCTTGAACTGATTTATGTCTCTTGTTCTCTCTGTCACGAACCCTGTCCACTACCAGCTCACAATATCCCCAGTCTCCATCTCTGCGTCAGTGCTGTGGCTCAACAAACCATTGTCTGCACGTTGGTAAAATTCAGACTTTATGTTTCAAGCTCTCTTCAGGCCACTTTTCCAGTTACAAGTATTTCAATCGCAAAATTGTTCTTGTCTCGGACGTTATTTCACGATTAGGACAATATATCAGAGTAGGAATGTCGCTGGATATAATTCAGAAGCAAAGCTAATTAAATGAAAGGCATTGTTTCAAGCGATTTGTTTCAAGTCCTATCCCAGCTGATGGCAGAACTTAAATAAAAATGATAAGAATCGGAATAAAAGGGAATTTCATGAAAAACAACCATAAAACCCATATTCTGTCTGAAAATCTTCCTATTTCACTGATCACCTTCGGTAAAGAAATCTAACGTTACTACCCGGTTTGGGTTAAGTGTGACTTCAGACCCATATCAATGTGCTTGACTTTATATTGGCTTGTGGAATGGCCTCAGGGTCACGGCAATTAGTGATGATTAACAAATGCTGCCCTTGGCAGAGATGCCGACTTCCCATGGAATAACAAATTTGAAAGTTAAACCAAATAAAGAAAGATGCTGGAGATCTGAAATTGCATAAATAATGCAAAGAAAAGATCAGAAAGTGCTGGGAAGCTTTTCTGAACTGAAAGCAGCTGGAAAATAGTGTGAACAATGCTGATGACAGGGAAGTCTGCTTTGAAGAGCAGGAGGAGTGAGTTGAATCGATAGAGAAAGAGAGAGATAGAAGAAAAAGCGCAAATAAAGGGAATGATGATCAGCTGGGATGGAACTAAAATGTGAGATCCTCCTCATTTATTTTTAACTTTTCCGATCTTCCTAAATATCATGCCCATGCCGGTACATGTATACCCCGCTTTTCAAAAATTCGCTTTTTTCCACTTGCCTTTCCGAAAAACCTCCATTACGTCCTGTTTTCACTAATCAAAAGAAATCCGAAGAGGATTTTCACTTTTAACAAGAAAAGTAGATTTTTCGCACATAAATAAATAGCACTTCACTTTATGCCGTATCAGTTTATGAAAGGCTTTGTAGGAACACTCTACTTTCAGATACCAACTCATGTTGCAGTTGGAAAAGACTCTGGTGCGGCCGCATCTGGAGTATTGTGTGCAGTTTTGGAAGGATGTGGAGATACTGGAACGGGTGCAGAGGAGGTTTACCAGGATGTTGCCTGGTATGGTAGGAAGATCGTATGAGGAAAGGCTGAGGCACTTGGGGCTGTTTTCATTGGAGAAAAGAAAGTTTAGGGGTGACTTGATAGAGGTGTACAAGATGATTAGGGGTTTAGATAGGGTTGACCATGAGAACCTTTTTCCACGTATGGAGTCAGCTATTACAAGGGGGCATAGCTTTAAATTAAGGGGTGGTAGGTATAGGACAGATGTTAGGGGTAGATTTTTTACTCAGCGAGTCGTGAGTTCATGGAATGCCCTGCCAGTAGCAGTGGTGGACTCTCCCTCTTTATGGGCATTTAAACAGGCATTGGATAGGCATATGGAGGATAGTGGGCTAGTGTAGGTTAGGTGGGCTTGGATCGGCGCAACATCGAGGTCCAAAGGGCCTGTACTGCGCTGTATTCTTCTATGTTCTATGTTCTATGAAATCTCTATCTATCTAAGATCATGCTTAAAGCGATTTGATCCCACCTGTCTGTGTTCCCTGAGTGTCGTCATGTTCTTATATTTATTAATGGGATATAGATATCGTTGGCTGGGCCAGCATTAGTTCACTTTTTTGATTGCCCTTGAGAAGACCTTGAGCCTCACAGGGCACTTAGACAGAGTGAGGCATACAAGGTGACAGCTGCACAGGAGCTTTGTAATTCAAGATCGAATTTAGCAAGATTAATATTATTTGAAAAGTTAGAGATGTCAATTCGTCAGTCTAATTATGGTAGGGAAGAAGGTGTTCCTGCGCATACTGGTCCATGTTTTCAAGTCTCTGTATCTCCTCCCTTTTGGAAGAGGTTGTTGAAGATCATTACCAGTTTGGGAGAGATATTTGATGTTGCCAGCCTTTCACTGACAATGGGAAGCATAAATGGATGGAAGGTTTTCCTCCATGATAGTATGGGCTGTGCACAAAACCGTCTGTAATTTCTTATGGTCCTGGGAAGAGCAGACACCGTCACACTATTATGCACGTGACTAGAATGCTTTCAGTTGCCAGTATGCAGAGCACTTGGAGAAGGCAGTTCCAAAATATTTAGATGTTACAATCGGTTGTTAAATGGATATCTACATTCTGTTTGCTGTTTTGGCAACAATTGAAATTTACCCAATAAATTTAAATTATGTCTAAGATACCAAAACATAATTGAGTTTATTGTATTGCCAATATCTAACCACAGAGCCATCACATGCTTCAAAAGGATAGAGAAGCCATCACCAGTAGCTTCACACAAGGTCCTGACACGTAGAAGGAGAGCGAACACAGCGAGGCAAAGAGAAGGACAGTCAGTAATACAGAGAACGGAAACAAAACAAGAAACAAACAGTCACATGGACAGGGAGAAGGGGAGATAGTAAGTTCTGGGAAAGAAACAGAAGACAGAGAAAAGGAAAACACAGGGAAACAGACAGTGTGAGAGAAATAGTGAGATACAAAGCACACAGGGAGCTGGGGATGGGGTCACAGTGTGCTGGGGGTGGGGAATGGGAGGTTCTGGGGTATGAGGACCAGAGACAGCTGTGAGTGAGCACTGGAGGAACTGGGGGAAGGGACGTGAGGATTTACTTTGACCTGTACCAAGATATAAAGGCAAAGCATAGTAAACAATGATGTACAGAACAATGGCTATAAAATATGTTTGAGAGTCATGCAGGTTACGCTGCACAGGGCGTGGGCGAGGCGAGATCAACAGGAACAAGATAAGCATTATCTGAGATTAGGGAGTACACTAATCAGTCTAATAACAGTCAGGAAGAAGCTGTTCCTGAACCAGCTGCTCAATGTTTTCAAGCTTCTGTACCTTTTAGCCTGATGGAAGAGGTTATAGGAGATCATTACTGGGGTCTGATTGGTCATTGATAATGTTATAACAAAGAACATTCCAGCACAGAAACAGGCCATTCGGTGGTACAAGCCGAATGATACACATATACACATAGACAAGGAAGAAACCATGATCTCATTCGATGTAACGGCACTGTTCACCTCTATTGACAAAGCCCTAGCCAGAGAAACAATAGCCAACCTGATGGACATGCAGAACAGATAACAAGACGGGGAACCTATCAACAAAGATTGCATACTCAAACTACTGGACCTGTGCCTCACAACACACTTCACATTCAACAACCAAATATATGAATAAATCAACCGCACACCCATGGGCTTACCCATCTCTGGACTCATAGCAGAATCGGTAATGCAAAGATTAGAACAAACAGTCTTACCACAAATTCAAACCAAACTCTGGGTCAGATATGTGTTGACACCTTTGTAATCATTAAAAACACAGAAATGGATAACACACACCGCCACACTCACAGGAATCCGATTCACGAGAGATGAAGAAAAGGACAATCAAGTCACATTCCTAGACGTGATGGTACAGAGAACACCTAACGGAGAATTCACCACAAAGGTATACGGGAAAGCCACACACAGAGACCAAGTCCTGAACTACGAAAGCAACCACCCCAACACACACAAAAGAAGTTGCATCAAGACACTATTCAAAAGGGCCACAAGACGCAGTACACCAGAACTGCAAAAAGAGGAAGAAGAACACCTCTACAATGTATTTGCCAAAATCGGATACCCGCGCAATTTCATCAACGGATGCCTAAGGGAAAGACAACGGAATGAGGACATGCTGCAACGCAAAGGACTAGCCACACTACCATACATCAAGAGCATTTCCGAACTGACAGCCAGACTACTGCGACCAGTAGGACTCATAACCGCACACAAACCAACAGCCACTCTCAGACAACAACTCACCAGAACGAATGACCCGATAACCAGCATGAGCAAAACCAATGTAGTGTACAAAATCCCATGCAAGGACTGCACAAAACACAACATAGGACAAACAGAAAGACAGCTAACGATCTGCATCCATGAACACCACCTAGCCACGAAACGACACGACCAGCTATCCTTAGTAGCCACACACGCAGATGACAAGCAACGCGAATTCGACTGGGACATCACTACTATTATAGGACAAGCCAAATAGAGAACAGCCAGAGAATTCCTGGAGGCATGACACTCATTCACAGATTCAATCGACCTGGACCCATTATACCGACCACTGCAGCGGAGAGCTGGAACTGACAACCGGAAGCCACAGATTCAAACCACTATAAATGCCAGAGGAAAGATCACAAAAGCGCTTCACAGGAGGCTCCCAAGCACTGAGGATGTCACCTAGACAGGGGACGAAACGTCTGCAACACAAATTCCCAACTCAGCGAACAGAACTACAACAACGAGCACCCGAGCTACAAATCTTTTCACAAACTTTAAACACATTTTATTACTGAGGAAGAAATGACATGTTCTAATGGGGCAGTCTTCGTCTGAACCGTGCTTGGACGAGAGTCCGAGTGAATCCTAACCAAGGACAGAGCTTTAAACTGATTAGGAGTGTGTGTGCGCGCGGGGTGGGAGTTCCGTTATAGGATTTAATTAGAAAAGAGGAGGTAAGTGTACAGAGCTCAGGAGAGGTTATTAAAATATCCAGCATAGACGCAAACAGGACAGAGTGTATGGAAAGTGGAAGCAATCAAACTTCAAGCATACTGGACAAACAAATGGCAATAGAGGAGGGACAGTTAATACAAGATTGAAGGGTTATATCTGAATGCATGCAGTATAAGGAATAGGGTAAATGAGCTTGTGGCATAGATTTAAATTGGGAGGTATGACATGATGGGCATCACAGAGAAGTGGCTGCAAGGGGATCAGGATATTCAAGGACATATATCCTATCGAAAAGATAGAGGGAGTGGGTTTACATTATTAATAAGAAATGAAATTAAATCAACAATAAGAAAGGAAATAAGGTCAGATGGTGTAGAATCTGCATAGTAGAACTGAGGAACCACAAAAGTAAGACAACCACAGTTGCAGACTTGCACAGGCCTCCAAAGATTGGTCACGAGCTGGGGCAGAAGATACACCAGGAGATAGACAAGATCTGTAGAAAAGGCAACTGTAGAATATGCAAGTGCAATGGGAAACCAGGTTGGTTGTGAATCGCAAGAAAAGGAATTTGAAGAATGTCTACGGGATGGCTTTTTGTAGCATCATGTGGTGGAGCCCACTCGGGAACAGATGACACTGGATTTAATGACGCAGGCTGGACAAGGGAGCTTAAGGTGAAGGAAAACTTCAGAAGCAGTGATCAGAACATGGTTGAATTTATTCTGCAATTTGAGAGATAACATAGAATCAGAGATCACAGTATTTCAGCTGAATAAAGGCAAATTGAGAGGCATAAGGGAGAAGCTGGGAAGAATTGAACAGGAGAGGCGTTTAGCAGGAAAGACTGAGGAACATCAATGGCTGGAGATTCCATGATAATTTAAAAGACACTGCAGAGATTCATGCTGAGGAATAGAGGCATGGTACAGGGAGGATGAGGCAACCAGGGCTGACAAGGGAAGTCAGGGATTGCATAGAAGCAAAAGAGCAAGCAGAGTGAACGGCAGAGAGAAACTGGAGAATTGGGGCCAACAGAAGGCAAGAAAAAATACACAAAAAGGGAGAAAATTAAGTATGGGGGTAAGGTAACCAGTAATATAAAGGAAACTGTCAGAGATTCTTTAGATATCTTAAGTGCAAAAGAGAGGTAAATGTGAATATGGTCCACTGGGAAATTATGCTGGAAAGACAGTAGTGGGAAGCAAAGAAATGGCTGAGGAATTTTGCATCATTCTTCACGCTGGAATACACGAGTTATTTCCCAAGAATTGAAGAGAGTGAGAGAGCAGTCCTAAATACAGTGGCCATCACCAAGAAGAACATGTTAGAAAACGGAAAGGTCTGAATGTGGATAACTCACCTGGACCAGATGGACTGTACCCCAGCCTTGTAAGGGAGATCGCTGAAGAGTTAGTGCAGGTGTAAGTGGTAATCTTACATGAATGACTAAAATCAGGAAAGGGCCAAGTGGCTGTATAATTGCTAACATGACACTGTTTAATAAGGGAGTTAGGCAGAAGATGGAAAACTGCAGACTGAGTAGCCTAACCTTGGTTGTGGGTAACATCATGGAATCCATCGTGAAGAAAGGGATTTCTGATACTTGGAGGTCTTTGGTAAAATACGACAGAGTCAGCACGGTTTCATCAAGGGGAGGTCATGCCTGACAAACCAGCTAGAATACTTTGAGAGAGGAATGAGCAGATTTGATCAAGGAGAACCGATAGATGTCATCCATCTGCACCTCAAGAATCCTTTGACAAGGTGCCATGCATGATGCTATTGAGAAAGATATGGGTCCATGGTGTTAGAGGCAAGGTGGAGTTAAAGTTTGGCTGTCTGACAGAAAGCAGAGAAAGTGGATTAAAGTGTCCTTCTCAGGATGGCAGCCAGTGACAAGTGGTGTTCCACAAGACTCAGTTTTGGGACCACAACCTTTCACTTTGTGCATTCATTATCTATATGAAGGAAATGAGGGCATTTGGGCTAAGCTTTCAAACAGTGCAAAGATAGATAGAGGGACAGATAGCATTGAGGAGATGGTTCGGCTGCAGGAGGGTGCTCTAGCGCATCTCCTCAACTGCCCAAAACTCCGCCCTTTAACTTCACCCTTCCAACTACAACAAGTTAGAACCTCTCTGGTGCTTGTCTTCCATCCCACCAACCTCAGGATACAACGCATCATGCTCCGCCATTTCTGCCACCAATAGTCAGTCTCCACCACCAGAGCTATACTTGCCTCCCTACCCCTATCATCATACTGCTGAGACCATTCCCTCACAGCTCCCTCGTCAAGGCCACGCAACCCCAACAAGCCAGCTTCCACTCCCGGCACTTTCCCATGCCACTACAACAGGTATGAAACCTGTGCGAACACTTCCCTCCTCACCTTCACCCAAGGCCCCAAAGGATCCTTCCACATCAGTCAGATAACATCCTGTGCATCCAAACACCTCTTCTAGTCTGTCCATTGCTCCTGGTCTCCACTACATTGGCGAGACAGAACGTCAACTTGCAGAACGGTTCAGGGAACACTCTCGGACACACACACCCGACAACTCCACTGCCCTGTGGTTGAATACTTCAACTCCCCCTCCGATTCCGCCAAGGCTTTGCAGGTTTGTGGCCTCATTAACTGACAAATTCAAGCCACCTGATGTCTGAAGGAAGAACACATCACTTTCTGCCTTTGGACCCTCCAAACAAACGGTATCAAGGACAATTTTACCAGTTTCCTTATCTCCCCTCCCTCCACCTTATCCCAGATCAACTCAGAATCGCCGTCTGGGAGTGTCCTACCTGTCCATCTTCCTTCCCATCTATCCACTCTGATCTATCACTATCACCACCCACCTTCATCTAGCGGTCGCCTTCCAAGCTACCTGCCTCCCAGCACCAGACCCTCTCATTTATCTCTCTGGCCCCTTCCGCCCACCTCGCATTCCTGATGAAGGCTTTATGCCTGAAATGTCGAATCTCTTGCTTCTCGGATGCTGCCTGACAGGCTGTACTTTTCTATGACCACACTCTTTGACTCTGATCTCCAGCATCTCCGGTCCTCACCTTCACCTGCTGAAGGATTTTTACAAGTTTGGAGAGTGAGCAAAGAAGTGGCAGATGTAGTACAATGTAGAAAAGTGTGGAAAAGCATTTTGCCAGTATGAATAGAGGCATAGACTATTTTATAAATAGCAAGCAAATTCAGAAATCTGAAGTGCAAAGAGACTAGGGCGTTCTCGTCCAGGAGTCTTGAAAGGTAAAGATGCAGGTTGTCAGTAGATAGGCAGGTAAATACAATGGTGGCATTTATTTCAAGAAGGCTTAAATATAAAAGCAGGGATGTACTTCTAAGGCTCTACAAGGTTTTGGTCATGCTACATTTGGTTTATTGTGTGCAGTTTTGGGTCTATATCTCAGGAAGGATGTACTGGTATTCGAGCATTTTCAGACGAGATTCACGAGAACGGTGCCAGGAATGAAAAGCTTAACATATGAAGAATATTTGAGGGTTCTGGGTCTGTATTTGATAGCGTTCAGAAAGATGTTAGGAGGTCTAATTGAAACTTACAGAATACTAAATATCCTGGGACAGAGTGGATTTTGGGAAGATATATCCAATGGTAGGAGAGACTAGTACCCGAAGGGACAGAATAAAGAGAAGACCTTTTCAAACAGAGATAAAGAGAAACCTCTTCAGCCAGAGGGCGGTGAATCTATGGAATTCACTGCCACAGAGGGTTGTAGAGTCCAGGTCATTGAGTACATTTAAGAGTGAGACAGATAGGTTCTTGACTGTAAAGTGGATCAAGGGTTACAGTTAAAAAGCAGGAAAATGGGGTTGAGAAGCTTAACAGCCATCATTGAATGGTGGAGCAGGCTCAATGGGCTTAATGGCCAAATTTCTGCTCCATTGTCTTCTGGTTGTATGGTTAATATTGGGTCTCCTCATTCCTCATTGGAGTTGTATACTGGAATTTGACCTTCAAATGATTTACACTACTGATGACTGGGAAATATCATGTTGCCTCACTCCAGTCTCAGCAGCCATGTCCCCAATATCATAATCACACTGCAATTGAAATCCAATGGTACTTAATCACAGTTGATTGACATCGATAACATTCAAAGCATGACCCTCACCTGCCCTCTCTGATTCTTGAATAACCATCTCAATTGTATGTCACGTCATGTTATCTGTTAACATGTCCATGTCAGTTGTCCGTTATCACTGGTGTTATCGTCGGCACATTTTCCTGTCAGATTCCGGACTAGAAAAGTTCTCTCCATATTTTCCTGACGTTATAATAACTGATTGGTAGTTACAGACTGTATGTTTCTATTTATAAACGGAGAAACTTGTTTATGTTCTGGCAATCCTTTGTCATTACTCCGATATCCAAGGCAGATTGAATGATTACATACATTCAATCTACCATCTCCAATATTCCGTCTCTCAGTCACTCCCACATATCCCATGCCAAATGTATAAATTTTAAACGTTATTTTGAATTTTAATAAAATCAATATTAAATTGAAAGGGGTTAACTGGAGCTATTTGTTCAGTGACTGTGATTAATATCAATCTCCGTGGATCCTAATTATCCCAGTGGAGAGTTTCCATCATTGAATGATAAGTGGGCACTTTTCAGTGTGTTATCCCATCGTATGAGTAGGAGCATCACTGACAGCACTAACAGGGATCATCAACTCGAGAGAGAGGGGAAGTAGAGATCAAAATCTGAGAACATTAGACTGAAACGTTACAATAATGGTTCAGAATGTGAGGACCTCGGATTGGAATGTTCTAATAGTGAATCAGAATCTAAGATCAGTAAACTGGAATGGTAGAACAACGGATCAGAATCTGATACCATTAAACTGGAATGGTTCAACAATCGATCAGAATCTGAGAGTATTAGACTGGAATATTACAATAACAGACAGGAGTTTATCCTGGGGTCTTTACTATCTTTCTCGTCCTTGGATATCATTAGCATATCGGATCCAGGATATCCTTTGGATTATTCAAGGTGGTTGCTATCCCATCCTCGCTATAATTGGTGTTCCTGGTAATTCATTATATTTGTGTACTAAACTGGTTTGAACTTCTGCTCATAATATATAAAATTTGGAAAGTGCAAGACAATGTTTTCAGTTACAAACAAAACCTCCTTTCCTTATATTAATCAGTATGAAACCACTGTTTCTAAATTACTCACTGATATGCAAGAACGAACCAGACTGTTCTCAAACTCCATAATCCATTTTGTCCTTCACAGATTTACATCTCCATCTTGTCCTCACTCACCAATCCTGTTCAATACCACCGTCATGATATCCCAGTCTCTTCTCAGTCTCATTGCAACTTCTGAATAAACCATAACTTGTGCTTTTGTTTAATCCAGATGCAACAGTGTCAAGTTCCTTCTAACCACATGTCCGTCACTAAAAAATTGCTCTTGAGGATGTTTAACTTGTTCTCTGTACAAACGGGACGACAGTTTATGGTGGTCAAGATTCATACTCTCGAGCCACAGGATAATAGTCTGTTGATATCTCATGAGGGAAATTAAAAGCAACTATTTTCATTTGCCATAAAAGCCCATCTGCTTGCCCCAAGTCCTTAAGCGAAGTCAATGTGTCATTCTTCCCTAGTCAGGTTTCAGTGTGACTTCTGTGATGAACATGTGGGTGTTCTGCACCTTTAACAGAATTAAAAGCCAGCAAAAACTACTTGACAGCACCAAGTCTTCTGAAAAATAGATTTAATGTAACATTTGGTTGAAGGTCTCGATTAGCTTATTTTCTCAAGACAAAAACAAATTCAGCCAAACAGGTTAAATTATAATCCAAAATTATAATTGGAGGTTACACACCTCCAATCAAGTTTGAATTTAGTATATTGATAATCTTAAAAGCCAATGACACAGTCCAATGGTTTGGGGGTACAAGACCGCGGGAAATTGACAGTTGAGAGGAGAACTGCCAAGTTACCAGCATGCAAAGATTGCCTGAAAAACAGCTCTCCTCTCGGTAAGTTTATTGATTAGTAACTGGTAAAAGCAGAATCTCAAAGAAGAGAAGAAGACAGGAATATGGAGAAGAACCGAAAGATTCTTGGTTTTGAGATAAGAAGCTTTGTTTTGTAAATCTTAATTAGGAGTCTAATCGGACTAGTATAATGGGGGGGGGGGGGGGTGTAATAAAATATTGCTTAGAGGAAGAAGCTGTAAATATTCGTTCGTCTATTATTCCCTGCTATACTTTAAGAAATAAAGTTGTTAATTTTTACTTCAAATAGTTTTGAACTCTAGAATTATCATGATTACTGCAGTGGATAAATCTTTTCCCTGCTGCTGGTTTTACATTAAGCAGGAGACTGTATCCTGTATTGTAACACTACAATCCCACAGGAATGTGCTTTTCTCTTTACTGTCCTGTGGAACAGCTGAACCAAACATTCAGTTCAAGATCAACATAACATGCTGCCCTGACCAGGGCTGCATACATCCTGTGAGAGAAGAACAGAAGTAAAGATAGCTCCCTTCCTCTGCCTGTTTTCCGTATTCCTCTAGCTCATTTCTATTCAGCTAGGAGATCATCCCCTATTTTAGGTGTATTCAATCTCATTGAAATTCCCCCCGAGAGTGATGCACATCTCCATACGCATCTCTGGTGCTGGCTTTATTGATGCTGACGTACAGATGTAAGCAATTTATACACTCCATGACAGACGTAGGGCAGAGAGAAGGAATGGCTTTTTGTGGCATAGGAAAGAAACGGCAATGTCTAAGTGAGAGAAGGGAATTATTGCGATCATCCCTGAGAGTGCTGTTGAGGCAGTATTTGGGTTACTGTGGATAGACTTTCTCTCAAGTGACACCAGACTAATCCCTGGGATGATGGCACCATGAGCTGTGAGAGAAGCTCTGGGAGAGAATAAGAGATGATTGTATTGAACCTGAAGGGGGATGGACAGTCACTCATGATATTCAAAACAGGCACTGATACGATGACAAATTCCATGGCTTTGAGTAACTCGGGTTAAATGATTCTCAATTGGTTAAGAGCCTCCGAGGACGTTCCCCTCAGCCGACCCCTACTCCATATGTTGATTGAGAGAGATAGAGGGTCAGTCTTTGAATAAATTCTCCCCGCATTAATACAGTGCATTTGGTGTGTGATCCTGCATTAAACGTCATGTTATCCACAATCCCGACAACAGCCACAATACCTTCATTATAAAACAGTTAACTATTCCCACCAACTTCTGACGTCCATGGAGAACATGGTTCTGTCATCTCAGAGATGAAAGATGCCTCGCTGAGATTTGAGACAAAGCATCTGGCTACCTTCCTCACTGCGAGCAAACCACGTTAAAGTGTCATGTGTCCCACAGGAAATGGAGCCACGAGGAACATCGTGGATCCGTCTCTGAGTGCATTCTGTGCTACATTGATTTGTCAGGTTGGAGCATCAATGACACACTCCTGTTCCTGTATAAGTGTCTCGAGGTGCTGAATGGCCTCCTCCAGGTCCCATGGAACAGGTTCATGGGTGTGACTTGGCCCTGCCTGTTCCTGTTTAACAACTTGATGTGATAATCAGACCCCTCTTCTTCCTGTGGAACAGGCAGGAGGATTGAATCGGCTATTGCTCTCTTTGTTCAGTAGTTTCGAAGGGCTGAATGGCTTCTACATATCCGTTTCTAATGTGCCTGAGATGCTGAATGAGCTGTTCATTTAACTGTGTAAATGTAGAGTGTGTGGCCTTGCTGTTACATGAATGTTACCGACACTTTAACAGCACAAGCCTGAATGCTGTCCGGGACTTACTGCACATGGACACAGACTAGTCCAGGAGCTGAGGTGCGACACATTGTTCTGAACATTGGGTGATCTTCAGTGACCATCTCCGTTTCTGATCTTATGATGAGGATAGACAGTGATGAACCAGCTGAAGATGTTTGTTTTGAGGCTGCTACCCTGAGGATCTCCTGCAGAGATGTCCCAGGACTGAGAGGATTGTCAGTCACCGATCACAAACATCTTCCTTTGTGCTGTAAAAAACTCCAACCAGTGAGGCGGGTACACCTGATTCCCATTAAGCTCAAATAAGTAGGTGGTCCTGATGCCATCCTCAGTCAAATGCTACCTTGTTATCAAGGCCATTCACTCTTTCCTGAGCTCCTGTGTTCACCTCTTGTTCAAATAAATAGATGATGGTGTATGTGTTGGGAGTGTTTTCCTCTCACAGAGGGTAATCAATGCCAGGAAGTATCTGGGCTAGATAGTGAGGGGGGTTACATCACTGAAAGTATTCAAAGAGGTGGTGCATGAATTTTTGGCCTGTCAGAGAGCTAAAGGGTGTGAAGAATTGGACATTAAAGACCAGTTATTGCTAACAGTAGGTCAGCCATGATGGTATACAATGGGTTGATCGTCCGAGTCACCTAATCTTGCTTCTTATGTTCTCATATTCTGTAATTAAAAAGTTAATAATTGTAATTTTCCTGAACGTTCTGTTATTGAATGTTGCAGTCACAGAGAATAAAGTATTTTGTGAGTCATCTCAGGGTGAGGTATGGGGGCTGTATTCACAGTGAATCTGGGTTTCCAACATGACCAAATGAAGCACAGGTTTCAGAGAGGAGACACCCTGTAAAGAGACCAGAGGTATATTTCGAAACTAGTCTGGTTTTCCAAATAACATTTTCCAACCCACACCAAACCGTGTGTGACAGTCTTGAGGGATTGAATGATATCCTGTGTTACGGTGGACCAGATATTTGGCCTCCATCTGCTAATATCAGGAGCTGCGAGGAGCTGGATAGAACATAGGAACATAGGAATGAGCAGCAGCAGTGGGCTATTAGACACTTTGTCACCGCTGCACCACTCACAATTTCCATCGGTGATGTGAATGTGGTCTCAGCAGCATTTTTCTGTCTGTATACCATTTTCCGACATTCACTTGTCTGTCAAATGTCACCAAATATAATTTGAATAAATGCAAGCATCCAGGCACCACAATTCTGGGGAAGGGAATTTCCATTTGAACAGCCCTTTGAAAATTTCTCATTTGTGTTTCAACCAACGTTGGAAGGTCACTACGTCATTTTCCAGTCCGTCTCCTCCACTGGTTACACCAATCTTTAATGCAACCAGTTTTGTGATGTGACCAATGATGTAGGTCTCAGAGTATACCATTTTTTACAAAAGTGTGAGACACAGAAAGTTGAACTCATAACAAATGGTAAAATGAACGTTATTTTCTGCCTTTGAAGTTATTCTACTCACACAAGCTACTGGTAGTGGGGTTTCACTCTGGAACAGTTGAATTTGGCTAAATTCCCTTTGTTTCAGGCAGTGGAGAGATTCCAGTGAATTCTCACCAGAAATCTTTCACAAGTGGTAGAGATAACACAGGGATTTTATGGTCTCACACTTTGCTATTGGATGGAACAACGTAAGAGAGAGAGATCAATAGGCTGCTGCTTCTCAGGCAGGGGACAGTTTTCTCCCTTTCTGTGTTGAAACATACGATAATGTCAACTGAACACCAAACTGGACCATGTGTGCTCTTCTGGAACATTCTCTGGAAAACCCGATTATAGATTATATGCAAGTTCATTCGTTTCAATCGCAAAAAAAGTCCATAAGACCATAAGACCATAAGACATAGGAGTGGAAGTAAGGCCATTCGGCCCATCAAGTCCACTCCGCCATTCAATCATGGCTGATGCGCATTTCAGCTCCACTTACCAGCGTTCTCCCCGTAGCCCTTAATTCCTCGAGACAACAAGAATCTATCAATCTCGGCCTTGAAGACATTTAGCCTCCCGGCTTCCACTGCACTCCGTGGCAATGAATTCCACAGGCCCACCACTCTCTGGCTGAAGAAATGCCTCCGCATTTCTGTTCTGAAATGACCCCCTCTAATTCTAAGGCTGTGTCCACGGGTCCTAGTCTCCTCGTTTAACTGAAACAATTTCCTAGCATCCACCTTTTCCAAGCCATGTATTATTTTGTACGTCTCTATTAAGTCTCCCCTTAATCTTCTAAACTCCAACGAATACAATCCCAGTATCCTCAGCCGTTCCTCATATGTTAGACCTGTCATTCCAGGGATCATCCGTGTGAATCTCCGCTGGACACGTTCCAGTGCCAGTATGTCCTTCCTGAGGTGTGGGGACCAAAACTGGACACAGTACTCCAAATGGGGCCTAACCAGAGCTTTATAAAGTCTTAGTAGTACATCTCTGCTTTTATATTCCAACCCTCTTGAGATAAGAGACAACATTGCATTCGCTTTCTTAATCACGGACTCAACCTGCATGTTTACCTTTAGAGAATCCTGGACTAGCACTCCCAGATCCCTTTGTGCTTTGGCTTTATTAATTTTCTCACCATTTAGAAAGTAGTCTATGCTTTTATTCTTTTTGCCAAAGTGCAAGACCTCGCACTTGCTCACGTTAAATTCCATCAGCCATTTCCTGGACCACTCTCCCAACCTGTCAAGATCCTTCTGCAGCCTCCCCACTTCCTCAGTACTACCTGCCTGTCCACCTAACTTCGTATCATCGGCAAACTTCGCGAGAATGCCCCCGGTTCCCTCATCGAAATCGTTAATATATAATGCGAACAGCTGTGGCCCCAGCACCGAACCCTGCGGGACACCGCTCGTCACCGGCTGCCATTCTGAAAAAGAACCTTTTATCCCAACTCTCTGCCTTCTGTTAGACAGCCAATCCTCAATCCATCCCAGCAGCTCACCTCGAACACCATGGGCCCTCACCTTGCTCAGCAGCCTCCCGTGTGGCACCTTATCAAAGGCCTTTTAAAAGTCTAGATAGACCACATCCACTGGGTTTCCCTGGTCTAACCTACTTGTTACCTCTTCAAAAAATTCCAACAGGTTTGTCAGGCATGACCTCCCTTTACTAAATCCATGTTGACTTGTTCTAATCAGACTCTGCTCTTCCAAGAATTTAGAAACCTCATCCTTCATGATGGATTCTAGAATTTTACCAACAACCGAGGTTAAGCTGATTGGCCTATAAGTTTCCATCTTTTGCCTTGATCCTTTCTTGAACAAGGGGGTTACAACAGCCATCTTCCAATCATCCGGGACCTTTCCTGACTCCAGTGACTCTTGAAAGATCTCAACCAATGCCTCTGCTATTTCCTCAGCCATCTCTCTCAGAACTCTAGGGTGTGTCCCATCGGGGCCAGGAGATTTATCAATTTTAAGACTTTTTAACTTTTCTAGCACTATCTCTTTCGTAATGGCAACCACTTTATAATTTGATGACATGCTTACATGTGTCTGTGTAAGTTGTAAATATTGGTAGTTGTCTTCATAGTATGTGTGTTAATATAAATGCATCTTTTTCTTAAAGTTTATTCTCTAGATTTAGTCTCCCTGACAAGAGATAATATGCATCCAGTTGATACACTCTTCAGAAAGTTCAATACTATTTCTCAGCTAAAATCAAAACTGATAATCTTCAATAACAAAATGCCAGCATTCCAGGAATGAGGAAAGGGAAACCTCTTTGCAAATCTTCGAAAAGAATTAAATCCTTTCATTTAAGTTTCGGGAATCAAAACACCACACAGTGCATCAAATGTGGTCTCAGCAATGCCCTGTACAGATGCAGTTAAACATTCCTGCGATAAAATCTAATACCTTTTGCCAAAAACAGCATTATTCCACTTACCTTCCAAATCACTTGCTGCATCAGCGAATTGACTTCATATGATTCATGTCCCAGGAACATGGAAACCGCCTGTATCACAGAGTTCTGCAATCTCTCTGCATCTACATTGTTTACGATTGTTTTATTCTTCATGCTAAAATAGTCAACTTACCTTATGTTATTTCTGCTGAAGGTTTGCTCATTAACCTTTCCTGTCTGTTTCACATTGCAGACTCACAACCTTCATTTGATGACACATTGAATAACCATCTTGGTGTACGAGCTGATTGAGCTCCAAGCAATTCCTTCCCCTTCTTTCAGATCTTTGATACAAATTGTTGATCATTGATGACCCCACAGTGATCTCTGAGGCACTCCATCAGTTACAGCTTTGCAGCCTGAAAATAAACATTTGTCTCTACTCTCGATTTCCTGTTAGCGACTGATCTTTGCTGGTTAGGAGAGTCGATGTTCCCTGCTCCTGGGTAGCCGTTCAGGCGGGTTGAATTACCTCCTGCTGGGCTGTGTAAATTACTAAACGAGCAGAATTACTTCATTCTATATTGCTGTGCAATTCCTTGGAGTGACAGAATGGTCTCCTCCTGTCTCATTGCATCGATCCGGTCTGATTGAATGGGGTCGTCCCCTACCATGTAATAGCCTCGAGGGTGGATTGAGGGAACAACACACGAGGTAGGGGCAACAGTTGGTCATTTGGCTGCACCATTCAGAATGCTCATGGCTGATCCGAATGTGTCTGTCCATCCGTCTCCTGTCTGTTCCCAATAAACATTGATTCTCCTGTCCAACAAAGATCAGTCAAGCGCAGGCTTATACACTTAATGGCAAGGTCCGAGGGAGTGCAGCTGAACAAAGAGACCTTGGAGTGTAGGTTCATAGCTCTTTGAAAGAGGAGTCTCAGGTAGATTAAATAGTGAAGAAGGCGTTTTGTATGCTTTGCTTTATTGGTCAGAGTATTGAGTACAGGAGTTGGGAGGTCATGTTGCTGCTGTACAAGACATTGTTGAGGCCATTGTTGGAATATGGCGTGCAATTCTGGTCTCGCTCCTATTGGAAAGATATTGTGAAGCTTGAACGAGTTCAGAAAAGATTTACAAATATGTTACCAGGTTTAGAGGATTTGAGCTACAGGGAGAGGCTGAACAGGCTGGGGCTGTTTTAACTGGAGCATCGGAGGCTGAGGGGTGAATTTATAGTGGTTTACAAAATTATGAGGGGCATGGATAGTGTAAATGGGCAAAGTCTTTTCCCTGGTGTCGGCGAGTCCAGAACGAGAGGGCATAGGTTTCGGATGAGAGGGGAAAGAGACAAAAGAGACCTATTGGGCAACGTTTTCACCCAGAGGGTATACTTGTAAGGAATGAGCTGCCAGAGGAAGTGGTGGAGGCTGGTACAATGCAACATTTGAGAGGCATTTGGGATGGGTATACGAATTGGAAGTGTTTGGAGGTATATGGGCCAGTTGCCGGCAGGGGGGTGGGGCTAGATTGGGTTGAGATATCTGGTCGGCATAGACGGGTTGGACTGAAAGGTCTGTTTCCATGCTGTACATCTCTATGACTCTATAAACGAGTCTTCACTGCTCCCTGACGTTGAGGACACCACAGTTAGCACAAGACTAAAGTTAAAGGTACGTCCTTATTTCTTTGTGGGACCTTTTATTTTAAAACTTTGTTAACTGAACATCAAATCACCACCTCTTTGCAGATATAAGGACAGGATAATTAGGAATAAACATAAACGATTCCGGACTCCAAACCTGTCCCACATTCCCACTGAACCTTTCCAATCGAATATGTATCAAAACCAGCCTCTGCTGCTGTCTCAGGAAGAGAATACCTGTTAGCATAGCACCACATGAAAAAAGGAGCAGAATGAGGCCATTCGACCCATCGAGTCTGATATGCCATTCAATGATTTCTTATATGTTCCTTAACCTCATTCTCCTGCTTTTCACCAAGAATCATTGATCCCGTTATAAAACAAAAACTTATCAATTTGTATCTGTGTCTACGTGTGCGTATGTTTGTCCATCTGCTTGTCATCTGTATATTTGTGCATCTACGTTTGTCTTTCTGTGTATCAGCCTGTGTGTTTCTATAAATGTTTGTGTCTATTTGTGTATGACTCTATATGTCTGCGTGTGTTTCTACGCGTGTGTATGCCTATTCCCTTGTATGTATTGTGTTTTTTCGTATGGTGGGGGGGAGTTAAAGGACTGTCGTTCAAAATACCAGTGTGTTTACAGTGAGAATTGTCTTTCACTGAGCACTGCTCCTTAATCGGTCAGTGGGACATGGATGTTTCAGAAATTCTACACGAGGCATCCCAGTCCGCTTCATCTTGTACTAGGTTCCTCCCCGCATGGCGGGTGTGGGGGAGGGGTGAGGGAATGGATATTGGGCACTCCACCACCCGGCTTGGCTATTTCTGTCCTATTCCAGGCTGTTTCTCTTGGAATAGAAGAAAGGGATGGAAGGAGAGAGGGCAGAAGTGGTGGCCTTGCTGTTGAGCTGGTGGAGGTGGATCTGGGAGGAATTGTGAGGCGTCCAGAATGTGGCAGTCGACCGTTTTGAATCCATATAGTATTATTAGTGTGTGCGTATTGCGTGGGTGTCAGAGAAAGTGTGGGAAGTAAGTTGCTGAATTCAATAATGAGAGCGGTAGTGCCTGAGCCTTATTTGGAGATAGAGCATGAGGATTTTCTGGGGGTAGGTGCTATAAAAGATATACAGAGAAGGTGACGGAGCAGAGAGAATTCGGTGACCATTATCCTGACAGAGCAGGGAGGATATTGATGCTTGTCCTGTACTGATGGAGATATCTTCAGATCATCTCAGCGTCGAGGTGAGCCTCCCCGAATGTCCTGTCCAAGTCTATCACTAATAATGACACAGACCTGTCCCTCAGATTCCACAGAATCAGTTTATGTAGAACTTACAAATAGCAAGGCGCAGCAAATATTGGTGTGTTATATATCGGTTGCAGAAAATCTGAGCATCATATGCTCTGGAATTTTGATATGCAAGTATCATGGACACTGCAGTTTTATTGGATGTTCTCAAGTTGCATATAAACTGTATTAACTAAGTGACTGCTTATGCTGTGCAAAATAAATTCTGTACGTGTATGTGAGGTGGGTTGAAGAGTATGTTGTGAAGCAAACTATAGAGCAGTTTATTTTGGGTTTAGTGTTGTGTGATCAGAAGGAAGAATTAATAACCTTGCTCTGAATCATCTTTGAAAGAATAGAGAAGTTAATAAGGTGCACTTTACACGGTGTTTGCATGAATATAGAATGCTTGAACGTTCTGGTTAAACATCATGGTAGCCTGGAGGTTGGAGGGTCAAGTTCGCTCCAGTGAATTGGTTAGGTACAATATAACATACAGTGGGAGGCAAGCAATGTTTGTTGGAGTCATAGAGTCAGACAACACGGAGACAGGCCCAAACACGTCCATTCCGACCAAACTGTCCATGCACGCTGACCCCATTTCCCTGACATTGCCCTGTATCTTTCTAATCCTTTCCTGTCCATGTATTTGTACAAACGTCTTTTAAATGTTGTGAATGTTCCCGCCTCAATCTCGTCCGCTGGTACATCATTCCATATGCGTATCACCCTGTATGAATAGCAGTTGGTCCTCAGGTTCCCTTTTATTGTTTCCCCTCTGACCTTAAACTGATGCCCTCTTTTCCGTGATTGCCTAACCCTGGAAAAAAAAAACTGAGTGCATTTATTCTGTCCGTCCTTCCCATGATCTTATACACTTCTCTCAGATTCCCCCTCAGCCTCATACATCTAAAGTAAAAAGTCCTAACTTGTCCAACCTCTCCCAATAACTCAGACCATTGAGTCCTTTGCAACATTCTTGTAAATTTCTTCTGCCCTCTTTCCAGTTTAATACCATCATTCCCATAGCAAAGTGAGCACAACTGAACATAACGCTCCCAGTATGGCCTCACCAGCATCCTGTATAATTGCAACGTAACTCCCTAATTTACATACTCAGCTTTCTTCACTGCCCTGTCTTCCTCTGAATCAAATTTCAGAGAAGCATGCACCTGAATTCCAAGGTCCCTCTGCTCCACTACACTCCTTCGGACCCAACCATTCACCGTGAAACCCCAACTTTGTCTCGACTTTCTAAAATGCAAGAACTTACACTGATCTATATTAAAATCCATTTGCCATTTCTCAGCCACTTCTCCAGGTGATCAAGGTACTGCTGTATTTTCTGAAATTTATGATAACCTTCCTCATTCTCCATAATGCTGCCTATTTGAGTGTTGTCTTCAAACCTACAAATCGTGCCTATTTATTCTCATCTAAACCATAGATATATGTAATATGTAGTGGACACAGCACTAACCTGTGAGGCTTTCCATTTATCACAGGCCTCCAGTCTGACAAGCATCCTTCCACTATTACCCTCTGCTTCCCACCATCAAGGCAATTTTGCATTTAATTTGGCAGCTCCTCCTCAACTTCATGCGATCTAACCTTCCAGAGCAGAGTACCATATGGAACCTTATTGAAGGCCTTACTGGAATCCATAAAGACTGCATACACCATCCTGCCCTCCTCAACGTTGCTAGTCACTTAATCAAAGAATTCGAACAAATTTGTGAGCCATGATCTCCCATGCACAAAGCCGTGCTGAGTTTGATGATGGGTTTTTCCCCAAAACGTTGATTTTCCTGTTCCTCGGATGCTGCTTGACCTGCTGTGCTTTTCTAGCACCACTCTAATCTTGCTCCTAATCACACCCTGTCTTTCCAAATGCATGTATATCTTATCTCTCAGAACCTGTTCAAGTAAGTTACCTACAACAGATTTTACGTTCAGTGGTCTATAGTTCCCACGTTTTTCTTTGTAACCCTTCTTGAGTAAGGACACAGCATTCGCTGTCCTCCAGTCCTTCGTGACTTCGCCCGTTGGCCAGCGATGATGCAAAAGTATCAAACAGGGCTCCGACAATTCGTTCTTTGTCCTCCTGCAGTGTTCCTGAATATATCTGGTCAGGACCAGGAAATTTATAGAAATGTTGCAAAGTATTTTTATTTCAGATACAAGCACCAAAGAATGGGAAAGTGACACAATGATGTTTAACATAACAAATTCGAAAATGTAACAATCATAGGAAATGACTTCAGAAGAATTTCAGTCATTGTGGAAACCTGAGAACTCTCAGAAATTCACGACCCAGAAACAAGGGACATGAAACTGATAAGGAAATCAAAAATAGAACATGAATGCTAACAAACAGGATCAAAAACACTGCATAAATCTACAATGTGTATTTCAAAGGAAACAAAGTAAAAGCAAGGTCAAATATGGAAATTGGTAATTGGGAGAGGAGAGAGTTTATTGTGAAGAACAAGGAAATGGCCAAGAAAATAATCATTTGTTTTGTATCTGTCTTCAAGGCGGAAGATCCATAAAATCAGCCAGTAATACCAAGTGATCATGTAGCGCTTGTGCAACTGAAGACAAAAAGTCAATTTATATCAGTAACAAGGTAGTATTTGAAAGTGTAACTGGATTGCTGAGTCTGACAAACCTGACGTACTTCATATTAAAATGTGAGACATAAATCAGCAACAGAAGTATTAATTGCACTGTCGATGACTGCGTTTTATTTTCCTGTGTATTCTGCAGAGGCCGGAAGCCATTCCGGATAAATGGAAGTTAGTAAACGTGGTTCAAGCACTATAGATTAATGGAAGGGATCCAAACATCTATAAAGAGAAGAAGACATAGTTTGGAGAACTGCCGACCAATTAAATTGACATCCGCAGGGAAACTGAATCTATTATGCAGCATGTGATATTGAATATTTAGAAATTAATAGGATCAATGGAGAGAATCCACATGTATTTCTGGCAGATGTTTAACTCGATGTGCTATTAGTTGTTAGACCCCATCTACCACCCCCTGAGTAAAGGAACAGAAAGTGACTTCGCCACAGGAAATGACATCAACAACCCAAAGAAACCCTTTAAAAGAAAGCAGGAATGTGTAGCATCGCTTCGCCAGAGGTCCACTGAAGATGTTACCAAGTATGGTAAGGAAACGTCGGGAAATGAACCGCCCAGCTTAGCGAGTAAACCTGCATCCATTGTGTACAGTGTTGGTGACCCAATCTGAGAAAGAATATACTGACAACAACAAAACTGCAATGGACGTTCTCCAAATTAATCCCACAGATGGCGAGAATGTCTGATGAGGAAACTCGGCCTATGTTCTCTAGTGTTTCAACGAATGAGAGGTGGGTCACAGTGAAATTTACAAAATTCACAAAACATATGACAAATTGGAAATTAACAGGACGCTTCCCTGGCTGCCCAATCCAAATTCAAGGCAAATAATGGCAAGATAAGGGATTGGCCACTTAAGACCGTAATTTTGAGGAAATTCATCACTCGGTGAGAACTGCCTAAAATAGGGTAATAGAAACCTGCTGGCAGGATAAGATTAAGGAAAATCTCCAGATATTCTGCAAGTGTGTCAAGCAGAAATGTATAACAAGGGAACAGGTAAGAGTCATTAATAACTTGCCAAGTTGCATCCAAATCAACTTAATGTTAGGAGACAGAGGGTAGTGGTTGAAGGCTGTTAGTGTCACTCGAGACCGATGTCCAATGGTGTATCACAGGAATCAGTTCTGTGATTCGGAGGTGCTGGTGTTGAACTGGGGTGAACAAACCTAAAAATCACATAACACCAAATTATAGTCCAGCAGGTTTATTCAGAGGCACAAGCTTTCAAAGCGCACAGCCATCTAATGAAGAAGAAAGGCTTCGAAGTTAGTGCCTCCGAATAAACCAGTTGGACTGTAACCTGGTGTTGTATGATCGTTAACCTTATTATTTGTGGTATTCATAAATGATGCAGCTGTGAATATAGACGGGGGTGGTGGGAGTGTGACAACTAAGTTTGTGTTTGATACAAAGATTGGCCGGGTGGTTGGCAGTGAGGAGGAAGGTCTTATGTTACAGGAAGATACAGAAGGAATGGTCAGTTGGTCAGAGCAATGGCAGATGTAATGTAACTTTGATAAATATGATGTGATACACTTTGGATGAAGGAACTGCACAGGGAGTACTCAATGAATGGCAGCACACGAGGAAGCTCAGAGGGCATTTCTCCACACTTCCCTGAATGTGACTAAATACGTTAATGCATAAGGGACCGTAAACATAATCTTTATTCACCAAGGCATAGATTATAAGAGCTATGCGGAACTTTGGTTTGGCCAAGATGAAATACTGTGTGTAGTTTTGGGAACCACATTATGGGAAGGATCTGATTGTAGTGGAGGGATCTCAGAGGAGATACACCAGGATGTTCCCAGGGATGAAGCATATCAGCTATGGAGAGAGACTGAATAAGCTCGGTTTGTTTAGTTTGGAGCAGAGAAGGCTGAGGAGGCCATGATTCAGAAGGATAGGATTCCGAGGGACATGGACAGGGTGGTTGGACAACAGCTGTTCCTTTTAATCAAAGGGCCAAGAACAATGCAGCACATTTTAAAGTGAAGGGTTTGAGATTTGGAGGGAATTGAGGTTTGTTTTTCACCCAGAGGGTGTTGGGGTCAGAAATGCCATTCCTGAGAGAGGAGTTGTCATGGTAACTTCACAATCATTAGAAAATACACGGCTGTGCACTTGAAATACCATACGATTCACGTCTACGGGTCTTGTATCGGAAAATGGGACGAATGTACACCGTGCTGTATTTCTGATGGTACAAAGTCTGTGCTTCTGTGTTTTTATGGCTGTGGAAGGTCAATCATCGAGTAGCTTAAGATGGGAATTGATGGATTTCTGAAGAGTATATTAACAAGGGTTTTAAGATTGAACTTGTAATATCTTCTGAAAATACGTCAATGGCAAAATTAAGTGGAAAAAGATGCAGCTTTCTTACAGTCTGACACGAGATAATTGAGGACATGGAAAAGGCAGAACTATGGAGCAAATACTTTAGTTATGTCTTCACAGAAGAAAACAAAATAAAAAGGAAAACTTCCCAACAATACTAGTGAACATTAGTCTGTTGGGAAAAAGGGAATATAATGAAATTAGCAACCAAACAGTTTTAGAGGAATTATTGGAACTGAAAGTAATGCGCACAGACAAAGTCAACAGAGATTGATCAAATGGGAATCATGTTTGAGAAAGTGACGTTTAGCATAATTATGGAGAAGCAATCAATGCAATATGATTGCATTTTCAGAAAGATTTTTGATAAAGCCCCAAGCCTATTATGCAAATTCAAATCCTCTGGAACTGGGATTAATATGGTTTTAGAATGGGAAAGCTGGCTGGAAGCAGTGAGTAGGGATAAAACAATATTTTTTTTGGAAAGGAAGGTTTGGAGGATATAGCAAGGATCGAGGTTTGGGCTCCAGCTATTCCCAATACACATCATATATTTTATTGAGTGGATCAAATTCAACATTTCCAAGTTTGCTGATGGCACTAAACAATATCGTATTGTGAGTGGGTGAGCAGGGTGTCAAAAAACTGCAAGGTGATTGCGAGAAGTGGAGTGTCTGGGTAAATACATGACAGATGCAGAGCAATGGCGGGGGGGGGGGGGGGGTGGGGCATGATCTATGGGGGATGTGTGATGTTGTGACCTTTGATGGTAAAAACAGAACGGGAGCCTATCATTTGAAAAGGGATTGTTTGAAAAATGTTGATCTATAAAGGAACTTAAGATGCATTTTTGTATCCTTCTGTGCAGCTCTCCGAGGTCAGTGTAGGGCAGTGAGATCTGAATCCAGAAGTTAGTACTGGGAATGGGATTGGGACGCTGACCAGTGTACACAGACCCAACAAGTGTGGAGCTGTAAAATTGAAAAGGATCTGGATCTCCCTGGGCACCAGTCACTGAAAGCAATTTTGCAGGAGTAGAAAACAGATAGGCAGACAAAGCGTGTATTCACCTTCATTTCAGGAGGATTTGAATCCAGGAGTAAGGGTGTTTTACTGCAGCTGAGCAGGGCCTTGGTGAGACCTCATCTGGAACATTGTGCAGTATTGTGTGCAGTTTTGGTCTCCTTACCTAATAAAGGAGAAACCTCCCATTGAGGGAGAGCAGTAAAGGATAACCAGACTGATCTCTGAGATGACAGGCTTGTTGTGGGAGCATAGTTTGGGGTGGCTATTCCTGTATTCCATGGGCTTTAGGAAAATGAGTGGATATCTCAGTGAAATATATAAAACGCTGTTAGGAGGAGACAGATTGGAAACAGGGGTGACAATTCCCCTGGCTAGGACATCAAAACAAAGGGCCACAGTATTAGGTACAGACAGGCCACTCTGTATTGAGATGAGAATAAACGTCTGCACTCAGAGACTGGCGAACCTGGGGTACTAACTCCCAGATCAGGCTGTGGAAACCAAGGCACTGAATATAAATATGGATTTCTGGAAACTAAAGGGATAGGGAGAGAGCAGGGTATGGTATGAAGATAGGGGATCAGATACCATTACAGATTGTTCTCCAATGACATGGTAGCTGTGTTCCTGTGCATCACTGTGTCGCAGAAAATCATGCAATATTAATGATGTGGTCTATGGGGAAAAGAGGATAATGGGCGAACTGCAAAATATCAGTAAAAGACAAAAATTAAAGTTAGTCTAACACACACTAGCACAGTCTAATTAAACTTTTAAATCATATATTGTACTGAAATAGTGCTAATAATGACAATGCAGTCACTGGCTACATCCCTGTACCTTTCACCAAGCAGGACTGACTGACCATGGGATGCCAACATGGAGTCCCAGTTCTCCTGAAGATTCTCCCCCGGTTTGAAATAAAGTTCCTTCTAATTGGAGAGAGCAATTCCCCGTTTCATGCTCAGGTTCAAAGCTTGCAGAGCGGATTGCATTTCTGTTTTAGCTGAACATTCACACGGTGCATTTGGCAGAGAGAGGATCCTGAAGCTGGGTTTTGTTGTTCACCTGGTGCCTGGCAAGGAGTCGCGTCACATGAACGGGAGTTCACTTTATAGAAAAAAGGTGCGAAATTCACGAATCGTATTGCAGTCAAATCAGTTTAATAGATACGCGTTATCAGAGAACTGCCTGTATATTGAATCGAGGAGAAAGATGGATGGACTGAAGGTACGACAACAGTTCTTATTTCATATTTCACAATGTTTTAACATATTAATAGATATGAACACTGTGTCGGGAAAACTGCATTGAGGAGATTTTCTCCATGAACGAGAATGGGGAAGCCTCAATGTGTTCTGTGACCTTTCCCGATGTTTCTGTGCAGTCTGTGGGAAAGCACTGTAAATGTTGTCACAAGCTCTCAGACGTTAGGAAGGAGGTCTCTGCAGGATCAACAGGACTGTGATTCCCGTTCTCTTTTCTGATATCGAAGCTGGTGCCGGGTATTCTGTCTGTTTTTTTTTCCTTTAAGACCTCGGAGCAGTGTGATACAATTGAGTGTCTTGCTTGGCCGTTTCAGGGACCATTGTAGAGTTTATCAAATATCTGTGTGTCTGGAGTCACGTTTAGGCCATACAAGGAAAGCACGGAAGATTCACTTCCTGAAAGTACGTTGGGGAAGGAGATTAAAGTTTACAATCAACATTGGATGCAAGGTCAATGTTACCATCACCAGATTCTAGATCTTGATATTTTATTAATTGTTTTTAACTTCCACCAGTTGCCAGAGCATTATCCTGTATTGGGTTAGTAATCCAGTGACATTTCCACAACAGCTCCATCTCCACATAGGAACCTATTGGAAACCACACTGAGCGGGTTATTTCTGTACTGCCTGACAGCTCTGTCAAAAAGAACTCCCACCGATGTGATTATCGTGATGGGACTGAGGGGGTGTTAAATGGTCAGAATGTAATTATTCACCAATTAGGGGACCGGACATAGTTGAGTAATTTTCCACATTGCCATGGAGTTGTCAGAGTTGGAGCTGGAATGAAACAGCTTCCCCAGGGACACGGTTTGTTGTGCAGCATAAGACTTCAGTCCAATTGCAGGAATGGTGTCAGGGTCCATTGTCTTTGTCGTATCTACTGTGTTCAGCGGTTTCTTCATGTCACATGCAGCGAATCGAATTGGTTGAACACTGCCATCTGTGAATCTGTGGATATCATGGCGAGGATGAGGTGGATCATCCATTCAACACCTCTGGCTGAGGATGGTGCAGATACTACATCCTTGTCTTTTTCACTGATGTACAGGGCTGTTCCATTATTTAGGATGGGGATATTTCTGGTGTCCTCTCTTCCAGTAAGTTGTTTAATAGGAGAACGACATTTATGTTTGGATGTGGCAGGCTTGCAGAGCTTAGATCTGATCTGTTGGTCTTGAGATCATTTCGTCCTCTCTATCAGATGTTAGTTCTGCTGTTTGGAATGAAACCACTCAAGCGCCGTAGCTGTAATGGTTTGTCATCAGCTTGAGGTACTCACGGTTCTGACCTTGGCATGTTCACCCTCTCTCATCACTGAACCATCACTCGGTTTGATGGTAATGGTAGACTGATGGAATATCCTGGGGAAAATGTTACAGATTATGTTTGAATACAATTCTGCTTCTGTTGCTGCTGTTGTCTACAGCATCACGTGATAGCCCAGTTTGAGCTGCAATATCTGCAATTCAATTCTACTGACTGTCCCCAGTTCACATCGAGACCCATTCACCCATCAGCCGTGTACTCAGTGACCTCACCTGGTGTCTGATGTGGTAATATTTCCATTTTCATATTCTCATTCTGCTGAGGGCTCTCCTTTGTGTCATGCTTCCAATTTGTTACATTACTCAAACCCTTTAACATATTCATCTGAATCGTTTCCTTTCTCGTAAGGCCATCTTCTGCGTTTGAATTGAATGTGTTATCTGGTTTTGTCCCTGACCATGATTAAGTGCTCAGTGGTGGCAGTGATGCCAGACTAATGCAGTTTCTGAGCGAATGAATGTGTGCACTTTGCGTTATCGTTCAGTTCCCAGTGTAGGGCGCTCTGTGTTGGACAGGGCGTTTGAGCAGCTTTCACACACGTCATTGGAACTTGTTCAAAAACAGAAATTGCTGAAGAAACCAAGCACGTCTGGCGGCATCTTCTGTAGTGAATGTAGAGTTAATCTTTCGGGTCCAGTGACCCTCTACAAAGCTCGCAGTTTCTCCAGCAACTTTTGTATTTATTTCCAGTATTCATAGTTTTTTATAATTGAATTTTTTTGCTGTGCCTATTCGTTTCTGGAGAAACTTAGCAGGACTGGCAGAATCTGCAGAGAAAGAGAAACAGTGTTGGCGTTACAAGACCAGTGTGACTTGTTCAGAACTGAAAAAGGTTGGAAACTGGGCTTTGTAATCCCTTGCCGGTGATGGGGGATGGGTGACTTGGAAAAGAGTGCGTAGCAAAAGATAAACAAGCTATTAGCAGTGCTGAACGAGAAGATGGTGCAAAATGGGTTTCAATTAAGGTGTGAATGGGGGAAAGGGGTTCTCTCTAACTGAGTGTAAGATAAAGAAGACACAACCACACAAGGTCATAGGGAGAACAAAAGGGAGAATGTTGACCATGTGGTATTAAATAGATCTAGATCTATACGTTTTGATAGTATACATCATCACTGCCTTCATACTATGGAATTCAGGTGCTTGACCTCCTATTAGCTCGAGTAAGAGTTTCATGCTGCCTTAGTTTGGTAACATAGAACAAATCTAACAGTATGACGTTTAGGTTTTTTTTTTACCTGTCATTTTTAATATTCTTTCCAATTTGCAGTGCTTATCGTTAAACGTTTGATCTTGAAGTTAGTATCAGATGGAGTGTACGAGTTTGAGGGGTGGCATTCTAGACGTTTATAATATCATAAGAGGCATGGATAGAGTGAAGAGCGAAGATCTTTTCTGCAGGTTCGGGGAGTTCAAACACAAATGCATAGCTTTAAGGTAGAAGGGGGAAACTTGAAAGGGACAAAGTGACAACATTTTTTACACAGAGTGCGATGTACGTACGGAATGAGCTGCCAGAGAAACAGTGGTAGATGCTTGTACAGCTGGGATATTTCAAAGACATTTGGACCAACATATGAATGGGAAGCGTTTTAAGGCATATGGGCCAAGTGCAAGCAGATGGGATTAGTTTAGTTAAGAAATCCTGGTCAGCATAGACAAGTTGGACTAAATGATCTGTTTGTGCACGATATGACTGAATGAATCTAGAAAGTGAGGAAAATGTACGAAAATATATGATGTAATAAATTGGAAAGAAATATAAAAACATGCATCATGAGCTTTCGTATCTACATAAAAAAGCTTGAAGATGTGTGTGTGAGTTGAAGCAGAAGTGAAGTGAGGAAAGTAGATTGAGGCCATTAGGAGGGTGTGACTGGAGAACTGGCCACAGGGAACAGGCAGATCATTTACACTAGTATTTTAAATCACTCTTCATGGGGAAAGTACTGTAAGCATGTCAATTGTATAAACAAAATGGTAATAGGAGGGAAGTTCTTGAACTGTCTCTGACAAAAGGAACAAGGTTTTTAACTAACAGATAAGAATAAGGGTAGGCAGGTCAGCAGTAATTCATAGTTAATTTTAAAAGAAGTTGTTACAGAGTGACTAGTGGCACTGTGTGAAATATTCCATAACTCTCTGGATTACAGGAGTGTTCCAGTGAAACTGGAGAACATCCAATGTGGTGCCTGTCTTCAAGAAAGGAATGAGACAGAAGGCAGGAACAATTTAGCCTAACCATTATTGCTGGGAATTTGCTAGAGTCTGTTATTAAGGAAGGAATTGCAGGACACTTAGAAAAGCTTAATGAAGAGTTGGCATGGTTTTATGAAGGGGAAACTATTTTTGTTCTGTAAAATCATATAAATTATATTTTAGAGATCCCTGAGAATGTCAAGATTAGAGTCATGCTGGAAAAGCATAGCATGTCAGGCAGCATCCAAAGAGCAGGAAAATAAATGTTTCGGGCAGGAGCCCTTCATCAGGAACCCCTGAGAAAGTGACAAGCAGATTTGATAAAGGGCACTGGTCAACATGAGGCTTTCCAGAAAGTTTTCTCAAGGTATCACAATATAAACGTTCTGACACAAGACAGAGGCTCGTAGTATGATGAATAATATATCAGCATGGGATGACAGTTGTTTAACACATAGAAATCGGAGAGTCAGGATTAATGGATCTTTATGATAAAAACGTATCTACTGGATTACCACAAATAACCGATGGGATCAGTTGTTTACAATCTATACTGATAGCCTGACGGCGGGAGATGAGTGCAATATACATCCGAGTTTGTGGATGACACTGAGAACCAAAATGCAGGATGTTATTTAATGAAGAGGACGCCCAAAAAAGGAGCAGTACAAAGGGTTTGGAGTGTTCTTGTGTTTGAATCATAACGTCAGCATGCTGATGCAGCAAGTAACTAGGTTGGTTCATGAGGCAGCTTCCTGGGATGAAAGGATTTAATTATTGAATACATCTAAAATGGTGAGGCGAATATTCATTGCGGTTGAAATGAATGAGGGTGATATTACTGAAATGTATAAGATACAGAGGGGGGTTATCAAGGTAAATGCTGAGAAGGTGTTTCCCCTGAGTCTCGAACTCGAGGCGGTAGATAATGAATAAGGAACATCGATTTCAATCTGAGGTGAAAAATGATGCACTCTCTCAGAAGGCAGTGGACGTCTGGAATTCCCTAACCTAGAGAGTTGTGGAGGGATACAGGGAATTGGGTAGGAAAGTGGAGTTGAGACCGGAAGTACATCAGTCATGTTCTTATTGAATGAGAGTTCAGGCCTGAGGGGCCGAATAGCCGACTCACGTTCCTACTTCTTTAGTTTTTATGTTATGATTTTGGAAAGTAATTAGTTATTTTCCTGGAAGTCGTGTTGTACAATGTTGCATTCGTGAAAGGAGAAAATTTGCCTGAGTTAACCCTGGATGTGATATGGAGGCAGTCTTCAGAGCTATTCCAGAGCAGAAGTTACATAGCGGGGAAGTCTGGAAAAAGGGATTGCTGCTGGCGGTCACTTCTGACCAAGCCTGGAATTTCCAAGTGCATTTCCGAAACTACACTTAACCATCGGCGTGGCCTCGATCTGCCTGTGTGTAGCAGGTCTGAAGGGTTGAATCAAACATCAGAACAAAGGGCTGAGGGACACGAGTGGGCCAATCAGCACTTTGACACTACTCCACTCGTAAATAAGGTCATAGTGGGCGGCACGGTGGCACAGTGGTTAGCACTGTTGCCTCACAGTACCAGAGACCGGGTTCAATTCCAGGCTCAGGCGACTGACAGTGTGGAGTTTGCAAGTTCTCCCCGTGTCTGCGTGGGTTTCCTCCGGGTGCTCCGACTAACTCCCACAGTCCAAAGATGTGCAGGTGAGGTGAATTGGCCATGCTAAATTGCCTGTAGTATTAGGTGTAGGGGTATGGGTGGGTTGCGCTTCGGCGGGTTGGTGTGGACTTGTTGGGCCGAAGGGCCTGTTTCCACACTGTAATCTAATCTCATCATGGCTCTTCTCATTGTGCTCCCAGCAGCACTTTTCTCTCCATGCAGCATTATCCCTGATTCATCTGTCTATGGGAAATCAGACACAGCCATAAGAAGATAATGTAATATTAATATGAAGATTCAGCCATCCCAAACTTCTGGGAAAGAGAATTCCCACTTGAATGAAATCCCACTTTGTGAATTTTTCCTTACTCCGGCTCTGACGGTGGTTGGAGGGTGTCACTGTTTCCTTTTCTAGTACTGCTCCTCCACTGCTCACAACAAATTTTAAATGTAACCAGGTTGGTGATATGACCGATGATAAAGGTCTCAGACTGGGTCAGGTTTAGCGATATGAACAAGTCAGGCAGATTTCTTTTGTCGGCCGCAGGTTACAAATAGGGCTAACGGAGCAGCAAGTTAGATTTTTGGTTAGTACTGCTGCCTCATATCAACAAGGAGCTGAACTCAATTCCAACCTCGTCCAACACTCTATGTGGAGTTTGAACATTCTTCCCATGTCTGTGTGGGTTTCTTCCCAGTTCTCCAGTTTCCTCCCACAGTTCAAAGATATACTGCTTAGTTTGATTGGCCATGCTAAATTACCCAGTGGGTAAGTGGGTTAGTCATGGGAAATGCAGGGTAACATGGCTAGGGGGGCAGGTCTGGATAGATAATGTTCGGTGGGTTGTTGTGGACTCGATGGGTTGAATGTCCTGCTGCCACTCTGTAGGGGTTCAATGACAACGTCATCAATATTGGGCTAGACAAACTCCCAGTCGGTGTATACCTGATGCACTCGCCTCAAGACTTTGTATATTTCAATAAGATCAGCTTTCATTCCAAGGGTAGCCTGTTAAAGTCGCCATAATATCAGCCCTTCATGCATGAAATAAATGAAGTGAAACATCTATGAACTGCTTCCAGTGTTACTATATCCTTGCTCAGATACGACTGCAAAAATAAAGCTAATCTTACACATCGATGAGTCGGTTTATTTTTGTTTTCTCAGAGTGCAGTGAGTCTTATGACACTCTTCCCCACAGAACATGGGAAGCAGAGATATTGAATACTTTTGAGACAAGGTTCACGAATCACAAAGGAGTGAAGGATTATTGAGCAGCAATGTGCAGTGTTGGGGAAACTGTAGACTGTGGTACTGAATGACACGCCTCCAGAATATCCAGGAATTAAACGAAATGGATAACATCGATAAAGTTTTAAAGGGGAAACAAGATGGCAGCGATTTGGAAGGTCTGCTTTGCTGAGCTCTGCATCACAGTAATGCTCTACCCCACCCCACCACATTCATTTACTTAAAAGTCAACACTAAAAGAGTTACAGAATCCTTACTAATACCAACTTGTCAAGTGGAAATAACAAAACATGGGAAAGGATCGACTAAGTCCCAACACGCAGGGGACCCGTCAGAAGCTGTCAGCATGCCTGTGACCTCACCTGCAACCCACTCTGCTCGTTCCATGGACCAAGTTCCTCACCAGGACGTGGTCACTGAGTTCACCAAGTTACATGAAATGATTGAAGCCATGATTGAAGAAAAGTTCAGCAGGAGGCTAGAACCACTCTCAGGCGTGCTCCAAAAATATGAACCTCAAATTGAACGCCTTGGAGACAGAACGGATGAGGTCGAACGTCAAACTGCAGGGGCAGAGTCTGTAATCGATTCCTCTGGGAGCGGATCCGCGCCCTTGGAAAACAGGTCCGTACCTTAACTGAACAAGGTGACGACCTCGAAAGCAGGGGCAGAATGAAGAATGTTCATATCATCGGTCTGCTGGAGACATAAGGTGTTCAGCCAGTGAGATTTTTTCTCGAACTGTGTTCCTTCACTTCGAAGCTGAAGAGGGACGGGTGAAGAGTGAGACAGTTCATCGGGTTACGGAGCGCAGGCCAGACTCAGACCAACGCCCTCACCCTATCCTTGTGCGATTACGTAGTTGCAGAGACAATCAAAGACTTATGGAAGCTTCCAGAACTCAGGGAAAAAATCTGACGAGGGCTCCAGGATTATGTTCTTCCAGGTCTTTTCAGCGGCAGTGATTCAGAAAAGAAAATCTTTTGATGATATCAAGAGAAGATTAAGGGAACTTGAGACTCAGTATTCCTCAATGAACGCAGCGGTGCTCCGTATGCTTTCAATAGATCTACGCACTGGTGGATCTTTCAATAGATCCATTGACGCTCCACAGGACGCAAAAACTTTGTGGACACTATAAAGCAGGCTGGATGCTTTAATGGATATCGATAATCATGTTTCTCTCGTTTTAAAGAACGTTTGTTGAATTTTTCTGGTATTAAGTAATGTTAAATTACAGTCAGGGATGGGTAGAGTACACACTTTTAACTTGATTAATATTAATACTCGTTTTTTTCTTGCTTAGTTTCTGTGTCGGGTTTGGCTCAAGCTGGAGGGAGTTATGAAGCTGATCATGAAGACTGAATGTCTACCCAAGGACAGTTCAATCCCGATTTTTGTGATTAATTGCCCGGGATGTAGTGGCGATAATGGGGCAGAAGATAAAGATGTGTGAGTTGCAAATGCCCCCAGTTGGGGCGGAGGTTTAATGCGCCTCCTGAGTGCCATCGGCACTTTGTAGTCTGTTTCTTGTTTGTTTTTATATGTATTTAGTTGTAGAACGTTTTGAAAGCTTGTTAGTTGTAGTAGTTTTAGTTAGTATGTTTTTTTTAGGCTCGATGAGTCTTTTTTCATTGATGCTCAGCGATTTGTAATTCGAGTTTTTCCTCTCTGGATTTCAAATGTTGTTCCAATATGTTATAGCTAATGTCGTGCTTAAATGGTGTATCTGGAGCATTAAGGGGAAGTAGTTAAGAGGAAAAAGGTACTTTCTAGCCTTCACAAGGAGAGAGTGGATGTTGTCCTATTGCAGGAGATGCACCATGATGACAAGGAACATTTGACATTACAGCAGGGTGGTTTTGATCAGGTTTATTTCTCGTCTTTTAATACTAGGAGTAGGAGAAGCCATATTGGATAGGAAGAATCTTCCATTTAAATTACGAGATTGTATTAGGCACCCACGGGAGTATCATAATCCTCAAACATATATGGGGAAAAAATGGTATTTTGAATGCTTACTGCCCCCTGGTGCACAGCCTTAAATTGCTGAGAGATGCATTTTCCAAATTAAGTAATCTTCCTTCGCAGCTCATTATTGTAGGAGGAGACTTTAATTGTCTTTTGCACCCAGGGTGGACAGAATGCCCAAAATCCCCAGTACCATCTTCACGTTCTAAGCAATTAGTGGGCTTTTGTGTGGAACTAGGGCTGGTGGATGTTTTGAGGCCGATTTACCTCATGGATAGGGATTTTGCTTTCTTCTTTCACTCGCAGAAATGCCACACTAGGGTTGATCTCTTCCACACCTTGCAGCAATCTTCAATTCAGTGGTGTTCTTTACAATTGGGAATATTACCATTTCTGACCATGCAACACTGTACTTATTGGTAAAGATTAAGGACAATATAACAAGTTCGAGACACTGGCAAATAGATCCCTATATTCCTAAGGACAGAAAGTACATTGAGTATTTCTGTAATGAATTCAGATCTTTCTGAGCCATTAATTAAGATTCAACCAGTAACTCACCCATTCTATGGAAAATTACTAAGGCTTATGCCAAAGGAATAATTATAACTTAGGATGCGGCAGAAGCTGGAGCAGGAACGCTTGCTCCAGGCATGGTTGAAGGCAGCCGAGAGGGCATACTGTGATAGACCCTCGGTGGCTAGGCTGCAGAGGATCACAACGCTTCGGTCTGCAGTGAATTCCATGCTCACAGAAACAGCCAAGAAGGAACTTACTTTTGCAAACCAAAGGCTGTTTGAGCATGGTGATAAGCTGGGCAAGTCTTTAGCCTATCTTGCGAGGAAAAAGAGAGTTCTGAAGCCATTACCTCAATTAGGGAAGGTACTGGAACCCTTACCTGAAATCCCATAAAGGTTAAAGCAGCATTTCGGAGATTTTTCTCCGAATTATATCAGACTGAGCATTATGAGGATAGGTGGACTACGATGGAGTCTTTCTTCAAGAACTTGGATCTTCCAGCGGTAACCCCCAAATAAGTGTCTTGCCTTAATGCACTATTGTCAGTGCTGGAGGTTGTAAAGCAGTTTCAGGGCGGAAAGGCGCCCGGTCCTGACGGATTTCCAAGTGAATTTTATGTGAAATTTATAAACCTATTGTCGGGCCCGATGGTTACCATGTTAGTCACTCACAAATTCACGACTGCCTCCCACCATCCTTAAGAGAGTTTCATGTCTCTCTTATTCTAAAGAAAACGAAGACACCGGAAAGTTTTGCTTCTTATAGGCCCATCTCACTTTTAAATGTTGATTTCAAAATCCTGTCAGAGACCCTTACATTACGGCTGGAATATGTGTATCCTTCCATTGTCAAACTGGACCACACCAGCTTATAAAGGGCTGCAGATGCGCTAACAATATTAGGGGATTACTCAATATGGTCCCAGCATGTCCAGAACAAATTATACAGGTATTAGTTATCCCTTTAGACGCAGAGAAGGCATTTCATTGGGTTGAGTGACTCTATCTCTTCTATATGTTAGAATGGTTTGGTCGAGGCAAAGTTTTTATCAAGCAGGTGAGGGTCCTTGAAAGCGATCCTCTGGCCACGTTTCTCGCCAATGTTGTGCGATCCTATAACATTAATATTGTTCGAGGCAGTCCAAGGTAGACTCCTTTTGCCAGTGTTGTTTACGTTGGTGATTGAGCCACTGGTGAAGACCATCTGCAGGGACCCCAATATATCTGCCCCAGAAGTGGGAGAGAAGTCACGTAAGATTGCATTGTCTGCAGATGATGGTTTAATATTTTTGTTCAATCCCACAGTTTTGGTACCTCATCTCATGTAATGCATCAGTTCGAATGGTGCCTTTTCTGTCTATACCATTCATTGTACAAAGTCGCAGGCCATGTCTAGGGGCGATCTTGGGGAAATACCTGATGTTGATGGAGAATCCTGATTCCCTTTTCAATGGTCCTGGGGGTTTGTGAGTATTCCCTATTTAGTTATATTCATTAATCCTATCTTTGAACTTATATTTAACGTGGAATTCATCCATTTGTTTGACAAAATTTAACAAAACCTTCAAATATGGGAGACACTTCCAATATCCTGGCGAGGTCAGATAGCTCTTATAAACATGAATTCTCTCCCTTGTTTGCTATACCCCGTGTGAATGCTTTATTTGATGTTTCCCAGGCAGACATTTAGGAGACTAAATGGATGATTTAGTTTTTTGATTTGTCACCATAAGCTACCCGATATCATGTTAACCAAATTATAACGACCCCACAGTTTGTGGGGAGTAGTTCTCCCGGATATTAAAAGCTATCAATTAAGCTCTTATTTAATGTTAGTGAGGCCTCAGAATCAATATGGTTAGATATTGAAGCTTCCCAGGCAAAATGCTCCCTTATTAGTCTGGTATTCATGACAAAATGTGGACAGGTACGAAGTATTGCCATTTCCCAATGAGTATCAATAACTTTAAAGTAGGGAGGGCAATGTGTCCGATCGAGGGCAATATAGCTAAACCCCATTGCTTATCCCGAAATGTGGTGTACCGTGTTTCCGACGGGGGATGCAGGATTCCATGTATAAACTATAGGCAACTTGTGGTTGTATCTTGCTTTGATGATTTATCTGAGGGAGAAACAAGGATGTCCTTTGATCAAATAAGTCGTAACTATAGACTACCGAGTAGAGATCTCTTCAGTTTTCTTTTCATCATATCAGAGATATTATTCAAAAAAGAACCACACTTTTAACAGACCCGTACAGATCTGATACAGAGAAGAGGGTGCTTAGTGCTAAGAACACACTTTCTGTCAGTACTCTTTACCATTTGTTGGAGAGTGGCCCCTCAGACGAGTCTTTGTGCCTTTCTGAGGTCTGCAAAGAGTTTTGGGGTTCAGATCTCTTCGGACACAGGGGAGGATATTTGTGAAAATGCAAGAAGGATTTCGATCTGTAAGAAGACTCTTGCCATGTAGTTTAAGATTCTTCATATATTTGGCCCCAGATACTCTCTCAAAATTCAAGGTGGGACTATGTCTTAAATACAGAATGACTATGGGCACTCTGACGCATTGCTTGTCGAACTTCGACCAGCGCTATAGGAGCGGTGTGTTCGATGCGATGGAAAGGATATTGGAGACCGAATTGGAGATGGATCAGGTTTCCCTTTTCCTGGGTCTGCCCAGTCTACCTTACTCAGATGTGCATATGAAAAAAAATACTTCGACAGCCTCACTCTCAGTGTTCAGGAAAAAAAGTTCTGTTGTGTTGGGTGTCTAAAAACCCTCTGGGTTTATTGGGTTGTCGTAACATCGTCATGAAGCATAGCGCTTTGGACTTTTTTAAAGGTATGTCGCACCAGAAAATAAAGGGGTTTTATAAGACATGGCGGCTCTTTTTGAATTACCAAGATACAGGCTTATCTGCCACTCGAATAAGGACTTTTATATAGCTACGACGATCTTGACTAATGAATCTAATGTCCAGAGAGGAAGAATTACGAACAAATGAACGTGTGTTAGTTAAGGCTCTTGAAGGTTGAGAGCTATATTTTTGTTACACTGAGTTCTACTATTCGTTTTTTAATTTTTAAAAATTTTCTTCAGTCCATTGATTTACCTTTCTTTTTTTATGTACATGCCCATGGGTGTAATTGTGTTCAATTTGCATTGTTTTTTCAGTTGGGTACTTATTGGTTCACTGAAGCATTAAAAAGGTTTTCTCTGAATAAAAAAATATTTTTGAAAAAATTAAAATGTTAACATGGATAGAATAGAGTCCCAAAGGACCACTTGCTCATTAGTGAGACCACAAATTATGGTTTATCTTAAGGATCATCACACCTCGGGTGACAGGATGAAGTTGAGAGTCCCCTTCGCGGCAATCTCTGTCTGTGTGGGGAATTGAATCTGCGCTGTTGGCCTTCCTCTGCATCACAAGCCAGCCATCCAGCCAACATATTACAAGACTGTGTAACTGCTATAGATAGAAATAGCCAAAGTCAAAGTAAAATATAAACTTTGATAAGAAGGAAAAATGGTACAATTCAGATAACGGTCAAGATAATATCTGAGGAAAAAAAATACTTCGCTGGAAATTGTATTTTATAGCGAGACAGTTGATTGGATGCTATATTTTGGCTGAATATAATAAAGTGACCCAAGCGAAATAACCAGAATTACTAATTGTGATTAGATATCGATAACTATAAAATATGAGTACATTTTTGATTGGTCTGTGTGAAGCATGCTAACCATTGTCTGAAAGTAAAAAGCTGATGGAATATATTTTTGGAGGGCTGGTCCCTTGGGAATTGCCTCCCGAACATATACTTGAAGAAACCCAAAGTAGGAAGTGCGTAAGTGTCGTCTGGTCAGTGACAGGAAACCAGAGGGCTAAAAATGATTGAAAGTTCCTGCAGCGTGAAGCTCAGAAGACAGTCAGATCACCCTCGATCTTATTAAATTGTACAGCAAATTTGAAGGGCTGAATGGACTTATTGTGATTTTAGTTGCATGTGATTTAAAAAGAAACACTCTGTTCCTTCACCAAATATTTTACACACTGGGGCACTACCATTTTCCTGAAACTGGGAAGTATTTGGAATATTATTTGGAATATTCCATAATCAGCATTCTCCAGAGCATTCTACAATCTGTGTGGATATTACAAAGGGAAGAGACACAGAGAGAGAGGGGCGGGTGCTGCATGCAGGAGTGAGAGTGGTGGAGCATGAGCCTTGTTCGGGTCTCGGTGCTGGAACAGACATACATTTAATATGAGGGACAGAGAGCAGACAATGACCTTATCCTCGCAGAGTGGGAATGTTATTAATGTTTGTCCTGTATTGTTGGACATTGCTACAGATCACAGATCCTGCACTGAGCTGGGTGGTGAGCTCAGATCATGCTCGGTGGTTCTGGTGGTGTGGCCCACTCTGTGAAGAGATGTACTAACCCATCCACCAGGATATCTGTGACCCTGTTGACAAACCGTGGTGTAATTGATCCTAATATGCTATGCTCTGGATAAACTGTATGGCAGCTCCAAACTGAGGAAAGCTCAATCGAGTGCCCATTGTCATTTTAAAGATGGCATCAGTGCTAGGGATAATGGAATATCCAGGGGTATCCGGGCGATGGTGGATACCTCCAGCCAAGATGGGTGGGAGAATCGGGCTAGCATTGAATGAGAGGGACACCATGGGTTAGGGTGGGTAGTTAATGAGGTGAGTTCGATATGATAGCACCAGGAAACTAGCTCGGCCTCGTGCAGACAATCCCCCTGTCACATTCAATGAAAATCACTCCAAGATAAATTATTGTCAGATTCAGCCCGAGGAGTTGAAGACTCTGCTGACCACATTCACAGTTACAGAGCTGCAGAACAAATCCTTACCCAAAACTCTCCATCATCTGAACTCATTACTGCATTCCATTCGCCATCATTCCTGGTAATACTGGCTTATTTTGCCGGATGCTATTGAAATTTCTATATTTCAGCATTCTAAAACCTGTGAACACATCCTTCCAAGGCATTGTTGCACAATTTCACCCTCTATGTCTAGACCCAAAACCACTTTCATTTACAGTCATGCACGGCGACAGGCCATTCAGCCAAAACTGGTCCATACCAACCAAAATGTCCGTCCACATTAACCCCAATTCCCTGCACTTGGCCCATATCCTTCTCTGCCTTTTCAATTTCTATCTTGTTCGAACAAAGTGCAACGAGGTTTTGTGACATCAAGAAAGGCCTCAGGAAAGATCTAGCTGAATCTACGATTCATCTCACCCTAGCAATCAGATTACGCAGAAACAATTTGACTGGCGTTTATAAACAAAAAGTATAAGCAAACCCTGGTGGGAGATGTGTATCAAAGTCACTACTGCAGGGAAGGGTACTGGTTGGTACGGCGGGAAAGGAAGAAGTGGAGGGCTTTGAGTCCTTCGTGATGGGGGATGGAGGTGTACAGGGACTGGATCCTTCGTGATGGGGGATGGAGGTGGACAGGGACTGGATCCTTCGTGATGGGGGATGGAGGTGTACAGAGACTGGATCCTTCGTGTTGGGAGTTGGAGGTTTACAGGGACTGGATCCTTCGTGATGGGGGACTGAACTGGTCCTCACCCTGAAACTGACACCCTCCTTCGACTGACTGAACTGGTCCTCACCCTGAATTGACCCCCTCCTTCGACTGCCTGAACTGGTCCTCACCCTGAAAAACGTCTGTTTCCAATCCTCCCACTTCCTCCAAACCAAAGGAGTAGCCATGGGAACCCGCATGGGCCCCAGCTATGCCTGCCTCTTCGTAGGATATGTGTAACAGTCCATCTTCCGCAGATACACTGGCACCTCTCCCCACCTTTTCCTCCACTACATCGATGACTGTATCGGCGCTGCCTCGTGCTCCCACGAGGAGGTTGAACAATTCATCCACTTTACCAACACCTTCCACCCCGACCTCAAATTCACCTGGACCGTCTCGGACTCCTCCCCCCCCCCCCCCCCCCCCCCCTTCCTAGACCTTTCCATTTCTATCTCGGGCGACCGAATCAACACGGACATTTACTATAAACCGACCGACTCCCACAGCTACCTAGACTACACCTCTTCCCACCCTGCCCCCAGTAAAAATGCCATCCGATATTCCCAATTCCTTCCTCTCAGCCGCATCTGCTCCCAGGAGGACCAGTTCCAAATCCGTACAACCCAAATGGCCTCCTTCTTTAAGGACCGCAATTTTCTCGCAGACGTGGTCGACGATGCTCTCCACCGCATCTCTTCCACCTCCTGATCCTCCGCCCTTGAGCCCCGCCCCTCCAACCGCCACCAGGACAGAATCTCACTGGTCCTCACCTACCACCCCACCAACCTCCATGTACAGCGGATCATCTGCCGTCATTTCCGCCACCTCCAAACGGACCCCACCACCAAGGATATAATTCCCTCCCCTCCCCTATCAGCGTTCCGAAAATACCATTCCCTCCGTGACTCCATCGCCAGGTCAACACCACCCACCAACCCAACCTCCACTCCGGGCACCTTCCCCTGCAACCGCAAGAAATGCAAAACGTGCGCCCACACCTCCCCCCTTACCTCCCTCCAAGGCCCCAAGGGATACTTCGATATCTGCCACAAATTCACCTGCACCTCCACACACATCATCTATTGCATCCGCTGCACCCGATGTGGCCTCCTCTATATTGGGGAAACCGGCCATCTACTTGCAGAACGTTTCAGAGAACACCTCTGGGACACCCGGACCAACCAACCCATCTACCCTGTTGCTCAACACTTCAGCTCCCCCTCCCATTCCACCAAGGACATGCAGGTCCTTGGACTCCTCCATCGCCAGACCATAGCAACACGACGGTTGGAGGAAGAGCGCCTCATCTTCCGCCTAGGAACCCTCCAACCACAAGGGATGAACTCAGATTTCTCCAGTTTCCTCATTTCCCCTCCCCACCTTGTCTCAGTCAAATCCCTCGAACTCAGCACCGCCTTCCTAACCTGCAATCTTCTTCCTGACCACTCCGCCCCCACCCGCACTCCGGCCTATCACCCTCACCTTGACCTCCTTCCACCTATCGCATTTCCAACGCCCCAACCCCAAGTCCCTCTTCCCTACCTTTTATCTTAGCCTGCTGGACAGACTTTCCTCATTCCTGAAGAAGGGCTTATGCCCAAAACGTCGATTCTCCTGTTCCTTGGATGCTGCCTGACCTGCTGCGCTTTTCCAGCAACACATTTTCAGCTCTGATCTCCAGCATCTGCAGTCCTCACTTTCTCCTCGAAGAGCACAGCAGGTCAGGGCGCATCCATAAAGCAGGAAAGTCTATGTTTCGGTCATAAGGCCTTCATCAGGAATTCATTTCAGAATTCACTTTTTCCTAATCCTCTGAAGGAAGAGAGTGAGTCAACATTTTTAATTTTGGAATTCTTAATCCGAACAGCTTTTGTTTTCGATCTCCAGTATATGCAGCTCCTTGTTCTATTTTAGATCAGCAATTATCTTGCATGCTGCAGTATTAATGGACGACTTGATCTGGGAAGAAGTGGAAGGGGTGAGGACAGAAGAGCAGGCAATGTATCAGTCACAGCTTAAGGCCTTGTCCACCAGAATGTGAATCCTGGGGTGGAGGTAAAGGAGAGCTTGTCAAAAGCATCGCACTGGAATTGGACATCATTTGAACAGATGTGACAGATCCAGAGAAAGTGGGAGGATGCAGTTTCTCGCGCAGCTGGTCATTGAGCGGCACGGTGGCTAGCAATACTGCCTTACAGCACCAATGACCTGGGTTCGATTCCACCCTTTGGTGATACTCTTTGTTTCCTCTGACTGTTTGGTTTTCCTCTCACAACCAAAAATGTCCAGATTAGATTCAATGACCCCACTAAATTGCTCCGCAGTATCAAGAATGTGCAGGTTCGGTGGATTGTCTATGGGAAATGTAGAGTTACCGGGTAACGTTTGGGTTTGTTGGTCGGGATGTTATCTGGAGGGTCAGTGTGGACTCGGTGGGCCAAATGGCCTGGTTCCACACTGGAGGCCATCTATAATTTCTATGTAGCTGTCTGTGTTTGGAAACACTTCCCAGGATCCTACCTTTAAGTGCTAACACAAGTTGCCTCAACAAAATGTTACATATTCCGTTTGTCTGACATGAACTCCATCAGCCACTCCTCGGCCTTTTAGCCTATCTAATCAGCGTCCCGGTTTACTCTGAGTTAACCATCTTCACTGTCCACTACCTCACCAATTTTGGTGTTATCTGCAAACTCACAATTCCTACTGTATTCACATCCAAATCATTTATTATAAAATGACAAAATCGATTCGATCCTTGTGGCCCACTGCTAGTCACAGGACTCAAGTCGAAAAATATATAACAGTTCACAAACATTTCCTTCGTCTATTATCCTTCGAGCCAATTACCTTCAACTCTCCCTGTATTCCATGCGATGTCACCATGCTAGCCAGTTTACCATGCGGACCCTTTTTGAATGCCTTACTAAAGTCTATATTCTATTCCACAGTTCTATTTCTGTGCCTTTGTCAATCCTATTCGTCACTTCTTCAAAACCATAAATCAAATTAGTGGGACACGCTTTTCGACACACAAAGTCATGTGTGTAATTTACATTTCTAAACACAAGTAAATGCTGTCCCTCAGATTCCCCTCCAACAACTTACCCACCAATGGCATCAGTCCCACTTGTGTACAGTTTCCTGACATTTCCGTACCAACTGTTCTTAAATAATGGCACAACCTTACCTGCGACTGTCCATGATACGAATATCTCAGCGAGAGACCGAACAATTACTTCTCTAGCTTCCCAACAGATCTGGGGTACAACTGATTCGTTCATGGATCATAGAACAATGCAGCACAATCCAGGCCCTTGAGCTGTTGATGTTGTGCCAGCAGTTTCTCCTACTCTAAGCTCAGACTAACCTTCATGCCCATCATTGTACAAAAATCCATGTGCCTAACCAAGAGTCACTTAAAAGGTCAGAGGGGGTTATCCAAAATAATGCATTTTAAAATATCCAGCTCCTCATCTTCTGTAATATGGGCAATTTTCAAGATGTCACTATTCATTTCCCAAGTTCTCTACCTTCCATATCCTACTCTACAGTAAATACTGATGCAAAATATTTATTTAGTATCTCACCAATCTCCTCTAGTTTCACGCATAGATCAACATTGCTGATCATTCCTGTTCTCTCCCTGGTTACTCTTTTGACCATAATGTAGTTGTAGAATCTCTTTGGAATGTCCCTTACCCTATTTTCGAAAGATATCTTAGGTCGCCATTTGGCCCTCCTGATTTCCCTCTTGAGTATTAGCCTACATTCCTGGTACTCCACGATGGATTCACTCGATCCCTACTGTCTGTACCAATAATATACTTCCGCCTTTTCTTGAACAGAGCCTCAATTCTGCTCGCCATTCAGCATTCCCTACACCTACCAACCTTACCCTGCTCATATGCAGGAACGTTGTGTCGCTAGACTCTGTAACTCATTTGTGAAGGCCTCTCACTTTCCCGGCAATAGCTTCTCCAAAGCAGCTTTCAAAGTGCCAACATAAAACATTCAAAGTTGGCGTGAGTCAACTTAAAACTTTTAAATTTATATTAGGAGTATTTTTCTCAGTAAGTATTTTACAACTGATAGTTACTGCATAACAAACTCAAGAAGCAGAATGGCCTCCCCTGTCCCTTTGTAACAGGGGCATGGAGACAGAATTACTTCCTCGTGTTCCTGTGCTGCAGTCTTGATGCTCTGAATGATGTCCCAATGTTATGGAAGAATTTGACAGCAGTGCACATAAAACCAGGAGCAACATTACACAAAGTAAATGCACAATAAATATATATATATATATATTGGTTTATTGGCTCTGGAAATTACCCCACCAGTCACCTTATGCAGCGGGTCTGTTACTTTTTCACTGTCGCCGTTTATAAACAGTATGTAATATACATAGTCCTGCAGTGTTCTGGCACTACTCCCACATGCACGGAAGAAACAATAAGAAGATTGAAAGATTTTTGGTCCACCCCTAAGCAACGCCCATCCATTCCACCCATACCGAGAAAATGTTCACTTTTATTGGGATATGAAAAGTGATGTCAGGAAGGGGTTAACTGAACCTGTTTGTTCAGTGACTGTGATTAAAGTTAGTCTCCATGGGTTGCAATTACCCCAGTGTACGGTTTCTATTTTTTATTGATAAGTGGGCTCCGTTCAAGGTGTTATCCCACAGTATGTGGGAGCATCACCAACAGTGTTAACAGGTCAGCCAACAGTGTCAGCAGCTCCAGAGAGACAGGGAGAGAGATCAGACTCTGAGCACAAGCGTCTGGAATGTTACAACAATGGATCAGAATCTGAGAACATTAGACTGGAATGTTACAGCAATGGATCACAATCTGAGAACATTAGACTGGAATGTCTCAGGAATGAACAGGAGTTTATACTGGGATGTTTGGTTTCTTATAACATATTATTATCGTGGCGGATCAAATATGCACTTTACAATATACAATATTTTTATTATCCAATCTTGGCTTTTGTTGGTGTACCTGGTAAGTCTCACTGTTCAGTCATTATTTCTATAAATCGTGTTTGACAGTATCATCCTTGCCACTGTTATTGTTCCTGCTAGGACTTTAATCCACATATTCACTTGACAAACCACTACTAAATTGTTAAATCACTCTCTCCCTCCTTGCTACTGGCAGTGTTACTCATGGGTCGCTATGTTAACCTGCACAGTTTCAGCTGTGAATCATGATTCGTTGTATCACTGAACTTGCTATCTAAATATTGAAAGCATTGAGGTCACTATCTTCTGTTCTGGTTACAAACTGCACTTCCTTCCTCTGTCTCCATCTCATCCCTGGCCAATATCTGAAGCTGAAATAGACAAATGACAACAGTAGTGATCCCTTTGGCCATGAACCTATTCCTGACACTATATCCTGACCATCCCTAATTATAACTACTGATAAATCCAGCATATAATTCACTGGCTCATCCCATCTGCTATTTGAACCATGAGCTGTGAAATACGGTCTTAAAGATGGCATTTGTCTGTTGCCGACACTCACAGTTGCAAACCTGCAGAAACAAATCTGCGTCAATACTCCACAGCTCATATCTAATATCACACAGAACTCCCCATCCTCATATTTCAATAACATGCTCTGTTTCTGTCTGAATTGTCCGTTTCTATCGATAATGTGAATGTCTCTGTACATCTGTATCTTTCCCTGGCCTTGTTTTTTGGTTGTGCATTGTATCGAATACTGGCAGTATGAAGTTCAGAAATAATGTAATGGTGTGTGTCAGGCTATTGTTCACTTCCCGCTGTGTCCCATGTGTTACTCCATGGACGGGGGGTGTGTGTTGGGCTGTTGTTCACTACCTGGTGTGTCTCTTGAGGTGGTTCATGAAGAGGTGTGTGTGTGTGTGTGTGTGTGTGTGTGTGTGTGTGTGTGTGTGTGTGTGTGTGTGTGTGTGTGTGTGTGTGTGTGTGTGTGTGTGTGTGTGTGTGTGTGTGTGACAGCTGCTCACTTCTCGGTGTGTCCCACGTCGTGCTCCATGTTGAACAGGGAGTTTCAGCATCTTTGACTCATGTCTTTAAAACTTGGTCTGTGCCTGTCCACTGAACGCCTGTGTTTGTCCCTTTCAGCTGATCACGTGGTCAGAAACACGAGGAGGACCCTGAAGTATAATTATAATGGATTAGATATCTCACTTTTAGTGGAGGGAAGTCTGATTGTCTCTTGTTATTGAAAATTTAGTGGATGGACTGGGGATGGTTTGCTGGAGGTTGTGCTGTGAGCTGCCTCAGACATTCAGAGACATCAGAGGATTTGATGACTGAACTCTGGATGGAGCATGGGACTGTAGTTACTGCATCTGGGTCTGCAACACGAACAAAAAATGGAGTAGAGGCTGCAGAGCATGGAAGCTCTGAATGCACGGACTGGGTGTGTGTGGGGTAAGGGATCTGCCAAATCTGCCTGTGTCTTAACGTAAGCACAGGCTCTCACACTCATCCTTAAACACACACACACACACACCCTCTTTCTCTCACAGACGGACACAAACATACACACCCGCACCCACCCCACCGCCCCTTCCCACAACCCGCCCCCCCCCCCCCCCCACACACACACACACACACACACTCTGCATCTCTCGCACAGTCACACATATAAATCTGGGGACCTAATTTGCGTTTGCAGATTTATATTTGTGGAAAGATTGTATTTCGTTCAAAACAACATTCAATTTGTACGCAGCTAATCATTGTGGCATTTTATAAAGTCCTGTTTGGGAAAAAAACCCAGTATGACTCCAGGGTAAAACACGTCGGACTCCACACAAGACCTTCCATGATTTGTGCAGGGAAGGTCACATCTTAGCAAACATAATAGAATTATTTGAGGAATGACAAAGTTGATAGTGGAGAAAGGGCTGTAGATGTCATATACATGGCCTTCAGTAAGGCGTTTGATGAGATAGACTGATGGAAAAGGTGAAGTCGCAAGGCGTCAATGTTGTATTAGCTAGATGGATTAGAGAACTGGCTGGGCAACAGGAGACAGAGAGTAGTAATGGAATGGAGTTTCTCAACATGGACAACTTTTCTGTGTGGTGTTTCACATTGATCCGTGCTGGGACCACTGTTTGTTGTGATATACTTACATGATCTGATGGAAGCTATGGGTAGTCCGATTAGCAAGTTTGCAGATGACACTATGATTGTAGAGTAGCAGAAAGTTGAGGGGGCTGTCAGAAAACACAGCTGAATGTAGATAGATTTGAGAGTTGGGTGGAGAAAGGGCAGATGTGAGGTGATGGAGTTTGGAAGATCCAATTCGAGAGGGAATTATACATTAACTGGAAAAAGCCCTGGGGAAAATTGATATGCAGAGAGATCTGAGTGTTCAGGTCCATTATTCGCTGAAAGTGGCAGGTCGATTGAATGATCAAGAAGGCATACAGCATACTTTCCTTCCTGCATTCTAACAATTTAAGAAGTGGAGAACCACAGACCAGTTAACGCGTCACCCACAGGAGGGAATCTGTTGGAATCTATTGCGTACAAGGGTAGGCAGGCCATATTGCAGTTGTGTAGGACTTTGGTTCGGCCTCATTCAGAATACTGCGGACAGTTCTGGTTGCCACATTACTGAAAGGATCTGGATGCTTTGGAAAGAGGGCAGAGGATTTCACCAGAACGTTACCTAGTATGGAGAGAACGAAATATAAGGAGAGGTTTGGTAGATTAGGATTATTTTCATTAGAAAGACGGAGGTTGAGGGAGGACTTGATTGAGGTTTTCAAAGTCATGAGAGGTGTGAACAGGGTGGATAGCAAGAAGCTTATTCCCAGAGTGGGGGACTCAGTTACTAGGGGTCAAGAATTCAAGATGAAAGGGGAAAAGTTTATTGGAGATATGCTCGAAAAGTTCTTTGCGCAGAAGGTGGTCGGTGGCTGGAATGAGTTGCCAGCGGAGGTAGGAGAGGAGGGGATGATAGCGTCATTTAACATGAGAAGCAGAGGGATACAGACCATTAGAAAATAGGCGACAGATTTAGATAGAGGATCTGGATCGACACAGCCTTGGAGGGCTGAAGGGCCTGTTCTTGTGCTGTGATTTTCTTCTTTAATTGTAAATACTGGCGAAAATACTTGAAAGGAAAATGAAATAAAGATCAAATGTGGCACAGCGAATGTGTAGATATGATAATTTATTGCAGAGAACGAAAGGAGACTAGGACACGAAACAGTGACATTGCATCTGTCTTCAAAGAGTAAGATCCAAAAAATCTCCCAGAAGTACCAAATCACCGCGGGACCTTTGCAACTAAAGACTAAAATAATTCATATACAGTTACGAGGTGATATTTGGAAACAGAACTGGGATGAAGATTGATAAGTCTGACAGATCAGATATAATTCAAACTGAAATTTCAGAGAAAACAGCAATACACATATTGATTGCAATAGGGACAACTGTATTTCTCTGTATTCACTTCGGAAGGTTATAAATGCATTCAAATGATTTACGAACGGAACAAGTGGGAGAGTGGAGGACTACAGGCCAGTTAGTTGTCATCCACAGCAGGGAATCTGTTGCAACGAAGATCTTATTGGACACTGAGAAAGTTATAGCAAATTTCAAGTGAATTGTTATGCATTTATGAAAGGGAAGTTATAATTTACGATTTTTTTCTTGAACATATCTCTTGTATTTGTAAACAATGGCGAATCAGTGAATGTGGTACAGTCAGATATTCACGAAGAGGTTTAATTAGCACACACAGTAAGTTAACAGAAAACATTAAAGCAAAGTGTATTGGTAGGAGCATATGCAAACAGGGGAAGGTAAGCATTAGAGAAACTATTGGAGAACATAGGTGGTGGTAGAAGGTTGTTTGTGTGACTGAAGACCGGTGTACGCTGGTGTGCCACAGGTTTCAGTGCTGTGTCCCTTTAAATGCTTTCCTTTAAAGGGAATCCGAATACAGACGATGAAGAATCATTTCGACTCAAAATATCAGCTTCCTCTCTCTTTACGGTGCTGTCTGACTCACTGTGACCTCTAGCATGTGTTGGGTTCAGTGCAGATTCAGCTTCTGCATGATTGCTCCGACAAGAAGTAAAGACATTCTGCACCAGTAACACAGAGAGTTGGGGAGACTGGACCTGGACTGAACCTGGACAAGTTTGATGTCGTGATCTAAGTAAAATATACTGATCACATATACTGAATGGGCATTCTCCAGATTAATCTCTCAGATGGCACGATGGTTTGCTGAGGAGACTTGGTCTGGGATCAGGGCGGGAATCTGTGTGTGAAACTGGAGACGCTGATTGATTGTTACATGAGAACTTCACATCTTTTTACTTGGGAAAAGGAGATGGCAGGTACAGAATTCAAGAAGATGAAGCTCTTGAACAGATTGATGTAAGATGTGAGCAGGGATTCATGGTGTTGGCTGGTATAAAATTGGACCAATCCCCAGGTCCAGATCAGTTACATCTCAGGCTGCTGTTGGAGACAAGGGATGAAAGGCGCTGATACAAATGTTTAAACAGAATCTGGTCACAGGTGAGGTGTCCGAGGACTGGAGAACACCCTTTATTGGAAGGGTTGTAAAGATAGAGCAGGGAACTATACACCACTGTGTTTCAGATCAGTGTTAAAGAAAACTTTGCACAAAGTAGGTGGTGGTAGAAGGCTGTTTGTGTGACTGGAGTCCGGTGCCCCCTGGTATACCACAGTGATCAGTGCTGTGTCCCTTATTACTTGTGGTATTCATAAATGGTGCAAGTGTGAATGTAAAGGGTGAGTGTGAGTGTGATAAGTAAGTCTGTGTTTGATACAAAAATTGACCGGGTGGTTGGCAGTGAGGAGGAAGTTTTAATGTTACAGTAAGATACAGATGGAATGGTCAGATGGGTAGATCAATGGTAGATGGAATGTAACTCTGATAACTGAGGTGATGCACTTTGGAAGAAGGAACTAAATGGGGAATACGCAATGAATTGTAGCACACAAGAAAGCTCATGGGGAGCTTTTCCACGCATGCTTGAATGAGACGGGGGAGAATAAAAGGTTATGTAAGAAGTCAATTGAAGCAGTAGGCATAACATTTACTCATCGAGGCATAGATTACAAGATCTATGTAGCACTTTGGTGAGGTCAATATGGAATACTGTGTGGAGTTCTTGGAGCCACATTACAGCAAGTATATGATTATTTTGGAGTGGGTGCAGAGATTCACCTGGATGCTTCCAATGATGGAGCATATCAGCTATGGACAGAGGCTGGATAAGCTCGGGTTGTTTAGTTTGAATGAGAGAAGGCTGAGGGGGACGTGATTCAGAAGTATAAGATTACAAGGGACATGGACAGGATAGAAGGACAGCAGCTGTTCATTTTAGTCAAATGGCCAAGAACAGGGGAGCACACTTTTAAAGGGAAGGATTTGAGGTTTAGAGATGATTCAGGGATTCTTTTTCACCCAGAGGGTCATGTGATCTGGTATGCATTTCCTAAGGGGGGCAGTTATCACGGGTCACCTCACAACCATTCAAAATTATTTGGACATGCACTTGAAGTGTCATACCATTCATGGCTACGGGACTGATGTAGGAAATTTGGAACAATATAGATCGTGCTGTTTTTTTGATCGTACAGAGTCTATGCTTCAGTGATTGTATGGCTGTGGAAGGTCAATCATTGAACAGCTTAAGACAGGAAGTAATGGGATTTCGAAGAGTACATTAACAAGCATGAAATGTAAAATCTTCTCAATGTACAATATACCGAGGTCAAATATTGGAGAAAATAATTGTAGCTTCCTTACAGTCCAAAACCAACGAATGGAGAACAGGGAAATGGCAGACTATGAAGCATCTACTTCAGTTCTGCCTTCATGATAGGATTTTTTTTTAAATGCTTCCAAACAATTCTAGGTCTGCTGTGAAAGAATGGAAATACAATCAAATCACTAAATAAGTAGTTTTGGAGAAATTATTTGTTCTGAAATCTGATAAATCCCCATCGAATGATAATCTATATCTCTGATTCCTAAAGGAGGTAGCCATGGGAATAATGAATACTTTGCTTGCCGTCTTCCAAATTCCTGATGATTGTATTGACAGATTTGAGAGCAGCAAATGTAACCCCAATATTTCTAAAGGAGGCAGGGAGACAGCAGGGAATTACAGTCTGCTTAGCACCAAAGAAGCAGTCAGGACAATACAAGAGTCTATTAGAAAGAATGCTTTGCCAGGGAACTTTGAGAATTATGTTAATTTGAAAGGAATGAACATGGATCAAGTCAATATCAAATTATTAATTGCGAATCATATTTAAGAATCAGACTGCGAAATAAATTATGGCGAAGCAATATATGCAGTGAATTTGGATTATCAGAAACATTTTTGATGACATCCCAAGCGTAGTGTTGTGACAATGCTACTCCTTTAACAAAGTTATGCTGTCCTTGTTTTTCTTTCATAGCGGTCTGAAAAGCAGCGAATCCGAAGAGTCTGGGTTTGACTACATGGGGATGCTTTCAAATGTACAATTAAAACACGTACAATGAGGAGTGAGCTATGTTAGATCCGGTCCTGTGTAATGAGACGGGAATAATTAATGACCTCATTATTAGGAATCAACTTGGAAGGAATGATCACAGTATGGTTGAATTTAAAACACAGACGAGAGTGAAGATAAAATTCAATACCAGGGTTCTGTGCTTCAATGAAGGAGACTACAACAGAATAGAGGGAGGACTTGGCAAAAGTCGACTGGAAACAAATACTTTATGGACAGAGTTGACGAGCCGTGGAGGATTTTCAAAGGAGTTTTTTCAAAGTCCAAAGCAAAAGTATATTCAGTGAAAAGGAAAGACTGTAAGTAAAGGGCAAGTCTGTCGTGGGTGTCTAAGCAAATACGCAAGGTTATCAAATTGAAAGAGATGGAATGCAAAATGGCCAAGAACAGCAGGAACCTAGAAGATTGGGAAAAGATTAAAGGTCAACAGAAAGCCACGAAAAGAGCTATAAAGAAAAGTAGGATAGAACACGAGAAAAAAAACTAGCACAGTACATGAAGACAGATAGTAGATGATTCCCTAAATATATAAAATGAAAATAAGTGGCTAACTTAAATGTTGATCCTTGAGTGGGTAAGAAGGAGCATTTAGTTATAGGATATGATGAAATGGCTGAGGCATCGAACAGGTACTTTCTATAAGTCTTCATAGTGAACTACACTAATAACATGCCTGTGATTGACGAAGAGATGAAGAGTCTAGATTAGAGTGGTGTTGGTAAAGCACAGAAGTTCAGGCAGCATCTGAGGAGCACAAACATCGACTGTATTATCAAGGAAGAAATAGCAAGGCATTTTGATAGAAAACGGCCCATTGCACAGATGCAGCAAGAATGCATGAAATGCAGATCATGCTTAACAAGTCTTTTAGAAATCTACGAAGACATTACGAGCAAGATAGACAACGAGGCCGCAGTGGATGTGGTGTATCTAGGTTTCAAAAAGGCTTTGACAGGGTGACACATAGTAGGCTGCTGCATAAGATAAATTTGGATGGCGTTACGCCTGAAGTATTAGCATGGATAAAAGATTGGGTGACTAACGGGAAGCAAAGTGTGGGTATAAATGAATGCTATCCTGGCTGGCAATCAGTGCTGAGTTGTGTGCCTCAGGGATCAGTGTTGGGGTTGCAATTATTCACAATTTATACAGATGATTTGGAGTTGGGAGCATACGTAGTTTGTCAAAGTTTGCAGATGGCACGAAGATGAGCGGCAGAGCAAAGTGTGCAGAGTACTGTGAAACTTTGCAGAGGAAAATAGTTACATTGCATGAATGGGTAAAGGTCTGGCAGATGGAATGCAATGTTAATAAATATGAAGTAATGTATTTTGTTAGGAGTACTAGTAAAAAGGATTATTACTTGAATTGTAAAACGATGCAGCATGCTGCTGTGCAGAGGGACCTGTTTGTCCTTGTGCATGAATCACAGAAGGTTGATCTGCAGGTACATCAAGTAATTAGGAATGTAAATCTTTGTTGCGAAAGGGATTGAATTTAAAAGCAGGGAGGTTATGTTGCAGCTGTACAGGGTGCTGGTGAGGTCATACCTGGAGTATTGTGAGCAGTTCTGGCCTCCTTACTTGCAAAGCGATGTACTGCCAGTGGAGGTGATGCAGAGGAGATTCACTCTGGTGATTCTGGAGTTGAGGGGGGTGTCTTATGAGGAGACACAGAGGAGACACAGAGTAGATCAGCATTATATTCATTGGAATTTAGAAGAATGAGGGGAGGATCTTATAGAAACATAAAAATATTATTAAGGGATGACGTAAGAAAAAAGTAGAGAGGATGGTTCCACTGGCAGGTGAAGCTAGGACAAGATGGAATAATCTCAATATGAGAGGGAGCAGATTTAGGATTGAATTAAGAAAAAACCTTTTCACCCAGAGGCTTGTAATTCTATGGAATTCCCTGCCCAGTGAAGTAGTTAACGCTACTTCAGTAAATGTTTTTCAAGCTGAGGTAGATATGTTTTGAACAATGAAGTAAATTACGGATACGGTGAGTGCGTGGGTAAGTGGATATGAGTCCACGAGTAGATCAGCCTTGATGTTACAGAATGGCTGAGCAGGTTAGAAGGACCAGTTGGCCTACTCCTGCTCCTAGTCCTTCTGTTCTTATGAAAGGAGTGGCCAGTTCTCCCAGCGCAGACCCTCTGCTTTGATTTATTTGGCCTGATTAAGAAGTTCCTTTTTTTGGAGTGGAAAGCAATTACAAGCAGGATGATCCCGGAATTGATGTTTGCCACCCATCTATTCAGGAAGCAGATTAAACATCTGCTCGAGGGTACTAAATGTAATGATTCAAAATCTGCTGATGGCACAAAACTGAGAATTGATTGGGTGAGGTGGACGAAAGAAGTTCAAGGTAATTGAGACACGTGGAGGGAATGGGCAAATACGTGGCAGATGAACAGCAATTTGGATGGACGTAACACTGAACATTTTGGTTGGAAAATTATAATATCAGGCTAGCATTTTAAAAGAAATTGATGTGAAAATGTTGATCTGTGAAGATACCAACATGCATACTTTTGTTGACGTCTTCACCGAACTCTGAGGTCCATTCACAGCAGTGAATTCTGAAGCCAGACATCAATACCCATCAAGTGGGTATATGTAACATTGAAAAGGATCTGGATCTCCCTGTACACCAGTCACTGAAAGCATTATTGGAGCAACTGAAAGCAGGTAGGAAGGTAAGTGATGTGTTGACCTTCATTTCCAGGGAATTTGAGTCCAGGAACAGGGGTATCTTATTGCAGCTGCACATGACCTTGGTGAGACTCCATCTCGAATATTGTGCAGTACTGTGTGCAGTTTTGGTCTCCTTACCTAATAAAGGACAAACCTGACATTGAGGGAGAGTAGCAAAGAATGACCAGACTGATGTCTATCATGACAAACTTGCTATGGGAGCAGATTTTGGGGCGACTGAGTCTGTATTCCATGTGGTTTAGAAAAATGAGTGGAGATCACAGTGAGATATATAATACTCTGACAGGGCGAGATATATTGGAAGCAGGGATGATAATGCACCTGGCTGGGATGTCTAAAACAAGCGGCCACAGTATTAGGTACGGTCAGGTCATTCTGCATTGAGGTGAGAATTAATGTCTGAACTCATAGACTGGTGAATCTGGGAATTCTATGCTACACAAGCCTGTGGAAGCCAAGGCACTGAATTTCGTTAAGTATTGCTTGACCCTAAAGGGACAAGGTTGCAGCAGAAGTTTGGTGTGGGGAGAAAGGAACAACCACCGTTATATTGAATGGGAAAGCAAAATTGATGGACGGAAGTTCCTAATTCATATTGTTCCAATAATTAATTACGTCAACGGATAGACAGTATGCAGTGTTTGTGAAAAAAAATTGAAGAGATGTTAGACCAAAAACTAGAATGGGGGAGGCTCAATGTGTTGGATGACCTACTCCTTTCCCGATGTTTCTGTGCAGTCTGTGGGAAAACTCTGTAAATGTGTCACAAGCTCTCAGCTGTCAGGAAGGAGGCATCTGCTGGATCAACAGGACTGTGTTCCCATTCCCGTTTCTGATACCGAGACTGGTGCTGGGTGTACTGTCCAATTTTATTCATTAAGGGCTCGGAACAGTTTGATACAATAGAATGTCTTGCTTGGCATTTTAGAGATCGTTGAAGAGTTTGCCACATGTTTGTCGTCTGGAGGCACTTTTAGGCCAGAACAGGAAAGCAGGGGAGATTCACTGCCTGAAAGTACATTGGGAAGGCAATTGGTGTTTACAATCGACATTGGCTTCAAGGTCACTGTTACTGACAGCAGATTTTAGATTTTGATATCTTATTAGTTGATTTGAACTTCCACAAGCTGCCAGAGCATTGGCCTGGTCGGGATTGGTAATCAAGTGACATTTCCACAACAGCACCATTTCCACATGGGGCGCAATAGGAAACCACACTGAGCAGATAATTTCTGTGCTGCTTGACAGCTCTGTCAAAAATAACTCACACCATTTTGTCTATCGTGATGGGACTGAGGGGGTGGTAAATTGTCAGATTGTAATGATTCTTCTCTTAAGAGACTGGACATAGTTGAGGAATTTTCCACGTTGCCAGGGAGATGTCAGAGTTGGAGCTGGATTGAAACAGTTTCCCCAGGGTCACGGCTTGTTATGCAGCACAAGTCTTCAGTCCTATTGCAAGAATGGTGTCAGGGCCCAATGACTTTTTCGTACCTACTGTGTTCAGCTCTTTCTTCATGTGCGGTGCAGCGAATCGAATTGGTTGGAGACTGGCATCTGTGATTCTGTGGGCATCATCTAAGGAACACTTCTGGCTGAGGATGGTGCAGACATTGCATACTGTCTTTTACACTGATGTGCAGCAAAGTTCCATTCTTTCGGGGAGTGGCAAAGTAATAATCTAGTGGTATTGAGCTGTTCGTCTAGCGACCCAGGCAATGCTCATGTGACCTGAGTTCGAATTCTACCAAAGCAAATGGTGGAATTCAAATCCAATAAATGTTTGGAATTAAGAGTCTAATGATGATCATGAAACAGTTGCTGATTGTGTGGGAAACCCATCTTGTTCGCAGATGCCCTTTCGGGAAAGAAACTGCCATTCATTCCTGCTCTGGCCTACTTGTACCTCCAGACCCACAGCAATGTGTTTGACTCTTAACTACCCTCCGGGCAATAAATGATGACATACCAAGCGACACACTAATCCCATTGAACATTTTTATAAAAAAAAATATTTGTGGAGTACTCTTCTCTCGTCAGTTGTTTCATAGTTCAACTCCATTTCTAACTGGCTGTGGTAAGACTGCAGAGCTTCGGTCTGATCTGTTTGCTTTGTAATCATTTCGTCCTCTCTATCAGATATTAGTCCTGCTGTTTGCAATGTAAGTGAGTAGTCAAGTGTGGCAGCTTTAAATGCGTTGTCATCAGTTTTAGGTACACACGTCTCTGATCCTGGTATGTTCATCTACACTCGTGACTGAAACATCATTCAGCTTAATGGGAATAATGGACTGAGGAATTATCCTGGGCAAAAAGTTACAGATTGTGACTTAGTACAATTCTGCTTCTGTCCAACTGTGATCTACACTATTACATGAATTCCCGGGTTTGAGCTGCAGTTTCTGCGATGCAATTCTGATGTCTGTCGCTCAACTCATACGAGACCCATTGACCCGTACCCCGTGAGCTACTCTGGTTTATCATGTGGTAGCACTTCCATTTTCACATTCTCATTCCTCTGAACGTTTGTTTGTTGTGCCACACCTCTTACTTGTCATGTTTTTTCAAAACTCCAAAACATATTCCGTGAGGTAACACCACGGCTCAGTGTTTAGTGCCGCTGCCTCACAGCGTTATGGACCCAGGTTTGATTCCATCCTCCAGCGACCGTCTCTGTGGAACTTGTGCATTCTCCCTGTGGGATTCTTCTGAGTGCTTTGGTTCCCTCCCACAAACCAAAAAAATCCAGGTTAGGTGCATTAGTCAGGGGTAAATATAGGATAAGAAAATGGGTGTGCTTGGTTTACTCTTCAGAGGATTGGTGTGGACTTGTTGGGCTGAAGGGCCTGTTTCCACACTGTCGCGATTCTAATTCTAACATTCATCTGAACGTATTCCCTTGCAGTTATACCATTTTCGGTGTTTAAATTGAATGTGCTTCACTCAGTTCTCTCCATGGTTTCTAATATGAACTCTGCAGTGTCAATGATTCCAGGCTTATGTAGTTTCAGAACCAAGATAGTTGTGCATCGTTTGTTATTTTTCACTTCCCAGTGTCCGGCAAACCAAGTGCGTCAGGACATTTGAGCAGCTTTGACATATACCTTTGGACATGTCCAAAACCAGAAATTTCTGGAGAATCTCAGCATATCTGTCAGCATCTGTGGAGACAGAGAAACAAAAATAGTGTTTCAAGTCCAGCGTGGTCCTTGTTCAGAACTGAAAAGGGCTGCTTAATGCCTTGGCAAAAGTGGACGAGGGATGATAGGAAACATAGCATGTGGAGATGCAATGGCACAAAGGGATGGGCTTTTAAATATGGTGAAAGAGAAACAGATATAAAATTGGTGTAAATTAAAGTGCGGATGGCAGAAATAGGTTGTCTCTATTGAGTGCAGGATAAAAAAGACACAGACGAGATCATTGGGAGGCCAGGAAGTAGAATATATGAAAAATGGAGAACAGCCATAATGGAATCAGGCTGTGAATTTGGAATTGTGTATTAACTCCTGCAGGCTGTGACACATCAAAGTGTAAAGTTTTGTGTTACTCGAGCTTGGGTAGTGCTTCACTGGAACATTGCAGCAGCTAGGACCGAAATGTTAGGATGAGCGCAAGGTCGGTTATTCCTACAGACAGCTTGAAAGTGGTCCTCGAACCAGTCTCTATTTGGTCTCCACAGTGTAAAGGAGACTGTGAGCAGCAATGACAGGAGACCGGATTGAAATAGTAAAAGTGAAATGCTACTTCACCAGGAAGGTACGTTTGGGGTCTTGGACAGTGAAGAGGGAAGAGGTGAATGGGCAAGTGTTGCAGCTTCTGTCATTGCATGGGAAGGTGTCATGGGGGATTTGGGAAATGTTCAGGATGATGGAGGGTGTCACAGAAGAAATGGTCCCTATGAAATGCTGTCAGTGGTCGCGAGGGAAAGATGTGTTTGATGGTGCTGTCCCCTTGGAGATGGTGGGAGTGGCGGAAAATGATTCTGTGAATGTGGATTCTAGTACAGTAGAAGTGAGGACGAGGGAGATCTATCATTGTTCTGGGAAGGAGGGGACGGAGTGAGGGCAGAAGCGTGGGAAATGGAATAGTCACAGCTGAAAGCCCTGTCCACCGGAATTAGTGGATTTCTGAGTTGAAGGAAAAGGAGGTCACGTCACAAGCAGTTCACTGGAATGTGGCGTCATCAAACAGAAACAACAGAGACGGAGAAACTGGGAGAATGTAGTCAGCCTCCGCTGATCATGTGTACAGCTACATGCAGAAGTCCCCCCTGAATGATCGAAAAGAACCAGACATCTAAATTGAGGCTTTCTGTCTCACATCTGGTCTGATGCAGGATGTGGAAGTAGACCCAGAGGAAGGTCAGTGTCTATACCTGGCAGACAATCAAACAGATATCCAATAATGCTCAGAAATTGTTGTTTCTGTTCAAAAAGAAGGAGTCGATTAGAAGATGTACCACCCATGTTTGACAAGGATACTATGATGAGCATTAGTGTAGGGTCAGATTTAGGATGTTTACTTCAGAGATCATATGCAGATGCTGGGCATGACTTTCAGCTCTGCATCCTGAATTCCCCCCAGAAACCCCTGCCATTGCTGTTCCATCCTTTTCCCTGTTACCCTCCCTTCCTGATACCAGGTTCTCCATCTCAAATTACAGAGCACATTCTCTCACATTATTGTCCCTCCCCACTTCACCTGAAGCTCTTTGATCCAGTCTACCTTCCCTGCACTGGCATCAATCTGCGTTTTGTGCTGCCACCTTGCCTCTGGTCTCAGTGTGGCTCGGCCTCTTCATTCATGCTGTTTTAGACCTCCCACTCACATCTCACTCCGGAAAGTTTTATTCTTGGAGTGACTGTATTGAAAACACCATTCTCCCTTTGCACTGAATTCACATTGTGATCCCAAATCCAAAAAGTACACCCAGCCTTCATCTCACTCTGCTAAAGGTGCATGCTGACCATATGGTATAAGAATTCTTTTTTTTTTACATAGAACTGGCCAAAGTAACGTTTACACTGTAGAGATCATCACCCCCTTTAGACAAAGGAATGTGTTTGCTTGACGTCTTATTAGCACTAGTAAGAGTTGCAAGCTGCCTTAGTATTGTAACATGGAGAAAAAACAAATCACATTATGAAGTTTGGGCTCAGTGTTGTTTACCTGTCATTTTTAATACTGTCACAAATTTGCAGTGCTTATCTTTAAATGCTTGCTCTTGAAGCTAGAATTAGATGGAGTGTTGAGGGGCGAGATTCTAGAAGTTTTAATATCATGGGAGACATGGATAGGGTGAATAGCTAAGGTTTTTTTGAGAGGATAGGAGAGTCCAAACATCGATGACGTAGCTTTAAGGTTAAAAGGGAGGAAATTTAAAAGGGACAAATGGACAACGTTTTCACACAGAGGGTAATTTGCTTATGGAATGAGCGGCCACAGGAAGATACAAGTGCAGCTACAACATTTCAAAGACATTTTGACAAACTTATAAATGGGAAACGTTCAGAAGCACATGGGCCAAATGCAACCAGATGTGACTAGTTTAGTTTGGAAAACCTGGTCAGCATGGAGAAGTTGGACCAAAGGGTCTGTTTGTGCGCGATATAACTGTATGAATCTAGAAAGCAAGGAAAAGGGGAAGACACGATATGATGTAAGCAAACTGGCAAGAAATATAAAAGCAAGCAGAGCAAGCTTTAATGTGTATATAAAGAAAGTTCAAGATGAATGTATGCCCTTTAGTAGAAATGAAGTCAGGAAAATATATTGAGGACGTTTGGAGGGTATGCCTGGAGGGAACAGACAGATAACTTACACCAGAATTTTATATCATTCCTCACATTAAAAGGCACTGTAAATAGCAATAGGAGCGAAGTTCTTGAACTGCCGCTAACAAAAGGAACAAGGCTTTTTAATAAACAGATAAAAGTAAGGGTACACAGGTCAGCTGTAATTCACAGTTGGTTTTAAAAGCAGCGGTTACAGAGTGACTGGTGTTACTGTAAGAAATATTTCATAACTCTGGATTGCAGGAATGTTCCAGTAAACTGGAGACCCTACAATGTGGCGCCTGTTTTCAAGAAAACAGCAAGACTGAAAGCAGTAAGCATTTAGCCTCAACATTATTGTTGGGAATCTGCTAGAGTCTATTAATAAGGAAGGAATTGCAGGGCATTTAGAAAAGCTTCACGCAAAGTCAACATGGTTTTGTGAAAGGCGATCTATATTTTGCCTGTTAAATCATGCAATTTTTTTTTTCTGGAGATCCCTGAGAATGTTGCAAGCGGACATGATAAAGGGGATCTGGTAGACACGAGGCTTTCTCGAGATTTTTCAAAAGGTTTCACGAAATAAAACTTGTTACACAAGACAGAAGCTCATAATTTGACTGCTAATATATTGGCATGGGATGACGGTTGGTTAACAAATAGAAATCAGACTGTCGGGGTTAATGGATCTTCCTGATCAAATATATCTGCTGGAGTATCACAAATATCAGTCCAATGCAAGATTTAGTTACAATCTATACTGAAAGCCGGAGCTGAGTGCAATATATATCCGAGTTTGAGGATGACACTGAGAACCAAAAGGCAGGCTGTTAATTAATGGTGAGGACACCCACAAAAGGGATGGGATTGTTTTTGTGTCTGAAACATAACGTCAGCATGCTGATGCAACAAGTAACTAGGTTGGTTCATGAGGCGGGTTCCTGGAAGGAAAGTGTTTAATTATTGAGTACATCTAAAATGGTGAGGCGTTTATTCATTGTAGTTGGAATGAATGTGGATGATACTACTGAAATGGACAAGATGCAGAGGGGGCTTGACAAGTAGCTTTCGAGAATGTGGATAAATTCCAAGGCAGAGAGTCGAACTCAGGGTTGTAGATACAGAATAAGGGTATCGATTTCAAAGAAACGTCTTCTTTCAGAAGATAGTGAATGCCTGGAATTCCCTAACCCAGAGGTTATGGAGACTGGGTCAATGAATGTATTTACAGACTGGTTGGATTGGATTTTGACAGCGAGTTGAGGGATACAAGGGATTAGCAGGAAAGTGGAGTTGAGCCCTGAAGTAGATCAGCCATGTTCTTATTAAATGACAGTGCTGGCTTGAGTGGCCGAATAGCCTGCTCCTGTTTCTATTTCTTACGTTTTATGTTATTCTTCTGGAGAGTAACTGGTTATTTTTCTGAAAATGGTATTAAACAATGTTGCATTAATGGAGAGCAGAGGATTGTTTTGAGCTAACGCTGGATGCGGGTACAGGGCTGTATTCACAGCGAATCTGAGTCTGTAACATGACCCACATCTGGAGCAGAAGTTACAGAGACGGGAAGCCTGAAAAGAGGGATTGGGGTGCGGGTCAATTCCTGGCTCAGCCTGGATTTCCCAAACTGCACCTAACCATCGGGGTGGCCTCGATCTGCGCCTGTGTAGCATGTCCGAAGGGCTGAATAGAATATCAGAACATAAGGCTGAGGGACACGAATGGGACATTCGGCCCTTTGACACTACTCCACCAGTAAACAAGGTCGTGGCTCATCTCATTGTGGTCCCAGTTACACTTTTCTTTCCAAGCACCATCATCCCTGATTCAACTTTCTATGGAAAATCAGATGAAGCCAGACTCGATATAATATGAAGCTTCAGCCATCCCATACTTCTGGGAAGGAGAATTCCTACGTGAATAAATTCCCACTTTGTGAATTTCTCCTCACTCCGGTTCTGACTGAGGTTGGAGGGTGTCACTGTTTCCTTTTCTAGTCCCACTCCTTCACTACTCACATCTAATTTCAAATGTGAACAGGTTGGTGATATGGCCGATGATAAAAGTTTTAGACTAGATGATAAGAACAAGTCAAGCAGATTTCTTTAGTCAGACACAAGTAACTAATATAACTAACGGAGGAGCATGGTGGATCTGTGTTTCGCACTGCTGCCTCACATTACCAAGGAGCTGGGTTCAATTCCAACCTCGGTGGTCCTGTATGTGGAGTTTGAACATTCTCCCTGTGTCTGTGTGGGTTTCCTCCCAGTATGCCAGTTTCCATCCACAGTCCAAAAATGTGCAGCTTCGAGTGGATTGGCCATGATAATTTGCCCAGGAATGTGTATGTTAGGTGAGTTAGTCATGCGAAATGCAAGTTTACATGGATCGGATGGGGGTCAGGTCTGGCTGGGATGCTGTTCGCTGGGTGAATGTGGATTTGATGGGCAGAATGCCCTGCCTCCACACGGTTGAGGTTCTATAACAATATCAAGAGGTTTGGACGATACAAATACCCAGTGGGTATCTACCTGATACATGCTGCTGAAGATCTTGTATGTTTCAGTAAGATCACCTCTCTTCCTATGAGTAACCATAATATAAGGGCTCCATCCCTCGAATACATGAAGTGAAACATCTTTGAACTGCTTCCAATGTAATTATATCCAATCTCAGGGAAGTAGACAAAAAATAACCTCACACCTAAGATGAGGCTTTTTTTTTTTGTTTTCTCAGTGCTATGAGTTTTTGGAACTCTCTTCCCCGCAGACCGTTGGAGGCAGAGATATTGAATATTTTTGAGGCACAGATAGAAGGTTCATAAGTAACAACAGAGTCAAGGATTATCAAGGAATGTGCAGGGATGTGCAGCTTGGGGAAATGTTGGCAGTGGTACAAAATGACACTGCTTCAGAACATCCGGCAAAACGAAATGGTAATCTAGAAAACATCTTAAAATGCTAACAGTGATAGAACAGAGTTCCAAGGACCATAGAGCTGCCCTGTCCTTAGAGAGAGACCACTTGTGCTCGTTTAAACTGAGGGTCACCACACCTCCGTTAATGGGTTTAGGGTGAGACAGCGTCCCCATCATGGTAACCTCTGTCAGTGTGGTGAATTGAACCGGCGCTGTTGGCCTCCAACTGCATCACAAACCAGCCATCCAGCCAACTGAGTGGGAGACAGAAACAGTCACAGGCAAAGGGCAAGAGAAACTTTCATAACAAAGAAAAAGGTACAATTCAGATAACGGTCAAAATAACGACTGAGGGTAAAAACCTTCTCTGCTAGAAATTGTATTTTATGATGAGACAAGTATTTCAAAGCCGTCTTTGGCTGAATACGATAAGGTGAGACAAATGAAATAACGAGAATTACTAATTGTGATTGGATATCGATAACCATAAAATGAGTGTAAACATTTGATTGGTCTGTGTAAAACGTGCTTACCATTTTTATAAAGCAAGACACTCGTGTGGGCTGCATATCACCCAATGCTGGACAGACCGTTTCACCTGGGTTACTGAATCAATGCTCCGGTGTGACTGTGCTGGTCCCCATGTTGGACAGATAGCCAGTGGCCTGCTGAGACTTACGCAGTATTCCATCCTGGAGAGATTGCTGGGTTGTACCGAGCCTAGTCTGCACAGTGCTCCATCCTGGATGATTGCTGAGTTGTCCTGAGCCTGGTCTGCACAGTGCTCCATCCCAGACAAATTGCGGGGTTGTCCTGAGCCGGGACTGGACAATGCTCCATCCTGAAAAGATTGCTGTGTTGAACTGAGCCTGGTCTGCACAGTGCTCCGTGCCCAGCAGGTATCTGATCTAGGTTTATACGTGTCTGGGCTGGATCTGTGAAGTGGATTGAGTATCCAGTATAATTCGTTATCGAGCTATCACTCCTCCAGCTCAGCGCATTCCGTCTGTTAAACCCCGTATTTTTGCAACATGTTGTCCATTAAGTAATTAACCAATTAAAACATGAATATCTGTCCTTCTTGCGATGCACATGAGCTGACGTACCTGAAAACATATGATGAAGGTCGACTCAACCCGGAAGTTTTCTTATTTTAATGGTAAGTATGAGGTGCTCTGTTTCAGATGCAATTCGCTTGGTCAAAATATTCGACATTCAGCAAAATACAATATATTCAAACACCATCGATAAAATACAATAAAAAACAAGAGCAACTTGTAATAACTTAATGCTATTGGAAAACATAACAGAATAATAAATTATTTAACTACTATACAGTAACAACTCCAAAATGGCAACATTCTATAAACACCCGCTTTTCACAAAACAAATTCAGGAAACAGATTGTCTCACATGCAGTTCTCCAATCCAGGAGGAGCGAACATCAAAAGACAATTCTGAGAGAAATCTCAAAGAGAGAGTGCAGCAGCCGGGAGAGATTTCCTGCCTTCCAACCCTGCTGAGGCCCTACCAATAACTGGCAAAAGGTAAAACTAAGATTCCTGCTTCTATGAGAGCTTGGGCATCTCTCCACAGGACCAGACTGCAGCTTCAAAGACTACAAGGGATAGAGTGTATCAAGCCGTCTATGGCACTGCAGGAGCCTCTCAAAAATGCCTAATCGCACCGAAGCCGTTAAATGTTGGCAGATAAATGTCAAAGTTAAACATAAATAAATAAAACGAAAGCATGCAGTAGGCCTGGTGATCAGTCATACATTGTCTGGAGAACCCAGCAATTCCTACCCTGCCAAACCACAGTAGAATCATCGAGCTTGTGAAGAGAAAACATCATCTCTCTCCGTCACCTCGAACTTTACAACTGGAGATGTGCCATTCACCCAATAGTCTGCGATGTCAATACCCCACCCAGACTAAGTATTAGTGTGATCTATACGTGATGCAGTGGAATGGGTTAACTGGAGCTGTTTTGTCAGTGACAATGATTGATATCAGTCTCCATGGGCCCTAACTGTGTCACTGGAGAGTTTCCTCTTCCATAATTAAGGGGCTTCTTTGAACCTGTTGTCCCGTAGTATCAGGGGCAGCGTGATTCTCAACACGATAGGGATAGCAGCTCCAGAGAGAGGGAGAAGAAGTGAATCAGAACAATAGACTGAAATGTTCCAGCAATGGATCCGAATTTGAGAATATTAGATTGGAATGTTACTACAATGAACAGGAGTTTATCTTTGGGTCTTTACTGGCTTTCTCAGGATTGGCCATGGTTAGAGTTGCGGATCGAAGCCGGACTGAGGATTACTCAAGCTGGTTACTACCCCATCCTCGCTATTATTGGTGTTCCTGGTAAGTCTATCCCTTTCAATTCTATAAACTATGATGAAAATCATTGCTAATTCTGTTATTTATATTTCGCAAAGACGTAGAGTATTTTATTCAGTTTCAGTCACAAACTCGGCTTCCTTTAAATTAGTTTCAGACTCTTCACTCATAACCATCGCAGAAGAAACATGACTGTCCACATCCTCAACCTGACTTTTGCCTTGAACTGTTTTATGTCTCGGTATTCTTTCTGCCATCGAATCTGCCCACACCCACCTCGACAATATCCCCAGTCTCGACGTTTGCCTCAATGCTGTTGCTGAATTAAACATCATCTAGCCCTTTGTTAACTTCAGAATTTATTGCTCCCGATGTATTCTGACCTCTCTACCAGTGACAAATATTTTGACCACAAACTTGTTGCCGTCACTTAAGGTTCTTCACAACAGGTTCTCTGTATTAGATTCATAATGTCACTGCACGTGTAATTCAGAGGCAAAGGTGATGACTCTAAAGGCTTTGTTTGAAATCTTATCACCGTCGATGACTGAACTTAAAGTCGAATGACAAAAATTGGAATAAAATTGAACTGATAGAAAAAATAAACAATCAGGATTTCTTTTAAGATTTCACTAATAGCCTTTGGTAAAGAAACTTAACATTATTGCCCGGCTGGACGAAGGCCGACTTCAGTTCCACGATAAAATATTTGGCTCCATGTTGTCTTGCAAAATGGCCTCACAGCCAAGAGCAATTTGGATGGACGACACATGCTGCCCTTGCCAGTGATGCTGACATACCATGAAACAACAACATTAAAGGTGGAATAAACCAAGGAACTGTGGATAATGGAGATCGGAAATAAAATACTCCAACGTCGAGAGAGAGAGAGAGAGAGAGGGAGGGAGAGAGAGAGAGAGAGAGAGTGAGAGAGAGAGAGAGAAAGGAAAAGAAAACAAAAGGATTGCTGATGATGGACTGGAAGGAAAATAGAATGACAAGTTATTCTAACATTCCTGTCTTTCCCATATTCCCGAATATCAAGTACATTTAGGTATGTCCCTGATTAAAGTGAGTTATGTTCCCTCTGTCTCTCTTCTCTGAGTGTGATGATCTATTCCATTGGCAATACTGGTGCTGCCCTTACAGTTGCTGAGATACAGAAGAAGGAAATGTTACAGAGTCAGCAGCTTCTTTGGAGAGAGGAACTGCTACTGTGGGGCTTTACAGAGATGCAACGGCTTTCTCAGCCAGGAAGAGAAACTAAGGAGAGGGAGGCATTTTCAACCCTGAATGGGTGCACCATGTGTGTGTGGCATTGACTTGCTGCTGTCATTAGAAAGTCAGTGGAGTTTCTGTGGATGGTGTTCTCAGGTTTGTTTTGTCAGCTGCTGAGTTCATTCTGGGAGAACGGAGGGTCTGGTGATCGCACTCTGGACTCTGCATTTGCAGCGTGTCTGGGTCCATGGTAAACAAATGGAGCGAAGTCTACACAGAAGGGAAGCTCTGGAAACAAGGAGGAGCAAAGCACTGCACTTTCCTTCCTGGGATTTCCAGGAAGATTTGTCTAAGCTGGACCCATTCAGGTGTAATGAGTGAAACCAGCTTGTTTCAAAAATGAGGTGCTCACTGAGCTGTGTCCCTCCTTCAGTGTAACCTGTAGCCTCACACCAGGGACAGGACTGTGCTTTCTTTCACCATGAATTTACCTGTTTTAATTCTGGAACTTTCCAGGCAGGAGTGGGTAATGTATTCACCATCTCTGAAGTGTTGTCCTCCGATGTATAACGAGCTGACAGAAGCCACCTGCCTGCTGAAAGGAATGCATTGATTCCATCTCCACAGGAGAAGGTACAGAAACGAACTTCCAGATATACTAGAGAGAAGTGGGACTGGTGAAAATGAGGAAATGCAGGAAATTAGAATTAATGCAGGTTATTCTTTTGGAAATCCAATTGAACTGAAGTTTCATAAGTTGCTGCATCTGATGAGTTACATCCCAGAGTATTGAGGAGATGAAAACAGAGCTAGTGAAAAATATATTTATTATTCTTCAAAGCTGGTTAGATTCTGGAAAGGATCCTGCAGAATGAAAAGCAGATATTGGAAACGTAAATATTTAGAACAGGACGAAGAGGGAAAACATAAAACTAAATAGCTTGATGTCAGCTGTGAGAAAAAAAAAACATTGGAACCTTATGTAAGGAACGTGACAACTAGACACTTGGAAATAATGATATGATTTGGTAGAATCGGTCTAGATTCAGGAAAGGGAACTTCACGTCGATAAACCTTTTTGTGGAGATTGTGCATTGTGCCTTCGACAATTGAGAACCAATGGGAGTGGACTATTTGAGTTTTTAGAAGACGCTTGACCTGATTGAATACAGGTGAGTGGGGAATGTGAGAGTCCATGGGAATGTAGGGGTGGAATATATACCATATGGATTAAACATTGGTAATAGAGATACGAGAAGAATGCTGTTTTTTTTTCTTCTCTGGACTGAATGATTGATGGGTGGCAGCAGGATCAGTGTTTGGGCAATAGCTGTTCACAAGGTATAAAAATGTTTCGGATGTGAACAACAAATATCATCATGTATACTTATATTTATTAAATGGTGAGAGATTTGGAAGAGCTATTGTTGAAAAGGACCTGGATGTCCTTGGTCATAATTCGCAAGCAGAATTGTTATGGGACAGGAAGTAAGTGATATGTGGCTCTTCATGCAAAATGATTGAAGCACCAGAGTTAGAACCTATTTCCCATTAGTCGTGTTTTGTTTAGAGAGTACTTGTTTGGTTTGCTTTATAGATAATGATCTCTTTGTCACGGAGACAGCACAAAGGGGTTTTACCAGACTAAACCCTGGCATGATGGTACCATGCGGAGTGAGTGCAGTGACTATGTGTTTAATGTGTAGGGCTCTGAGAAAATAAGAAGCTGAAACCTGATGATCATGGACTGACATTCATTATGTCCCAAACAGCAGTATAGTGTAGAAATTCCATACTTTCCATTGGATGATTGATTCCCGATCGTTTACATGCATCTGCAGAGCCCCCATTTCAATTGACAGAGAGCTACAGGCTCTGAATGAACTCGGGACACTTGAATGCACAGTTAGTGTTTGACAGTGCATTGAATGTCACTTTGTGCACAATCCTGTCAGCAGCAACGATAACTTCATTTTGAAAGAGTTAGTCATTCCACACCAACTTCTGACCTCCATGGAGACCATGGGTCTGCCTTCTTAGAGACTGAAAACAATTATTTGGAAAATAATTTAAAAAGGTTGGCTTCATTTCGAATGCCAGAAAACCATGTTGAAGTAATACTTACGTACTATCAGTAATTAAGTCACGTGGATCAATTTGGAGCAGTCTATCTGTGCTGCCCCTGCTCCTTTTGTTTGCAGCGTTAAAACATCTCTGACTCTTTCCTGTTCCTGTGTTAGTGGCTTGAGAAGCTGAATGACCTCTTCCTGTTCCTTTTTAATGACACTGGGAGTGAAATTGTCTCTTACCGATCCTGTGTAAGTGGGTGTGGGAGTGAGCAGATCCCTTATCTTCCTGTTTTATAGGCAGGAGGGACTGGATGGGCTATCCGCCTTTTTGCTCAGTAGTTTTGATGGGCTGAATGGCTTCCTCATATTCTTGTAAAACCAGAGTGAAGTGCTCAATGTCCTCCTCGTTTTACTGTGGAAATGTACAGGGCTGTAACATGAATGTTACCCAGACTTTAGCAGCACAAACTTGAATGTTGTCCAGGTCTACTTGCACATGGACACAGACTGCTTTAAGAGCTGAAGAGGGACAACTTGTTTTAAACATTATGTCAACTTCAGTGAATATCCCCACTTCTGCTAAGTTTTGACTCAATGGGCTGAAAGGCCTCCTTCCAAACTGCAGGATTCCCCGTAGACAAACAGAAGATGCCTGGGCTGAGGGAGCTATCTTGAGGATCTCCTGTAGAGATGCCCCATGGCCGAGATGATAGATGCCCACCAATGGTGATCATCTTCCCTTGTGCCGTGAATGGCACCAAACAGTGGAGATTTTCCTCAGGCTCCTTGATCTCATCCTCAGTCAAATACTGCCTTGAGTTCAGGGTCAGTCTCTCTTACCTGAACCCCTGTGTCCATCTTTTGTTCATATCAATAGGTCATGATGTAGAAGAAGAAAATGTTTTCTTCAAACAGAGGGTAGTGAATGTCAGGAATTCTCTTACATAGAGTTAGGGGAGCTCGATCACTGAAAGTGACCAGTGATGTTCTGCAGGGAACGGCTCTGGGACCCCTACTCTTTTTTATTTCTGTAAATGACTTGGATGCGGGTGTGGAATAGTGGGTTACCAAGTTTTCCAATGACACAAAGGTTGTTGGAGTGGTAGAGAATGTGGAGGGCTTTTGTAGGTTGCAACTGGACATTGACAGGATGCAGAGCTGGGCTGAGAAGTGGCAGATGGAGTTCAAACTGGAAAAGTGTGAAGTGAATCCCTTTGCAAGCTCGAATGTGAATGCAGAATACATGGTTAAAGACAGGATTCTTGGCAGTGTGGAGGAACAGAGCGACATTGAGGTCCGTGTCCACAGATCCCTCAAATATGCTCCCCAAGTTGATGATGTGGTTAAGAAGGCATATGGTGTGTTGGCTTTCATTAGCAGGTGGATTGAGATTAAGAGCCGTGAGGTTATGCTGAAGCACTATGGAGCCATGGATAGACCACATTTGGAATATTGTGTTCAGTTCTGGTCACCCCATTATAGGAAGGATGTGGAAGCTTTCGACCGGAAATTTACCAAGATGCTGCCTGGACTGGAGGGCAAGTTTCATGAAGAAAGCTTGAGGGAGCAAGGGATTTTCTCATTGGAAAGAAGAAAGATGACAGGTGACTTGATAGAGGTGTGCAAGATGATGAGAAACATAGGCAGAGTGAATAACTAACGACTGTTTCCTAGGGCAGAAATATCTATCACAAGGGGTCATAATTTTAAGGTAATTGGAGGAAGATTTAAGGGAGATGACCGAGGTAGGTTGTTTAGACAGAGAGTGGTGGGTGTGTGGAATGTACTGCCAACAGTGGAAGTAGAGTCAATTACGTGAGGGAAACTGAAGAGATTCTTGGATAGGCACATGGAAGAATGTGAACGGAAGCATGTAGGATAGTCTGATCACAGAGTAGGATAAACGGGTGGAACAACATCAAGAGCCGAATGTCCTGTACTGTGCTCTAATGTTCTTTGTTCTGTGTTCTATGGAAGTGCTCATAGAGGTTGGAGAGGGATTTTGATGTGTCAGAGAGGTGAGGGCTATGAAGCCATGATCTGAGTGAAAAGCAAGGCAGACTTGGGGGGTGAACGACCTGCATTTGTTTCTGATATTCTCACATTCTGTTATTTGAAAATTTGATTCGATTAGAATAGAATAGATTAGATTAGATTAGAATAGATTAGATTAGATTAGATTAGATTAGATTAGATTAGATTAGATTAGATTAGATTAGATTAGATTAGATTAGATTAGATTAGATTAGATTAGATTAGATTACTTACATGAAGGTACCTGGAAGGTCTGTTATGGAATGTTGCAGTCAAGGAGCCCATAGGACTTTGTGAGCCATCTCTGGGTGAGGTATGGGGACTGTATTCACAGTGAATCTGGGTCTGCCAACAAATGAAGCACAAGTTGCAGAGAGGGGAAGCTCAGTAAAGAGAAATGAGGGACCGCTTTCATATCCAGCCTGGGTTTTCCAATTACATTTTCCAAATCTCCCAAACCGAGTGTGACAGTCATGAGGGAGTGAATGTTCTCCTCTGTTTCTGTGCACCAGATGATAGCAGTAAGTGGCCTCCAACTGCTCAGATCCAGCAGGTTTGAGGGTCTGAATGGAACATAGAAACAGGGGACTGACGAGTAGGACTGGGTGCTGAGATACTTTGAGTCTTCTCCAGCAGACACTAAGATTGTGGTTGGTCAGGTTTGGTTTCAGCCCCACTTTCTTGTCTGTATCCCATTAGCCATGACGCAGTCTCTGTGAAATCTTTAACTAACTCAGCTGTGAATAATTGCAATCAGAGAGGCACCACAAACTTCTGGAGAAGAGAATTCCCATTCAAAAACCATTTTAGCATTTTTCCTCATCCCTGTGATAGAATAGGAGAGTCATACAGCATGGAAACACATCCTTTTGTCCAAATTCTCCATGCCGATCAGGCATCCTAACCTGACCTAGTCCCAATGCCAGCATTTGGTCCATATCCCTCTGAACCATTTCTATTTATATATCTATCCAGATATATGGTAAATATGTAATTGTACCCGTCAGTGCACCCACCAGTTTCTGCAAACGTTTCCCCTCAGGTTCCGTCTAAATCTTTCCCTTGTCATCTTCAACCTATGCCGTCTAGTTCTGGAAGTCCCTACACTGGGAAAAAAGATGTTGGCCATTGAGACTATTCATGGCCCTCAGGATTTTATAAGCCTCTGTCATGTCACTATTGAGACTCCAACAGTCCAGGGGGAAAGGCCTCAACCTGTTCATCCTCTCCTGCAGCTCAATTACTCAGGTTCCACTAAATCCTTGTATTTCTTTTTCTGCTCTATGTCAAGCTTAGCAACATCCATCCTTTAGCAGTGCCAACTGAATTGTACGCAGTATTCTTAACGTGACCTCAACAAAGTCCTGTAGAAGCGTAATATGCTACCCCATCTCCTATACTCATGGGATTTTCACCAGAACGAAGGACCCGATACCCAGGATGAGCAAGACTAATGTAGTGTACAAAGTCCCATGCAAGAATTGCACAAAACACTATATAGGACAAACAGGAAGACAGCTAACAATACGCATTCATGAACATCAACTAGCCACGAAACGCCACGACCAACTATCCTTAATAGCCATACACGCAGACGACAAGCAACATGAATTCGACTGGGACAACACTACCATTATAGGGCAAGCCAAACAAAGAACAGCCAGGGAATTCCTAGAAGCATGGCACTCATCCACAAACTCCATCAACAAACACATAGACCTGGACCCAATACCGGCCACTACAGTGTACAGCTGAAACTGACAACCGGAAGCGGCAGGGACAGGCCACTATAAATGCCGGAGGAAACACCACAGAAGCGCTTCACAGGAGGCTCCCAAGCACTGAGGATGTCACCTCGACAGGGGACGAAACGTTTGCAACAAAAATTTCCAGCTCGGCGAACAGAACCACAACTCACAAATGTTTGCATTAAATTCTATCTGCCAGTCCTTGGCCCTTTGTTTGTCAAGGGTGCTGTTGTACTCTGAAATAATCATCACTGTCCACTGCCCCACTTTTGTTTTGATGTTACCTGTAAACCTACTAACCATGCCTCCGATAATCACATACAAGTTGTTTAAATACATGATAAAAAGCACTGAGTTCAGCACTGATTCTTTCAGAACACCCCGGCCCACAGGCCTACTGTCTGGAAAACAACGCATTACCTTCACTCCAATTTTGTATACAATTGGTTAGCCTTTCCTGAATTCCATATGACCTAACCTTAGTATTCAGTCTACGATGAGGAATCTTATTAAACGCCTTTCAGAAGTCTGTGCAATGTATACCACAGTGCCTTCCTCAATCTTCTTCGTCACTTTTTCAAAATACCAATCACATTAATGAGACATGATTTCCATCGTACAAAGCCATGTTGATTATTCCTAATAAGTCCTCGTCTTTCGAAATGCATGTAAATCCTATCCCTCAGAATTCCCTCCAACAATCTCCTCTACACTGGCATTAGGCTGCTGAATCGATAATTTCTTGTGCTTTTGGATCGCTGTTCCCTTTTTTAATCCCACTCTTCCACTCGCCACAAAAAAAAATTATAACTAGATTGGTGATATGGCCAATGATATAGTTCTCAGACTGTCTAAGGGTCAGTTTTAGGAACAAGTCAGACAGATTCCTTCAAACTGTTAAAAGAACATGTATATGACCAAAGCAAAGTTGCTCAACTATGATGGAAAGAAGAATGACGAGTGGATATTGCAAACATGTACATTGATATTTCCCTTTGAAAAATACTGCAGAACACACACACACACACACACACACACACACACACACACACACACACACACACACACACACACACACACACACACACACACACACACACACACACACACACACATCTAGAACATAGAACATAGAAGAATACAGCGCAGTACAGGCCCTTTGGCCCTCGATGTTGCGCCGATCCAAGCCCACCTAACCTATACTAACCCACTATCCTCCATATACCTATCCAATGCCCGCTTAAATGCCCATAAAGAGGGAGAGTCCACCACTGCTACTGGCAGGGCATTCCATGAACTTACGACTCGCTGAGTGAAGAACCTACCCCTAACTTCAGTCCTATATCTACCCACCCCCCCTTAATTTAAAGCTATGCCCCCTTGTAATACCCGACTCCATACGCGGGAAAAGGTTCACACTGTCAACCCTATCTAACCCCCTAATCATCTTGTACACCTCAATCAAGTCACCCCTAAACCTTCTTTTCTCTAATGAAAACAGCCCCAAGTGTCTCAGTCTTTCCTCATACGATCTTCCTTCCATACCAGGCAACATCCTGGTAAACCTCCTCTGCACCCGTCCCAGTGCCTCCACATCCTTCCTATAGTATGGCGACCAAAATTTCACACAATATTCCAGATGCGGCCGCACCAGAGTCTTATACAACTGCATCATGACCTCAGGACTCCGGAACTCAATTCCTCTACCAATAAAAGCCAGTACGCCATATGCCTTCCTCACCGCACTATTTACCTGGGTGGCAACTTTCAGAGATCTGTGTACATGGACACCAAGATCCCTCTGCTCATCCACACTACCAAGTATCCGACCATTAGCCCAGTACCCCATCTTTTTGTTATTCTTCCCAAAGTGAATCACCTCACACTTAGCTACATTGAAATCCATTTGCCACCTTTCTGCCCAGCTCTGCAGCTTCTCTATATTCTGCTGTAACCTGCTACATCCTTCCTCACTGTCAACAACTCCTCCGACTTTCGTATCATCCGCAAACTTGCTCACCCAACCTTCTAACCCCTCTTCCAGGTCATTTATAAAAATGTTCGATATCAAACTGAAAAGGAAAATCTCTGCAAAGTTACCTTGACAGAACATTGTCCAAGTATTATTCGAACTCATGACCAAAGTAAGAATGAGAGTTTGACCCATATGCTCTTCTACTTATGGAGTCATCAAGTCCTACAGCATGGAGAGAGCCCCTTTGGCCCAAACTGGTGCATGTTGACACAAATATCCATCCACATTAACCTCTTTTCCCAGCACATGTCACTTGTTGTCCTTTCCTGTCCATGTAATTGTCCAAATGCGTTTAAATATTGTTAATATAAATACTTCACCCACTTCCGCTGACATCTCATTCCCTTTGTGGACCACTCTCTGTGTAAAACATTGCTCATCAGTTTCCCTTTTATTCTTTCCCATCTCACCTTAAATTGATGCTCTCTCGTCCTCAATTCCCCAACTCTGGGGAAAATGTTTCTGTCCATTCACCCTATCCATGCCTCTCATAATCATGTACACTTCTATAAGATCCCCCTCAGTCTCCTACGCTCTCAAGAGCAAAAGTTCTCACTTGTCCAACCTCTTCCTATAATTCATACTATTGAGTCCTGACAACATCTTTGTAAATTCCGTCTCCACACATTTCAATTTAAAAACCTCCTTCTGATCGCAACGTGACCAAAACTGAACATAACACTACAAGTGCAGTCTCACCTACATCCTGTATAACTTACCAACATAACTTACCAACTTCTCTCCTCCATGTCCTGACCGTTGACTGCCAGTGAGCCAAAAGCCTTCTTCACTGCCCATGTCTACCTGTGACGCCATTTTCAGAGAATGGTGGACCTGAACTTCATGGTCCCTCTGCTCAACGACACTGCTTAAGGCCTTACCATTCACCATGAAACTTCTACATTGATCTAAGTTTGCGAAAAATATTCCTCAGCCCACTTCTCCAGTTGATCAACATCCTGCTGCAATTTCTGATAACCTTCCTCACTGTCCACAATACCACCTATTTTCGTGTCACCTTCAAATTTACTGATCATGCCTTGTACATTCTCAAGAATATCATTGAAATAGATAATAAACAATAATGGGTCCAGCACTGACCCCTGAGTCATGTCATGTGTCACAGGCCTCCAGTCCGAGAGCATCCTTCCACTATAACCCTCTGCTTACTACCATCAAGCCAATCGCCTATCCAATTTGTCAGCTCCATCCGGATTCCATGCGATTCTAAACTTCCAGACCAGCCTTTCAAGAATAATCTTGACAAAGGCCTTACTGAAAACCGTACAGACTATGTCTACTGGGCTGCCCTCATCAACATTCCTGGTCACTTCATCAAAGAACTCAAGTAAATTTGTGAGGCATGATCTCCCACTCACAAAGTCATGCAATCGTTCCAGTCTAAAAACAACTATTAATATTGATTATTAAAATAAATAACAACAAATAATAATAAATAAATTTCAGTGGACAATAAATTATCCATGGTTTGTCGCGTTGGAACGTGCATCAATGGTAAAGGGCAGAATAGATTTTGTGGACAAAGTGAGGACTGCAGATGCTGGAGATCAGAGCTGAAAATGTGTTGCTGGAAAAGCGCAGCAGGTCAGGCATCATCCAAGGAGCAGGAGAATCGACGTTTCGGGCATGAACCCTTCTTCAGGAATCATCGAGGAAGGGCTTCAGGATGATTCCTGAAGAAGGGCTCATGCCCGAAACTTCGACTCCCCTGCTCCTTGGATGCTGCGTGACCTGCAGCGCTTTTCCAGCAACACATAATAGATTTTGTAACTGTGTCAAAAAAGCAAGGGTGGCATGGTGGCTCAGTTAGCACTGCTGCCTCATAGTGCCACGGATCTGGGTTTGATTTCAGCCTCGGGTGACTCTCTTTTGGAATTTGCACATTCTCCTTGTGTTTGCGTGGGTTTCCTCTCGGAGCTTCATTTTCCTTACACAATCCAAAGATGTACAGGTCAGGTAAATTGTCGACAGCTTTATGTGCATTAGTTAGGGGTAAATATAGGATAGGGGCATGGGACCGGGTGAGTTGCTATTCAGAGGATCGGTGTGGCCTTGTTGGACTAAATGGCCTGTTTCCATACTGTAGGAAATTGAAAAAAAATAAGCCATTTCTAATCAAACCCTGTCTTTCCAAACGTGTGCATATCTTATCCCTCAGAATCTTCTCAAGTAACCTACCTACTACAGATGTTAGGCTTCCCGGTCTATAGTTCCCAGATTTTTCTTTGCTTCCCTTCTTGAAAAATGGCACAACGTTTGCTCCACTTCAATATTCTATATCTTAACCTGTGGCTAACGATGATGCAAAAATATCACGCAGGTCCCCGTAGTTTCGTCTGTAGCCACTTGCAGATTTTTGGATGCATCTGTTTAGGACCAGGAGATTTATCCACCTTCATACATTCTAATGCATCCAACAGGTCCTCTCCTGTGATATTGACTAACCCCAAGATATCACCACGACCTTTGTTAACCTCCCAAGTCTTCTTGTATTTCTCCACAGTAAAGAGAGAGGAGAAATATTCATTGAGAATCTCACACATCTCCTGTGGTTCTCGACATGCATGTCCACTTTGGACCTTGAGGGGTCATATTCTCATTTAACTTTAATATACTTAAAGAACCTCTTTGTATTCACCCTAATCTTCTCAGACAATGCTATCGTGTGCGCCCTTTTCGCCCTTCTGATTTGATTCTTCGGTAAACTCCTGTATTCCCTGATACACCGCCAGGGATTCCCTTGATCCCAGCTGCATGGACCCCAGCCATGCCTCCTTTTTGCCTGTCAAAGCCTCAATATCTCCTGACATCCAGGCTTCCCTCTTCTGCCAACCTTGTCTTTTATCCTCACAGGAACATATAGACATTGAACTGTAGACATTTCACTTTTAAAGGCCTCCCACGAGCCGGAGGTCTCTTCACTTCTAAACAAACCCCTCCAACCAACCCGTACAAGCTCCTATCTAATTCCATCAAAGTTCGCCTTCCCCCAATTTAGAACTTGAACATGCGGGCCAGTTTTGTCCTTCTCCATAAGTATTTTAAATCTATGGTCACTGGTCCCAGCGTGCTCCCCCACTGTCACCTCAGTCAACTGTCCTGCTCTGTTTCTTACAGTAGGTCAAGTTTTACCTCTTCCCGAATTGCACCCTCTACATGCTGCTTGAGGAAACGTTTCTGAACACACTTAATAGATACACCCCATCTCAGTCCTTAATTCTATGTAATTCTCAGTCAATGTTAGGAAAATTAAAATCTACGACTATGGCAATCCCATTGGCCCTGCAAGGCTACCTAATCTCTGTACATATTTTAATTATTCTAATTCCCGTTTATTATTAGGGGGCCTATAGTACAACCCAAATAATATAATCATTCCTTTTTTATTTCTTAGCTTCCCCCACAAATCCTCACTGAATGATCCATTCGTTATTTTATCTCTGATTACTGCTGTGGTACTCGCCTTAATCAAAAATGAAACCCCCCACACCTCCTTCCACCAACTCTGTCTCGCATAATGCACCTTTACCTCGGTACATTAAGCTGCCAGTCCTGTCCCTCTCTTCGCCATGTTTTGTAATGTCTATAATATCCCAGACCCACGTACCTCTCCACGCACTGAGTTCATCGGCCTAACCTGTCAGCCATCTAAAATTGGATAGATGCAATTTAAGGCAACAGACATATTCCTGATGAAGGGCTTTTGCCCGAAACGTCGATTTTGCTGCTCGTCGGCTGCTGCCTGTATTGCTGTGCACTTCCAGCACCACTGATCCAGAATCTGGTTTCCAGCATCTGCAGTCATTGTTTTACCTCATTCCTTGCTCCCTGTCGTGTTCCTGCCAAGCTATCTCTGCACTTTATTGTTTGTGATTCCTTCCAGCCTCGCACTTGCAACCCTGGTTTTGAGGATCCCATGCCGTCCCCCACGCCAGCCAATCTAGTTGAAACCCTCCCTTGTAGCACTAGCAAACCTGCCAGCCAGGATATTAGTCCCCTTCCAATTCAGATACAACCCGTCCTTCCTGAACAGGTCACCTCTGTCCCACAAAAGATTCGAGTGATCTAAAACTCTGAATACCTACCACCTGTACCAATTATTTAGCCACGCATTCCTCTGCAAATTCTGCCTGTTCTTACCCTCACTAACACGGAACACTGCAAGTAAACCGGACATTACCACTGTCGTGGTCCTGTCTTTTACCGTTTTTCCTCGCTCTCTATAATCACTCTGCATGACCTCATCATTATTTCTACCTGTGTCGTTTGTACCAATGTGCACAATGACTTCTGGCTGCTCCCCCACCCCGGTGAGAACGTTCTGCAGCCGTTCTGAGACATCCTGGATCCGGGAACATAGGAAGCTATACATCATCTTGGATTCCCATTTGAATCCACAGAATCTCTTGTCTGATCCCCTCACATGTCGAGTCTGAATCATTACTTCTGAAGTTATTCGTCTCGCATAACCTTCTGACAATGGGATTTCTTCCTGAAACAGTTGGATTTGGCTGAATTGCTTTGCTTCAGGCAGTGGGGAGATTCCAATGAATCATCATCAGGAATCCTCCATGAGTGGGAAAGACGACTAGGCTTTTTTTCCTCCCACACAGTGCTGTGTTGAGCGGCAGGGAAACAGAAAAGGAGCAACAGGCTGTTCCTTCACAGACAGGCTACATTTTCTATCTGTAAGTTAAATCAGTAACGTTATCAGGCCCCAGACTGGACCAAGAGAGCTCTCCTTGTATATTGTCCGAACTATATGACTCCATCACATTCTCGTCTCCAGGTCAGTGCATTATTGCTGTTGTCATACACCGAATCAATTCATTAACAATAAATGGCCCTACTTGTTTTGAAGATGTGTTAATATGCACCTGCATAATGTAAACATAAGCGTTTAATGACTTCACAATATCTGTGTTAAGATGAATATGTTTTATTCTTAAACAAATACAGAAATTGCTGGAAAAGCTCAGCCTCTCTGGCATCAGATATGAAGAGAAATCAGAGTACAATTTTTCGGTCCAATGACCTTTCCTTTGAACCTGACTTATTATTAAATTTTTCCCCAATTTTATTCTCCCACATAAGAAGAAATATCCATCCGGTATTCACCAACTACTCTTCTCAAGATGTTATACGGTCAATAAAACATCTCTGATTCTCAGGTCAAACTGTTCCTTCTTCGTAACGTAATGCCTTCATCCCAAGAATGAGTAAAGAGAAAAATTTTTGAAAAATTTCGAAAGCAATTTTGTTTTTATCAGTTAAGGCAATTATAACTACACATAATACATCAGATATGATCTCAGCAATGCCCTGTACTGATGCAAAAATCATCGCTAAGATCAAACACAACACCCCTTACACGAAACAGAATCATTCCATTTACTTCCAAATCTCCAGCTGCATCTTCAGAGTAATTTGATGTGATTCATGTACTAAGATACACAGATCCCTCTGTACCACTCAGTTCTGCATTCTCCTTGCATTTAAATAATTTTCTGCTGTTTTGTCTTTTCCCCAAAACTGAAAATTCTCATCACAGAAATGTTGTACTTTTTTTTCTGCTGAAGATTTGCTCAAAACTGTCCTCTGTCTGTATGCCATTGCTTGATTCTCTGCCCCTCCACTGTCTGCATCCCATTGCAGACACTCTGCCCTCCCCCTGTCTGTATCTCATTGCAGACGCTCTGCCCTCCCCTTGTCTGTATCCTATTGCAGAAGCTTTGCCCCTCCCCTGTTAGTGTCCCATTGCATACGCTCTGTCCTCCCCCTGTCTGTATCATATTGTAGACGGTCTGCCCTCCCCTGTCTGTATTCCACTGTAGATGCTATGCCTCCCCTGTCTGTATGCCATTGCAGACGCTCTGCCCTCCCCCTGTCTGTATCCCATTGCAGACGTTCTGCCCTCCCCCTGTCTGTATCATGTTGTAGACGGTCTGCCCTCCCCCTGTCTGTATCCCAATGCAGATGGTCTGCCCTCCCCCTGTGTGTATTCCACTGTAGAAGCTATGCCTTCCCCGTCTATATCCCATTGCAGATGCTCTGCCCTCCCCCGTCTGTTTCCCATTGCAGATGCTCTTCCCTCCCCCTGTCTGTTGTCCATTGCAGATGCTCTTCCCTCCCCCTGTCTGTATCCCACTGCAGATGTTCTTCCCTCCCCCGTCTGTATCCCATCGCAGATGCTCTTCCCTCCCCCATCTGTACCTCAATGCAGATGTTCTTCCCTCCCCCTGTATGCATCCCATTGCCGACGCTCTGCCCTCCCCCTGTCTATATCCCATTGCAGACGCTCTGCCCTCCCCCTGGCTGTATCATATTGCAGACGCTCTGCCCTCCCCCCGTCTGTATCCCATTGCAGACACGCAGCCCTCCCCTGTCTTTATCCCACTGCAGATGCTCTGCCCTTCCCCTGTCTGTATCCCAATGCAGAAGCTCTGCCCCTCACCTGTTAGTGGCCCATTACATATGCTCTGCCCTCCCCCGTCTGTATCCCATTGCAGACGCTCTGCCCTCCCCCGTCTGTATCATATTGTAGACAGTCTGCCCTCCCCCGTCTGTATCATATTGCTGACGGTCTGCCCTCCCCCTGTCTGTATTCCACTGTAGACGCTATGTCTTCCCCGTCTGTATCTCATTGCAGATTCTCTGCCCTCCCCCCGTCTGTATCTCATTGCAGACGCTCTGCCCTCCCCCGTCTGTATCTCATTGCAGATGCTCTGCCCTCCCCCTGTCTGTATCTCATTGCAGACGCTCTGCCCTCCCCCTGTCTGTATCCCATTTTAGATGCTCTTCCCTCCCCCTGTATTTATCCCATTGCAGACGCTCTGGCTTCCCCTGTCTGTATCTCATTGGAGACGCTTTGTCTCCATTTGACATCTTATGGATTGATTATCCTGATGTATGAGCAAACTGAGCTCTATCCCAAAGTTTGTGCGAAGATTTGTAGCTCGGGTGCTCGTTGCTGTGGTTCTGTTCGCCGAGCTGGAAGTTTTTGTTGCAAACGTTTCGTCCCCTGGTTAGGCGACACCATCAGTGCTTGGGAGCCTCCTGCGAAGCGCTTCTTTGATGTTTCCTCCGGTATTTATAGTGGTCTGTCCCTGCCGCTTCCGGTTGTCAGTTTCGCTGTCCGCGGTAGTGATTGGTATATTGGGTCCAGGTCGATGTGTTTGTTGATGGAGTTTGTGGATGAATGCCATGCCTCCAGGAATTCCCTGGCTGTTCTCTGTCTGGCTTGCCCTATGATAGTAGTGTTGTCCCAGTCGAATTCATGTTGCTTGTTGTCTGCGTGTGTGGCTACTAAGGATAGCTGGTCGTGTCGTTTCGTGGCTCGTTGATGTTCATGTATGCGGATTGTTAGCTGTCTTCCTGTTTGTCCTATATAGTGGTTAGTGCAGTCCTTGCATGGTATTTTGTACAGTACATTCGTCTTGCTCATGTTGGGTATCGGGTCCTTCATTCTGGTGAGTTATTGTCTGAGCGTGGCTGTTGGTTTGTGTGCCGTTATGAGTCCTAGGGGTCGCAGTAGTCTGGCAGTCAGTTCCGAGATGCTCCTGATGTATGGTAGTGTGGCTAGTCCTTTTGGTTGTGGTATGTCCTCGTTCCGTGGTCAGACAACAACTCACCAGAACGAAGGACCCGATACCCAACATGAGCAAGACGAATGTAGTGTACAAAATACCATGCAAGGACTGCACTAAACACTATATAGGACAAACAGGAAGACAGCTAACAATCCGCATACATGAACATCAACTAGCCACGAAACACGACCAGCTATCCTTAGTAGCCACACACGCAGGCAACAAGCAACATGAATTCGACTGGGACAACACTACTATCATAGGGCAAGTCAGACAGAGAACAGACAAGGAATTCCTAGAGGCATGGCATTCATCCACAAACTCCATCAACAAACACATCGACCTGGACCCAATATACCAACCACTACAGCGGACAGCTGAAACTGACAAACGGAAGCGGCAGGGACAGACCACTATAAACACCGGAGGAATCATCAAAGAAGCGCTTCGCAGGAGGCTCCCAAGCACTGATGATGTCGCCTAGCCAGGGGACGAAACGCTTGCAACAAAAACTTCCAGCTCGGCGAACAGAAACACAGCAATGAGCTCTATCCCCTTCATCCAATTCATTGGCGTGGATTGTAATTTGTTGATGACCTCACACAGATCCCTGAAGAATTCCAATAGTTACAGCTTGCCAAAAACAAAATGAGTAATGTTCTCTTCTCTGTATTTCCTGATGCTGCCCAAGGCGCCCCTGGTCCTGCGTAACAGCCTGGGATGGTTATATGGCGTCCTCCTGTGCTGTGTAATTTGCTGAAATGATTTGAATACTTCATTCTATTCCTGTCTAACTCCATAGACGTGCATTATGGCCTGCCCCTGCTGTATTATCATGATGCTGACTGGCTGAATGGGATCTTTCTCTCCCTCTGTAACAGCATTGGGGGTGAATTGACAGAACAACGGATGAGGTAGGAGCAGCAGTTGGTCATTCGTCCCCTCCAACTTGCTGCCCAGTTTAGAAACATCATGGCTGGTCTGATTGTAACTGAATACCCCTTTCCTGTCAGTTCCCAATAAACATTGACCCTCCTGTCCATTAACGGTCAGTTAAGGTCAACCTTGAATATCCTCAATGACCCAGACTTCACTGTTCCCGGGGGATGAGAACGCTACAGAGCGCATAATTTAAAGGAGAAAGGAGCAACGTCATCTCAAATGTAAATGGGAGACCCCTTTTATATTAAAGCGTGTTAACCTCACAGCAAGTCACCTACTCTTTTCAGAAACAAGGGCACAGCAAATGGGAACAAACATATACCATTCAGCCCCTCAAACGGTATCCCACAGACCCATTGACTGTTCAGTCAAGTATTTATCAAACTTAGCTTTTACTGCACCCTTGGAAAATAATCCTGACACCTTAAGGCCAGACAGCATAAGAAATTGGATTTAGGCCATTTGGCCCATCAAGTCTACTTTGCTATTTGATTCTGTCGGGTGTGTTTCTCAACACATCTTTCTCGCCTTCTCACTGTAACTCTTGTTCGTTGTTTTAATCTAACCTTTGTCTTGAAGATATGGTTGCGTCGGTGTCATTGTATGTGTGTGTGATTGTGTGTGTGTTTCTGTGTATATCTGTTTAATGGCAGGAGACAGGGTGATGATGGATGGTTGTTTTTTGAAATGGAAGCCTGTAGGCAGCGATGATCCAGAGGAAAAATTGTTGGGTCCACTTTAGTTTGTCATTTAAATAAATGATTTAGATGAGAGTCATAGAAGGTATATTTCGCAAATTTGCGGATGACATCAAGTTTTGGTGTACAGTGGACAGTGTTTGTATAATGGTGAACAGCTGAAGATTACAAAGAGACCTTCATTAATAAAATCAATGATTCTTAGAGGTGTACAATAGGGAAACAGACCCATCAACTTGCTCATGCCATCCGATTATTCTAAATTAATCTACTCCCATTTGCCAGCATTTGACCCATATCCCACTAATCATAAAGCCATCCAGTTGCCTTTTAAATGCTGTAATTGTTCCAGCTTCCACCAGTTTCTCTGGCAGCTTATTCCATAGAAGCACCACCCTCTGCAGGAAAAAAAACAGTTGTTCTTAATTGTCTTTCACATATTTCTCTTCCCACCTTAAACCTATGCCTTCTAGTTTTAGACTCTCCTACCTTGGGGGGAAGGAACCTTGACCACTCACACTATCCATGCCCTTCATAATTTTATAAACCTCTAGAAAGTGTAAATGTGACTCCAATCAAGACGGTTGGCTGAGTTTTCAGTTATCCTGGGTCTATAGTCTCAAATTCAGTAGTCGTACCTCTTCCTTCTCCCATCCTCTGTGGGATTTGGAACTAAAATTTTTGGCGCAGTGATAGGGACACTACCATCATTCAGCATAAGCCCCTAAAGCTGCAACATGGTGCGCCTGTGTGTTTGTTCATCAGCCTGTTGTAGCATGCTGTGACACAACTCCACAGGACATGAAGACACACCACCTTCTCCAGAGATAGGGGCACTACCAGACATTCATGGACTGGAATCGAATCCAGAGCTCCGGAGCAGAAACCTGGGCACCATCCATTAAACAAGGCCTAAATCCTGCCCAGATTGCGGGACATATTTGAAATGTATTGATTTATTAAATTCTGGTTAACATGACCAAATTATACAGGGGACATTTCTAATTGAAAAAAAAGTACAAGTTATGAGCCTCAACTAAAGGATGTTGAGTGCATTCGCTATGCCATTGAGGTAACCAATGAACATCTTCAATTGCTTGGCTATGATTTCAGGTTTAAATGACTATTACCAGTAGTTTGCTATATTAGGGAAAGAAATCCTGCAGACACATTCTGCACTATGAAGGATCGCGAGTAGATATCAATACTGAACACCAGAGAGGAGAAAGGAGCACAATTCTGGGCCCCAAACACCAGTCACTATTTCTAATCTCGATCATGTGGCTTCCCTCTTTCTAAAATCATTCATTTATACAAGGCAACTGTTTCCTTTCCAGCTTTTGCGTACCGACTCCTCCCTCTGCCTGCGCTAGGCAAACCAAGCTCTTTGGGAAACTCAAGGCTGGTGTTTGTAGGCCTTATGGAGAGGGGACTGTAGTTTTCATCCGAAGGGGGAGTGTGAGGGGGCAGCAATATCATTCATTGGGCTGAGGTGTGGCAGATGGAGTTTAACATGGATTCATGTGAGGCATTGCATTTTGATTAAACAAACAAGGCGAGGGCTTGTACAATTAATGGTGGGCTTTAATAGTTATTTAGAAAAGAGGGACCCAGGGGCGCAGGGAAAATTCTTTCAAGTTGGTGGCGTAGGGTGTTTAAGGATACCTCATTGCTCATACCTTTGAGGTTAGAAGTTAGGAAGTCATGCTGATATTGTGCAGGACATTCATAAAGCCTCTTCTGAAGTACTGTGTGCAGTTCTGTTATAGGAAGGAGATTATTCAGCTGGAGATGGATGAGAAGAGTTTTACCAGGATGTTACCAGTAATACCTCATCTTCTGCCTCAGAAGCCAACAAACACACGGCATAAACATCGGATTCACTGGTTTACAAATCTCCACTGGCCAACCTAGATCCCAGATCCAACCCCTGGACTCATATCTGCCCTCTCAAGGAGACTTAATGTCCATCTTCTTTCCCATCATCTCCTCCACACTCCTCACCGATCTATCACTATCACCTCCTACCATCACTCACCTATCACTGATCTTTCCCCCAGTATCACCCCCTCACCCATTTTCTCTTTGCCCCTTCTCCATCCCCAGTCCTGAAGAAAGGTCCTGCCTGAAACGTCGACTCTCTTGCCCCTCGGATGTTGCCTGGCTTACTGTGCATTTCCACCGCCTTGCTTTACCTACAGTGAATTATCCAATATCTGCAGTCCCCAAAATCTCTTAGGTACAATTCCCTTTTAACATAGCCATATCGCAGTCTGTTATAACCGCACGTAGTATTAGGGATATTTTATTCTCAGATAATGGACGATAGAAGTTCTCTCAATGTCTTCCTGATATTGCAGTGCCTGATCAGTGGACACAGAACGTATGTTTCAATTGATAAACGGAGAAGCATGCTTATATTCTGAAAATTGCTCCCATATCCAAGACAGATTGAATGGTTACACAAGATTGATCTACCAGACCTAACATTTGTTTCCTCAGTCTCCCCCACATATCACATCCAGAATATGTAAATTGTATTCATAATGTTGAATTTTAATAAAACGTATTGAATTGAAATGGGTTAACGGGAGGCATTTGTTCAGCGACCGTGATTGATGTCAGTCTTCGTGCATCCTAAATATGTCACTGGAGGGCTTTCCTCTTCTATTAATTAGGGACTCGGTTCAATGTGTTATCCCATAGTATCAGCGGAAGCATCACCGACAGCACTAACAGGCCTCAGCAGACCCAGAGAGAGGGGGAGGAAGATCAGAATCTGAGAACATTAAACTGGAATGTTCCAACAATGGATCACAATCTGAGAACATTCGACTGAAATGTTCCAGCAATGGACAGGAGTTTATCCGACGGTCTTTACCGTCTCGCTCGGCCTTGGATCTCATTAGTTTTGCGGATCTATGATGTACTGATGGTTATTCAAGTTGGTTACTATCCCATCCTCGCTAAGCTGGTGTTCCTGGTAATTCATTCTATCTGTTCATTAAGCCAGGTTGGACTGAATTGCTGCACATATTATTTAAAATTTAGAAAGGTGGATGTTAAAATTTTCAATTCCAATGAAATGTTCCATTCATCACAAATTGTATCGAGCAAATTACTCATGACAAGTTGCTCACCAAATTGTGAGGAGAACCAGACTGTTCTCAAACTCCATGATCCTTCTATCCCTGCACAGATCTACATTTCTATATCCTCCCACTCACTAATCCTGTCCAATACCACCACCATGATATTGCCGACTCCTCCTCTGCCTCAGCGCATCTTCTGAATAAACCATCAATTGTGCCTTTGTTAAATCTGGATAAAATTTATCAAGTCCCTTGTAACCACATGTCAATTAGAGAATAATTGCTCTTGAGTATGTTGAACTTGTTTACTGCACAGATTCTCTCAGACGGGCAGACACTGCATGCTGCTTAAATCATTGACACATAATCTAGAGGCACAGAACAATAATCTGTTGATATCTCATGAACGAAATTGATGTAATTGAACTGAAACTATCATCATTTGTGAGAAAAGGCCCATCTGCTTGCTCCATGTCCTTCAGAGAAGTCAATTCGTTATCCTTCCCCAGTCACGTCTGGGCAAACCCACAGCAATGTGTTTTAATCTTGACTGTCCTGTGGAACAGCTGAACCAGTCACTCAGTTTAAGCTAGCATAGCATGCTTGCTTGGGCATGGCTGCACACATCCCGTGAGAGAAGAATAAAGGTAAAGTTAGTTCCCTTCCTCTGCTTGTTTTCCTTATTCCTACACTTCATTTCCATTCAGGTAGGTGACCATTGCCTATTTCAAGTGCAATCTTTCTGACTGAGTCTCTCCCCAAGAGTGATGTTCATCTCCATGGGCACCTCTGGTGCTGGCTTCACTGATGCTGACGTACAGATGTAAGGAACTTTTAAATTTCACAATAGTGCCAGTGCATAGATAAGGAATGGGTTTTTATGTCATAATAAAGATACGGAAACCAATAAGTGAGAGAAAGGAATTATTGTGTTCATCACTGAAAGTGTAGTTAAGGCAGTATTTGGGGTATTATGGACAGAATTTTCTCCTTAAAAATGAATTATCTCATTGCAATAGAGGCTGTGTAAAGGAATTTCACGAGACTACTCCCTGGGCTGATGGTAAAAGAGGAGTGAGTGAAGGTTAATCTGTAGCACTGCCAGAGAATAAAATATCATTGCAGTGAAACTTGATGGTGATGGACAATCACTCGTTATGTTCTACACAGACACAAAGAAGGTGATAAATCTTATGGCTTGTATCTTTATTTTTACTCGGGATGCATGATTCTGGATATTTAAGTGCCTCTGTGGATAAAACCTTCAGTCAAATCTTGCCTTGATATCAGGGTCAATCCCTCTTACATAAGCAGGTCAGTTAAACACTTTTGTTAATGTTAATACGTGATGGCGTCTGTGTGGAGAGTATTTTCTTCTCATAGAGGATAGTGAATGTCAGGAATTCTCAGGTCTAGAAAGTTAGGGGAGCGATATCACTCGAAGTATTTAAAGAGGAGGTAGATGGATTTTTGACCTGTCAGAGAGCTGAGGGGTGTGAAGAATTGCGCATTAAAGAATAGTTAATGCCAACAGTAGGTCAGCCATGATAGCATACAATGGTGTGAGCATCCAAATTACTACTCCTGTTTTTATGTTCTCATATTCTTTCTTTGGAAAGTTAATGGTTTTAAATTTCCTGGAAATGTTGTTAGTGAATGTTGAGGACAGTGAGAGGAAAGGCGTTTGTGAGCCATCTCTGGGAGAGGTATGGGACCGATATTCACAGTGAATCTGGGTTTACAACATGACCAACAAATGAAACACCACTTGCAGAGAGGAGACTCTTATTAAAGAGGTGGGATACCAATTTCATACACAGCTTGGATTTCACATCACATTTTCGAACCCACAGCAAACCACACAATGTTGATGGACTGAATGATATCCTGTAATACTGCGAACTAGGTATTTGGAGCAAGTGGTCTCCATCTGCTCCTATACAGGTGATTTTAGGGACTGAATGGAACATAGGAACAGAGACCTGAGGAGCAGGAGTGGGTCATTAGACACGTTGTCATTGCTCGGACAGACAGTAAGATCATGGCTGATCTGAGTGTGGTCTCCGCAGCACTTTTCTGTCTGTCCACAATGTTCCTCCATTCACATGTCTGTCAGATGTTGCAAAACACAACTTTGAATAAATGCAAGCATCCAGGCACAATACTAGGGAACTGCACAAAGCCAACGACACAGGCAGCACAATTCTGGAAGGCAACAGACATTTATCTATCAGTCTTGTTCCCATCCAATTAATTCTGTTGCAGTTTATCGTTTTAGATTGGTTCATGGAATGTGGGTGTTGTTGATAGGCCAACATTTATGGAAAATGTCTAATTACGCTGGAAGTGGTAGTGTTGAGCTGCCGTCTTGAGCTGTAACTTCAGAGGAAGAGAATTCCCATTTGAACAGCCCGTGTTAATTTCTTATTTCTGCTCCGACAAATGTTGGAGAGTCGCTGTGTCCTTTTCCAGCCCCACTTCTCCACTGGTTATAACAGTTTGAAGTATAACCTAGCCCAGTGTCTTTAAAAATGTGAGACACAGAGTCACACGCGTACAGACACATACACAATCGCACATGTCTGAAGACGAAAAAGAATAGGAAAAGGTTTCCAGGGTTTCATAGTAGTTGAACTCATTTCAAATGGAAAAGAGATAATGCGTCCCAACTGATATTCTGTTTCCGAATTATTCTATGCAAACAAGCTGCTGGTATGGGACTTCTTCCTGGAATAGTTGGATTTAGCAGAATTTACTTTCCTTCAATAAGTGGAGCGATTCCCTCAACAGGAATGCTCCAAGGAGGCTCCAACATTTGGTAAAGATGACTCAGGAATTTTTTACTCTCACATTTTCCTGTCAGAAGGGACATATTGAGAGAGAGCGGGCAATAGACTGTGGCTTACGACCATATGATCATCGGATATAGGAACAGAAATTAGGCCATTCAGCCCATCGAGTCTGATCCACTATTCAATTATGGCTGACAAGTTTCTCAACACCATTCTCCTGCATTCTCCCTGTAACCCTTGATCCCTTTGATACTCAAGAAGTTAACTACCTCTATCTTAAATATACACAATGACCTGACCTCCACTGCCTTCTGTGAAAATGAATTCCATAGATTCTCCACTCTCTGACTGAAGGCATTTCTCCTTACTTCCCTTTACTGTAAGGTTGTATCCTTGGGTCCTAGAGTCTCCTACCAATGGAAGTCTTCTCACCATCCGTACTGACCAGGCCATTTAGTATTCTGTATGTTTCAATTAGAGCCCCCCACATACCTCTGAATTCCATCAAGAACAGACCCAGAGTCTTCAAACGTTCTCATATGTTAAGCTTTTCATTCGTGAGACCATTCCCGTGTACCTCCTGTGAACCCATTCCAAGGTCAGCACATCCTTCTTGAGATATGGGGCCCAGAACAGCACACACTACTCCAAATATAGTTTGACAAGAGCCTTATAGAGCCTCAGAAGTACGTCCCTGCTTTTATATTCAAGTCCTTTCCAAATAAATGCCATCACTGCATTTGCCTTCCTAACTACTGACTCAACCTGCAAGTTTACATTGAGAGAATCCTGGGGTAGAACTCCCAAGTCCCTTTGCACTTCAGACATCTGAATTTTTTCTGTAGTCCATGTTTTTATTCTTCCTAAACAAGTGCATGTTCCCACAATTTCCCACTTTGACTCCATCTGCCATTTCTTTGCTCAATATCCTAACCTATCCAAATCCTTCATGAGCCTCCCTGCCTCTTTGACGTTACCTGTCCCTATACCTATTTTGGTTTCATCTTCAAACGTAGATAGAATGTCTTCAGATCCTTCATCTGGATAGTTAATGTATAAAGTGAAAAGTAGTGGTCCCAACATTGTGCCTTATGGAACACCACTTGTCATCGACTGTCAACCTGAGAGGGACACGTTTATCGACATTCTTTGCTTCCTGCCAGACAGACAAACTTCTATCCGTGCTAGCACCCTGCCTTATTCAGTAGCCTCCTGTCAGCACATTGTCAAAGATATTCTGGAAGTCCTGGTGGATGACATCCATTGGCTCTCCTTGTTCTAAGCTGATTGTTACATCCTCAAGGTTTTCCAGCAGATTTTCCAGGAATGACCTCCCCTTGATGAAACCATGGTAACTCTGTCCTATTTTACCGTCCACATCCAAGTATTCAGAAATCTCATCGTTCACAATGGATTCCAGGATCTTACGTACAGCCAAGTTTAGATTAGTCAGTCTGTAATTTTCCGTTTTTTGCTTTAATTTTAAACAGGGGTATCACTTTAGCGATTTTCCAGTCCTCTGGGAATCTCCCTGATTCGCGAGATTCCTGAAAGATCATCACCAACGCCTCCACTGTCTCATCAGCTATCTGCCTTAGAAACCTGGAGTGGAGTCCATCTGGTCCAGGTGATTCATTTACCTTTAGGCCATTCCGTTTTCCCAGCACCTTTTCCTAGTTGATCCCCAGCTTACTCAGGTCTGTCCACGAAGTCTTTTCAATGTTTGGGATATTACTCGTGTTTTCAACCGTGAAGGCTGACACGAAGTAATTTTTCAGCTCCTCTGCTATTTACTTGTTCCACATTACTATCTCTCCTGTGTCAATTTCTAGCGATTAGATGCCCATTTCTGCCTCTCGTTTGCCGTTTATGTATCGAAAGAAGCTCTTACAGTCTTTCTTTACATGACTGGCTTGCTTACCTCATATTTAACTTTTTCACTCCTTATTTTTACTTGCTCGCTGTTGGTCTTTGGAAGTGTTACGACATGGGGGTGAACGCCTCTGTTGATTAAACCAAACACCCAGGAGAGCTCACCTCACCTCGTAATCTATTAGAATATGAGTGACAGAGAACTCCCAAATTCCACTATTTAAAGAAAATAACGACAATTTATTTTTAACTGTAAAAGTGAACATTACGCCACAACTATTTACAACATTAACCAACCCACCCCCCACAACTGCCCCCAAATCTCTAACAATATGCTGTTTCAATAAGACACTTATGAAGATTACATTAACTTAATTTCAAAACCACACAGCCACTGCCGTCCTCTGTGATATTACTCCCCTAATGCTGAATTCCCTCGCTCGTCGCATTTCTGTTTACTGTGAATATGTTTCATATGAATATATATATGATTAGTGAGTATTTCCTAATTTCTTGCGGAGCAAGATGGTTGATCCCAGGCTTCTTCCGTCTCGATGACATCTGCTCTCTCCCTAATTTTCAAAATGTTCGCATTTTCATGTCCCCAGCATCAAATTGTCTCACTGGTTCAATGTTGGCAAAACAATAAATTCAATTTCGATTTGCTTTCAGTGACAGAGAGAGTGAAGGAAAGAGAGTGTTGCATGCAATAGTGAGAGTGGTGGAGCAAGAGCCTTGTTCGGGGGTAGGTGCTGTAACAGATATACAGAGAGTGTGAGGGAATAGAGAGAATAGGGAGACATTTGTCCTGGCCGAGTGGGGAGGTTATTGTTGCTTGACTTGTATCGATGTGCAGTTCTTCAGATCATCTCAGCATCGGGGTGAGCCTCCCCAATGTCTTGTCCACGTCTATCATTAAAAACACCACAGAGCACATCCAACAGCTTCTTCAGAATCAGTTTGTATGGATCTTGCAAACAACAAGGAGGAACACACATTTGTGCCTTACATATCTAAACCAAAACTGTTGTGCAATTCTGTGCATCCGATTCTCTGGAAATTAGGTATGCAAATATAGTGGGTGCTGCAGTAATACTGGAAGATCTAAATTTGCATCTAAACTGCGTTGACTAAATGATTTTTTGCTGTGAAAAAGCAATTTCATGTGTATATGATGTAGGTTGAAGAGTATGTTGTGAACCAAAGTAGAGAGCAGGTTATTTCGGGCGAGGTGTTGTGTTGTCAGAAGGACTGATTATTTACCGTGCTCTGAGGTAGCTATTGGGCAATCGTGACATTAATACGTTGCATTTTACATGGCGCCTGCAAGAAATATAGAATTTTTGAACATTACACTCAAATATCATGGAAACCCGAAGGCTAGAGGGTCAAGTGAATTGGAAAAAAACAATATGACATTTAGTGTGAGACAAACATTGGCTGTTAGTGATAGAAATAATGTAAAGTCTGAAAAATATGTACATATCATTAAGTTATAAACACCAACGAAAGGGAAGGTGACTCATTAATGGTTTATGTAAGAAATTAATGATTGCATTAAATCTAAGGAAGCAGCTTCAGAAGAATTCCAGATATTGTGCAAACCTGAACATACAGAAATATTTACTTTTCTGAAAATAAAGAAGGAGAAAATGTGAAGGAAATCAAAAAGAACATGAATACAAACAAACAGGAAACACAAAGACTGCTTACATCTACGATCCATATACCAAAGAAAACAAAAGTAAGGCCAAATGTGGAAATTTGTAAGGTACAGGAGAATTTATTGTTGGTAACAAGGAAATGACAGAGAAACTAACCAACTAATTTGCATCTGTCTTCATGGAGAAAGCGCCGGGCAATCTCTGTGTCAAGTAATCACATGGGACTTGCGGACCTAAAGACATAAAGTCCATTCATATCAGTAACAAGGTAGTACTTGAAAATGGAGCTAGATTGATCATTGCTCAGTCTGATGGGCCAGATATACTTCATATCAAACTGTCAGAAATAAAACAGCATATTAATTGAACTGTCGATGACTGTGTTTTATTTTCTTGCAGATCCATCAAAGGCCATAGCCATTGTAGATAACTGAAAGGTAGTAAACATGATTCATCTATGTACACAGGAAGAAGAGATAATGTGGAAGACTGCAGACCAATTAATTTGACATATGTATGGAAAGAGTTGGAATCCATTCTATAAGATGTGATATTGGGTACTTAGAAATGAACAGCAAAATTGCAGAGAATCACAATGCATTTCTGACAGAGAAATCTTGCCTGACAAACTTCGGAATTATTTGAAGTTGTTTCTTGCAGCATAGACCACAAACAACCAGTGGAAGTAGTGTGTTTGGATTTTCAGAAGTCTGGGCGGATAAAGTTCTGGCTGTAACAGCTGCTCCTTTTTTTCAGGTATTTTAGTTGTTGGAGGTGATTTCCTCGAATTCCAGAAGCAGCAATTACTGTTTTGTATGCACTTGCATTGTTTTGGAACTTTGGGGAAAAAAAAGTCAAAGAAACAGCCGTTTTAAGAGGAAAAAGAAGGGACAAAGGAAGCACATGGTGAGGGGAAGAAACTGACAGGACGGCGTACCTGTACAGTTACTGTCTTTGCTGTTTGAATTCAAGTATCGCTAGATACCAGAGTGCCTCTAGGAAAATTAACAAACAGTGAAATTTACAACTGGTTTGGGGGAACTGTTTGAGCAAAGTTCCCAGCCAGATAGTGGATTGTTTTAAATGTGTCCTACAGATAATCTGCAGAAGTAAGTAGAGTGGGTTATTCCTTAATTATATATTTTTGATATATGTCTTTTGATTAATCTTAAAATATAAGCCATAAATATTAGTATAACCTTGGGCAGTGTTTTGTAGATGAATAAGACAGTTTTGTTTTTCTGGGTCTGTAGATTGTGAAGGAGCATAAATGGCCTTAGTAGAATCATATGCGGATTTTGTCAGATGTGGGAGTTTAAAGAGGATTTGAGGGTTACTGCAGATTATATCTGCACTAAATGCTTCTGGTTGCGAATACTATCAGATTGAATGGACCGGTTGGAGAGACAGTTTAAGACAATGAAGAATTGATAACAGCAACAGTATGTGATTGATGCCAGTTATAGGAAGGGGGGAGGTCTCAGATACAGTTACATAGACGGGTTAACTCCAAAAAGGTAAGATAATGAAGTAGCTATTGCAGGAGTTTTCTGGGGCTGTCCCCATTTCAAACAAACATGCTGTTTTGGAAAATGTAGCTGATGATGGATTCACAGGGGAACGTAGCATAAACAGGCAAGGTTCTGGTATGGAGACTGGCTCTAATGCAACAAGGGATACGTCGGATTCCACGAGGTCAATTGTGTTAGGGGACTCGCTAGTCTGAGGTACAGACAGACGGTTCTGTGGGCAGCAGAGAAACAAGCAGATTGATGTGTTGCTTCCCTGGTGCCAGGATCAAGGATGTCTCAGACAGGGTGCAGAATGTTCTCACGGTGGAGAGAGGCCAGCAAGAGGTCATTGTCCAAATTGGAACCAACGACATAGGAAGGGAAAAGTTTGAGATTATGGACGGAGTTTGCAGGGTGATAGGCAGAAAGTTAAAAATGAGGTTCTTGAGAGTAATAATATCTGGATTACTCCCGGTGCTACGAGCTAGTGAGGGCAGGAATAGAGGGATAGAGCAGATGAATGCATGGCTGTGGAGCTTGTGTATGGGAGAAGGATTCACATTTTTGGATCACTGGAATCTCTTTTGAGGTAGAAGGAACCTGTACCAGAGGACGGATTGCACCTAAATTGGAAGGGGACGAATATACTGGCAGGGAGATTTGCTAGAGCTGCTCGGAAGGATTTAAACTAGTGAAGCGGGGAGGGGGGGGGGGGGGGCTGGGGGCAGGGAGATAGTGAGGAAATAGATCAATCTGCGATTGGTACAAGTGAGAACAGAAACGAGTCGAACAGTCAGGGCAGGCAGGGACAAGGTAGGACTAATAAAGTAAACTGCATTTATTTCAAAGCAAAGGGGCCGAACAGGGAAAGCAGATGAACTCAGGGCATGGGTAGGAACATGGGACTGGGATATCATAGCAATTACAGAAACATGGCTCAGGGATGGGCAGGACTGGCAGCTAAATGTTCCAGGATACAAATGCTACAGGAAAGATAGAAAGGGAGGCAGGACAGGAGGGGGAGTGGAGTTTTTGATTAGGGATAGCATTACAGCTGTCCTGAGGGAGGATATTCCTGGAAATACATCCAGGGAAGATTTTTTGGGTAGAACTGAGAAATAAGAACGGGATGATCACCTTTTTGGGATTGTATTATAGACTCCCTAATAGTCAGAGGGAAATTGAGAAACAAACTTGTAAGGAGATCTCAGCTATCTGTTAGAAAGTAGGGTGATTATGGTAGGAGATTTTAACTTTCCAAACATAGACTGGGACTGCCATAGAGTTAAGGGTCTAGATGGAGAAGAATTTATTAAGTGTGTTCAAGAAAATTTTCTGATTCAATATGTGGGTGAACCTACTAGAGAAGTTGCAAAACCTGACCCACTCTTTGCAAATAAGCCAGGGCAGGTGACTGAGGTGGCAGTGGAGGCCAGCTCTTTGGGGCCAGCTACCATAATTCTACGAGATATAAAATAATTATGGAAAAGGATAGACCAGATCTAAAAGTTGAAGTTCTAAATTGGAGAAAGGCCAACTTTGACAGTATTTGGCAAGAACTTTCAAAACCTGATTGGGGGCAGATGTTCACAGATAAACGGACGACTGGAAAATGGGAAGACTTCAGAAATGAAATAACAAGAATCCAGAGAAAGTATATTCCTATTAGGATGAAAGGAAAGGCTGGTAGGTAAAGGGATTTCTGGCTAACTAATGGGTTTGATTAATAAAAGAAGGAAGCATATGTCAGGTATAGACAGGATAGATCGAGCAAATGCTTAGAAGAGTATAAAGGCAGTAGGAGTATACTTAAGAGGAAAATGAGGAGGGCAAAAAGGGGACATGAGATAGCTTTAGCAAGTAGAATTAAGGAGAATCCAATGGGTTTTTACAAATACATTAAGGACAAAATCATAATTAGGGAGAGATCAGCAAGGCAGCCCTTGTGTGGAGCTGCAGGAAATGGCGGAGATACTAAACGAGTATTTTGCATCAGTATTTACTGTGGAAACGGATATGGAAGATACAGAATGTCAGGAAATGGATGGTTACACGTTGAAAAATGCCCATAGTACAGAGGAGGAAGTGCTGGATGTCTTAAAACGGGTCAAGGTGGATCAATCCCCAGGACCTGAACAGATGTACCATAGATTTCTGTGGGAAGCTAGAGAAATGATTGCTGGGCTTCTTGCTGAGACATTTGTACTGTTGATAGTCACAGGAGAGGTGCTAGAAGACTGGAGTTAGGCAAACGTGGTGCCACTGTTTAAGAAGGGTGGTACGGATAAGCCAGGGATCTATCGGCCAGTGAGACTGACGTCGGTGGTGAGCAAGTTGTTGAAGGTAATCCTGAAGGACAGGATGTACATGCATTTGGAAAGACAGGGACTGATTAGGGATAGACAACATGGCTTTGTGCATGGGAAATCGTATCTCACAATCTTGATTGAGTTTTTTGAAGAAGTAATGAAGAGGGCAGAGCGGTAGATGTGATCTATATGGACTTCAATAACGCGTTCGATAAGATTCTCCATGGGAGACTGGTTAACAAGTTTCGATCTCACAGAATACAGGGACAACTAGCCATTTGGATATAGAACTGGCTCAAAGGTTGAAGACAGAGGGTGGAGGTGGAGGGTTGTTTTTCAGACTGGAGGCCTGTGACCAGTGGAGTACTACAAGGATCCGTTCCGAGTCCTCTATTTTTTGTCATTTACATAAATGATTTGGATGCGAGCGTAAGAGGTATCGTTAGTAAGTTTGCAGATGACAACAAAATTGCAGGTGGAGTGGACAGCGAAGAAGGTTGCCTCAGAGTACAACAGGATCTTGATCAGATGGGCCAATGGCTGAGAAGTGGCAGATGGAGTTTAATTCAGACAAATGCGAGCTGTTGGATTTTGGGAAAGCAAATTTTAGCAGGACTTATACACTTAATGGCAAGGTCCTGGGGAGTGTTGCTGAACAAAGAGACCTTGGAGTGCAGGTTCATGGCTCCTTGAAAGTGGAGTCGCAGGTAGATAGGAGAGTTAAGGCGGCGTTTGGTATGCTTTCCTTTATTGGTAAGAGTATTGTGTATTGGAGTTTGGAGGTCATGTTGTGGCTGTACGGAACACTGGTTAGGCCACTGTTGGAATATTGCGTGGGATTCTGGTCTCCTTCCTAACGGAGATATGTTGTGAAAATTGAAATGGTTGAGGAAAGATTTACATGGATGTTGACAGGGTTGGAGAATTTGAGGTAAAGGAAGAGGCTGTACAGTCTGGGGCTGTTTTCCCTTGAGCGTTGGAGGCTGATGGGTGACCGTCTAGAGATGTACAAAATTTCGAAGGGCATGGAGAGGATAAATGGATAAAGTCTTTTCCCTGGGGTCGGGGAGTCCAGAAATAAAGGGCATAGGTTTAGGGTGAGAGGAGAAATATGCTGGGTGGCAAGGTGGCACAATGGCACAGTGGTTAGCAATGCTACCTCACAACACCAGTGACTCGGGTTCAATACCCGCCTCAGGCTGTGTGGACTCTAGATGGAGTTTGCACATTCTTCCTATGTCTGCGTAGGTTTCCTCCCACAATCGAAAAATGTGCAGGCTAGGTGAATTGGCTATGCTAAATTGCCTGTAATGTTAGTTTAAGGGGTAAATGTAGGGGGATGGGTCTCGGTGGGTGGCGGATCGGTGTGGACTTATTTCCACACTTTAAGAAATCTAAACGTAAAAGAGACCTAAGGGGCAACTTTTTCACACAGACGGTGGTACGTGCATAGAATGAGCTGCCAGAGGATGTGGTGAAGGCTGGTACAATTGTAGCATTTAATAGGCATTTGGATGGTTATATGAATAGGAAGGGTTTGGAGGGATATGGACCGGGTGCGGACAGGTGGGACTAGTTTGGGTTGGGATATTTGGTAGACATGGACGGATTGGACCGAAGGGTCTATTTCCATGCTGTACATCTCTATGCCTCTATAACTCACACAGTGAGTTCGTAACTGCAATTAGTGTGAATGATATTTGGAGGAATATTTGCAATTTGAAAGTTAAAGTTAGGTTGGAGTTTGTGTAAGGGAATCGGAATATAGAAGTAAAGACCTCATGAAGCAGTTGCATTGAGTGTTGGTGAGAATGTACATGAGGTACTGAGTGCAGTATTGGTGACCTAATCGAATAAAGAGTACACTGATCACAGAGGACGTGCAATGAACATTCTCCAGATTAATTCCTGAGATGACAAGATTTTCTGATGGGGAGATTTGTCTTGCGACTTCTCCAGTTTCAAAGCATGAGAGGTGATCGCAGTGAAATTTCAACAATCTATGTTACATGTGATGAGATGGAAATAAATAGGATGTTTCTCTAGCTGTCTACTCTACATTTAAGGCAAATAATGACAGCATAAGGGATATTCCATTTCAGACCGTAATAAGGAGGAATTTCTTCCCTCGGAGGGGACTGACTAACACAGGGGCGTCGAAGCCTTTTGGCAGGGCAAGCTTAAGGAGAATCCCCAGATATTCTTCACGTATATCAAGTGGGACGGAACAACCAGGGAACATGTTGGGCCTATTAGCGACTTGCCAAGTTTCATCCCAACTCAATTCATGGTAGAAGGGTGTTTGTGCCCAATTTCCTTTGGAGCCCAATTTCCTTTGGTGTACCGCAGAGATCAGTGCTGTGTCCCTTATTATTTGTGGTATTCATAAGGGATGTGAATGTGAAGTGGGTAGGGGGAGTGTGATAAGTAAGTTTGTGTTTGACACAAAGATTGGCTGGGTGGTTGGCAGTGAGGAGTAAGGTCTTTTGTTCCAGTTCGATATAGATGGAATGGTCAGATGGTCAGATCAATGGCAGATGGAATATAACCCTGATAAATTTGAGGTGATACACTTTGGAAGAAGGAACCAGACAGGGGAGTGCTCAAAGAATGGCACCACACTAGGAAGCTCAGAGCGTGCTTCTCCACACACCCCTGAATGTGATTGGATATGATAATTGATGAGTTCAGCATGACTGTAGATAAAGCCTTTATTCATTGACACAAAGATTATATGAGTTTTATATAGTACTTTGGTAAGGCCAAATGAAATATTGTATGTAGTTCTGGGAGCCACATTACAGGAAGGATGTGATTGTACTGGATGAGGTGCAGAAGAGATTATTCAGGATGTTCCCTAGGATGGAACATATGAGATGTGGAGAGAGGCTGGGTAAGCTTGAGTTATTTATTTTGGAGCAGAGCAAGTTGAGTGGGTAAGTAATTCAGGTTTAAGATTACAAGGGGCATTGACAGGGTAAATAGACAACAGCTGTTCTTTTTAGTCAAAGTTTCAGCTTCCTTACAGTCTGAAACCAGGGAATGGAGAATGGAGAACAGAGAAACATGACACAACAACTTCACATCTGTCTTCACAGAAAAATACATAAACAAAGCCTTCCCAGCAATAGGAGAAAATCTGAGTCTGATGGGAAAATGATGCAGAATGAAATTAGTAAATAAACTAATTTGGAGAAATTATTGGACCTGAAAATAATGGGCATATAAAAAAATAAACACACATTGATGAAATGGGAAACATATTTGAGAAACTGACTGGTAGATTAATTACAGAAAAAAACAATAGAGGCACTGAACTTGGATTTTCAGCAAGATTTTTTTTAATGGAGTTCCACGTTTAGTGTGCAAAGTAAAAACACATGGGATAGGGGGTAATATATGAACATAGTGTTAAAATGGGAGTGTTGACAGGAAACAATGCGTAGGAATAAATGGATGGTTTTCATTTTGGAAGGCTCATGAGGCATCGCAATGATTGGTGCCGGGGCGCCAGATATTCACAATACATCTCAAACATCTCGTTGAAGCAATCAAATGCAAAGTTTCCAAGTCTGCTGACGGAACTAGGATTTTGAAAAGTGAGGAGGATGTGAAAAAAACTTCAAGGTGATTGAAACAAATGGAGTGAATGAGTAAATATGTGACAGATGAAGAACAGTTTGGATAGATTTTTTGTTGTCTACTTGTTCGGGAAACACTAAAATACCATCCAACCATTGGAAAAGGGAGTGGTTGAGAAATGTCGATCTATGAAGGGAACTGCACTTTTCTTCTGTTATTGTTTGGACAGACATCTGAGTTCCATGCAAGGCAGTGAGTTCTGAAGACAGAAGCCAATACTGGGAATACATTGGAACACAAACCAGTTTACGCAGACCCACCATGTGGGGAGCTTAACATTGAAAAGGATCTGGGATCTCCCTGTACACCAGTCACTGAAAGCAAGATTGCAGGAGCAGAAAGCAGTCAGGAAGATAAATGGGGTGTTGATCTTCATTTCAGGGGGCCTTGAGTCCAGGCGTAAGGGTGTCTCAGTGCAGCTGTACAGGCCCTTGGTGAGACCTCAACTCGAACATTGTGCAGCATTGTGTGCAGTTTTGGTCACCGTACCTAATAAAGGACAAACCTGACATTGGGGGAGTGCAGCGAAGGATGACCAGACTCATGTTTGGGATGACAGACGTTTTGTGGAGCAGAGTTTGGGGCGACTGAGTCTATATTCCATGGGGTTTAGGAAAATGTGTGGAGATCTCAGTGAGATATATAAAACACTGACAGGGTTAGATAGATTGGAAGCAGTGATGATAATTCCCCTGGCTGGGACCACAATAATAGGTACAGAGAGGACAAGAATAAATGTCTGCACTCAGAGACTGGTGAACCTGGGAATTCTCTCTCACATAAGGCTGTGTAAGACAAGGCACTAAAGACTAATAAAGATGTCTAAACACCGAAAGGATGGGAGAGAGAGCAGGAGTGTGGTGTAGAAATAAAGGGTCAGCCATCACTATATTGAATTGGATAGCAAATTCGACAGACCAAAGGGACTACCACAGTTCCTATTTTATAGCTTCACAAGGTTAATCACATGAAGGGATGTGTACAGTGTGTGCCGAAAGTGCATTGAGATGTTCAGACATTAACTAGAATGGGACAGGCTCAATGTGCTTTATGGCCTATTCCATTCCCGATATTTCTGTGCGGTCTGTGGGAAAGCTTTGTAAATGTTGTCACAAGTTCGCAGATGTTAGGATAGAGGTCTCTGCAGGGTGAACAGGAATGTGTTTCCCATTCCCTTTTCAATACTGAGGCTGGGGCTGCGTGTTCTGTCCTGTTTTATCATTTAAGACATCGGAGCAGTTTGATATAATAGAGTGTCTTGCTTGGCTTTTTCAGAGACCATTGAAGAGTTTATCACATGGCTGTGTGTCTGGAGTCACGTTTAGGCCAAACCAGGAAAGCACGGGAGATTTACTTCCTGAAAGTACATCGGAAAAGCAAATTGGTGTTTTCAATCGACATTGGCTTCAAGGTCACTGTTACTGACATCAGATTTGAGATCGCGATATTTTAATAATTGCTAATAACTTAACAGTATTACGCTGGTCTGGATTATTAATCCAGTGACTTTTTCAAATCAGCACCATCTCCACATGGGGACCTATCGGAAACCGCACTGATCAGGATATTTCTGTGCTGCTTGACAGCTCTATCAAAAAGAACTCCCAATTTGACTATCGTGATGAGCTTGAGGGGATTGTAATTGGTCAAATTGTAATTATTCCCCGCTTAGGAACTGGGCATAGCTGAGTAATTTTCCACATTGCCAGGGAGATGTCAGAGTTGGATCTGCAATGAAACAGCTTCCCCAGCGACACGCCTTGTTGTGCAGCACAAATCTTCACTCCTATTGCAGGAATGAGTCAGGGCCTATTGCCTTAGTCGTCTCTACTGTGTTCAGCTGTTTCTTCATGTAACGTGTAGCGATTAGAATTGGTTGAAGATTGGCATCTGTGATTCTGTGGGCATCATGATGACGGTGAGTTGAATCGTCGACTCAACACCCCTGGCTAGGATGGTACAGATACTATTTCCTTGTTTTTTACACTGATGTGCAGAGCTGATCCATTGATAGACTGGGAATAATTTTGGAGCCTTCTCCACCAGTTCGTTGTTTAATCGTCAATCACGATTTTTGGCCGGATGTGGCAGGCTGCAAAGGTTTCATCTTGGTGTATTGACCTTGTGACAATTTCTCTCACGATCATATGATTTGGTTTCATTTGATTTGATAGGAGTCATTGGCACATGTATCTAAGTAGAGTGAAACTCTTTTTTATACACAGTTCTGGCAGATCGTAGTGAGAGTTGGAGCTGCCTTTTTTTAGAGACATGGAGTGGCCGAAATGTAAAAGTCTACTTCAGCTGTCTGTTTTTGAAGAGCCATAAAATAGCTAGAAATTAAAATAGATTGCTTCAGCATTAGTGAAAAAAGGGCCTTTGAGAAGGGAATTATTCCAAGACAAAAGAAAGGACAATCTGATTCGCAAAATTCTGAAACATGCCAACATTGTGATAAAGAAGGTTATTTTTTTAAAAAATTGATGATTTGTAACAGAACACAGATGAAATAATGAAATTGTAGCACAAAAACCTTGAAGAATCACTACAAAAAGTAACTTACTCTGATCTCAGTAAGGATTCTTTTCATCCACAAAAACAGCAACTCAAGTTATCTTTCAGAAGCTAGCCGCGCCTTTGAAACTATTTACAATAGTAATAAGTTCTACTTAAATATTTGGTAAATAATCATGGGCACAGATTTCAACGTAATTATAAAACCTTAAAAAGATGCCTGGCATGTCTTGTCTAATTCGCTAAGAAAAAGGTTAACAGTAGAAATAATAATAATATTACAAATTTCGTAACAGAATCAACGTTTGAATGTAAAATGTGATAATGGAATTTGATAAGAGATAGCCTGCCCATTGGAGAATAGAATTCATGCTAAAAAGAGCACAGCCCCGAACTTTGGAATGCATTATAGAAAGATCCCAAGGCCTAGAGATAACGACAATCGTTAAACATCCGAAACAAATAAGAAGCTCGGGCTGTCCATAGGAGTGTCCATCATTGATCAGTTGTTTTACAAGACTGGTTCTGCAGAAGGGGAGTGGAGGGGATAATGACAAGGCTGTGTATGATCATTGCAACACAGAACGTATAAAAATACTGTCTTTTTACTGCAAAATCGAAGTGGGTCATTGATTTGCCGTCTGATCTGAGCTAAAGATTAAGGAAACGATTGTCTTATGTCAAAGCCAGATGCGAGGAAGATCCTTTGGTATATTCCCAGCATTAACCAGGTTTTGCTTGAATTAAAGTCCATTCCGTGCCAGTGCCCTGTCTGCCTCCAGAGTCTGACTCTCGCTGGGGAATCTCGCTCCTACAATAAGCAAGGACCTGCAGATCATAGGGTAAAGGAAAACCTGAGACTGAAACACAGAGGCTACACCAGAAAGGGAATACAATAGGCAACATTAATGTGAGCAAGATCAGCATTATTTGAAGTTAGAGAGTGCATTCCTCAGTTTAATAATGGCTGGGAAGATATGCTCATGAGCCGCTGGTTGTGTGTTCAAGCTTCTATATTGTCTGCATGATGGAAGAGATTGTAGAAGATCCAGGGTTCGATGGGTCTTTGATCATGTTGTCAGCCTTTCCGTGGCTGCGAGCTGTGTAAATGGGGACAATGGATAGGACGTTGATTACCGTGATGGCATGGGCTGTGCACACAAACTTCTGACATTTGTCTTACTGTCCTGGGCGGGGCTGTGGCCACACCAGGTTATGATGCACCCAGATAATTTGCTGTCAGTGGTGCATTTGCAGACATTGGTAAGGGTCCTTGTGGACATGTTAAATGTCCTGAGCTGCCAGAGAAAGAAGAGGCGTTCTTGTGCCATCTCGGCTGTAACATCGACATGGGAGGTCTGTTATCGTTACTCCAAGCAACTTAATGCTTTCCACTCTTTCAACTTCAGTTCCATTGATGCAGATGGAGGCATGCTCTCCTCCTTTCTTTGTGAAGTCATTGATCAGTTAGTTAGTTCTGTCGACGTTGAAAGAGAGGATGGCCTCAGTGCAGCACATCACTAAGTCTTCTATTTCCGTTCTGTATTTTGACTTGCCATCATTTACATACCTGTCCTACTATGATGGTGTCATCAGTGAACATGAAGATGGCATTCGTTCAAAATTTGGCAATACAATCATGGGTGTACAGGGAATATAGTAGGGGGGCTGAGGACACATCCTTTGGAATTTCAGTGTAGAATGTTATCACGGAAGAGACACACTTACCTATTTTCACTGATTGTACTGTGGGTCAGAAAGCTGAGGATACAGCTTCAGAGGGTGGAGCAGAGACTAAGGTCAGGGAGTTTTGTGATTATTCTGAAGGGAATAATGGTGTTGAATGTGAACCTATAGTCAATGAGCAGGAATCTGACGTGGGTGTCCTTGTTGTCCAGATCTTCCAGGGATATGGCACCCGCTATGGACCCATTCCACTGGTAGGCAAACTGTAGGGGATCGAGGCAGGCTAGGAGACTGGAACTGATGTGGACCATGACTAGCTTCTCGAAGAACTTCATTCCCCTCAGTCTCCTGCGCTCTAAAGAGAAATGTCCCAGCTTATCCAACCTCTCCCTATGACTCTGCCCCTTGAGTCCAGGCAACATCCTTGTAAAGTTCCAGTTTAATACCATCCTTCCTATAGCAAGGTGACCAAAACTGTACACAATGCTGAACTTGGAAATATTTGGAACTGTACGTTTTACTCTGCTGCCAATTATTATGCTGCTGTGATATTGTTTTATTTTTTGTGTTATTCTGAAATCTTTTTATTCATTGAATCCTCTGACGGTAATCCCCTCGGGTGAACGTTCTGACTGCTTGAATTTGAATCAATCTATTTTGTTTGAACTGATATTTTGAGGCCGCTGTATATCAGAAAACAGGAAGAGATGATGGATGATTGTGCACTGTGTCTCCTTTACTGGACCAGCTTGTCTCTCTAGGCACCTAAGGCTTTTATTGTGGGCCAGAGTACCTCAGAATCGTTACATCACAGAAGAAAGCTATTTAGCCCATTGTAGGTGCATGCACATAGAACATTACAGCTCAGTACCTACAACATCATTCAGCACTGCCGACAGATCCACCGACCTTACTGTCAACCCTAAATTTACTAACTCATCCTTCTATGCCCTCATGAAGGTAATTTTCAAAAGGCCAACAACAGTCACTCGAAAGCAGTATACCACCAGAACTAAACTCCAGGATGAACATCCCCCATCAACTACCACCTTCTGTTTGCTTTCAGCTAGCCAATTTGTGATCCAAACGCTAAATCACTCGCAATTCCATGTCTCCATATTTTCTGGGAGAAAATAAGGACTGCAGTGTTTGAGATCAGAGTCGAGAGTGTGGCGCTGGAAACGCACAGCAGGTCAGGTTCCATCCGAGGAGCGAGGAGAAAATGAAGACTGCAGATGCTGCAGACCAGAAAACTGATTCCTGATGAAGGGCTTTCAAGAGAAACATCAACTTGCATGCATGTTGGACGCTGCCTCATCTGTTCTGCTTTTCCAACACCACACTCTCCATATTTTCTGCAATAGTCTACCATGGGGGACCTTATCAAACACTTCACTGAAATCCATACACCTCACTTTACCCTCATCCACCTGTTTGGTCACCTTCTCAATGAACCCGGTAAGATTTGTGAGGCATGACATACCCTTCACAAAACCTTGTTGACTATTCCTAATCTAATGATTCCTTTCTAGATGATAGTAAATCTTATCTCTTATAATCCTTTCCAACACTTTACCCACAACCGAAGTAAGACAGGTATATAATTACCAGGGTTGTCTCTTCTCCATTTCCTGAGCAAGGGGACAATGTTTGCTGTCCTCCAGTCTTCTGGCACTGCTCCTGTTGACAATGGCGATGTAAAAATCTGAACAGATGGTTGTGTAAACTCCTCCCTAGCCTCTCAGAGAATCCTAGGATAAATCCCATCTGGCCCAGGGGACTTATCTGTTTTCTCACTCTCCAGAACTGCTAACATCTCCACATTAGGAACTTCAATCCCGTCTAGTCTAATAGCCTGTATCTCAGTATTGGCCTCGACAGCATTTTCTTTTTCCATTGTGAATACTGATTCAAGTATTAATTTACAGTCTGTCCTATCTCCTCAGACTCCACACACAACTTAACATTACTGTCCTTGGTTGCCATTAATCTTCATGTGGTCATTCTTTTATTCATGACATACTGATAGAAAACTTGAGAGTTTCCCTCGATTCTACTTGGCAAAGACTTCTCATGCTCTCTCCTGGCTATTCTTAGCTCTTTTTTAAAGTCATTCCAGACTAACTTGTAACTCTCAAGCATCCGAACTGAGCCTTCACGTTTCATCTTTACATAAGCCTCTTTTTTTCCTCTTGACAAGAGATTCAACTTCTTCAGTAAACCACAGCATCCTCACTCGACCACTTCCTCCTTTCCTGCCATGTATAAACTTATCAAGGACATACAGTAGCTGTTGTTTGAAAAAGCTCCGCACTTAAATTGTATCCAACCTCTGCAGCTTCCTTCCCCATCCTATGCATCCTAAAACCTTTCCTAATCGCATCATAATTGCCTTTCCCCCAGCTATAACTCTTATCCTGCGGTATACACCTGTCCCTTTCCATCGCTAAGGTAAACATAACTGAATTGTGGTCACTATCAGCAAAGTGTTCACCTACCACCAAATCTAACATCTGGTCTGGTTCATTACTCAGTACCAAATCCAATTTGGCCTCGGCCCTTGTTGGCCTATCTACATACTGTGTCAGGAAACCATTCTGCACACATTGGACAAAAACTGACCCATATAAAATAATTGAATAGCAGCATTTCCTGTCAATATTTGGAAAGTTAAATTCTTCCATAACAACTACTCTGTTATTTTCGCTCCTATCCAGCATCACCTTTGTAATCCTTTCCTCTACATCTCTGGAACTTTTCAGACGGCAATAGAGAACTTTCAACAGGGTGACCTCTCCGTTTTTGTTTCTAACCTCTTCCCATACTATCTCAGTAGGCAAGTCCTTATCAAGCATCCTTTCTTCCAAGGTAATGCTGTCTTTGATTTTCAATGCAACCCCACCCTCCCCCACCCCAACCCGCACCCCGCCCCACTTTTAGTACCTTCCTTGTTCTTATTGAAGCATCTAAACCCCGGACCCTCCAACGATCAGTCCTGTCCCTGCTCTATCTATTTCTCCAAAATGGCCACAACATCAAGCTGTACAAGTGCACAATTTGGAAACAGGGATTTTAAACGAGGGTGAGTTGGATAGATCAGAAGACAGCATGAGGGGAGATAGACAGGAACGGATAGAAAATGGAAGTTTTATTTAGAAATTCTCATGGACGGCAAGGTCTTTATCTATTGCCATACCGTTTGAGCACTGTGCGGATACTGGCTGTGATTCCAGAGCAGTTATCGCCAATAATATCACAGAGCTGAGTTGGTGACAGTTAACCAGAGTCCAAAAGGCCAAGTGTTTTTTTTTCTCTACAGTGAGAAGGTGATTTAATTTAAACAGACTGGGTGAACAGCAGCAGGAACTGAGAACCCCCTCAATACTGAGATACTGCGCCAGAGAATCTCAGTGAGGTGGATCACTGACAGAGGGGAAATCAGCATCTCAGTGTGGGCCAAATAATGATTGAGAAAGATTGCACACCACTTCCGTGGTTTTGTAATACACATTTCAATTTATGGAGCTCAATATCATGAGTGTACCTTATTTCTTTGTACTTCCCATAATTTAGTACGGACAGAAAATCATTTTGTCACAGTATTTTGAGTTCAATAAACAAATTTTACTCATCAATCCTCACTTTAGATGTATCCTTGAATCTGTTCTACATATGAGTTATAAAGAGTAACATTCCAATACTGATGACTGGGGAATATTATTGTCCCTCCCTCCAGTCTGAACTGCCATGTCCCCCAATTCTCTCTGTTTTCTGTCTCCTCCACAATACCATATTCACAATGTAATTGCAGTCCAGTAAATGACACTTCAACACAGTTCACTAACATCGATAACATCAATAGTACAGGCCTCATCTGCCTCTCTCTAAACCTGGAATAACAATCTGAATTGCATTTGTCACGTACAATTCTCTGTTAACATATCCATGCCATTTGACTGTTACAACCCCACATTTCTCAGACTCACATTCGCCTCAGATCATGAATTATAAAAATTGTTCAATTGAAATTCTGATGCTTGATCAATAGTTCCAGGATGCATGTTTCCATTTATAATCAGAGACGCATGTGTACGTTCTGATAAACTTATGGCATTATTCCTGCATCAAAGACAGATTGAATGGTTACAATCAATTGATCTACCGGCCTCAAGATTTGTTCCATCTGTCACCCTCACATAGCCCATCCAGAAAATGACAGTTTGAATCATTGTTTTGAATTTGAATAAAACAATATTGAATTGAAAGGCGTTGGCTGGAGCTGTTTGTTCAGTGACTGTGATTGATGTCAGTCTCCGTGGATCCGAGATGTGTCACTGGAGGGTTTGCCTCTTCTATTAATTAAGGATTGGATTCAAAGTGTTATCCCAGTATGGACTAAATGGGATCAGCAGCTCGAGAGACAGGGGGAGGAGAGATCATTCTCTGAGAACATTAGACTGGAATGTTCCATTAATGGATCAGAATCTGAGAACAATAGACTGGAATATTACAATAACAGGCAGGAGTTTATCCTCGGGTCTTTACTCCCTTTCTAAGCCTTGGATATCATTAGCATCACGGATCGAAGATATCCTTTGGATTATTCAAGGTGGTTACTATCACATCCTCGCTATAGTTGGTGTTCCTGGTAAGTCATTCAATCTGACCATTAAACTGAGTTGAACTGAATTGCTGTTCATATTCAAATTTTAAAATTTGGAAGTCATCATTTTCAGATCCAGTCAAAAATTTTATTTATTACTGATTATAACTAGCAAATTACTATTCACAATATACTCAACAATACACGAGGAGAAACCACACTGTTCTTAATCTCCATTATCTTTTTTCTTCATTCATATTTACAATTCTACATATTCTCCCCACTCACCAATCCTGCCCAAGTCCACATACCGGATATTTCAGTCACCTTCTCAGCCTCAATGCAACTGCTGAATAATCCATCGTTTGTGCCTTTGGTAAATCCAGATATAACCGTTTTAAGTCCCTTCAAACTATGCTTACGTCACAAAATATTTGCACTTGAGATGGGTAATTTGTTCTCTCCACAGAATCTGTCAGATGGACAGACAGTGCATGGTGGTCAAGTCATTTACTCATAATCGAGCGGCACAGAATAATAATCTTTTGGTGTCTCCTGAAGGAAGTTGATGAAATGCAAATGAAATCATCACCACTCGTTTTCAACAGAAGCATATCTGTTTGCCTCATGTCCTCTAGAGAAGGCAATGGGTTATCCTTTCATGTTCAGGTCGCTGTGTGACTGCAAACCCACAGAAATGTGGTTTACTCTTTATTATCCTGGGCAACAGCTGAATCAGTCACTCAGTTCAAGATCAGCATTGTGGGCGGCACGGTGGCATGTGGTCGGCATGGTGGCACTGCAGTTAGCACTGCTGCCTCATAGCACCAGAGACCCGGGTTCAATTCCCGCCTCAGGCGACTGACTGTGTGGAGTTTGCACGTTCTCCACGTGTCAGCGTGGGTTTCCTCCGGGTGCTCCGGGTTCCTCCCACAAAGATGTGCAGGACAGGTGAATTGGCCATGCTAAATTTCCCGTAGTGCTAGGTAAGGGGTAAATGCAGGGTATGGGTGGGTTGCGCTTCGGCGGGTCGGTGTGGACTTGTTGGGCCGAAGGGCCTGTTTCCACACTGCAATGTAATCTAATCTAATCTATAACGCGCTGGCCTGACCAGGGCTGCACACATCCCATGAGGGAAGAAGAAAAGGAAAAATAGCTCCCTTTCTCTGCCTGATTTCCATGTTCCTGCAAGTCATTTCCATTCAGGTAGGTGACCATTTCCTGTTTCAAGTGAATTCTTTCTGATTGAATCTCCCTCTGAACGTGATATACATATCCTTCGACACCTCTGGTGATGACTGACGCACAGATGTAAGAAACTTCAAAATTCCAGAGAGAATTCAAAATGCAGAGAGAAGGAATGGCTTTTTATACCACAGGACAGAAGCTGAGACAGCTAAATGAGGGAACAGAATTATTGTTGTTGAGATAGTATTTGGAGTATTGTGCACAGATTTTCTTTCCATTATAAGGAATAATCCTCTTGGCAGAAAGAGTATAAAGGAGTTTCACCAGACTAATTGTTGGGATGATTGTACCATCAGGAGTGCATGAGGATTAATCTGTTGCGCTTTGAAGAAATAAGAGGTGATTGCATTGAAACTTAAGGTGATGGACAGTCACTCATAATATTCCAAACAGAACTAATACGGTGATAAATTCCATGTTTTTTTACTTGATTTACATGATGCTCGGTGGCTTAAAAGACTCTGAGAATGTTCATCTCAGTCAACGCCACTCCCCATTTCGATTGAGAGAGAGAGAGCCAGTCTTTAACTAAACTCTTCCAACATTAATATAGTGCATTTGGTGTGTGATCATACATAGAACTTCACGTTATCCACCATCGCGACAGGAGCCAAAGTACCTTCATTGTAAAACAGTTAACTATCCCCACCAGCTTCTGACCCCCACGGAGAACATGGGTCTGTCTTCTTGGAGATGGAAGATGACTCCTTGAGGCTTGGCACAAAACATTTGGCTTCCTTCCTCACTGCCGGCAAAACACGTTAAAGTATCATTTGTTCCACAGGCAATGGAGCCACGAGGAACATAGTGAGCAGTCTATGAGTGCAGTATCTGCTCCATTCGTTTGCCAGGTTGGAGCATCAATGACACCCTCCTATTCCTGTGTAAGTGTCTCGAGGGGTGAATGGTCTCCTCCTGGTTCCATAGAACTGGTTTAGCGGTCTTACTGAACTCTGCCTGTTCCTGTTTAACAGCTCAATGTACTGACCTGACGCCTCCCCTTCCTGTGGAACAGGCAGGAGGATTGAATGAGCTGTCCCTCTTCTTGTTCAGTCATTTCGATGGGCTGACTAGTTTCCACATATCCGGGTGTCACCAGCTTGAGGTGCTGAATGAGCTCCTCTTTTAACTGTGCAAATGTGCAGTGCCTGGCCGTTCTGTTACATGAATTTTACCGACACTTTAACAGCACAAACGTGAATGTTTTTTGGGTCTTGCTGAATATAGACACAGACAGGTTCAGGAGCTGAGTGGGGAAAAAAAATTCTGAATATTGTGTGATCTTCAGTGATCACTCCACTTCTGATCTTGGGATAGATGGGGCGCGCCGGGAATGGGGGCACATAGACGTTGACGAAGGAGCTGAAGATGTTTGTGCTGAGGAAATTAATCTGAGGATCTCCTGAAGAGATGTCCCGGGACTGAGAGGATTGTCGGCCACCGACCACAAACATCTTCCTTTGTGCTCTGACAGACCCCAGCCAGTGAGGAGGTTAGACCTGATTCTCATTAAGCTCAAATAAGTAGGTGGTCCCGCTGACATCCTCAGTCAACTACTGCCTTGATATCAAGGCCATTCACTCTTTCCTGAGCCCCTGTGTTCGCCTCTTGTTCATATCAATAGGTGACGGTGTATGTGTGAAGAGTGTTTTCCTCTCACAGAGGGTAAGCACTGTCAGGAATTATCTAGACTAGAGAGTTAGGGGAGCTACATCACTGAAAGTATTTAAAGAGGTGGTACATGAATCTTTGACCTGTCAGAGAGCTGAGGGATGTGAAGAACTGGGCATTAAGGAGGAGTTAATGCTCACAGTAGATCAGCCATGATCGTATACAATGGCTTGACCGTCCGAATTACCTATTCCTGTTCCTTATGTTTTCATTTTCTGAAATTTCAAAGTAAACGGCTGTAATTTTCCTGGATGTACTGTATTTGTATGTTGTAATCAGAGAGAGCAAAGCATTTTTGAGTCATCTCTGAGTGAGGTATAGAGCTTTATTCATAACGAATCCTGGTCTAGACCAAGACCAACAAATGAAACACAAGTTTCAGTGAGGGGGCACTCAGTAAACAGACCAGAGGCGTCTTTCAAAACCAACCTGGATTTCCAAATAACATTTCCAATCCATACCATTTGTGTGTGACAGTTGTGAGGGATTATTTGAGATCCTGTGTTACTGTGGACCAGGTATTTGGAGCAAGTGGCCCCCATCTGCACCTTACAGGAGCTGTGAGAGGCTGAATGCACCATAGTAACACGGGACTGTGGAGCAAGAGTGGGTCATCAGACACTTTGTCACGGCTCTACCATGCACTATGATCTGATTAAGGTCTCAGCAGCACTTTTCTGTCAGTGTACCATTTCCTTACATTCATTTGTCTTTCAAATGTCTTACATAGATAATTTTGAACAAATGGTAATATCTAAGCATCACAATCTTCTGTGGAAGGGAATTCACACCTGAACAACCCTTTGAGAATCTCTTGTTCGTGTTCTGACCAATGTTGGAGGGTCACTGATGTCTTCTCCCACTCCTCTATTGGTGAAAACAAATTTTAAATGTAACCAGTTGAGTGCTGTGTCCAATGATATAGGTATCGGACTGGGTAATTTTCTGGAAAAATCTGAGACACAGAAAGTTGAACTGTGAACACATGGTAAAATAATAGAGTGTCTCAGATATTTTTCTGACTTTGCACTTATTCTGCTCACACAAATGTCTGGGATTGCGGATTTCTTCCCGGAGCAGTTGGATTTGGTTGAATTCCCTTTGCTTCAAGCTGTACAGAGATTCCTATGAATCCTCATCAGGAATCTTCCACGAGTGGTAAAGATGACTCAGGAATTTTCTACTCTCACGCCTTGTTTTCAGCCAGAACAAAGTAAGAGAGATAGACCAATTGGTTGCTGCTTCTGAAGCAAGTAATATTTTTCTCCGTCTCCGTGTGGAAAAATACAAGAATGTCAACTGAACACCAAACTGGACCATGTGCACTCTCCATGTACATTCTCTGGAATGGATGATAATAGACTGTATGCTGTATGCAGCATCATTGCTATAGTTGTGCACAGTGCCTTTCATTAGCAAAAGAAAATAATGTGCCCGTTTTATGATTTGTTGAGATGTTTATATGCATCTGCGTAATTTTTAAAAATGGTTTGATATCTTTTTAATATTTGTGTTAATACCAATGCATCTCATTCAAAACATTATTATCTAGCTTTAGTCTTAACGAGAGAAAATATGTATCCAACTGAAAGACTTCCCTGAAAATCGTGGTTCAATAAGATTTCTCATCTGAGATCTAAACAGATAATACCCGACAACAGAAGGCCTTCATTTCAGGAATGCGTAAAGGGAAGCATCTTTGAACATCTTTGAAAGGAATTGTATACGTTTTTTTCAGTTTAGAGGATCAAAACAGCACCCAGTGTATCTGATGTGGTCTCAGCAATGCCCTGTACAGGTACAGTGAAACATTCCTAATTAAACTCAATACCCGTTGCCACAAACAGCATCATTCCACTTACCTTCCGAATCACTTGCTGCATCTGCAGACAGACTTCATATGATTCATGTACCAAGAATATGAAAAACATCTGCATCACAGAGTTCTGCAATTTCTCTCCATTTAAATTGTTCCCGACTGCAATAGACAACTCACATTATATTATTTCTGCTGAGGGTACGCTCACTAACCTTCCCTGTCTACATCATAATGCAGATTCGCTACCTCCATTTGAAGATCTACTGAATGATCATTTTGGTGTACAAGGTAGTTCAGCTTTGATCCATTCAGTCCCTTCATCCAAATATTTTACATAGGTTATTGATCATTGATGACCCTACCGTGATCTCTGAGTCAAAACTAATGACACTTTTGTTTAAAAAATCATATATCTCTACTGTCTATTTCCTGTTAGTGACAGCTTCCCTGTTCCTGTGCAGCATTTCAGGCGGTTTGAATGGCCTCGTCCTGGGCTGTGTAATATACAAAACGAGCTGAATTACTTCATCCTATATTCCTGTGTAATTCCTTGGAGCGGCAGAATGGTCTCCTCCCGTCTCATTGTAACGATCTAGTCTGGCTGAATGGGATGGTCCTGTACCCTGTAATCGCATTGAGGGAACAACACATGGGGTAGGGACAGCAGTATATCTCTGTAACTGCTTAGAGGGGTGGTATGAGGGAACAACACATGCGGTCGGGGCAGCGGTATGTCTCTGTAACGGCCGGGAGCTTGGATTGAGGGAACAGCACATGGGATAGGGGCAGCAGTATATTCCTGTAACGGCCGGAAGGGTAGATTGACGGAACAACACATTGGAAAGGGGCAGCAGTTGGCCATTTCGCAGCACCATTCAGAATGCTCATGGCTGATACGAGTGTGTCTGACCGTCTGTCTCCTGTCTGTTCTTAATAAACATTGACTCTCCTGTCCAGCAAAGATCAGTCAAGCTCAAACTAAAATGCCTTAATTAACCGAGTCTTCACTGCTCCCTGAGGATGAGAACATCAAGATAGCACAACAGTAAAGGGAAAGGGACATCCTTCTTTCAATGTGGGACACATTTTTTAAAAACTGTGTTAACCTCATATCAAATCACTGCCCCTTTTCGGATATAGTGGTACAATAACTAGGAATATACATTAATCATTCTGCACTGCAATCTTTTCCCACATTACCAATGACTGTTTCCAATCAAATATGATGCTGCTGCTGTCTCAGGAAGAGAATACCTGATAGCATAACGTCACACGAACATTTAAAAAGGAGCAGAATTAGACCACTGTGCCTATTGAGTCTGCTATACCATTCAGTCATTTCTAAGATGTTCCTCAGCATCATTCTTCTATCTTCTCCCTAGAATCCTTGATCTCCTTATAAATCAAAAACGTATTTATTTGTGTCTTAATGGCACTCGCGTCTATGTCTTAATGTGCATTTATGTGTCTGTGTGTCCATTTGCTTGATACTTTTGTATTTGTGTGACGATGTCTGTCTGTCTTTGTATCAGCCTGTTTGTTTCTATCTGTGTTTGTGTATATTTGTGCGTGACTGTTTATGTCTTTGTGTGCTTCTACGTGTGTGCATGATTATCTCCTTGTAAGCATTGTGTATGTTAGTATATTGGGGTATTTACCAATACATCTGCGCATTTCAACGCCTGCATCTCTGTGCAATGGGGTGTCTGTTAGTCTGCAAGTGAGAGAGATGAGTTTAGAACTGACAGTGGGTTTGAATTGATAATTGCTCTTTACTGAACACTGCTCCTTATTCGGTTGCTGGGACGTGGATGTTTCAGATACTCCACAAAAGGCCTCCTGGGGTCCTCTCCGGCTCCCTCCAGGTTTTTCCACACACATATCAGGGTAGGGGCTGAGGGAGCGGATATCCAGCACTCCTCCACCAGGCTTGGCCCTTTCTTTCCTATTCCACGTTGTTTCTCCTAGGATGGGAGAAAGGGAGGGAATGACTGAGGGTGGGAGTGGATGGCCCTGCTGTTAGTGCCAGGCTAGGTGAGGTGTGACATGGTGAGGTGGCCGGAGGGAATCTGTCCATAGTACTATATCCATGAGATGCTATTAGTGTCAGGGGCTATTGCGTCAAGGACAGAAAATGTGGGGGAGGGAAGGTGCTGAATTCAACAGTGAGAGTGGTCGTGCTTGAGCCTTATTTGGAGAAAGAGTATGAGCCTTGGTAGAGGGTAGGTGCTGTAACAGATATACAGTGAGTGTGAGGGAACAGTGACAATATACGGTGACACTTATCCTGACAGAGCGGGGTGGATATTGATGCTTGTCATGTATTGCTGGACATGTCTTCAGATCATCTCAGCATCGAGGTGAGCCTCCCCGAATGTCTGATCCAAGTCTATCACTAATAACGACAGAGGCTCTGTCCATCAGATTCCACAGAATCAGTTTGGGTGGGTCTTACAAATAACAAGGAGAAACAAACTTGTGTTATATATCTGAACCAAAACTGTCGCGCAAATATTTTGAATCATATGCTCTGGAAGTTATATATGCAACCATATGCAAAGGGAAGCTATGACATACTGATATTATCACTGGGCTCTTAACCCAGAGAAACAGGTAATGTTCTGGGGACATGGTTTCAAATCCTGCCATGGCCGATTGTGGAATTTGAATTCAATAATTATGGAATAGGAAAGAAAGGGCCAAGCCTGGTGGAGGAGTGCTGGATATCCGCTCCCTCAGCCCCTACCCTGATATGTGTGTGGAAAAACCTGGAGGGAGCCGGAGAGGACCCCAGGAGGCCTTTTGTGGAGTATCTGAAACATCCACGTCCCAGCAACCGAATAAGGCATCAAGTGTTGATGATGATCAGGAATCCATTGTTGATTGTTGGAAAAACTCATCTGGTTCACTAATGTCCTTTAGTGAAGGAAACGGCTGTTCTTACCTGGTCTGACCTGCATGTCACTCCAGATCCAAGGCAACACTGTTGACGCTTAGTTGCCGTCTGGCATGGCCAGTAAATCCTGGTTATCCAGGTAAACACTCATCCTGTGAATGAGCAACAAGTACTCGTAGCTTCTGCAGTAATAATGGATGGTGTCAAGTTGCATCGAAACTGAGTTAATTTAGTGACTGCTAATGTTGTGAAAAATAAATTCCATAAGTGTATATCAGGAAGTTTGAATAGTGTGTTGTGAACCAAACTAGAGAGCAGGTTATTTCGGATTTGGTGTTGTGTGATACTGATTAAGGATGATCAGCCATGATCATATTGAATGGTGGTGCAGGCTCGAAGGGCTGAATGGCCTACTCCTGCACCTATTGTCTATTGGGTGGTCGGAAGGACTAATTACTGACCTTGCTCTGAAGCAGCTTTGGAGGAATAGTGACATTAATATGTTGTATTTTACGTGGCGTCTGCATTCAATGTAGAATGTTTGAACATTCTGGTCAAACATAATAGAAACACAGAGGCTAGAGTGTCAAGTTCGCTCCAATGAATTGGAAAATACAATATAACATTCAGTAGGAGAGCAATTGTTGTCAGATCCATATAGTTTTACAGTACGGAGACAGGCCATTCGGCCCAAACTGGTCCATTTCGAAGAAAATGTCCATTCACAATAACCCCATTTCCCTGCCATTTCCCTGTATCCTTCTAATCCTTTCCTACCTGTGTATTTGTCGAATGTACTTTAAATTTTGTGAATGTACCTGCCTCAACCACTTCTGCTGGCAGCTCATCCCATATGCATACAACCCTGTGTGTAAATGAAAGTACCCCTTAGGTTCTCTTTTATTCTTTCCTCTCTGACCTTAAATTGATGCCCTCTAGTCCATGATTGCCCAGTCCTGGGGAAAAAAAGACTGAGTGCATTGACTCTATCCATGCCTCCCATGATCTTGTACACTAATATCAGATCTTCCTCAGCCTCATACATTCTAAAGTAAAAACTCATATCTTGTTCAACCTTTTACTATAACTCAGACCATTGAGTCTTGGCAACATCCTTGTAAATTTCTTCTGCACTCTTTCCAGTTTAATAACATCCTTCCTCCAGCAAAGTGAACAAAACTGAACATGACGCTACAAGTATGGACTCACCATCATCTTGTGTAACTGCAACATAACTCCCTAATTTTGATACTCAGTGCTCTAACTGAGGAAGGCCAGTGAGCCAAATGCCTTTTTCAGTGCTTTTTCTACCTGAGACTCGACTTACAGAGAACCGTGCACCTGAATTCCAAGGTCCCTCTGTTCCACTGCACTCCTTAAGGCCCTGCCATTCACCATGAAACTCCTGCCTTGATTTGACTTTCTAAAATGCAAGAACTTACACTTATCTGAATTAAACTCCATTTGCCATGTCTCGGCCCACTTCCTCACGTGATCAAGGTACTGCTGTAATTTCTGAAATTTCTGATAACCTTCGTCACTGTCCACAATACCGCATATTTTAGTGTCACCCCTTGAAACGTACAAATCATGCTTGTACATTCTCATCTAAATCATAGGTATGTGTAATATATGAATGTATATGGTCCTAGCAGCGACCCGTGAGGCATTCCACTCATCACAGGCCTCCAGTCCGACAAGCCTCCTTCCAAGTCATCAAGGCAATTTTGGACCTAATTTGCCAACTCCCCCTCAATTCCATTTGATCTATCCTTCCAGAGCAGCGTACCATTTGGAACCTTATTGAAGGCCTTACTGAAATCCATATAGATTATACATATATATATATACAACTATGCCCTTGTCAAAGTTACTGGTCACTTCATCAAAGCCGTCTAACAAATTTGTGAGCCATAATCCCACTTTCACAAGGCCCTGTCTTTCTAAATGCATGTATATCTTCTCCCTCAGAATCTTCTCAAGTAACTTACCTGCTACAGATTTTAGGTTTACTGGTCTATAGTTCCCCGGTTTTTCTTTGTAGCCCCTCTTGAATAACGGCACAGCATTCACTACCCTCCAGTCCTCCAGGACCTCACCCGTGGGTTACCGATGATGCAAAAGTACCAACCAGGGCCCACGCTATTTCTTTCCTGTCCTCCTGCAGTGTTCCTGAATATATATGGTCAGGACCAGAAGATTTATAGAAATACTACAAAGTCTGAAAAATATGTCCATTTATTTCAGGTAAAACACCCAAGAGTGAGAAAGTGAGATAACAATGATTAGCATAATAAATTAAAGATTATATTAATCACAGGAAGTGACTTCAGAAGAATTCCAGACATTGTGGAATCCTGAGAATTCTCAGAAATTTACGATCCAGAAAAGGAGGGTGATTTAACGGGTAAGTAAATCAAAAAGCGAACATGCATGCAACAAACAGGAACACAAAGACTGCATAAATCTATGATCTATATTACAAAGGAAAGAGAAAAGCATAATCAAATGTGGAAATCTACAACCAGGAGAGACGAGCTTATTAGGGATAACAGGGAAATGGCCACGAAAATGACCAGTTACTTTGCATCTGTCTTCATGGAGGAAGATCCAGAAAATCACCCAGAAATACGAAGTAATCATATAGGACTTGTGGATCGAAAGACATAAAGTCAATTTATATCAGTAACAAGGCTGTACTAGAACATGCAGCTGGATTGAGCATTGCTAACCTTGACAAACCAGATATACTTCATACCAAAATCTTCCGAAATAAACCACTAATAGAAGTATTAGGTGTAATGTCGATTACTGTGTTATATTTCCCAGTGCATTCTGCATAGTCTGGAAGCCGTTGTAGATAAATGGACATTAGTAAACGTGATCCAAGCACCATAGATTAACGTTAGTGATCCAAGCATCTACAAAGGGAAGAAGAGATAGTGTGGAGAACTGCAGACCAATTGACTTGATATTTGTGGGGAAACTGTTGGATTATATTATATAGGATGTAATATTCGTTATTTAGAAATTAACAGCAACACTTGAGAGAATCAGTATGCATTTCTGAAAGGGAAGTCATACTTGAGAAGCTTTGGAATTGTTTGAAGATGATTCTTACAGCATAGATAATGGGGAACCAATGCAATTGGCATATTTTAGATTATCAGAAGGCTTTTTATAAGAACTCACGCACTGAGTTCGTAAATGCAATGAATGCGAAGGGTATTTGGAGGAAAATATGCAAGTGGTAAGTTAAAGTTTGGATTGCCTTGCTTTAAGGGAGTCAGAATATAGATGTAAAGGCATGTTGAAGCCGTTTAACAGCTTGTTGGTGAGTACTGTACTTGGAATATTGAGTACAGTTTTGATGACCAAATCTGAGAAAGAATACACTGACCACAGAGGAAGTTCAATGGATATTCTCCAGATTAATCCCTCAGTTGGCGAGATTGCGTTGTGAGGAAACTCGGCCTGTGTTCTCTAGCGTTTCAAAGAATAAGAGATGGGTCACTGTGAAATTTATGAAATTCACAAAACACGTGACAAATTGAAAATTAACAGGATGTTTCTCCGGCTGCCTAATCCACATTCAAGGGAATTAATGGCAGGATAAAGAACAACCATTTAAGGCTGCAATAAGGAGGAAATTCTGCACGCGTAGGGGACTAACTAACACAGGGGCATGGAAACCTGCTTGCAGGGCAAGATTCGGGAGAATTCACAGATATTCCACAAGTGTGTTCGGCGGAACAGAATAACCAGGGAACAGGTAGGCCTCATTAGTGACATACCAAGTGGCATCCAAATGAAGTTTAGTGTTAGGAGACAGAAGGTGGTGGTAGACGGCTGCTTGTGTGACTGGAGGAAAGTGTCCAATGGAAAACCACAGGGATCAGTGTTGTGTCCCTTATTATTTGTGATTCGGAGGTGCTGGTGTTGGACTGGGTAGATAATGTCATAAATCGCATGACACCACATTATAGTCCAACAGGTTTATTCGGCGGCACTAACTTTTAAAGTGCTGCTTCTTCATCAAAGCGCACAATCACCTGATGAAGAAGCAGCGCTTCGAAAGCTAGTGCCTGCAAATAATCCTGTTAGAATCTAACCTGATGTTGTGTGATTTTCCACTTTAATATATGTGGTAGTCATAAATGATGTAGCTGTGAATATGGACGATGGGTGGGGAGTGTGATAAGTAAGTTTGTGTTTGATACAAAGATTGGCCGGTTGGTGAGGAGGAAGGCCTTAAAGTATGGGAAGATACAGATGGAATGGTCAGCTGGGAAGATCAATGGCAGATGGAATGTAACCCTGTTAAATATGAGGTGATAAACTTTGGAAGAAGGAACCAGACAGGGGAGGACTAATTAATGGCAGCACACGAGGAAGGTCAGAGGGTGCTTTTCCACACATCCCTGAATGTGATGGCCAGGTTAATACACAATTTGGGAAAGCATAGGGGACTGGAAACATAACCTCGATTCATTGAGGCACAGATTATAAGAGCTATGCGGAACTTTGGTGAGGCCAAGATGGAATACTGTGTGTATTTCGGGGAAACATATTACAGGAAGGATGTGATTGCACTGGAGAGGGTGCAGAGGAGATTTACCACGATTTTTCCTGGGATGGAGCATCTCAGCTATGGAAAGAGGCTGGATAAGCTTGGGTTGTTTAGTTTGGAGGAGACGAGGCTGAGGGAGACATGATTCAGAAGAATAGAATTACGAGGGCAGGGTGGATGGACAGCAGCTGTTCCTTTTAGTCAAAGGGGCACATTTTTAAAGTGAAGGTTTTGCGGTGTAGTGAGGACTTGAGGATTGATTTTCACCCAGAGGGTGTTGGGGTCCGAAATGCACTTCTTGAGAGGGGAGTTGTCATAGCAAACTCAAAACCATTAGAAAACACAGGGTTGTGCACCTGAAATGCCTTAAGATTAACAGCTGCAGGTATTTATTCGGAAATGGGTCTAATGTAGACCGTGCTGTATTTCTGATAGTACGCATTCTTTGCTTCTGTGATTGTATGGCTGTGGAAGGTCAATCGCTGAGTACCATAAAATAGGAATTGATAGGTTTCTGAAGAATTTCTTAACAAAGATCGTAAGACAGAACTTGTGATATTTTCTGAAAATGTGTCAATGGCAAAATTAAGAGAAAGAAATGTGCAGCTTTCTTACAGTTTGATGCCAGATAATTGAAGACCGGGAAAGAGCAGAACTATGGAGCAAATGTTTCAGTTATGCCTTCACAGAGGAAAACAAAACAAAAAATAAAACTTCCCAGTATTAACAGGGAGCTTTAGTCTGGTGAGAAAAAAAAATGAATAGAATGAAATTAGCAACTAAACAGTTTAGAGAAATTATCGAACTGAAATTAATGGGCATAGACAAAGTCACAGAGATTTCTGAAATGGAAATCATTTTGAGAAAGTGGCTTTTAGCAGATTTATGGAGAAGCTATCAATGAAATACGATTGGAATCTCAGAAAGATGTTTGATAAAGCCTCAAGCCTATTGTGCAAATTCGAATCCTATGGGACTCGGGCTAATATATGGTCATGGTTTTAGAATGGGAGAGATGGCAGGAAAGAGTGAGGAGGAATAAAACAACGTTGTTTTTAAAATGGAAGGCTTGGAGGATATAGAAAGGATCGTGGCTTGGGCCCTAGCTATTTCCAATATACATTATATATTTGGTTGAGGGAGTCAAATGCAATATTCCCAAGTCTGCTGACAACACTAAATGATGTCAGCATGTGAGTGGGTGAGGAGGATGTAAAAACGCTCCAAAGTGACTGAGACAAGTGAAATTACTGGGATAATACGTGGCAGATGGAGAGCAATAGGAGAGATGAGATGTTGTGCACTTTGATGGTAACAATAGAATGGCAGCTTCTCATTTGAAAAGGGATTGCTAGAAAAATGTTGCTCTACAAAGGAACTTAAGCAGCATTTTTGTTTATTTCTGTGCAGCCCTCTAGGTACATGTAGGGCAGTGAGTTCTGAAGCCAGAAGTCAATACTGGGAATGGCATCGGCACGCTGACCAGTGTATATAGACCCAGCAAGTGGGGAACTGTAGCATTGAAATGAATCTGGATCTCCATGTACACCAGTCACTGAAATAAATATTGCAGGAGCAGAAAGCAGGTAGGCAGATAAATGGTGTATTCACCTTCACTTCAGGGGAATTGAGTACAGGAGTAAGAGTACATTACTGCAGCTGTACAGGGCATTAGTGAGACCCCATCTCGAACATTGTATAGTATTGTGTGCAGTTTTGGTCTCCTTACTCAATGAAAGACAAACCTGACATTGAAGGAGAGCAGTGAAGGATGACGAGACTGATCTCTGAATTGACAGGCTTGTTGTTGGAGCAGAGCTTGAGTCGACTGGGCTTGAATTCCATGCCGTTTATGAAAATGCGTGGTGATCACAGCGAAATATATAAAACTCTTCAATGTTTGTGAGAAGATTTGTAGCTCGGGTGCTCGTTGTTGTGGTTCTGTTCACCGCGCTGGGAATTTGTGTTGCAGACGTTTCGTCCCCTGTCTAGGGGACATCCGCAGTGCGTGGGAGCCTCCTGTGAAGCGCTTCTGTGATGTTTCCTCCGGCATTGAGAGTGGTTTGTCTCTGCCGCTTCCGGTTGTCAGTTCCAGCTGTCCGTTGCAGTGGTCGGTATATTGTGTCCAGGTCGATGTGCTTATTGATTGAATCTGTGGATGAGTGCCATACCTCTCGGAATTCCCTGGCTGTTCTCTGTTTGCCTTGTCCTATAATAGTAGTGTTGTCCCAGTCGAACTCATGTTGCTTGTCATCTGCGTGTATGGCTACTAAGGATAGCTGGTCGTGTCCTTTCGTGGCTAGTTGGTGTTCATGGATGCGGATCGTTAGCTGTCTTCCTGTTTGTCCGATATAGTGCTTTGTGCAGTCCTTGCATGCGATTTTGTGCACTACATTGATTTTGCTCATGCTGGATATCGGGTCCATCGTTCTGGGGAGCTGTTGTCTGAGAGTGGCTGTTGGTTTGTGTGCTGTTATGAGTCCTAGTGGTCGCAGTAGTCTGGCTGTAAGTTCAGAAATGTTCTTGATGTATGGTAGTCCTTTGGGTTGTGGCATGTCCTCGTTCCGCTGCCTTTCCCTTAGGCATCTGTTGATGAAATTGCGTGGGTATCTGTTTTTGGCGAATACATTGTATAGGTGTTGTTGTTCCTCTTTTTGCAGTCTGGTGTACTGCAGTATGTTGTGGCCCTTTTGAACAGTGTGTTGATGCAATTTATTTTGTGTGTGTTGGGATCGTTGCTTTCGTAATTCAGGACTTGGTCTTTGTGTGTGTCTTTCCTGTATACCTTTGTAGTGAATTCTCCGTTCGGTGTTCTCTGTACCATCACGTCTAGGAATGGGAGTTGGTTGTCCTTTTCTTCCTCTCTAGTGAATCGGATTCCTGTGAGTGTGGCGTTGATGATCCGGTGTGTGTTCTCTATTTCTGTGTTTTTAATTATTACAATGGTGTCATCTACATATCTGACACAGAGTTTGGGTTGAATTTGCGGTAAGGCTGTTTGTTCTAATCTTTGCATATCCACTTCTGCTATTAGTCCAGAAATGGCTGAGCCCATGGGTGTGCCTTGGATGTGTTCATATATTTGGTTGTTGAATATGAAGTGTGTTGTGAGGCACAGGTCCAGTAGTTTGAGTATGCCGTCTTTTTTGATAGGTTCAACGTCCTATTCTCTGTTCTGTATGTCCAGCAGGGTGGCTACTGTTTCTCTGGCTGATTCCTGAAGAAGGGCTTTTGCCCGAAACGTCGATTTCGAAGCTCCTTGGATGCTGCCTGAACTGCTGTTCCGCTTCCAGCACCACTGACCCAGAATCTGGTTTCCAGCACCTGCAGTCATTGTTTTTACCTTTTGTCGATAGAGGTGAACATTGCCGTTACTTCGATTGAGACCATAGCTTTTTCCACGTATATGTATATATTTCTGATGATGTCCAAGAATTCCTGTGTTGACTGTGTAGAGTGCCTGGATCCGCTGATCAAGTGTTTCAGTTTCTGCTGTAGTTCTTTACCCAGTTTGTGTGATGGTGTCCCTGGTAGTGATACTATGGGTCTGAGTGGGATGTCTGGTTTGCGCACTTTAGATAGTCCATAGAATCTGGGGGTTTTGTTGCTTTCAGGTTTCATTCTTTGTTGGTCAAACATGGTTATCTGTCCTTTTTTGTAGGTTCTTCAGTGTGTTGTCTATCCTATTGGTGAGCTGTGAGGTGGGGTCAAACTCCCTCCTTTGATAGGTGTTGGTATCTGCAAGTAGTTGTTGCACTTTTCGGATGTACTCTGCTTTGCGTAGGATGACCGTCAATCTGCCTTTGTCTGCTGGTAGTATGATTATGTTCTTATCGTTTCTTAGTGATGAGAGTGCTTCCCTCTCCTTGGTGTTGAGGTTATGTGTTCGTCTTTTCCTTCAGAGGTACGATACTTTGTCTCACTGTTTGTTGTGTCTCTTCTGTCAGTCCATTGTTCCAGAGTGTGCATTCTAGTACTGCTAGGAAGTCTGCTGTCTTGGCGTCCCTGTGGTTGTAGTTGAGTCCCTTGGCCAGTATTGTTCTTTCCGTGCCTGTGAGCTGTCTGTGGGAGAGGTTTCTAACCCAGGTGTGTGTTGTGGTGTACTTTCTGTTGTGTGTTCATTTGGCCATTTTTTCTTTTAGTTCCGTTTTTTTTGCGGTGTGTGATCCTGTTCTGTCCTATGGTGACGGAGTGTTCTATGGTCCGGGCCCATTCCTGATTGGTGGTTTTTGAAATTAACGATTTTTGTCGCGCAATTTCTTGTCTGTGTTTGTGAAGTCTGTTGTGTGCGTCTGTAATCATTACCTGGATAATTCTGAATCCGTTCTGTCTGGCTGTGTCCCTGGCTTGTGTGTTGTTCACTGGTGGTCTGTATCTGACACATGGTGGAAGGATTCGATTCTTTCGGCATTCGTGCAGGAACTGGAGTTGTTCGTATGTGGCGCTTAGGCGGTTGGCACAGAATTCCCATTTCCTGGCTTGTCTTAGCGTCTCTCGCCAGTCGGTGTTCAAAGTCTGTGAGAAGATTTGTTGCTCGGGTGCTTGTTGTTGCAGTTCTATTCGCCGAGCTGGGAATTTGTGTTGCCTAGCCAGAGAAACAATAGCCAACCTGCTGGACATACAGAACAGACAACAGAACGGTGAACATATCAACAAAGACGGCAAAGTTAAACTACTGGACCTGTGCCTCACAACACACTTCACATTCAACAACCAAAAATACGATCAAATCAACGGCATACCCATGGACTCACCCATCTCTGTCCTCATAGCAGAAGCGGTAATGCAAAGATTAGAACAAACAGTCTTACTACAAATTCAACCCAAACTCTGGGTCAGATATGTAATAATTAAAATCACAGAAATAGAGAACACACACCGGATCATCAACGCCACACACACTGGAATCCGATTCACTAGAGAGGAAGAAAAGGACAACCAACTCCCATTCCTAGACGTGATGGTACAGAGAACACCGAACGGAGAATTCATCACAAAGGTATACAGGAAAGCCGCACACACAGACCAATTCCTGAATTTCGAAAGCAACCACCCCGACACTCACAAAAAAGTTGCATCAAGACACTGTTCAAAAGGGCCACAACACACTGCAGAATACCAGAACTGCAAAAAGAGGAACAACAACACCTATACAATATATTTGCCAAAAATGGATACCCGCGCAATTTCATCAACAGATGCCTAAGGGAGAGACAACAGAACGAGGACATGCCACAACCCAAAGGACTAGCCACACTACCATGCATCAAGAGCATTTCTGAACTGACGGCCAGACTACTGCGACCACTAGGACTCATAACAGCACACAAACCAACAGCCACTCTCAGGCAACAACTCACCAGAACGAAGGACCCAATAGCCAGCATGAGCAAAATCAATGTAGTCCACAAAATCGCGTGCAATGACTGCACAAAACACTACATAGGACAAACAGGAAGACAACTAACGATCCGCATCCATGAACACCAACTGGCCACGAAACGACACGACCAGCTATCCTTAGGAGCCATACACGCAGATGACAAGCAACATGAGTTCGACTGGGACAACAGACTATTATAGGACAAGCCAGAGAACAGCCAGGGAATTCCTAGAGGCATAGCACTCATCCACAGATTCAATCAATAAGCACATAGACCTGGAACCAATATACCGACCACTGCAACGGACAGCTGGAACTGACAACCGGAAGCGGCAGAGACAAACCACTATAAATGCCAGAGGAAACATCACAGAAGCGATTCACAGGAGGCACCCAAGCACTGAAGCTGTGACCTAGACAGGGGACAAAACGTCTGCAACACAAATTCCTATATAAAACTCTGACAGGGTGAGACAGATTGGACGCAGGGATGGTAATTCCCTGGCTTGGACGTCTAAAACATGGGGCCAAAGTATTAGGTACAGACAGGCCACTTTGCTTTGAGATGAGAATAAATGTCTGCACTCAGAGACTGGGTACTCTTTCCCAGATCAGGCTGTGGAAACCAAGGCGCTGAATATAAATAAGGATTTCTGGAAATTTTAGTGATAGGGAGAGAGCAGGAGTATCGTGTGAATGTAGATCAGATATCAGTCCAGGTTGTTCTCCAATAACGCAGTAGCTGTGTTCCTGTGCAACACTGTTTTGTAGAAAATCGTGAAATATTAATAATGGGGTCTGGGGGGAAGAGAATAAGGGACGAACACCCCAAAATATCAGTAAAACCAAAAATTGAATTTAGTCTAACACACACACTAGCACAGTCTAACATACATCATTAAATCACATATTGTAATGAAACTGTCCTCTAAATGTAACACTTTCAAACTACTGTCACTGGCTACAGCAGTGCACCTTTCACCACACTCTTCAACAGAAAGCGCGTGGGGCTGACTGAACACGAGATGGTGATGGGGAAATTCCAATTCTCCTCAAGATTCTCCCGCAGTTTGAAATAAAGTTCTTTCTAAATGTAGACTACAATTCCCCGTTTCAGGCTCAGTTTCAGGGCTTCCTGAGCGGATTGCATTCCTGTTTTAGCTGAACACGTTGATTGTACATTTTGCAGACAGAGGATCCTGAGGCTGGGTTTTGCTGTTCAGCTGGTTCCCGGCAAGGAATTGCGTCACATTGAATGGGAGTTCACTTTATGGAAAAAAGTTCACGAATCACATTGCAGCCTAATTGTATTTAATCAACACGCATTATCTGAGAACTGCCTGTATATTGAATGGAGGAGCAAAATTGATGGGCTGAAGGGACTACCGCAGTTCTCATTTTATATTTCACAATATTTAAACATATTGAGGGATATGAATATTGTATGGATAAAACTGCATTCAGGAGATGTTCGGCCATTAGCTAGCACAGGAAAAGCTCAATGTGTTGTGTGACGTACTCCTTTCCAGATGTTTCTGTGCAGTCTGTGGGAAAGCTCTGTAAAAGTTGTCACAAGCCCTCAGATGTTAGGAAGGAGGTCTCTGCAGGGTCAACAGGATTGTGTTTTCCAATCCCTTTTCCGATTCTGGGGCTGGGGCCTGGTGTTCTCTCTGGGTATATCCTTAAATAACTCCGAGCAGTTTGATACAAATGAGTGCCTTGCTTGGCCGTTTCAGATACCATTGTTTATCACATGTCTGCGTGTCTGGAGTCACTCATAGGGCAGACCAGGAAAGCACGGGAGATTCACTTCCTGAACGTATATTGGAGGACGAGATCGATGTTTACAATCAACATTGGACACAAGATCACTATTACTCACACTAGATTTTAGATCTCGATATGTTAATAATTGTTTTTAACTTGCATCCGCTGCCCAAGCATTAGCCTGGTCTGTATTAGTAATCCAATTACAATTCCACAACAGCACCATTTGACATGGGGACCTATCTGAAACCACACTGAGCTGGTTACCTCTGTGCTGCTTGACTGTTCTGTTAAAAAGAAATCCCACCAATTTGACTGTTGTGATGGGACTGAAGGGGTGGTAATTGGTCAGATTGTAGTTCTTCTCCTCTTAGGGAACAGGATATAGCTGAACAATTTTCCACATTGCCAGGGAGATGTCAGATTTGTAGCTGGAATGAAACAGCTTCCCCGGGACACGGTTTGTTGTGCAGCATAAGTCTTCAGTCCCATTGCAGGAATGGTGTCAGGGCCCATTGCCTTTGTCATATTTACTGTGTTCAGCTGTTTCTTCATGTCAGGGGCAGCGAATCGAATTGGTTGAAGACTGACATCTGTGATTCTGTGGGCATCATGATAGGGTGATGTGGATTATCCACTCAACATGTCTGGCTGACGATAGTGCAAACACCATATACTTGACTTTTACACTGATGTACAAGAGTGTTACATTATTAAGGATGGGGATATTTGTGGAGTCCTCTCCTGCAGTAAGTTGTTTAATGGTCCATCGACATTTATGCTTGGATTTGGCAGGATGACAGAGCTTAGATGTGATTTGTTAGTCGTGGGATCATTTCTGCCTCTGTACCAGATGTTAGTTCTGCTGTTTGGAATGTAACGAGTCAAGTGCGGTAGGATTAATGGGTTGTCGTCAGGTAAACGTACACATGGTACTGACCCTGGCATGTTCACCCACACTCGTCACTGAGCCATAGATCGGTTTGATGGTAATGGTAGACTGAGGGATTTTCTTGAGGGAAAGGTTATAGATTGTCATTGAATACAATTCTATTCTGCTGCTGCTGTGTTCTACGGCATCAGATGATAACCCAGTTTAAGCTGCAATATCTACAATTCAATTCTACTGACTATCCCCCAGTTCACACCGAGACCCATTCACCCAACAGCCCTGTACTTAGTGACCTAACCTGGTGTCTGATGCGGCAGCCCTTCCATTTTCATATTCTCATTCTGCTGAAATTCTTTCCTTGGTGTCACGCCTCCAACTTGTTACTTTGACTCAATCAATTTAAGGTACTAATCTGAATATTTTTCTTTTCAAAATGCCATCTTCTGTGTTTGAAGTGAATGTGTTTCCCTCTGTTTTTCTCCCTGACCATGATTCAGAGCTCTGCAGTGTCAGTGATGCCAGCCTTATGCAGTTTCAGAGTCATGGAACTTGTCACCATGTGTTATCGTTCAGTTCCCAGTGTACAGCGCTCCACGTTGGACAGAATATTTGCGCATCTTTGACATACGTCGTTGGAAATTGTTCAAAAACAGAAATTGCTGAATATGTTGCAGCATTTTCTGTAGTGAATGCAGAGTTACGCTTTCAGGTCCAGTGAACCTTCTACAAAGCTCACAGTTTCTCCAGCAATTCTTGATATTTTTATTTCCAGTATCCATAGTTTTTTGTTTAATTGAAAATTTGTTGTGTACCTAAACATTTCTGGAGAAACTCAGCAGGTCTGTCAGCATCTGCAGAGACAGAAAAACAGAATTAGTATTTCACATTACGTGCGACACTTTCAGAACTGAAAATGATTTGCAAATGGGCTTTTAATCCCTTGCCAGAGATGGGGAATGGATGACATGGAAAAGAGGGTGTGGCAAATGATAAAAGAAGATAATGTAAAAGGGGTTTAAATTAAGATGTGATTGGGGGTAAGGGGTTCTCTCTATTGAGTGCAAGATAAGGAAGACACAAGCAGACAAGATCATAGGGAGGCCTGGAGGGGGAATGTTGACTAACTGGTATTATATAGATCTGGCCATAGATACGTTTTCATTGTCGATATCATCACCCCCTTTAGACAAAGAAATTCTTATTGGCACTAGTAAGCATTTCATGCTGCCTCAGCATTGTAATATGGAGAAAAACAAATAACAGTTTGTTGAGTATTGTTTTACTGTCATGTTTAATATAGTTTCAAATTTGCAGTAATTATCTTTAAATACTTGTTTTTGAAGTTAGTATCAGATGGAGTGTAAAGGTTTGCGGTCTGACATTATAGAAGTGTATAAAATCAAGAGAGGTATGGTTCGGGTGAATAGCCAAGGTCTTTTCCACAGGATGGGAGAGTTCAACCATTGAAGACATAGGTTTAAGGTGAAAAGGAGAAGATTTAAAAGGGACGAAGGGGCAACGTTTTTACACAGAGGGCTGTGTGGGTTTGGAATGAGCTGCCAGAGGAAGAGTGGTAGATCCATGCACAGCTGCAACATTTAAAACACATTTGGACAAATATATGGATGGGAAACATTTAGAGGCATATGGGCAAAATGAAGGCAGATGGGACGAGCTTCATTTGGAAATCCTGGCCAGCATGGACATTTAGAAAAGCTTCACACAGAGTCAGTGTGGTTTTGTGAAAGGGAAATTATATTTTGGCCTGTAAGATCATACAACGCTTTTCTGGAGATGTCTGAAAATATAACAAGCGGACGTGATAAAGGGGAACAAGAGGCTTTCCAGAGATTTTCCACAGGGTATTACAAAATAAAAGATCTTACTCAAGCCAGAATCTCGTAGGATGACAGATAATGTATTAACATGGGATGATGATTGGTTAACACATAGAAATCGGAGAGTCAGGATTAATGGATCTTTATGGCAAAGGTATATCTGCTGGATTACACAAGTATCAGTCCGATGGCATCAGTTATTTACAATCTATACTGACAGCGTGAAGGAGGGAGCTGAGTGCAATTTACATCCGAGTTTGTGGATGACACTGAGAATCAAAAGGTAGGCTGTTATTTAACGGAGAGGACTTCCAGAAAAGGAGCAGTACAAAGAGATTGGAGTCTTCCTGAGTATGAAACATAAAGTCAGCATGCTGATGCAGCAAGTAACTAGGTTGGTTCATTAGGCGGGTTCCAGATATGAAAGGGTTGAGTTATTGAGAACCTCTATAATGGTGAGGTGATTATTCATTGGGGTTTAAATGAATGAAGAGTGATACTGCTGAAATATACAAGATACAGAGCGGGCTTGAGAAGGTAGATGTTGAGAAGTTGTTTTCATTCCTGGGCAGAGTGTCGAAGTCGAGGACATAGATAGCGAATAAGAAGCACCGATTTCAATCTGAGGTGCAAACTGATGTCTTTTCTCAGAAGATAGTGCATGTCTGGAATTCTCCATCCCAGAGAGGTGTGGAGGGATGCAGGACACGGCAAGAAAGTGGATTTGAGCCCTGGAATAGATCAGCCATGTTCTTATTAAATGACAGGGATAACTTGAGGGGCAGAATGGCCTACTCCTGTTCCTATTTATTAATTTCGCATGTTATCATTTTGGAAATTAACTGGTTATTTTCCTAGAAGTCGTGTTGCACAATGTTGCTTTCAGGGAGAGCAGAGGATTTGTTTGAGTCAACCCTGGGTGGCGTATGGGGGCTGTATTCCCCATACTGGGTCTGTAATATGACCCACATCTGGAGCAGAGGTTACAGAAAGGGAAGCCTGGAAAGAGGAATTGGGGGTGGGGGACGGTTCCTGACCCAGCCTGGATTCTCCAAGTACATTTCTGAAACTACACCTAACTGTCTTAGTGCCCTCGATCTGCCTTTGTGTAGTGGGTCCGAAGGGCTGAATGCAACATCAGAAGACAGGGCTGAGGGACCTTTGACACTACTCCACCAGTAAGTAAAGTCGTGGTTCATCTCATTGTGGTCCCAGCTGCACTTTGCTCTCCATGCACCATTATTCCTGATTCACCTGACAATGTAAATTCAAATGAAGCCAGCCTCGATATAATATAAAGATTCAGCCCTCCCAAGCGTCTGGGAAAGAGAATTCCCATTGGAATGAATTCCCACTTGGTGAATTTCTCCTAATTCCTGCTCTGACTGTGGTTGGAGGGTGTCACTATTTCCTTTTCTAGACGCACTCCTCCACTGTTCCCAACAAATTTTAAATGTAACCAGGTTGGTGATATGGCCGACCATAAAGTTCTCAGACTGTGTCTGGTTCAGTGACAGGAACAAGTCAGGCAGATTTCTTTAATCAGCCACAAGTAACTAATAGAACTAACGGATGTGCAGGGTGGATCTGTACCTCACTGCTACCTCACATCACCAAGGAGCTGCGTTCAATTTCAACCTTGGGCGACGCTCTGTGTGGCGTTTGAGTATTCTCTATGCAGGTATTTGTGTGGGTTTCCTCACAATGCTCCATTTTTTTTTTTCCCACAGTCCAAAGATACGCATCTTAGAGTGGATTGGCCATGCTAAAATGCTCATTGTGCCCAGGGATGTGTAGGTTAGGCAGGTTAGGCATGGGAAATGCAGTTTTACAAGGATAGGGTGCGGGGGGGGGGGGGGGCAGTTCCGGGGGGATGCTGTTCGGAGGGTCAGTGTGGATTTGATGGATGGAATGTCCTGCTTCCACACTGAAGCGATTCTATAAAAATGACAATAAATTTGGACTATACCCAGTGGGTATCCACTCTCCTCTAGCTCTTGCATGTTTCAATAAGATCACCTCTCTTTCCAAGACTGACCTGTTAAAGCCTTCATAATATAAGGTACTCATTGCTGGAATACGTGAAGTGAAACATCTCCGAACTGCTTCCAATATAATTATATCCTTCCTCAGATAAGGAGACAAAGAAAAATTAATCTTGTACTCAGATCTTGAGTTTTATTTTTGTTTTCTCAGTGTTGTGGGTCTTTGGAACTCTCTTCCCCACAGAGCATTGGAGAGAGAGATATTGAATATTTTTGAGGCACAGACAGAAGGTTCATAACTAACAACAGAGTCAAGGATTATAGGGGATTGGCAGAAATGTGCAGTGTTGGGGAAAATGTCGACAGTGGTACCAAATGACACGGCTCCAGAACATCCAGGAATATTATTCAAAGTGAAATGGTAATATTGATAAAATGTTAAGAGGCAATCCAAGATAGCGGCAACCCAGAAGGTCAGCTTTGCTGGGCTCTGCATCTCGGCACGGACAAAGTCGTTCTCTAACCCACCCCATCCCAGACATTTACTTAAAATTCACACTAAATAGAGCGATAGATTCTTTACTAATCCCGTTTTGTCAAGTGGAAATGAGAAAACACAGGAAAGGATCGAGTAAGTCCCAACACATGGTGGACCCGTAAGAAGCATCGAGCATACCTGAGGCTGTAGCTGTAACCCACTCTGCTCGTTCAATAAACCCAGTTACTCACCAGGCCTTGGTCACTGAGTTCACCAAGTTACGTGAAATGATTGAAGCCATGATTATAGAAGGGTACAGCAGTGGCTAGAGCCGCTCTCAGCCGTGCTCCAAAAACATGAGCAGCAACTTGACAGCCTTGAAAACAGAACAGAAAATGTCAAGTGCCAAACTGCAGTGACAGAGACCGCGATCGATTCTTCTTGGAAGAGGAGCCTCACTCTTGAAATACAGGTCCGTACCTCAACTGAACATGATGATCACCTCGAAAACAGGGGCAGGACGCAGAATGTTCACATCGTCGGTCTGCTGGACCAGACGGCACGTGATCAGCCAGTGAGTTTTTTCAAGATCTGTCTGCCGTGATTCCTTCACTTCGAAGCTGAAGAGGGATGGGTGAAGACTAAGACAGTTTAGCGGGTTACGGTGCGGAGGTTAGACTCAGACCAACGCCTTCGCACTTTCCTTGTGCAGTTACATAGTTATAGGTTTAAACAAAGACTGCTGGAAGCTCAGTGTGGTTTCCGATGGCTTGAATTCACGAGAGCTCCAGGATCATGTTGTTTCAGGACTTTTCAGCAGCGGTGACTCAGGAAAGAAAATCTTCTGATTATATCAAGAGAAGAGTAAGGGAACTCGCGATTCAGTATTCCTTACTGATCCCAGCGGTGCTCCGTATTGCTTTGAATGGATCAATGACTCTCCAGAGGAAGCGAAAACTTTGTGGATGTTTTAAAGTAAGCTGGATGTTTAGATAATCATATTTCTCCCTTTCAGAAATTTTGTTGGATTTTTCTGCTGTTAACCAGTGTTAAATTATCGTCGGGGATGGGTAGAGTGCACACTTTTAACTTCTTCATTAGTATTACTACTTTCTTTGCTTGTGTATGAGGTGTGACTCAAGCTGGAGGGAGTGACAAAGGTAGTTGTGATGACGAAGTGCCGACCTAAGGGCAGTTGAAGCCCAATTTTTGTTATTAATTGCCCTGAATGCCATATCGGTAGCGGGCAGAAGATAAAGTTTTGGGATATGTTAGCGTCCCCACTGGGCGGGGGATGGGGTTAATTCCCCTATAAAGTACCATTGGCACTTTGGATTTTGTTTCGTTCTTTGTTTTTTATATGTTTAGCTTTGGAAAGTTTTAAGAGTTTGTTAGTTGCAGTAGTTTTAGTTTGAATCGTTTTTAGGGTCGCTGAGTCTTTTGTCATTAATGCTCAGCGATGTGCAATTCGATGTGAAACTCTCTCGAGTTCAAATATTGCTGTATTGTGGATAATTATGTGCTTAAATGGTGTACCTGAAACATTAAGGGGAGCCATCTGCCAGTCAAGAGGAAAAATATAATTTCTCATCTTAAAAAAAAATGAGGGTGGATATTAATCTTTTGCAGGAGATGCACCGTGGTGACAAGGAACATTTAAAGTGACAGCAGGGCGGCTTTGATCGGGTTTATTTCTCGTGATTTAATACTAGAAGTAGGAGAAAAGTAATAATGGATAGTAAGAATCTTCCATTTAAATTACTAGATTGTATTAAATACTCATGGAAGGATCATAATCCTCAAAGTCTTGAACGATGGGAATTAATACAGTATTTTGAATGTTTATGGCCATCCGGTGCACACTCTTAAAATCCTAGTAGATGCATTTCCCAAATTGAGTTATCTTGCATTGTGGCACATTATTTAGAAGGAAATTTCAACTGTCTTATGGCCCCACGTTGGGCAGAATATCCAAAGGTCCCACAATACCCACGTTAAAATGTAAGCAGTTAGTGGATTTGTGTGCAGAACTAGAGCGAGTGGATGTCTGGAGGCAGATCTACTTCACAAGCAGGGATTTTATTTTCTTCTTTAACCCACAGAAATGGCACAGGAGGGTTGATCTCTTCCCCATCGCTGCAACAATCTTATATTCGGTGGCATCCCTGCACAATTGGGAATATTACCCCAACATACCTGCCCGAGAAGTGGGATAGAAGTCACATGTGATTACGTTGTTTACAGATGAAGGTCTAATATTTTCGTCAAATCCCGCAATTTCGGTTGCTCACGTGATGCTATGCATTAATTCGCTTGTTGCCTTTCTGGGTGATAAGATTAATTTTACAAAGTTGATGGCCATGCCTATGGGAGGTCTTAGGGAAATACCTGATGTCGAGGGCAAATCCTGGTTTCCTTTTAAATGGCCGGGTGGGGGGTGGGGGTGGGGGTGTTCTCTATTTCAGTATATTCATTACATCCGTTTTTGATCATTTATTTAACGTGAGCTATGTCCATTTATTTGACAAAATTAAACAAGACCTTCAAAGATGTGAGGCACCTCCAGCATCCTGGTTGGGTCTTTTTGCTGTTATTAAAATGAATGTCCTTCCCCATTTTCTATATGCCGTGTGAATGCTTCCTTTGATGTTTCCCAGACGAACATTTAGGATACTTTATGGCTGGTTTCGCTCTTTTATTTGGCACCATAAGCGACTCTCTATCAAGCTAACCAACATTTAACTACCCCACAGATTATGAGGAGTAGTTCTCCCAGATTAAAAGCTATGAATTCAGGTAGGCGGCACGGTGGCACGGTAGCACAGTGGTTAGCACTGCTGCCTCATAGCGCCAGAGACTCGGGTTCAATTCCTGCCTCAGGCGACTGACTGTGTGGAGTTTGCACGTTCTCCCCGTGTCTGCGTGGGTTTCCTCCGGGTGCTCCGGTTTCCTCCCACAGTCCAAAGATGTGCAGGTCAGGTGAATTGGCCATGCTAAATTGCCCCTAGTGTTAGGTAAGGATAAATGTAGGGGTATGGGTGGGCTGCGCTTCGCCGGGGCGGTGTGGACTTGTTGGGCCGAAGGGCCTGTTTCCACACTGTAAGTAATCTAATCCAGGTCTTTTTTTATCCTGTGTTAGTGCCTGGGCCGCTGAGGACTCGGCTCCAATAGGATTAGATATTGAACCCTTTCAGACAAAGTAAACCCTTATTAGTCTGCTGGTCTTAGACAAAATGACAACATTTATGGAGTATTGTCATAACCCAATAATTATCAATACTGTTAAAGCATGAATGACAATGCATCAGATCGAGGGAAATACAACCAAAACCATGTTTCTTACCCCTATAATTGGATTTCTGGGTTGTCAACCGGGGTTAATGGATTCCAGATTTAAACTGTGGGCAGCCAGGGGTGTACCTTGCTTGAGTGATTTAGAATTAGTAGAATCCCTACAGTGTGGATACAAGCCCTTGGGCCCAGGAAGTCCACTTCGACCCTCTGAAGTCCACTTCGACTCATTCACCTACCATGCTATATTTACCCTGACTAATGACCCAACCCACACATCCCTGAACACTATGGGTGATATATCAATGGCCAATTCATCTAATCAGCACTTCTTTGGACTGCTGGGAGTAAACCCACACAGACACGGCGAGAATATGTTCACTCCACACAGCCAGTCGCCCAAGGCCGGAACTAAAGCTGGGACCCCGGTGCTGTGAGGCAGCAAAGCTCACCACTAAACCACCACGTGCTGTTTGAGGGAGAAACAATTATGTCATTTGATCAAATAACTCGTACGTATGGACTCGTTAGTAGAGACCTCTTCTGTTTCTTTTCCAAATCAGGGATTTAATTTATTAAAAGAGCACACTTTTAACAGACTCTTACAGTTCCGATAGATAGAAGACGGTGCTTATTGCATAGAATACATTCTCTGTCAGTACCCTTTATCATTAGTTGGAGAGTGTCCCCTCAGACGAGACTGTGCAGCTTTATTATGTATGCGAGATGTAATGCAGGTTTATAATGTTGGGTGTTCAGAACACTTCGGAGACATGGAATGATATTTGTGAAAATGTTCGAAAGATTTCATCTGTAATAGGACCCATTCCATGCAGTTGAAAACTCTTCATAGGGTCTATCTGACACCAGATTATCTCTCAATATTCAAAGTGGGATTATCTTCAGCATGTCCGAAATGCAGAATGACTACAGGCACTCTTACTCATTGCTTGTGGTCCTGTTGCAGGCTTCATATAATTTGGAGCTCTGTGTCAGGTGTGGTAGAGTGGGTCGAGGGGACTGAATTGGAGATGGACCTGGTTTCTCTTTTCCTGAGCGTGCCCAGGGTTCTTTACACAGATGCTTAAAATATGTTGCTGTAAAAGCGCAGCAGGTCAGGCAGCATCCTGAGAACAGGAGAATCGACGTTTCGGGCATAAGCCCTTCTTCAGGAATGAGGAAAGTTTGTCCAGCAGGCTAAGATAAAAGGTAGGGAGGAGGGACTTGGGGGAGGGGCGTCGGAAATGTGATAGGTGGAAAGAGGTCAAGGTGAGGGTGATAGGTCAGACTGGGGTGGGGGCGGAGAGGTCAGGAAGAAGATTGCAGGTTAGGAAGGCGGTGCTGAATTCGATGGATTTGACTGAGACATGGTGGGGGGAGGGGAAATGAGGAAACTGGTGAAATCCGAGTTCATCCCTTGTGGTTGGAGGGTTCCTAGGCGGAAGATGAGGCGCTCTTCCTCCAACCGTCGTGTTGTTGTGGTCTGGCGATGGAGGTGTCCAAAGACCTGCATATTCTTGGTGGAGTGGGAGGGGGAGTTGAAGTGTTGAGCCACAGGGTGGTTCGGTTGGTTGGTCCGGGTGTCCCAGAGGTGTTCTCTGAAACGCTCCGCAAGTAGGCAGCCTGTCTCCCAAATATAGAGGAGGCCACATCGGGTGCAGAGGATGCAATAGATGATGTGTGTGGAGGTGCAGGGAATCTGTGGCGGATATGGAAGTTTCCTTTGGGGTCTTGGAGGGAGGTGAGGGGGAGGTGTGGGCGCAAGTCCTGCACCTCCTGCGGTTGCAGGTGAAGGTGCCGGGAGTGGAGGTTGGGTTGGTGGGGGGTGTGGATCTGACGGGGGAGTCACGGAGGGAGTGGTCTTTACGGAATGCTGATAGGGGAGGGGAGGGAAGTATATCCTTGGTGGTGGGGTCCGTTAGGAGGTGGCGGAAATGACGGCGGATGATGCGCTGTACATGGAGATTGGTGGGGTGGTAGGTGAGGCCCAGTGGGGTTCTGTCCTGGTGGCGGTTGGAGGGGCGGGGCTCAAGGGCGGAGGGGCGGGAAATTGAAGAGATGCGGTGGAGGGCATCGTCGACCACGTCGGGGGGGAAATTGCGGTCTTGAAGAAGGAGGCTATCTGGGTTGTACGTTTTTGGAACTGGTCCTCCTGGGAGCAGATGCGGCGGAGACGAAGGAATTGGGAGAATGGGATGGCGTTTTTACAGGGGGCAGGGTGGGAGGAGGTGTAGTCCAGGTACCTGTGGGAGTCGGGTCGGTTTGTAGTAGATGTCCGTGTTGATTCGGTCGCCTGAGATAGAAATAGAAAGGTCGAGGAAGGGGAGGGAGGAATCTGAGACGGTCCAGGTGAATTTGAGGTCGGGGTGGACGGTGTTGGTGAAGTGGATGAAATGTTCAACCCCTCCTCACCTCCCTCCAAGGCTCCAAAGGAAACTTCCATATCCGCCACAGATTCACCTGCACCTCCACACACATCATCCTCTGCATCCTCTGCACCCGATGTGGCGTCCTCTATATTGGGGAGACAGGCCGCCTGCTTGCGGACCGTTTCAGAGAACACCTCTGGGACACCCGGACCAACCAGCCGAACCACCCTGTGGCTCAACACTTCAACTCCCCCTCCCACTCCACCAAGGATATGCAGGTCTTTGGACTCCTCCATCGCCAGACCACAACAACACGACGGTTGGAGGAAGAGCGCCTCCTCTTCCGCCTAGGAACCCTCCAACCACAAGGGATGAACACGGATTTCACCAGTTTCCTCATTTCCCCTCCCCCCACCTTGTCTCAGTCAAATCCATCGAATTCAGCACCGCCTTCCTAACCTGCAATCTTCTTCCTGACCTCTCCGCCCCCACCCCAGTCTGACCTATCACCTTCACCTTGACCTCTTTCCACCTATCACATTTCCGACGCCCCTCCCCCAAGTCCCTCCTCCCTACCTTTTAACTTAGCCTGCTGGACAAACTTTCCTCATTCCTGAAGAAGGGCTTATGCCCGAAACGTCGATTCTCCTGTTCCCAGGATGCTGCCTGACCTGCTGCGCTTTTCCAGCAACACATTTTCAGCTCTGATCTCCAGCATCTGCAGACCTCACTTTCTCCTTCTTTACACAGATGCACATGTGAAAAAATATCCTTACTTTCTGTGTTCGGAAAAGCATTCTGTTGTATTGGATGTCTGAAACCATTCCCCCCACCCCCCCTTACTCTCCACCCCGCCGGCGCCCCCCGGGTCTGTTAGGTCGTCGTAAGCACTTCATGGAGAATATCACTTTGGCCTTTCTCACTAGCATGGTGCAGCAAAAAACATAAATTTATATAAGACATGACAGACCTTTTTGGATTACCGTGATACAGTCTTATCTGCCGCTCTCAGAAAGGCTTTTATACAGCCCTGACGATATTATCTAATTATTCTTATATCCAAAGAGGAAGAATAATGTATATAAAAATGGATATCAGTTAATTCTCTTGAAGAACGAGAGCTATCATTTTGTTACTCTGAGCTGCATTATTTATTCATTATTTATTGTTTATTTTTGTTTTTTTTTTTCTGCCCGTTTAGTGTTTTTAACTTGTTTTGTATGTACATGCACATAGGTGTAATTTTGATCATTATTTGAGTTGTGGTGTTATTGGCTTATTATAATATTAAGAATGTCTTTTTCAATAAAGTTTTTGTTAAAAATAATAAAATACTAACATTGATAGAATACAGTCTGCAAGAACTCTCATTAGAGAGACCACACATGGTGGTTTATCCTGAGGATCACCACCACCTCGGGTGATGGGGTGAGGCTGAGAGAGCGTCCCCTTCATGGTAACCTCTGTCAGTGTGAGGAACTGAACCTGCGCTGTTGGCCTCCCTCTATATCACAAACCTGCCCTCCAGCCAACTGAGTGGGAGACTGCGTAACTGTTACACACAGAAATAACCACAAAGGGCAAGAGAATCATTTATAACAAGGAAAGTGGTACAATTCAGATAACAGTCAAGATTACGGCTGAGGGTAAAAACGTTCTCTGCTCGAAATTGTATTTTATAACAAGACGTGTTCAGAAGTTTTTGGTTTATTATCATTAAGGTGAGTCATGTGAAATAACCAGAATTACTAAGTGTGATTGAATATCTATAATCATAAAATATGCGTAGGTTTTTGTTTGGTCTGTGTAAAGCATGCTGAAAGTTGCATGAAAGTGTATAGTTGATGGAATATACTGTTAGGAGAGTGTGTTCCATGGGAAATGCCCTAAAACAGGCGCTTGAAGAAAACTGGGGTAAAAATGCCTCACTGCCGTCTGGACAGTGACAGGAACCCAGAGGGTTGAATGACTGAAAGCTCCTGTAACATGGAGCTGAGAAAAGCAGCAGATCAGCCGAGAAAACCATCAGATCAGCACGTTTGAAGGGCTGAATAGCCTCAACATGGTTTGGAATGTGTGTGATTTGGAAAACGTTCTCTCTACTCCTTCCTCTTATGTGTTACACACTTGGGCCCCGCCTTTTTCCTGAAACGTGGCATGATTTGGAACACCATCTGGAAGCTTCCATAATTGGTATTCTCTGGAATATTCTCTAACTGTGTGTGTGGGGGGGGGGGGAGAGAGAGAGAGAGAGAGGGAGAGAGAGAGAGAGAGAGAGAGAGAGAGCGAAGCTGCTGCATGTGGCAGTGCGAGTGGTGGAGCATGAGCCTTGTTCGTGCTATAACAGATATACAGTGAGTGTGAGGGAGCAGAGAGAATATGATGACTCTTACCCTGACTGGGCGGGGAATGTTATTGTTGCTTGTCCTGTATTGATGGACATTTCTTCAGGCCGCAGATACTGTACTGAGCTGGGTAGTGAGCACAGACTATGCTCAGTGGGTCTGGTGGTATGGCACTGTCTGGGAAGGGAATGGTCCCCTCTGTACTAGCTCATCCACTATGCACACCATGCAGCATCAACAAACTGTGGTATAATTGCCCCTTATCTGCCATGCTCGGGGTAAACTGTACAGGGCAGCTCCAAACTGAGAAAGCTCAGCTGTGTGCCCCTTGGACTTTTAAAGATGGCACCAGTGCCAGGGAACAGAAATATCTCGGGACATCCGGGTGACTGTGAGTACCTGTAATCATGATGGGTGGGAGAATCGGGCTGGCATTCAATGAGAGGTGGTTGGGGTGGGTGATATTTAATGAAGTGAGTTCGATAAGAAACTAGCTCAGCTTCGTACAGACAATCTCTCTGTCACACTCAATGAAAATGACACTGAGACAAATTACTGTTTTAAACAGTTCAATGAGCCGAAGACTCTGCTGTCCTCACTCCCAGTTTAAAAGCTGCAGAACAAATGCTTATTCAAAACTCTCCATCGCCTGAACTCACAGCAATATTCCATTCGCCTATAATTCTTCATAATACTGATCCTTGTTGCATGACACTATCGAAATGTTTTCATTTGAGCATTCTGAAACCTGTGAACATATCCTTCCATGACATTTTTTCTCAGTCTGTCCCTCTCTGTCTCTATCCTGAAACACACGTATTTACGGTCATACGTTTCTACTGCATGGAAATAGGCCTTTCGGCCCATCTCGTCCATGCTGACTAAAATGTACATTCACAATCACCCCATTTCCCTGCCCTTGCTACTTTCCTATCTATGTGTTTATCCAAATCCCTTTTCAATGTTGTTATTGTACCCACCTCAACCACTTCCACTGGCAGCTCAGTCCATATGCAAAATACACTCTGTGTAAAAAAGTTGACCCTCAGGTTCCTTTTTGTTTTTGTCCCCTCCAAACATCAACAGATGTCCTCTAGTCCATTTATCCCCAACCTTGCAAAAAAGTTTGAAATATTCACCCCTATGCATGGCTATCATGATTTGATAAGAGCTACACTTCTATATAAACCCCCTCAGTTTTCTACGCTGTAAAGAAATATGTTCTAACCTGTCCAACTTCTCCCTATAATGCAAACTCTTTAGCCCAGGAAACATCTTTGTAAATTTGTTCTACATTCTTTCTAGTTCAATACTATCCTTTCTAGGGCAAGGTGAACAAAACTGAACACAATACTCCAACTGCAGCCTTACCAACATCCTGTACATTTGCAACATAACGTCCCAACTTCTATACTCAATGCCCCGATGTAGGCCAGTGTGCCAACAGACTTCTTCACTGTCCTGTGTATCTGCGACTCAAATTCAGACAACCGTGCAACTGATTTCCAACATCCTTTTGTTCCACTACACTCCTTAAGTCCCTCTCATTCATCATTAAAGTCCCACCTGAATTTGACTTTCCAAAATGCAAGACGTCACACCTATCTATATTAAACTCCATTTGCTATTTCTCAGCTCACTTCCCCAGCTGATCAAGTTACTGCTGCAATTTTTGATAATGTTCCTCACTGTAAACGATGCCTCCTATTTTAGTGTCATCTGAAAACTTACTAACCTTGCGTTGTGCATCCTCGTCCAGATCATTGATATAGATTACAAACCGCAATAGGGGCAACACCGACCCCTGAGGCACTCCACTAGTCACAGGCCTCCAGTCCGACAAGCATTCATCCACCATAGCCATTTGCTTCACAATGTCAGACCAATTGTGTCGCCAAATTGCCAGTTTACCTTGGAGTCTATGCGATCTAACCTTCTAGAGCGGCCTTCCATGTGAAATCTTACCAAAGGCCTTATTGAAATCCATATAGATTATGTCCACCGCCCTGCCCTTGTCAAAGTTCCTGGTCACTTCCTCAAAAAAACTCTAACAAAATTTGTAAGGCATGATCTGCCACACACAAAACTATGGTGACTGCTCCAAGACAAACTCTGCCTTTCCAAATGCATGCATATCTTATATCTCCGAACCTTCTCAAGTGGTTTACCGAAAACAGATGTGAAGCCTACTGGTCGATATTTCCCAGGCATTCATTTGCAGCCCTTCTTGAAGAAGGGCACTACATTTGCTACTGCCCGGTCTTCCGGGACCTTGGCCCTTGAACTGCCTTCTCTCGCCTCTTTGATATATCTAGTCAGGACTAAGAGATGTATCTGACTTTGTGCATTCTAATATGTCCAACAACACCTCTACTGTGATATGGACTGTACCAAGATATCACAACTAACCTCCCAAGTTCACAGGTCTTCATGTCTTTCTTCATGATAAATACAGTGGGGAAATTGAGGACCTCAAGCATCTCTTGACGTTTTACACATGCATGCCCATTTTGGATTTTAAGGCGTCCTATTCTCTCTCTTGTTGCTCTTTTTCTTTACTATAGTGAATTTGGTTAGCCAAGGCTATCTCATACTCCCTTTTTGCCTTCCTGATTTCCTTCTTCATTAAACTCCAGTATCTCCTGTGTACCTCCAGGGATTCCCTTGATTCCAGCTACCTGTACCTGAGCCATGCCTCAATTTTGCTGGCCAGAGCCTCAATATCTCTTGTCATTCAGGGTTTTCTCATCCAGCCTCACGTTCCCTTCACTCTCACAGGAACATGTAAACCTTGAACTGGAGCTATCTCACTTTTACAGCCCTCCCTCGTACACAACATCCTTTTACCTGAAAACAAACTGCTCCAATTAACCCCTGCAATTCCAACAACATATGCCTCACCACAATTTAGAACTTGAATCTGTGGATCAATTTTGTCCCTCCCATAACTATTTTAAAATTAATACAATGCTAGTCAGTTTTCCCAAAATACTCCCCTACTTTACGACCGTCACCTATCCATCCCTATTTCCCAACAGTGGGTCGAGTTTGTCCCTTCCTGTGTAGGACCCTTTATATACTGCTTGGGGAAACTTTCCTGAACAAACTTAAAAAATTACGTTCCATCGAAGTTCTTAACCATCTGGATGTCTCAGTCTATGTTAGTAAATTTAAATAATCTATTATGACAATCCTATTGCTCCTGCTACTCTCAACAGTTTCCCTGCATATTTGTTCCTCTAATTCCCATTGTTGATTTGGAGGCTTATAGTTCAACCACCATAACCCCCTCTTACTTCTTTGTACCATTCACAAAACCTCATCGGATATTATCTCAGTTATTTCATCTTTAAATACTTGTGTAATACTCGCCTGAATCAGAACTATTGATATTTCAACTGTTTCCATTTACATCTCTCCCTTGCAATGCTTTTCACGTCTGCAGCAAAACTTGTCAAGGTATATCGGAGATATGAAGCTGTAACTGGATGGGAGCTGCACATCCTGTCACTTACAGCATGGGCTGCAAGTTTCCCCACACTGGGCAGTGATCTAACACAATGTTACCGAAAAATGGAACAACCTGTGATTATATATGAATAAACCAGTGCGGTCTGCACAGCTCCCCACGCTGGACATTTATCCCAGAATTATAGATCAAGCATAGGTTTGGGCTGCACAGAGTTCCATTCTGGATATTGCTGGGTTGCATTCAGCAGTACGCTAGCCATATCTACACAGTGCTCCATCCTGAATGTATTATGGATGGGCTGGTGATGTGAGTTTGATTGCGAATGTGAGAGAACTAAACATCTGGCAATACCTTTATTTTGTATTTCTTTCTTGTGATTGAACCCTTCAAGTCCTGACTCATCCTTAGACCCGACCCTCTGGATGAGTGATGGTGACTGTTGTTAAAGCATCTGGGTGTGCAACATAACCAACAAGGGAGCAGAGGCTGCAGAGAGGACAGTCTCTGTAAAATGGAATGAGAAAATCACAATCAGATCAGCCGTGGTCTTCCTGAATGGTGGGGCAGGATTGAATGGACTACGAATGCAACTTATTCATGTATTTATGTTTGTTCCAAGCAAACTCCCCTTCTCTCCCAATGTACCATACTGGTGGGAAGTGAGGCATCTCCTCCTGTTCCTGCGTAACAGGATCCTTGGGCCTCACAAGCCTACAGATTTCCCTGTGGCCCAGTTTCGAACAGTTGAGTGACGGCCTCCTGTTCCTGTTCCTGTGTCCCTGTCTCGAGCAGTTGAGTGACTGCCTCCTGATCCCAAGTCTGATAACAGATGTCCTCCTCCTGTTCCTGTGGAACAGACTCCAATAGCTCTGTGCTCACCTTCCGCTCCCGTGGAAGGAATTGAGGGACTGAATGGCCTCTTCACATTCCTTACAGCTTCTCTTGACTAAAAGCCATTCTCTTGCTTCTGTAAATCAACATCAAAATCTGAATGATGTATTTTTGTATTTTACTCTCAGTAATTGAGGAAACAAGCTGACTGACAGAATTCAGAAGCTGAATAGCCTCCTCCTGTTCCTGTGTTATACACTCAAGAGGCAATAGAGTCCCAGAGATGTACAGCACAGAAAAAGATCCTTCAGTCCAGTCGTCCATGCCGAACAAATATCCTAAATAAATCTCGTCCCCCTTGCCAGCATTTGGCCCATTTCCCTCTAAACATCGCCCATGCATGTATCCATCCAAATGTCTTTTAAATGGTGTAACTGTACCTGTCTCCACAACTTCCTTTGGCTGTTCAATCCATACACGCAGCAGTCTCTATGTGAACATTTTGTCCCTATATCCCTATTTAAATCTTTCCCCTCTCACCTTAAACATTTGTCTTCTAATTTTGGACTCGCCTATCCTGGGAAAAGACGTTGACTGTTTACCTTATCTATTCCCCTCATGATTTTATATATCTCTTTAAGGTCACCCCTCAGCCTCAACACTTGAAAATAGCCCAGCCTATTCAAACTCTCCCTGTAACTCTAACCCTCCAACACCTTCAACATTCTTTTAAATCTCTGTTGCTGATCTTTGTGGCACGCCTCTGGTCGCAGGTCTCCAAGTTTAATGATCAAATGTTCACTGTCACGCCCTGTCTCCAATATTCAAGAAAATGTTGGATCTAAATGGCGAGCTCTCCCTGAATTCCAGGCAGTCTAACCCTGTTAACCAGTCTACCATGTAGAACATTTTGGTTTTCTTGCTAAATTCCATAAAGCCAACATCCACTGTTCTGCCTTCATCAATCATCTTCATCACTTCCTCAAAATAATCCACCGAGTCAGTGAGACGTGATCTCCAATGTACAAAGCCCTCTTCAGTCCTTGTCTTTCCAAATGCATATCGAACCTTTTCCTCGAAATCCCCTCCAACAATTTAGTCACCATTGACGACAGACTCATCGATCTATTGTTAGCTGTTTTTTCCTTTCTTTCTTAAACAATGACACTATGTTAGCTGCCCTCCAGTCTTTTGACACCTCACCTGTGAAAATCAATGTTACAAATATATCAGCAAAATGCTGAGCAAACTATTTCCTAGCTTCCCACAAACATCTGGGATACAACTGCTCAGGTCCCAGGGATTTGTTCACCATTATGTGTTTAAAAATGTCCAACACCTCCTTATACTATAAACCCCTTTCAAGGTATCACTATATATTTCTTTATTCTCTCGCTCTTGTAACCTCCTCCCCATTAAATACTGAGGAGAAATACTTGTTTAGTATCCCTCCAATCTGCTGTGGTTCCATACATAGGTAGCCTTACTGATCTTTAACGGACCCTATTCTCTCCCAGTTAATCTTTCGCCATTAAAGGATTTGTAAAATTTCTTCAATGCCTCATTAACCCAATTTCTAAAACCCTCTCTTGTCCACATTTTTCTGGCCCGATTTTCCCATTGACGATACACTTACTGCCCTTATACACCTCTCGGGATTCACTTGGTCTCAGCTCTGTTTACCTGACATACGCCTCCTTCCTTACCTTGACCAGAGCATCAATATATCTAGCCATCCGGCACTCCCTGCACTCACCAGCCTTGCCCATCTCACTAATAGGAACACGTTGGATCTGGACTCTCTGAAACCAAGTTTTGATGGCCTTGCATTTTCCAACCGTCCTTTTACCTGTAAATAGGGTATCCCAATCAGCCTTTCACAGTGTTCGCCTACCATTTTTAAAATTGGCCTCATTCGAAGTTAGAACTTTAACGTTGACATCAGGTATTTCCTATTCCATAACTAATTTAAAACTAATATTTATGCGTAACAGAATTGAAAGTTAAATAAGCACTTCCTGCCCCGCTGTAACGGGCTCGAGAGACTGTATAGGCTCCTCCTGTCCCTCTGTAATACACTGGAAATGCTGAATGGGCTCCTCCTGTCCCTCTGTAAAAGACTCAAGAGGCTTAATGGCCTCCTGCAGTTCTCCTATAACACACTCGAGAGGCTGCATGGCCTCCTCCTGTCCCTGTGTAACAGATCCAAGGCACAGCAACCCGTGGATTATGAGCAGCCGGTAAACTGTATCTGATGGAGGTCCATCCCTTCTCAGTTACAGAAACACAACCAACACAATGTACTCCAGGTGTCCTCTCAGGAACACCTCATAAAGCTGCAGCGACACATCTCTTCGCTTTGAATGATTCTGTCGACAAAATGTGCAAATATTCCAACTTTCCACCTTTTCAAGTAGCAACAGGCTAATATGGGCTGAATGGCCTTCTCCTATCCCTCTGTAAGAGGCCCATAGGGACAGAATTGCTTCGGCCTGTTCCTGAGCAGCAGTCTCAATGCTCTGTCTCAAGGTTATGAAAGGATTTGACAACAGAGCATTAAAACCAGGAGTAGCCTCACACTGGTCAATAAGTACCGTACTTTGTGTTAAGGTATCTAGAAACTTGTCCACCCGACTTTTTTTTTATGCTGCCGATCTGTTATTTTATAACTGCCTCCTTTCATAAACAGAGTGGAACATATATAGACTCCTGCAGTGTTCTGTTAATACTCTCATTTACAAGGATAAAAAGATAAAAAATATTGAAAGATTTATGGTCCATCCCTCAGCAACCCTCATCCATTCATTCCAAATGAAATGAAAAGTGATGTATTGAACTGGTTAACTGAGCTTATTTGTTCAGTGACTGTGCTTAATGTCAGTCTTCGTGGATTCTAATTATCCCAGCGGAGGGCTTCCATCTTATAATGATAAATGGGCTCCATTCAATATGTCAACCGAAAACATCAGCGGGAGCATCATTGACAGCGCTGACAGGGATCAGCAGATCCAGAGAGAGGGGGAGGAGAGATCAGAATCTGAGAACATGAGACCATAATGTTCCAACAATGGATCAGAATTTGAGAACATTAGACTCGAATATTCCAACAATGTATCAGAATCTGAGAACATTATACAGGAATGTTCCAAAAATAGACAGGAGCTTATCCGATTATATTTGGTATCTTTCTGCATTTGATTGGTTGTCATTATCATCGCAGATCTATTACGCTCTTCTCATTATTCAATACTTTTATTATCCTTTCCTGGGTATCGTTGGTGTTCCTGGTGAGTGTCACTGTCCAGATTTTGTTTTCTACAAACCAGTTATGACTGTATTATTGTTATTTCATATAGTCTACACATCTTGCTACTATTATTCTTCCTGTTGAATCTCACAATCCAGATATTCAATCTACAGACTACTGCTAACTGCATCAATGAAGGTGTTCAATTACTGTCTCGCTCACTGCTCTGGCAGTGTTACTCACTCGTCTCTATGTTGAACTATTCAGTTTCAGGGGAGAACCACAATGCATTGTATCATTGCCTTTGCGGTTAATAGCATGGAGGTCACTGTCTACTGTTCTGGTTACAATCTCCACTTCCTTCTACTGTTTACATTCCATCCCTGGCCAATATCTGCAGCTGAAGCAGACAAGCCACAACTGTGGGGGATCCCTTTAACCATGAGCTAACTCTTGATACCATTCCCTGACCATTTCTAACTTGAAATACTCACCACTCCAGAATATATCTCACTGGTTTAGTCCAACTGCTGTTGAATCTTGAGGTATGAAGTACAGTCTTAATGAAGCCAATGATCTGCCGCTGATGCTCCCGGCTTCAAACCTGCCGAAGCAAATCTGTTTCGAACTCACACCAAACTCCCATCCATCTGTCATTCATGTGTACGCCGATGTATATTGCTGTTGTGTCTGGCAATTACTTTATTTTAACATTCTCAAAGACTTTACCTTATCTGTCCGTGAAACGTCCCTCGTTCTCTCCATTGGTTAACAAATAGCCTGCCTGTTGTTCGTATTTAAAATTGTTTTCTCCATGTGCGTTCCTTCTGAAACAGAGTTTTGCATTCAACCACGCCAATCACGCACACTCGCACACATTCTCTCAGTCTCTGATGAACACACACACACGCAGAGAGAGCAAACCTTCCCATTGTAGGCAGTAATCTGATGCGAGTATAGTTAGCATATGATAGTAAAGTTTGCAGTACTCTCCATGCTGGGCAGATAGTGCAGTTTACTGAGTAACACACTGGCATGGTCTGCACAGCTCTCCATGCTGGGCTGTCATCTTGTCCCAGTTTATGTTGTTTGTGGTGTTCTGTGAAGCAGATTCAGAATTTGATGTAACAAACCATTTCAGCTGATCTGACAATGCCTTTATGCAATGTTCTCATTCTTGTAAATTTACTTTCGAAGATCTCACTTCTCCAGTTAGTCCCACTGCCCTGGCTTTTTCCACATGTTTCCACAACATCGTTTCAGTTAATTAACTGTCTGTTTCTGTTTTTAATGTGAAGCTCTCTATCCCTTTGTATCTTTCCCTGGCCTTGGGTTTTGGCTCCCGAGTGTATCGAGTGCTGGCATTGTGGAGCTCAGAAATAATGAAATGGGGTGTGTCAAGCTGTTGTTCACTTCCAGGTATGTCCCATGTGATGGTTCATGGACAGGCGTGTTTCAGAAGTTATGAGAAACATCCTTGTAACTTGGTCTGTACCTGTGGCTGTCCCTCTCAGGTGACCTTGCGGTCAGTAACACGAGGAAGCCCAGTGAGTAAAGGACAAGGCATCGAAATTGCTGTCACTTTTTAAATAAAAGTTTATTTTCTCCTTTTTTTAGTAAGAGGTCTTAAAGGCCAAACTGCCTACTAAAAACGGCTCAAATAAATAACTTACAGGGCTCTTAGGGTTTTTAATAAATAGTAGTAACAATGGCCAGCTCGCACAGACCAGGCTTTCTACGTTTCTTTTTATTGTAGCTATAACAATCACCGGGTGCTTGGGGTCCCAGAAGGATTGGAAGTTTTAGTAACTTATCCCCAGCTGCTATTCTCTCTGGAACCTGACTTGATGCTGTTTCCTCCTGGATTGGAGAACTGTATGCAAGAATGCATGTCTGTATGTTCCTTTTTGCCAAGGGGTGTGTTTAGGTGATTTTAGTATATTGGAACCGTTCATTTGTAGAAGGTACTGTATCCATTATTCGGTTAAGATTTCCAATAGTTAAGTTATTCTAAATTCCTCTTCATTTTGTATGGATTTTCATTACAGTGTTTAAATATATTGTGTTTTGCTTAATGGTGAGTAGTTTGACGAGTAGAATCACATCTGGAACACCCAACTCACATCTACCTTTAAAATAAGAAAAGGTTGGCATCCAAGCTACCTTCTTAAAATAGTTTGAGGCAGTCTGGTTCGTCTATAGCAAACTGGGGACTCTTGTCCGGTTCTAAATCGATAATACCAAATTGGGTTTAGAATTTGCAAACAGGCCATTCGAACCAACAAGTCCACACCAACTCTCCGAGGAGTAACCTACCCAGACCCATTCCTTTACCCTATTATTACACATTTACCCCGACTAAGGCACCTACCACACACATCCCTGAAAACTATGAACAATTTATCATGGCCAATTCACCTGACATGCAAATCTTTGGATTGTGGGAGGAAACCAAAGCATCCAGAATAAACTCATGCAGACACTGGAGAGTATGCACCAGGAGGTTATTGGGTTCAAAAATCGCGTATGGTAGTCGTTAGTGTCTTTTTTTCCGAATGTTGAATTCGGTTGGTTTAAACAGTGTTTTGTATATAAAGATTCTTTCAGTCATTAAGAGTTTTCTGGGTGTGGAAAAGTGAAGGTTGGGGTTTTACAAAAGTTAATGAAGGCAAAGCTGTAGGAATTGACAGACAAGCTGGAGTTGAGGATGCGTTTGTCTGTGAGAAAATGCGAGACAATTACAGCTATAGCTCGGCAATTACATTTGGAAGATCCGCCATCAGACTCTTTGGAAATGGCTGGAATTTAATTTCAAATGAGGCACTTTGAACATGAAAAGGAATTGAAACAGTTTGAATTATGATGAAAAGTAGAAATAAAAGAAAGGGAAGTGAAGAAGAAAGAGAGAAAAAGAGAGAAGAAAAGCAGAGAGTTTCAATTTAAACAGTTAGCAATTAGAGAGGAAAGTTGACATAGAGGGCGGAGATGAAGGTAGATGGGAGGCTGGATGAGGAGGTTAGTAAGGTTGAACAACCCTATTGTAACCAATGTCCTAATGAGGTTCTGTTTAAATGCATCCAGGCATTATATAAATTTGATGAGAAGGATGGGGAAGCCTTTTGTATTTCATTTAAGAAAGTGGCTCAACAAATGCAGTGACCAGTCACCATGTCGATTTAATTTATCCAAACAAAGCTGATAGGTATTTACATCCCTATCGGAAGAGGTATCTGACCAGTATGGGGTGGTGAAGAAAGCCATCTGAAGTGCATATGAGCTTGTGCCAGAAGCTGACAGACAACATTTCAGGAATCTAAAAAAGGGTCCCTGGTTAAACGCACATTGCGTTTGAAAGGATCAAGTGAAGTAATTTTTAAAGGTAGGTCAGGGTATTAAAACAGAGCAGAGCTATGACACTCTTAGAGAGATTCCTATTTTGGAGAAGTTCAACAATTCACTTCCTGCAGTCATGAGAACTCGTGTAGAAGAGCAGAGTGTTAAAACGGCAAGATTCGAATCTGAAATGGCTGCTGATGATGATTGCATTCAGAAATCAAAGTTTCTGTGATAGATTTAGAAGAATGTACGAGATCTTCTTAAAACATTTACCTGTGAGAGTAAGGTTTACTGGCATAGGCCAGGAGTAGCAGGTAAAGAGGTTACAGCATTAAGAGTTACAGAAATATGTAATTCTTTTATGCTGAGACATGAGGAGCTATGTCATTCAGAGGTGGTATTGGAGAGATGAGAGGTGCTCCATTTTATGACGTGAGGTTGGAGTGTCCAGTGGAAACATCAACAGATTTATTCCACAATGGGGAAGGAGGCCTTGAGCTTGGAGTTGGCGTTACAATATTTCAGCATTTAAATTGCGAATAACGTGCCTGAGACAAATTTCAGAGAGACAGATCTCTGAGTCACTGATCGTGATTCCTTAAAGTGTTTGGAGAAGTTTGGGGGAAAAAAAAACAGTTTGTTTCGATTGAGCTTATTATTGCTGCCATTCAATTTGAAATTATACAGGTGACAGGGCGAGAAAAACTAAGTTTTGACACGTTGTGGAGACTTAGATGAAGAAAGACAAAGGCATTCTGTGGCAGGAGTAAAATGACTGAAATCGAAACTAGTTGTGAGCATTTGTATGCTCAGAGTCATTGTAATATATATGCATTTCAGTGTACTAGTAGTGAAAGATTAGGAGGTCTAAAATGAATCCATATTTGTATATTGATGGTTCATTTTATTGAAGGTGGAGTCGCAAAGATACTATCATTGCAAAAAGGTTATTTTCTCTTGGGTTTTTTTTGAAGAGAGGTTTTCAAGGCAGAGACGCAGAAATGCTGTCTGAAAACAGTTTAAGTAAATAACTGAGAAAGGCTTTAGATTTCATTAAAACGGTGGTAACAATGGAAGGGCAGTGGCCAGCTCTCTCAGACCAGGTTTTCTCGTTTTGTTTTCAGCGGCAGCAATTCAGAAGCTGCTGGGGATCCCAGGAGAGTTGGATGTTTCAATCCCTGATCCCCAGCTGCTTTTCTCTCTGAGATCTCAGTTGATGTTGTTTCCACCTGGATTGGAAAACTGCTGTAAGGATCTGTATTTGAATATATCTTTGTGCAAAGCGGTGTAAACCAAGAAGGTACGGTATCTATTGTTTGTGTAAGTGTTCCAACATATAAGCTATCCCAAAATATTATTTTCTTTGTTTGTATTTTAAATAAAGCATTTGAATAAATTATATTTTGCTTAATGTCGAGTGGTTTGACCAGTCACAACTTATCTGTAAGGCACACTTCACATCTATATTCAAAATAAGGAAAAGTTTAGGTCTAAGCGGCCTTCTTAAAATATTTTGTGGGAACCTGGTCTGATCCACAACACTTGTAGCCGAGGGGTTTCTGACTGACTCCTGTTATTGAAAAGTTAATGAAGGGGCTGGGCATGGTTTGCTGGAGGTTGTGCTGTGAGTTGCCTCAGACATTCAGGGAGACCTGAGGATTTGGTGAGGGCTTATGCGCGAAACGTCGATTCTCCTGTTCCCTGGATGCTGCCTGACCTGCTGCGCTGTTCCAGCAACACATTTTCAGCTGAGGATTTGGTGACCCAACTCTGGATGGAGCATGGGGACTGCAGTTACAGAATCTGGGGTCTGCAACATGAACAACAAATGGAGCAGAGGCTGCAGAGAGGGGAAGCTCTGGATCAACACTGTGAGTGTGTTGGGAAAGGGATCTGCTGTATCCATCCGGGTTTTCCAGGAACAGCTTCCCAAGCTCCACTTCATCCAGGAACAGAATGTGAGGAGATTCTTATTGAACAAGTAGCTGGTAACAGAATGGTGTCACCTCATTAAACATGACCTGCAGCTACATACCGTGGGGGTGGACAGTGCTGCCAGTGCCTGTTAGGTTCACAGTTTCATTCAACGTCTATGATCTGGAACTTTCCAGGCAGGTGTGGGTGAGATATCCATCATCTCCCAGTATCTCAACATCAATGTCACCTTTCGGTGATGGAGGATATATATGGTGGATGAAGTAAATACATTGTTTCTCCCACATCAAGGAACTGCCGGGTGTATCCTTATTTTCCCAGTATAGTGGCTTCCCGTTGGTGTACATGGCATCTTCAGAGTATGCATGTCAATGGGGAGAGGTAGAGGAACTGAAGGAGCTCTCTCTCTATTAATATTATAGCGTGTCCATGTACAGTACATCATTTTGGTGAATACCCCTGGCCTGAAAGCAGCCACAGTTCCTTCATTCAGAAGCAGGCAGCCATTCCCATCGTCCATTTAGAAAGGAATGAATGCATCTTGGAGGAAGACCGTCCCGTTGATACACATTTCAAAACATCATCGCATCACCAGCTAACCATATCACAATATTGCATGTGTACAGAGATCAATGGCGTCACTTGGAGCATCAAGTATCAATCGATCAGGGATGGAACAAAACCTCCCATGACTGAACGGGTCTTAGTGAATCCCCCAGTACCCAGCATCATTAAGTCCTGTAATCCCTCTCTATTTCAGTAACATATTGCCTTCCATTATTTCTGTAAATGAAATTCCAGGTTATGTCGTTATATTCCACCTGCCAAACGATTATCCATTGCTTTTACCACTCTGTATATATTTGCAGACTCTCCACCTTCTCTTGATAATATAATCTCTTCCTTATCACAACGACATCACCAAACTCAATATCAGTACATCTTTCCATCCCACAGATCATTAATATAGATTGTATATAGTTGAAGATCCAGCGGTGGTCGCAATATGACTCAATAGTTTACGACCTGTCCAACTGATTAAGAGGACTTATCTGGAGTGCCTGCTTCCTGTTTGATAACCAGTCCTCCCCATTCCTGTGTAACACATTAAAAGGGCTGAATACGAACGAGGAGCATCAGTCGGCTATTCAGCTCCGAGAGACTGCTTCGCTATTGAATACAATCATGGCTGATGTAATCGCTGCTCCACCATTGAGTACAATCATGATTGATGTCATTTTTGCTCCACCATTGAATACAAATACGGCTGATGTCATCTCTTCCCCGCCATTGAAAACAATCATGGCTGATGTCATTTCTGCTGCGCTATTTAATACAAAGTCTGTAAGAAGATTTGTAGCTCGAGTGCTTGTTGTTGTGGTTCTGTTCGCCGAGCTGGGAATTTGTTTTGCAGACGTTTCGTCCCCTGTTTAGGGGACATCCTCAGTGCTTGGGGGCCTCCTGTGAAGCGCTTCTGTGACGTTCCCTCCGGCATTTACAGTGGTTTGTATCTGTCGCTTCCAGTTGTCAGTTCCAGCTGTCCGCTGCAGTGGCTGGTATATTGGGTCCTGGTCGATGTGCTTGTTGATTGAATCAGTGGATGAATGCCATGCCTCCAGGAATTCCCTGGCTGTTCTCTGTTTGGCTTGTCCTATAATAGTAGTGTTGTCCCAGTCGAACTCATATTGCTCGTCATCTGCGTGTGTGGATACTAAGGATAGCTGGTCGTGTCGTTTCGTGGCTAGTTGCTGTTCATGGATGCGGATCGTTAACTGTCTTCCTGTTTGTCCTATGTAGTGTTTTGTGCAGTCCTTGCATGGGATTTTGTACACTAGTTTTGCTTATGCTGGGTATCGGGTCCTTCATCCTGGTGAGTTGTCTGAGATTGGCTTTTGGTTTGTGTGCTGTTATGAGTCCTAGTGGTCGCAGTAGTCTGGCTGTCAGTTCAGAAATGTTTTTGAGGTATGATATTGTGGCTAGTCCTTTGGGTTGTGGCAAGTCCTCCTTCCGTTTTCTTTCCCTTAGGCATCTGTTGATGAAATCGCGTGGATATCCGTTTTTGGCGAATACATTGTATAGGCGTTGTCTTTCCTCTTTTTGCAATCTCTGGTTGTGGCCTTTTGAACAGTGTATTGATGTGTGTGTTGGAGTGGTTGCTTTCGTAGTTTAGGAGTTGGTCTGTGTGTGTGGCTTTCCTGTATACTTTTGTGGTGAATTCTCTGTTCGGTGTTCTCTGTACCATCACATCGAGGACTGGGAGTTGGTTATCCTTTTCTTTCTCTCGTGAATCGGATTCCTGTGAGTGTGGCATTGATGATCCAGTGTGTGTTCTCTATTTCTGTGTTTTTAATGATTACAAAGGTGTCATCTACATATCTGAACCAGAGTTTGGGTTGAATTTGCGGTAAGACTGTTTGTTCTATTCTTTGCATTACAACTTCTCCTATGAGTCCAGAGATGGGTGAACCCATGGGTGTGCCGTTGATTTGTTCATATATTTGGTTGTTGAATGTGAAGTGTGTTGTGAGGCACAGGTCCATTAGTTTGAGTATACAGTCTTTGTTGATAGGTTCCCTCTCTTGTTTTCTCTTCTGTATGTCCAGCAGGTTGGCTATTGTTTCTATGGCTATGGTTTTGTCGATAGAGGTGACAGTGCCGTTAAATTGAATGAGACCACAGCTTCTTCCATGTCTATGTGTATATTTCTGATGATGTCCAAGAATTCCTGTGTTGACTGTATAGAGTATCTTGATCCGCTGATCAAGTGTTTCACTTTCTGCTCTAGTTCTTTGGCCAGTTTGTGTGATAGTGTCCCTGGTAGTGATTCTATGGGTCTGAGTGGGATGTCTGGTTTATGCACTTTTGGTATTCCACAGAATCTGGGGGTGTCGTTGCTTTCAGGTTTCGTTATGGCTATCTGTCCGTTTTTTGTTGGTTCCTCAGTGTGTTGTTTATCCTGTTGGTGAGCTGCAGGGTGCGGTCAAACTCCGTCTTTTGGTAGGTGTTGGTATCTGCAAGTTTTTGGATGTAATCTGCTTTGTCCAGGATGGCCATCATTCTGCCTTTGTCTGCTGGTAGTATGATTATGTTATTATCGTTTCTTAGTGATGAGAGTGCTTCCCTCTCCTTGGTGTTGAGGTTATGTGTTTGTTTTTTCCTTGTTATCAGTAGTACAATACTTTGTCTCACTGTTTGTTGAGTTTTTTCTGTCAGTCCATTGTATGCATTCTAGTGCTTTTATGAAGTCAGCTGTCTTGGCGTCCCTATGGTTGTAGTTGAGTCCCTTGGCCAGTATTCTTCTTTCCGTGTCTGTGAACTGTCTGTGGGAGAGGTTTCTAACCCAGGATTGTGTTGTGGTGTCCTCTCTGTTGTATGTTAGTTTGACCATTTCTTTTCAGTGCCGTTTTTAAACACATCGGCCTGGTCCCAATATACCAGCCACTGCAGCGGACAGTTGGAACTGGCAACCAAAAGTGGCAGAGACAAACCACTATAAATGCCGGAGGAAACATCACAGAAACGCTTCACAGGAGGAAACCCAAGCACTGATGATGTCAACTAGACAGGGGACGAAACGTCTGCATTCCAAATTCCCAACTCGGCGAACAGAACCACAACAACTATTGAATACAATCATGGCTGATGTCACGCGGCCTCTGTTCCACTTTCCTGCCATCTCTCAATCCTAAAACTCTGGTCTCTTGCTGTAGATTGCGCCACATGAAAATATATCCTCTCCACATCTACACTTGCAATTACTCTTAACATTTTGCAGATCTCAATGAGATGTCCTTTCATTCTTATAAACTTGAGAAGAAAGGCCTGAACTGCTCAATTACTCTTCATTAGACAAACGGTTAATCTCTGGAATCAATCTAATGAACTTCTTCTGAATTGCCTCCAACGCAAATGCATCCATCCACAAGTCAGCGCACCCAAACCATGCACCAGTTGCAGCGTCGTGAATGCCTTGCATAGCTACACCAACACACCCTACCTTTCTACTCTGTTATTTTCCAAATAAATACTGAAATTATGCTTGCATTTTTCATTACTTGCAGTACCCGCATTTCTGTGATATGCAAGCGGACACCCATAGCCCTCTGCTCCTAAGCACTTTCAAGTTTCTCTTCACTTAGATAATAATTTGCCTTTCTATTACGCTGCCTACTTGAATAACCCCATATTTATCCACTTTAATTTTCATAGCCAAGTTTTGGCCTATTCAACCAACCTATCCATATTTATTTTTATATCTCTTCCATCTTCATTCCGAAGTATTTTCCCACCATTGTCAGTGTCCTCTGAAAATAGTATTTTCTATCCCGTGAACCGAGTAATAATATCGAACGCAAGTAGTTGAGGCATGAGTACTGAAATCTATGGCACCCCACAAGTTGCATTTGCCAAAAGAAAATGACAGATTTATTCCATCTGACTGAATTTTGTTGGTCAAACAATCCTCCATCCAAGCCAATAAATTACTCCTAAACCGATGTTGTCTGATCTTACCACTTACGCTTTGGAGAAGCGACATATCCGAAGCTCTCAGGAAGACGAGACATTTCATCTCCAGGAATCCTACTATCCACCTTGCTTGTCACATCCTTAAGTAACTCAAGCGAACAAATCATTCTCGTTTTATCCTTCGTAAAACCATATTGGCTCTGATGGATTGTGGTTTAACTTTGCAAATGTCCTCAACAACGGTTTCCAATAATATGGCTTAAATTACAGTAGTTTTTTAGTTACGTTTTACTCCCTAATGTATACAGTTATTACAAGTTCTTCCCTTTTGAAAAACTTTACATATTATTTGAAATCCTGTTTAGCGGGCATACGTTTTTAAGGGATCTGCTCCAATTGCTGTGTAAGAGCCATGTGTGGCTGAATGGATTCATCATCCTGCTGGTGTACAAACTCGATTGGCTGACGTCTTTCTGGTTTTCCGATAATCTCATCTCTATGGCCAGAATGTCCTCCTTCTGTTGATGTGTTAGAGGGTTGGGGATTATGGAATCTTCCTGTTGCTGTGTAACATTTTGAGGGGGTGATGTGTCTTCTCATATTCTTCCATAACAGGCTGGAGATACTGAACCATTCTCCTCATGCATCCCTGAGATGGGACTGAGGGAGTGATTGGTTTTCTCCTGTTCTCACACAACAGACACGTATCTGAATTGCCTCCAACTTTCTTATTAAAAACTGCCTCAGATACTTTGTATCCTTATCTAATTCCCCTACAAAGGATCAGAGGGGCTGAATGACCTCCTGTTATCCCAGTGTAACAAATCTCCAGTCACTGTATGGCCTCTTCCAGTTCCTGTGTTAAGGACTTGAGGAGGCTGAATGGACTTGCTGTGTAACAGGATACTGGTGCAGCATGGCCTATTCTGAGTCCAGTGTTTAGACTCGAGGGGCTGATTGGCCTCCTCCTGTAACCTTACATCAGGCTCCAGGGCTGAATACCCTTGTCCTGTTCTGGTGTAAAAGGGTCGAAGGCATGAATATCCGTCTGTTGTTCCTGTGAAACAAGCTGGAGAAGTGGAATGGATTCCTCCATTTATTGCGTGATTCACTTGTTTTGCTGACTCCTTCCGGTGTTCGATGTTAAAATATGATCATCTTTCATTCTTCTAAACTCAACCTGGTCATTCTTTCCTTATGGGTTAATACCTTCATTACAGGAAACAGTTGAGGGAACCATCTCTGAGCTGCTTCCAATGTAACAATATCCTTTCTTCAGTGAGGAGATTAAATTTGTACACACTACTCCAGATGTGATCTCACTAAGACCCTGTACAGCAGCAGCAACACTTCATCAGCCTGCTGTATGGATCCCACCTAGGTTAGAGCATTCTCAGGGGAAATACACAGCATTGTTGAAAGATCATTGTCCTTCTCTACTCCACAGCATAACAGAAGATCTGAAGAAGCGAATAAATGATTTGGCGAGATGATCTCTAACATTAATTTACCCAGAGCCCACGTCGCTCAGATTCTACAGAATCTGATATGGTGGTGCTCAGAAACAGCAAGAAGAAGCAAACATTGATGGGAATTATATATCAAAGTCGAGGTTGCAATACAAATGTTGGATATGTTATAAAACAGGAAAATGAGATATACACGTCTGTGGCAACTGCAGTAATAATATACTGTTTAAATTATATCTAAGCTGTGTTAACCCAACTGAACGTTAATGCTGGGAAAAATGGATTTCATGAGCATGTGTTAGATGGCTTGTATTAACATTATGTCGAGCACTGAGCTCGAGATCAGGTTAGTTAGGAATTGGTGTTGGATGATCAGAAGAGCTCATTGAAAACTTTGCTATAAAAGATCTTTTGGGAACAGTGACCACAATATGTTTGTTTTCTTTTATATTGTTTGAGTACACGATAGTTTTTGTTTTATTTGAAGTATCCGTTATAAATCTGAATCATGCAGGCCATGAAGGTGTGAGGAGGAAGTGGAGACTACAGATGCTGGAGATCAGAGTCGAAGAGTATGGTGCTAGAAAAGCATAGACAGGCAGAATACTAGGAGCAGGCGTATAGATGTTTTGGGCATAAGCCCTTCGTCAGGAATGAGGCTTGTGGGCCAAGGGGGCGGAGAGATAAATGAGAAGGGAGTGTGGTAGGGGGGAGGTAGCTGGGAATGTGATAGATAGATGAAGGTGGGGCTGAAAGTGGAAGGTGATGAACGGAGACAGAACGCCTCATCTACTGCACCCATTACACCCAATGTGGTCTTCTCTAATTTGGAGAGACAGGACGCCAACTTGTGGATCATTTCAGAGAGTATCCCTGGGCAACCACATTGACCAACCCCACAGTCTTGTGGCTGAGCACTTTAACTCCCCGTCCCACTCTGAAAGGACATAAGGGTTCTGGGCCTGCTCCATCTCCACTCCCTAACCACCAGAAGCCTGGAGGAAGAAAGCCTCATAGTTTGTGAGAAGATTTGTAGCTCGGGTGCTCGTTGTTGCGGTTCTGTTCGCCGAGCTCGAAAACTTCTGCCTTGGGATCCTGAAATGTAGATTGCAGGGTCAATGTGGATTTCACCAGTTTCCCCACTTCCCCAAACTCCACCTTATCCCAGTCCAAACCTCCAACTCAGCACTGCCCTTTTGAACGTGTCCATCTTCCATTCCATCAGCCCCACCTTCATCTACTTATTAGATCAAAGGAAGCAGTTTAGAAAAATGCCAAGTGTTGTAGTAAGCCAGTGGATTCGGAGAAATGTAAGACCCAGTAAAGGATGGCCAAGAAACTGAGAAGAAAATCAAAAACGTAAAACATGCAAATAAAAGAAAAGCATAAAGATTGCTAAAAGCTTCTATCAATATATGAAATAAAACAAAAACAAGGTAAAATGTGGAACAGTGAGTGTGCAGACAGGATAATTTATTGTAGAGAATAGTGAAATCACAAGGAAAAGAAACAGTAATGTTTGTGTCCATCTTCAAGGAAAAATATCCAGAAATTCTCTCAGATATACCAAGAGACCATGGGATTGTGTAAGTAAAGTCTAAGGTCATTCATATCAGTGATGAGGTCGTCATTGAAAAGATAGCTGGATTGAGTATTGATAAATCTGACAGACCAGATGTAGTTCATACAAGAATTTCAGATGAAGCAGCAATAGACATATGGTTTGCATTGCGGATTTTGATGTTATTTTCCTACACATTACTGAAAGGCATTTAGCCAATCTGAATAAGGTGAAGTTATAAATATTATCGACAGTTTAAGAAACGATGAGGATAGAGAGCGGTGAACTACAGACAAGTTAACTTGTCGTCCGTGGTTGGGTGTCTGTTGGACTCTAATACAAAGAACGTGCTGCGAGATATAGGGAAAGAAATGGCAAAACTCGCAAGTATGATAATACATCGATGAAATGAAAGCCATAAGTGGCAAATACTTTTTGTAATGGTTTGAACATGATTCTTGTAGACATAGGCAATGAAGAACCAATGGATAACGTATAGTTGGAGATTCAGAAGCATTTTCTTAAGTACTGACACGTAAGCTCATAAGAAAAATTAAAGCCCAAGGTATTGGAAAGAATATATGCAAATGGGACGGTATAAATTAGGTTTACATTCATGTGAATGCATTTGCAATGTAGAAGATGTCGTGCACCAGTTGCATAGAGTGTTGTTGAGACTAGCCTTAAAGTATTGTGTAGCGTTGGAGTCCCAATCTAAGATAGAATATACTGAATTCACAGGAACTGCAAAAGGTATTATCCAGGTTAATCCATAAAATGGCAAGATTGTCTGATGGGGAAACTCAGCCTGTGATCTTGAGTTTCATATGGTGAAACTTAGAAACAACGAGGGGACTGAATAACAGAGGAACATGGAGAAGTGCAAACAGGCGAACTTAGCGAGAATCCCACGATATTCTACACGTACAAGTCGAACAGAATTATCAGCCAACAGTTAGTGTCCATTAGAAACCAAAGAAGAGAATCTGTATGTGAAGCTGGTGAACATTGATAGATTGTTACATGAGACATTCACATCTGTTTTACTTGGGAGAAGGAGGAGCATGTACAGAATTCGAGAAGATGAACTGGAAAGCTCTTGAACAGATTGATGTAAAATACGAGCAGGGTTTGAGGTTTTGTCTGGTATAAAATTGGACCAATCCCCGGTCTGGATGAGTTGTATCACAGGCTGTTGTCGGGGTCAAAGGGGAAAGACCGTGACTGAAAATTTTAATTAGAATCTGACCATAGGGGAGGTGCCAGATGACTGGCGAACAGCTAATCTGATTCCACTTTACAGTAAGGGTGGTAGAGATAGACCAGGTAATTATAGAGGAGCGAGTGTTCGATCACTGTTAGGGAAACTACTGGAGAAAATAGCAAAGGAGAAAATTGAACTCCAATCAGAGTGGCAAGGTTTGATCAGGGATAATCATAATGAATTTATCAGAGGGAAGTCACATCTAATGAATTTGATTGAATTTGAGGAGGTCGCTTATTCAGTCGCTTATTCAGTCTTGCAGCAATGCCTTTGACAAAATTCCACATGGGAAATTGAAAAATAAAGTACAATCTCACAGTATCAAGGATAACTTGACAACTTATAACGAAAGTCGTCTTAGTGTCAGGAGATAGAGGGTGGTGGGAGAAGGCTGTTTGTGTGACTTGAGACTAGTGTCCCCTGGTGTACCACAGGGATCAGTGCTGTGTCCCTTATTGTTTGTGTTTATTCATAAATGGTGTAGATGTGAATCTGCAGGGGGTGAGTAGAGGAAGTGGGAGTTGTGATAAGTAAGTTTGCGTTTGATACAATGATTGGCCGGGTTGTTGGCAGTGAGGAGGAAGGCCTTATGTTGCAGGAAGATACAGAAGGAATGGTCAGACGGGTGGATCAAAGGCAGATTGAATGTAAACCTGATAAATATGAGGTGATGCACTTTGGAAGAAGGAGCCAGACAAGGGAGTACTCAGTGAATGGCAGCACACTAGGAAGCTCAGAGTGTGCTCCTCCACACATCCCTGAACGTGACTGGACAGGGTAATGGACTAGTTAAGAATTGGACCTTGGGTGCAGCCTTTATTAAACAGTGCGTAGATTATATGAGCTATACAGGGCTTTGGTTAATCCAAGATGGAATAGTGTGTGGAGTTCTGGGAGCCACATTACAGGAAGGATGTGATTGCACTGGAGGGTCTGCATATGAGATTCACCAGGATGTTCCCTGGGATGGAGCATATCAGCTATAGAGAGAGTCTGGATAAGCTCGGGTTGCTTACTTTGGAGCAGAGAAGGCTGAGGGGGATGTGATTCAGAAGGATAAGATAATGAGGGACATGGACAGGGTGGATAGACAGCAGCTGTTCCTTTTAGTCAGAGGGATAAGAACAAGGGAGCACACTTTTAAAGTAAAGGGTTTGAGGTACACAGAGGATTTTTTTCACACAGAGGGTGTTGGGGTCTGGAATGCACTTGCTAGGCGGGGAGTTAGCATGGGTAACCCCACAAACGTTAAAAAGTGCTTGCACGAGCACTTGGAAGTGACATAGCATTCCTGGCTCTGGGCCTGGTGTTGGAAAGTGGGACTAATATAGATCGTGCTGTTTTTCTTTTGGCACAGAGTCTATACTCCTGTGAGTGTATGGTGGGGAAGGTCAATTATTGAGCATCTGAAGGCAGAAATTGATCAGTTTCTGAAGAGTATATTCACAAGGGTTATAAGAGTGAACTGTAATAGCGTGTTAACTCATGTCAATGTGAGAAGTATGAGAAAATAGGTGCAGCTTCCTTAAAATCTGAAATCAGAGAATGGGCAATGGGGAACAGGGAAATGGCAGAACTATGAAGCCATTACTTCAGTTCTGCCTTCACAGAACTTTCTAACAATACTAGGAAAACCAAGTCTGGTGTGGGAAAATGACATAGTACACGAAACATAGAACATAGTAAGTAAATGATTTAGGAAAAATTATTGGGAGTGAAAATAATGGGCATAGACAACATTAACATAGGTTTATGAAATGGAAATTATGATTGAGAAACAGACTGGGAGACAAGTGAAAGAGAAGCAATGGAGGTAATACATTAGGATTTTCAGAAAAACTTTGGAAAATCGCCAAACCAAGTTTGCAAAATCAAATCTTAGCGGATTGAGGCTAATATATGGCCATGTTTCTAGAATGGGACAGCTGGCAGGAAACAGTGAATAGAAATAAACGACTCGGCAAGCAAGAGCCTGGCATTATCTGTAGGATATGATTCTGTGAGTATGACGATATCCCAGACTCCCCATCACCTTCCCCGGATATCTCTTGTCTCACCAGCAGGACAGATACAGCATAAGTGGCGGCACAGTGGGATACAGTTGGAAGGGAATTGCTCTTGGAGTCCTCAATAGTGACTCTGTTAACCATGAAGTCTCATGGCGTTCGTTTACACATGGGAAAGGAATCTCCCTGCTGATTACCATGCCTCTCTCAACTGATGAATCAGTACTCCTCCATGCTGATCAACACTTGAAGGAAACACTTATGGTGGCAAGTACGCAAAATGTACTTTCGGTGGGGGATTTCAATGTCCACCATCAAGAGTGTCTCTGCAGCAGCATTACTGATCGAGCTGGTCGGATCCTAAATGAGGCAACAGCTCGACTGGGTCTGTGGTGTCGGAACCAACTAGAGGAAAATATATACTTGACCACAGCCTTACTATTCTGCCAATTGCAGAAGTATCTGCCCATGACAATTTTGGTAAGAGTGACAACCGCATAGTACTTGTGGAGACAAGTCACACCTTTACATTGAGAATAAGCTCCATCATTTTGGGTGGCACTATCCACGTGCTAATTAAGACAGACTTCGAACAGATCCAGCAGCTCAAGTCTGGGTTTCTATAAGGTATTGTGGGTCAGCAATAGCAGCAGAATTGTACTCCTGCATAATCACATGGCCTGGCACATACCCCTCTCAACAATTACCATCAAGCCAGAGGATCAACCTTGGTTCAATGGAGAGTGCAGGAGGGCAGGAGCAGCACTAGGCACACTTGACAGTGAGATGTCAGCCTGGTGAAACCACCAAACAGGACTACATTTGTGCTAAACAGCAGAAGCAGTAAGTGATAGACAGAGCTAAGTGATCCTACAAGTAACAGTTCAGATTTAAGCTCTGGAGTCTTTCCACTTCTAGTCGAAAAACGCTGCAGACAATTAAACAATTCACTGGAGGAAGAGTTCCACAAATATCCCCATCCTTAATGGTGGAAGAGCCCAGCACTTCAGTGTAAAAGATAAGGCTGACGCATTTCAACAATCTTCATTCAGAAATGCTGAGTGGATGATCCATCTCAGCCTCCTCCAGTGGTCCTCAGTAATTCAGTTACCAGTCATCAACCAATTTGATTCACTCCACGTGATATCCATATGCAGTTGGAGACATTGGATACTCCACAGGGGACATTCCCTGACAACATTCTGACAATAGTACTTAAAAATTGTGCAACAGAACTTGTCATTGCCCTTGCCAAGCTGTTCCACTATCGTTACAACAACAACATTTACCCGATTATGTGGAAAATTACACAATTATCTCCTATACATAAAATGTAGAACAAATCCAATCCGGCCAATTATCACCCCATCAGTCTACTCTCGATCATTAGTAAAGTAATGAAATGTGTCAGTGCTTTCAAGCAGCACCTGCTCAGCAATAACCTGGTCAATTACGTCAGTTTGGACTCCAGCAGGGTCATTCAGCTCCTGATCTCATTTCCTTGGTTAAAACATGGACAAAAGAGCTGAATTCCAGAGGTGGCGTGAGAGTGACAGCCCTTTAAAACAAGACTCCTTCGACCAAGTGTGGTATCAAAGAGCCTTAGAAAAACTGGATTGAATGGGCATCAGGAGCAACCCCCCATCCCCCCACCCCGGTTAGAATCATACCTGACACGGAGGCAGAAGGTCATGGTTGATAAAGGTCCGTCAACTCAACTCCAGGACAAGTCTGTAGGACTCCCTCAGACAGTGGCCTAGGCCCAAGCGTCTTCAGGATTGCTTCATCAATGACTTTCCCTCTATTAGAATGTCAGAATTGGGGAGGTTCGCAAATGATTGCACAATGTTCAGCAACATTTGTGGCTCCTCAGATACTGAATCAGGCAATATCCAAATGCGACAAGATCTAGACAGGATCCAGGCTGACACGTGGCAAGTAATATTCACACCACACAAATGCCAGACCGTGATCATCACCACTAAAATAGAATCTCACCTTTGTCCTTTGGCATTCAATGGTGGTACCACTACTGAATTCCCCAGTATCAAAATTCTGAGGGGTAATCATTGCTCAGAAACTCACTGGATTTGCCACATCAACACAGTAACTACAAGAGCAGGTCAGAAGCAAGGAATACTGCGACGAGTAACTCACATTCTGACTTCCATTATCTACAATGCATAAGACAGAAGTGTGATAGGGTACTCCCCATTTTCCTGGATGATTGCATCTCCAACAACACTGAAGAAGCTTGATACCATCCTGGACAAAGCAGTGGGTTTGACTTTCGTTTCATCCACAATGCTCCACCTTCAACGCTCAGCAGCAGCAGTGTTTTACTATCTACATGTTGCACTGAAATGATTCACCAAAGATCCTCAGACACCATCTTCCCAACACACAACCACGTCTATTCAGAAGGACTAGGGCAGCAGATGTGTGGGAACCTCACCATCTTCAAGTTCCCCTCCAAGCCATTCACCATCCTGCCTTGGAAATATATCACCGTTCCTTCACAGTCGCTGGGTCAGAACCCTGGGATTCCCTCCCTAATAGCATTGTGGGTCAACTGCACAGGTGGTCTACAGCGGTACAACAAGGCCACCACCACCTTCTCAAGGGAAATTAGTGATAGGCACAAATGCTGCCCCAGCCAGAGACACTCAGATTCACGAAATAAAGAAATTGGAAAAAAACATTTAACAGAGGAAGATTGCTGAGGTATCGCAGGTCAGGCCCCAGCTGTTCACAGTACCCATTAAACATTTGGCTGCTGGAATCAAATACAATATATCATAACCTGCTGACTGCACTAAAGGAAGTTGGGTTGTGAGTGGGTAAGGAGATTGTAAAAAAGCTCCAAGGTGACTAGGACAAGTGGAGAGAATGGGCAAATACGTAGCAGATGGAGAGCAAGGTGGGTAGTGGTGATGGTATGCCCTTTGGTGGGAACAAGAGATTGGCAGCCTATATTTGAAAAGAGATTGTTTGAACCATGTTGATCTACAAAGCGATGTTTGCTCTTTTATGTAGTTTCCTTCTGAGTAACCTTCCAAGGTCCCTGCAGCGCAGTGAGTTCTTAACCCAGAGGTCAATACTGGGAATGGCATTATCAAGCTGACCAGTGTGCATAGACCCTCCAAGGGGGGAGCTATAACATTGAAAAGGATCTGGATCTCCCTGTACACCAGTCACTGAAAGCAATATTGCTGGAACAAAAAACAGTTAGGAGGTTAAATGGTGCATTGACCTTCATTTCAGGAGGATTTGAGTCCAGGAGTAAGGGTGTCTTACTGCAGCTGTACAGGCCCTTGGAGAGGACCAGGCTCGAACATTGTGCAGTATTGTATACAGTTTTGGTCTCTTTACCTTATAAAGGACAAACCTGACATTGAGGGAGAGCAGCGAAGGATGACCAGACTGATCTCTAGGATGACAGGCTTATTGTGGGAGCAGAGTTTGGGGCGACTGGGCCTGTATTCCATGGGCTTTAGGAAAATGAGTGGAGATATCAGTGAGATGTATAAAACTCCGTCAGGGTGTGACGGATTGGAAACAGGGATGATAATTCCCCAGGCTAGGACGTCTAAAACAAGGGGCCACAGTATTAGGTACAAGCAGGACACTCTGCATTGAGATGAGAATAAATGTCTACACTCCGACACTGGTGACCCGGGGGAATTCGCTCACACCTGGAAGCCAAGGCACTGAATATAAATAAGGATTTAAAGGCACTAAAGGGATGACGGCAGAGCAACAGTGGAAATAAAAGGCCAGCCATCATTATACTGAATTGGGTAGCAAACTCGATGGACCAAAGGGAGTACTGTACTTCCTATTTATTGCTTTCCAAGGTTAATCACACTAACGGATATATTTATTGTGTGGGATAAGTGCATTGAGGAGATGTTTGAATATGAACTAGAATGGGGGAGGCTCAATGTGTTGTACGACCTCCTCCTTTACCGGTGTTTCTATGTAGTCTGTGGGAAAGTTGTCACAAACTCTCAGATGTTAGGAAGGAGGTCTCTGCAGGGGCGGCAGGATTGTGTTTCCCGTTCCCTTTTCCGATACCGAGGTTGGTGCCGGGTGTTCTGTCTGGCTTTATCCTTTAAGAGCTCGAAACAGTTTGATACAATTGACTGTCTTGCTTGGACGATTCAGAGACCATTGAAGAGTTTATCACATGTCTGTGTGTCTGGAGTCAATTTTAGGCCACGACAGGAAAGCACGGGAGACTCACTTCCTGAAAGTACATCAGGGAAGGAAATTGGTGTTTACAAACGACATTGGCTTCAAAGGTACTATTACTGACACCAGACTTTGCATCTTAATATTTTATTAATTATTTTTAACTTCCACAAGCTGCCAGAGCATTAGCCTGTTTTGGATTATTAATACAGTGACATTTCCACAACAACACCATCTCCACATGGGGACGGATCAGAAACCATATTGAGCAGATTATTTCTGTGCTGCTTGACAGCTCTGTCAGAAATAACTCCCACCAATTTGACAATCGTGATTGTACTGAGGGAGCGGTAATTGGCCAGATTGTAATTATTCCCATTTTAGGGAACTGGACACAGCTGAGTACTTTTCCACATGACCAGAGAGATGTCAGAGTTGGAGCTGGAATGAAACAGCTTCCCCAGGGACACGGCTTGTTGTGCAGCACAAATCATCAGTCCCATTACAGGAATGGGGTCAGGGCCCATTGCCTTTGTCATATCTACTGTGTTCAGCTGTTTCTTCAGCTCACGCGCAGCGAATCGAATTGGTTGAAGGCTGGCATCTGTGATTCTGTGGGCATCATGAGGAGGGTAAAGTGGATCGTCAACTCAACATTCCTGGCTCAGGATGGTACAGATACTACATCCTTGTCTTTTAGTCTGATGTGTATTACTCTGTTCGATTATTTAGGATGGGGATGTTTGTGGAGCCCTTTCCTCCAGTCATTTGTTTAATCATCCATCACCATTTATGAATGAATGTGGCAGGACTGCAGAGCTTCGATCAGATCTGTTGGTCAAGTGCGGTAGCTTTAATGAGTTAGCATCAGGTTTAGGTTCACACGGTTCTGACCCTGACATGTTCACCCACACTCGTCACTGACCCATAGATCGTGTTGATGGTAATGGCAGACTGAGGAGATTATCCCGGCAAAATGTTGCAGTTTTTCTTGAATGCTGTTCTGTTTCCCCTGCGGCTGTGGCCTACAGCACTACATAAATACGCAGTTTTGAGTTGCAATATCTGCAATGCAATTCTGCTGTCTGTCCCCCAATTCTCACTGAGACCCATTCACCCATCAGCCCTGCACTCAATGACCTACTCTGGTTTCTGATGTGGTAAGACTTTCATTTTCATATTCTCATTCTGCTGAGGTCAAGCTTCCAATCTGACACATTCCATAAAAGCATTTAACTGATTTTAATTCAATTGTTTAATTCCTCTAAATCTTTTTTCCTTGAGTAATACCATCTTCTGTGTTTAAAGAGGATGTCTTTCCCTCTGTTTCTCTCCCTGACGATGAGTAAGAGTTCTGTAGTGTCAGTGATGCCAGCCTTATGTAGTTTCAGATCTAATGAATTCTCTCGATTCCCAATCATCTTCACCACATTCTATATTTCCTCTTTTGGTTTGATGCCTTATCGCTCATGGCTGCCTTGTCCTCCCATTTGTATGTTTCATCTCCTTTGGGAGGAATTTCTGATATCCTCCGAATTATCCACATAAATCCTTGCCTTTGCTGCTCCATGGTCTTCCCTGCTCGGCTCCACTTCCAATTAACTCTGGCAGCTTCTCCCGCATGTCTTTGTAGTTACATTGCTCAATTATAATCGCATTACATCAAGACGAGAGCAATAAAAATAAACCGAAAGGAGTTTTGAGAGATGGGACATAAAGAATAATTGGCAGATTTCTGAACTAGATACAAAGAGAGAACGGGAGAGAGGATATAGATGAGAAAATGTGAAAAATGAGAAAACTAGATTATTGAAAGAAGTAGATGCACATCCCTCAATGTTTTGTCAATTCCTGTGTGCTGTGGTCTTTTGAGCAGTGCACGTACAACAGAATAATGTGTTCAAATGCTGGGTCTGATGCCAGAATTTTAATCTCCAGTATTATGACAGACAACAGATTTGGAAAGAACCCAGAAGGTCAATATATTGAATTCCCGGTAGAAAGGGGATTCACTGAAATAAGTTGGGATACCAGAAACAAGAGTTTATAACACACATCCTGAAAAGAATAAGAGATTGGAGTAGAGAATTCCAGAAAAAGGAGGGAACATTGAGAGAATGAGAACATATCACTTTAGATGAGCATCAAACACTGTTTTATACATTTTATACATTATGTGCATAATCTTTCGATAACTGTGTCTCTGTGATTTATTTAGAATGTGTTGTGCACATATGAAAACTATCTGCACACACACATTGATTAAACAATGTATACAAAATCATTTTTCCGCCATTGAAATGGTCCTGTTGTCGTGTTACCAGGATACATGAACACCAACTGCCCCCCAAAAGACATGACCCACTATCAGTATGTTCCATACATACAGACAAAGAAGGGCACCACTTTTACTGGAACAAGACATACATATATTAAGACACACAAGAACGTTCTTAGAGGAATGAAATTCAAACCAGAAGTCCATTAATAAACACATCAATTTAGATCCTCTCCACCTTCACTTGTAATTAAAAAACCCGGAAATGTCATCACCCACCTTAAGAAACCAAGACCTATAAATAGAGAGACGGGACATACCACCAGCGCTTCAGCGGAGACTCTCACTGATGATGTCACCTAGTCATGGTGACGAAATGTCTGAAATAACACCTTCATGCACAGCGAGCTACCTTGCATACATATACATTGTAATTTTTGATTTATTAGTGGAATTTAGGAGTTCCCTGTCACCCACGTTTTAACAGATTATGATGTGAGGTGAGCTTTTCTGGGTGTGAGATTTTAATTAACAGAGGGTTTTGATGTTGATGTCATAACAGTTTGCAGCCTTGCTGTAAGGGATTTGGACAGACTTAGGATACAAAAGGTCCCAGCAGATTCCAACACGTAGCAATTAGTGACCGAGATCTTCAAATAAAACCGGTGGGAAAATTCATTTAAATTTGGTAAATTGTGGTTGGTTAAATTAAAAGTAAGAGAAATGTTTTTTAACATTACTAAAGATGTTCCCAAATGTGCCAAGGAAGTTTACAAAGACAGAAGAAGGAATATTGTTAGAATTAGCAAATAGTTTGGAATTGGGTTTAACCAGGTACAAAAGGAAAGCTGAAATTTTAATGGAGATGGTCAAGCACTTTGGTGTGTCAGAGAAACAGGCAACCGCAGTAGAGTTAGAACAAACTTAAATTACAAATATAGGTGAAAATAGGGATGGAAACAGAGAGAGAACAGAGAGAAAGGAAAAGAGAGGAAAAAGAGAGAGAAAATTTAAAATTCCGAAGTTGGGAATTAGACAAGAAAGTTAAATTAACAGAATAGAGATGAAGCAAGAACGTCGGGATGTATACAGCTATGTTAATGCATTGCAATATTTCGGTGAGAAAAATGTCAAAATCTGTTTTTATTTCATTTTTTAAAAAATGGCTCAATAGATGGTGTAAGCGGGTGGGCACAGCTGGTGATGTATGTGCAGTGCTGTCAGATGAAGGGTCAAGGGATTATGCAGATGTTAAACCGGCTATTTTGAGTGGTTATGCATTGGTACATATATCCTGTTTATTGAAGAATAGAGACAGAAGTTCAGAAATATAGAGACGAAACCAGGTCAGACTTTTGTTGCATTTGAAATAGTTAACCACAGTCATTTTGATAGATGGGTGCTGGCCTTAAAATTAGATAAGACCTGTGAGGCTCGAAGGGAGATTATTCTGCTGGAGGAGTTTAAAGATTCACTTCCAGAGACGGTAAGACTTCATGTGAATGAACAGAAAGTTCAAGAAGTGAGAAGCGCGGCAGAAATGGCAGGTAAATATGCATTGGTGCATGAGATGAAGTGTAGCTTCTGGGAGGATTTTCATACTGTGAGGGATAGAAACTGGGAGAAGGGGAGATCCTACACTACAAAGTGAACAGTAGAGGACGCTGACAATACTTTACCACAGGTGAAAAAAAAAAGCCCAAGGGCGTTAAAGGAGGTGAAAGGCCTCAGGTGTTCTCACTATAAACGAGTGGAACACATAAAATTGCAGTGCCGATGGTTTAAGAAGGGCGCTTGGAAAAAGATGATTTCACTGCAGTACGCTGGGACACACTGTGTTGGCATTGAAGGAAGACACTTTTGGAAAAGATGTGGCAAAAGAGGCAAAACCAGTGGTATTAGTGAAACAGGTAAAGGAGACCCCAAGTGATGCCGTGGAGCTTCAGGAGAGTGTACAGCCGAGGCAGGGGCGAGGTATGGAGTACCTGACCTCTGTGGATAAACTTTATTCAGAAAGGTCGGGGAGGGGGAAGGGGAAGGAAAGAAATTATAATTTTGTGAGATACGAGACCTGCTCAGTCTCTAATAGTTGAGAAGTGGGGCACTGGAAAAGCACAACAGAGCAGGGCAATCGACATTTCAGGCATAAACCCATCGTCAGGAATGTGGCTTGGGGACAAGGGGGCTGGAAGATAAATAGGACGGTAGGAGCTGGGCTGGCGGGAGGGTCACTGGGAAGGCGTAAGGAAGATTTAGGTGGGAGTGATAGTGATATGTCGGTGGGGAGGGTGGAGTCGATAGGTGGGAAGGAAGATGGACAATTAAGACAGTTAAAGTGGGCAGTGCTAAGTTGAACAGTTGGATCTGGGATGAGGTTAGGGAGGGGAGATTTGGAAATTGGTGAAGTCAATGTTGATTCTGTATCGTTTGAGGGTTCCAGCTGTCCTACCACCTATCCACTTCACCCTCCTCTCCGACCTATCGCCATCACACCCCACCTGCATCTACCTATCACCTTCCAAGCGACATTCCAACCAGCTCCACCCCCACCCTCCTATTTCTTTCTCGGCCACCTTCCCCCTCCCTTACCGCCCACTTTCCTGATGAAGGACTTCTGCCTGAAACGTCAATTCTCCTGCCTCCCGGATACTGCCTGACCTGCTGTGCTTTTCCAGCCCCACAGTTTTCAACTCGAATCTCCAGCATCTGCAGTCCTCATTTTCTCTCAGCGCCTAATAGTAAGAGATGGAAGTATTTTCACTCTTTCTGACATGTTGCTCAAGAGCGTTATAATTTGTAGAATGGCGACAGAAATTAAGGTTGGGGCACATAAACAATAGGTTGGAGTGTCAAATCAAGATTGGGGAAGTTAATGTGAGATTGAGTGACAGACTGTCAGTTCCACGAATACAGTTTGATCTTGCGGACAGTTTAGCAGGATCCAAGTTGGGAGAGACACCCCTTGTGGTGGAGAAGTCAAATGAATACTAGGGAACTGAGGAGTTAAATGAAAATGACTCAGGAATTTTTACACACTGTGTACTAACAAGATCCCACTGTCATAAGTTACAGCAGGAAGGAAAAACGAAAGAAAAAGACAAAGGAGTTGATGTTCAGTTAACTGTCACCCTATTTGATGTAATGTTTCAGGAAAACACCTGAACGTGGAGAGAAACGGTAGGTTTGTTCAGAAGGGAAATGGGCTGAAGTGCACTAGATCGTGTTACCGGTAGCATACTGTATTACAGGTAGCACACGAACTAACTGCAGGTTTTCACCTAAGTGTATGGAAGACTCAGGCTAAGGTACAGAAGCATTTCTAGAGGCCTGGAATGCACCAGGACTTGGTTAATTTTTGTTGAACATGTCATACATGCCAAATCGTAGGTAAGTCACAGACAGTAATAAAACCAGCACCTTTGATGCCAATTCCTGCATTCGAAGAACTTTTCACGTGGGTTATGATTAGTTGTGTAGCTCCCCTTTCCAAAAGAAAAGTGGTTACCAATATTTGCTGACCATAATGGATGTGTCTCCCAGATTTCCAGAGGCAATTCAATTTCGGAGTACTAAGGCAAAACGGGAGGTGGAGTTATTGGTAGCTTTCTTTACTCGGTGTGGGCGACACAGAGAAATTCAGTCAGGCCAAGGGTCTCATCTCACCGTTCAAATATTTAAGGCAGTAATGGATAGCTGAGGCATACAGCACTACAAATCAAGTGCGCCCATCCTAAATCCCAGAGAGCATTGAAAAGTTAGCATCAGACACTGAAGACCATGGTAACTGCGTATTGTCAGGATTGGCCAAATGATTGGGCTAAAGGTGTCCCATTAAATTGCTTATCATCGAAGATGCTCCAAATAAATCTAATCCATTTACTTCCTTTGAGTTCATATTCGTACATGAAGTGAGAGGTCTTTTGAAATTCATTAAATATAAATTGACAGGGCCGAAGTCGGAGATCCCACACTTGGATTATATATGTGAGGTGAGGGAGAAATTAAATTGAGTCGGTGAGTTAGCTAAACAGCACCTGAAGTGGGCACGTCATAGAATAAAGCAGGTGGGGATGCCGTATTAGTATTGCCAGGAGTGGTAGCAAATCCCTTGAAAGCCAGGTTTTTTGGCCCCTTTCAAATTAAAAAAAGTTGAGTCAATTAAACTATGTGGTAGAGATATCAGATATGACAAAAACGTTATTGAGTATGTTATGTGAATGAATAACGCTCCAGCGACATTTAAGATTCATTTACAGAGTTGCAGCCAGATGTACAAATTGTGCAGTTTACCTTTATGATGTAGTGATCTTTAGCAAGTGATTGAAAGCCCACATGTTACAGCCGGAAGAGCATGTTGAAAGATTACAAGAAGCAAACTTAAAGAAAACAGAATTCGCGAAGGCAGAGGTGATGCTCTTGGGACATTACATTGAACATAGAAGGTTGACCCCCATGGAACAGAAAGACTAAGGCTAATGAGGAATTTCCATGACCATCCTCGAAGAAAGAGGTGCTCCGGTTTTTGGAACTGAGTGGATTCTATCGGAAATTTGTTGCAAACTTGAACAGCATATTGACACCACTGATGGATTTATTAAGGAAGAACACAGAATTGTGGTGGAAAGAACAATGGCAGGAGGCTTTTGAGAATTTTAAAGCTGGCTTAATCACTGCAGCAGTTTTATCTGTACCAAATATTTTGAAACCTTTTGAAAATTGTGTCTGATGCGAGGGAGATAGTGGTTGGAGATGTATTGATGCAGAAAGATGATGATGGAATTGACTGGCCAATTGTCCACTTGTCGAAAAAGCTCAATATCCACCAGAAATAAATACAACATCTCCATTATTGAAAAAAGAATGATTGAGTTTCGTACTGGCCTGACAGTATTGTAATGTTTACATGATAAACAAGTTATTGGAGACAGTTCTGGACAACAACGACAATCCTGTCGCATTTTTTGGGATAATTAAAGACCAAAATATGAGACTATTTCATGGAGTCTTATGTTACCAACTTTAAACTTACAAACTGGGTATGCTGTGGGTCGTAAAAATGTGATAGCAGATATGTTATCGTGAATTTAAAGGAAGAAGTGTAGATAAAATTTGCCTTATTCCAGTGTTATATATGTGTGCAGAATTAATATGTATGGTATAACTGAGATTAATACTTTTGTATTTCATAATAATGGGATTAAGAATTAGAGGAAAAGAAATGGAGCCAACTTTTCATTCCGATGGTTCACATTTCTTTTCCTGAAAGGGGGAGATGTTATGAAGCCGAAAGCATGTCTGGTCACGTTCAGACAAAACGGGATTTGCTGAATCGAAAGTACAGCCACAGATGTCAGCTAAATGTCAGACTGTTCAAAATGTAACAATTAACTGGGAAATGGAAACCTGAGTTTTGGTTGCTGTTTTGACAATAATTCAAATGCAATCAAGGAGTTTAAATAACACTCAGGACAACAGTAGCTAACGGAATTTGAATATTATTGTCTGGACACCTGGAAAGCAATTAAATTGTGAGGATTATTGTATCATGGGGAGTATATAAACCCAGCATTTGAACATTAGAGGGAGAGCCACTGCCATCCAACAGCACAGTAACTGCTGTAGAGCAGGAGTACTAACTGGCCATCTCAAAAACTCACTAGCAAAGATACATGTTCATGTCAAACCTACTTACAGTAAACAAAATATGACCCAGGGAGATCAACAGCTGGAAGAGTTAACACAGCGGGGAAGATAGGGACTGTGAGGGTTTGAGATTGTAAGGTTTATTATGTGGGTTGTTGGAACAGCACATTTTTACAGAGTTGGAGTCAGATCGTAAGTAACTAAGAAAAGAGGGGCTTGTATATAGTTGTGAATAGTTGTTGTTTTGTGTTCACTATTAAAGTTAAGAAACTAACTAGTTAATTTTTGTTTAAATAATGGAATGTAGGAGATGTGTATAGCTCATATTTTAACAGATTATGATGTGAGCGAGCCTTTCTGGGTGTTTGGTTTTAATTAACAGAGGGGTTCGACTCCACCTTGTAAATGTCAATCCACGCTAACCCCAATTCCCTGCAGTTGACCCATATCCTGCCAGACCTTTCCTATCCACATATTTATCCAAATGCTTTTGAAATGTTGTTAATGTACCCCCCTTCAACCATATCTGCTGCCAGCTCATCCACGTACCAGCTACTGTGAGAAGAAGTGACCCCTCAGGTTCCCTTTTGTTCCTTCCCCTTTAACCTTAAACTGATCCCCTCTAGTCCTCGATTCACTACACCTTGGAAAAAGATTGAGAGCATTAACCCTATCCATAACCCTTATGATCTTATACAGATGTATAAGGTCCCCCCGCAGTCTCCTACACGCTAAAGAAAATGTCCTACCTCTCTCTATAACTCAGACCATTGGGTCCGAGCAATGTCCTTGTAAATTTATTCTGCACTCTTTCTAATTTCATAACATCCTCCCTCTAACACGGTGACAAAAACTGAACACAATACTCCAAGTGTGGCCTTACCAAAGTCCTGTGTAGCTGCAACATTACTTCCCAACTTCTATACTCAATGTCCTGATTGATGAAGGCCAGTGCGCCAAAATCCTTCTTCACTGCCCTGCCCACCTGTGGCTCCACTCTTAGAGAACCATGCAGCTGAACATCAAGATCTTTCTGCCCAGTACACCCCTTAAGACCCTCTCATTCACCATGAAACTCCTACCTTGATTTGAGTTTCCAAAATGCAAGACCCCACATATCTATATTAAATTGCATTTGCCATTTCCTGGCCCACTTCCCCACCTGATGAAGGTCCTGCTGCAATTTCTGATAAACTTCCTCAGTGATCACGCTACCACTTATTTTAATGTCACCTGCAAACTTACTAATCATGCCTTGTACATTCTCAACTAAATCATAGATAACAAAGAGCAATGGACCCAGCCTCAAGTCTGACAAGCATCCTTCCACTCAACCCTCTGCTTGCTTCCATCAAGCCAACCGTGTATCTAATTGGTCAGTCCCCCCAGCATTCCACATGATGTAACCTTACAGAGAAGCCTGCCATGTGGACCTTTATCAAAGGCCTTACTGAAATCCATAGAGACTACGTCTACCTTGGTCACTTCATCAAAGAACTCTAACAAATTAGGAAAGCATGATCTCCCACTCACAAGACTATGCTGACTGCTCCGAATCAAACGCTGTGTAAGTAATGGGTGCAGTCAATGGTATCCTGTCCTTCATTGTAAGATGATTCGAGTACATAAGTAAAGCCATCTTCCTGCTGTTGTAGAGCCTTGCTGCGAGAGCATTAGGCGCACTCTGCACAGAATTGATCTCCTTTGTAAGGAATGTTGTCCTTACCACAAACACGGGTGATGGTAACATGAGGATAGAGTAAAGAAGCTGAGTGTTTAATCTGTAGAGCTGTGAGAGACGACGAAATGGTAATGCTGAAACACGAGGCGTGGCAGCGATCACTTATTTCCAAAAGAAACATTGACAGGGTGAGAAATTCCATACTTTACTCAGAATAGATTGGTTTGATTTATTGGCACGTGTACCTCAGTACAGGGGGAAAATCTTTATTAATAAGCAGTGGAGGCAGATCATAGTAAGCATGGCCAGAGAGATCATAAGAGAGAAGTAGACTTGGACAGAGTAAGGCAGACAGGTTACACTGCACAGGACGTGCACGAGACAAGATAAACATGAACAAGGTCAGCATTATTTGAACTTAGAGAGTCCATTCATCAGTCTAACGTGGCTTTGCTAATAGTTTATATGCGTTAATTAACTCTACCGTACTGAACGTTATGTTGTTCACAATCCCCAACAGCAGCCACAATTCCTTCCAACTGAAACAGGTAGCCATTTACACCAGCGTCCGCCCTACACAGATATCAGCAGGCTATCTTCTCGGAGTTGAAAGATTCCTTCTTGTGAATTCACACAAGATATATATCTTCTCTCCTCACCGCGAGAAAACCACGTTAAAGTCCCACGTGTGTGTCATGAGCAACGGAGCCACGAAGAACAACGTGGAGCAATCTGTGTACCCATAGCTCCACTTGTTCATCATGTTGGAGCATCAGTTAGGAGACAGTGAGAACTGCCGATTCTGGAGATCAGAGTAGAGAATGGATTGCTGGAGAAGCACAGCCGGTCAGGCAGCATCCGATGAGTAGGACAATTGATGTTTCGGGGAGAAGCCGGTCATCAGGCAGCAGCTTCAATTATCTCTTTCTGTCCCTGTGTAAGTGCGTTGAGGGGGAATGGCCTCATATTGTTCCTGTATAAGTGGTTTAAGGGACTGAATAGTCTTCCCTCCTTCCTGTGGAAGTGACGCAAGGGCGTGAATGACCTCATCCTATTGCTGTGTCAGTGACTCAACGGACTGACTGGCTTGTTCCTCGTCCAATTGGACAAGACTAAGGGCATGACTGGGTTACCCTTGGTTCCTGTTTGACAGTTCGATGTGCTGACAAGTGTGATGATGCTGCAGCTTTAAGAGGTTATTTTGTCCTGGATTCTTTTAAGAGCGAGATTGAACGATTGTTACCAAGCTGGCTACTTCAGACCACTTGAGTAAACAGCTAGGGAGGCCTTGGTTTATTTTAATGCAGCCTGAATGGGTGTGGCCAACTCTCACATATTCGGAACTCTGGGCTTTGTTTTTTCAGTAACATCAGAAACTATTGGGGTCTACACAGAGTTGGAAACTTCAGTGGATGTCTCCTGGCTGCTACTGTCTCTGAATTTTCTCTTGATGCTGTTTTTAATTCCTGGATTGGAGTAATGTTTGTGATGATCTGTGTCTGAATATTCGTTTTTGCCAGGGTTTGTGTTTATGCGATTTTCCTATATTGGAACAGTTCATTAGTAATAGTTCCTAAATCTAGTATTCTGTTAACTTGTCCAATAGAATTACGTTATTCTAAATGCCCCTTTCTTTGGTTTCATTTCATCTTTCGTGTTTAAATAAATGGTGTTTTGCTTCACACTGAGTAGTTTGACCAGTCACATTGCATCTGGGACAGACACTTTACATTTCCTTTAAAATAAGAAAACATTAGAGTCTAGGATACCACCTTCAAATATTTTCGAGGGGCTCTGGTGTGGTCCATCACACTAGACTCCTTCTCATCCTGAGTAATAGGCTGGAGGCACTGAATGGACTGTCACTGTGCTTCTCCAATAGTGTCAATGGGCGGAATGGCTTCCTCATATTCCTGTGAAACCAGCGTGAGGTACTGAATGAACTCATATTTCACTGTGGCAATGTGCATGAATGTTACAGACAATTTAACAGAATAAGCCTGAGTGGTGTCTGGATCTTGCTGCACATGGACACAGACCAGTTCAGGAGCTGATGGGGAACAAAACGCTCGGAACATTGTGGATTCGTCAGTGAACATCCCCACATCCTGGTCTTTTGTTGGGGAGGGTGGGGGCGCGGAGACATTGATGAAGCAGCTGAAGATGTTTGTGAAGAGGACGCTACTCTGAGGGTCTCCCACAGAGGTGACCCAGGACTGAGATGATGACCATCTTCCTTTGTGCCATGTTTGACTCCAAACACTGGAGAGTTTACTCTGATTCCCATTAAGTCCAGTTTTGTTAAGCTCCTTGATGCCAGCAGAAGTTAACCACTGCCTTGATATCAGGGCCAGTCATTTTTACTTGAACCCTTGAGCCAACCTCTTTTGTTCACTTCGATAGGTCATGATATAGGAGCAGCAAGTGTTTTCTTCAAACAGGTAGTATTGAATGTCAGGATTTCTCTTCTCAAGAGAATTCAGGGAGCTGGATGACTGAAAGTATTTGCAGAGGAGATCGATGGATATTGATCTGTCAGAGAGTTGAGGGTAATGAAGAATTGGGTATGAACGAGAATTTGAGACCAAGAGCAGATCAGCCATGATCTTAATGAAGGGCAAGGCAGGCTTGGGGAGTGAACGACCTGTCTCTGTTTCTGATGATCTCCCATTCTGTTATTGGAAAGTTAGTGGGTGTTATTCTCATGGATGTTCTGGTATTGAATGTTGCAGTCAGGGAGACCAGAGGATTTTATGAGTCATTGCTTGGTGAGGTATGTGGGCTGTATTCACAGTGAATCTGGGTCTACAATATGACCAACGAATGAAGCACAAATTGCAGAGAGGGGAAGCTCTGCAAAGAGAGATGAGGGGCCTCTTTCATACCCAGCCTAGGCTTTCCAATTACATTTCCCAAATCACCTCAAAGCGTGTGGGACAGTCTTGAAGGTCCGAATAATCTCCTCTGTTTCTGTGCAGCAGGTTATAGGAGTAAGTGATCTGCAATTCCTATCTAGCGGGTTTGAAGAGCTGAATGGAACACAGGAACATGGGACTGAGGAGCAGGAGTGGGTCATTAGATACGTTGAGCCGTCTCCACCAGGCACTAAGATTGTGGCTGATCAGGTTGGGGTCTCAGCCCCACTTTCCTGCCTGTGTCCCATTATGCATGACTCACTTCTCTGTCAAATATTTAACTAATGCAGCATTCAATCAATGCGAAGATAGAGGCACGATAAACTTCCAGTGAAGATAATTCCGATTTGACAGAACTTTTCATTAAACCTCTTGTAGAATCAGAGAGTCATGCAGAACGGAAACAGACCCGTTAGTCCAATCTGTTTACTCCGATCAGATAGCAAACCTGATCTAGTCCCATTTGCCAACATTTGGCCAATATCACTCCTCTTTCAGATACTTTTTAAATGTACGATTGTAACCGCTTTCAGCACTTCCTCTGACAGCACTTTCTGTACACGCACCACTCTCTGTGTGAAACATTTACTTTCAGGTCCCTTCTAAATCATTCGCCCTCTCGCCTTCAACCTATGCTGTCTTGTTCTGGACTCTCTTATCCTAGGGAGCAGAGCGTGGCTGTTCAGAATATCTATGCCCCTGATGATTTTATAAACCTCTATAATGTCACCCCTCAATCTCTGACACTCCAGGTGGAAACACCTCATCCTAATCAGCCTCTCGCTAAAGTTCAAACCACCAGTCCTGGAACATCTGTGTAAGTCATTTCTGCAGAAAACCGACTTGTACGCAGTATTCTTAAAGTGGCCTCACCAACATCCTGTACAGATGCAACATACCACCACAACTCCTATACTCAATGCTCTGACTGATTAAGGCAAATGTGCTGAATGTGTTCTGCACCACTCTGTCTACCTGCGACACCACTTTCAAGTAACAATGTACCTGCAGCCTCTTTGTTCCACAACACTCCACAGGACCTTACCATTAAGTGTAGTATTTCTGCCCTGATTTGCCTTCTCAAAATGCAAAACCTCGTATTTATCTAACTTAAAGTTCATCTGTCACTCTTTGCCCATTTGTCCCATCTAATTGTGGTCTCGTTGTACTCTGAGATAATCTACTACACCACCTTTCAGATGGCATCTATAAACTTACTAACTATAACCCCAATATTCACATCTAACTCCTTTACATAAATGATGAAATTCAGTGAAGTCAGTACTGATTATTGCAGTACACTGCTGCTCACAAGCCTCCAGTCTGGAGTATATCCCTCTTCCTTCAAGCCAATTGTGACTAGCTTCTCCTGTACCCCATGTGTCTGAAATTGACTAATCTGTCTACCAATTGGAATGAAATACTAGCTACGAAGAGAGGCTGACTAGGTTCGGCTTATTTTCACCAGAAAAAAGGAGATTGAGGGGGGACCTGATTGAGATTTGCAAAATCATGAAAGGAATAGACAGGGTGGATAGAGACAAGATTCTTTTTCCCAGGGTGAAGGATTCAATAACGAGAGGTCGTGCTTTCGAACTGAGAGATAGAATGTTTAAGGGGGAGCCACGCGGTAAGTACTTTACAGAGAAGGTGGTGAGTGTTTGGAACTCATTGCCAACAGAGGTGGTAGAGGGAGGTACTGCAGTTTCATTTAAGGTGCGTCTGTACAGATGCATGAGTCGATGGGGAGCAGAGGTAGTCAGATGCTTCGGAATTGACCGACAGATTTATACAGTACATTTGGATCAGCTCAGGATTGGAGTGCGAAGGGGGCCTGGTCCTGGGCTGTAAATTGTCTTTGTTCTTTGTTGTTTAAATGAACACCTTGCTGAAGTCCAAATAGACAATGTCTAACAAACTGCCTTCATCAATCTTCTTTGTCACCTCTTCATAAAACTCAACCAAATTAATGAGACATGATTTCCCATGGAAAGCCACGTTGTCTACCCCGATCAGCCCTTGCCTTCCCAAATGTATGCAAATGCTATCCCTCAGAATCTTACCCACCACTGACATCAGGCTCACCGGTCTATAGTTCTCCAGCTTTTTGGGTCACTGTTTCCTTTTCTAGTCCCACTCCTCCACTGCTCACAACAAATGTTAAATGTAACCAGGTTGGTGATATGGCCGATGATATCGGTCACAGACTGGGTCAGGGTCAGTTTTCGGAACAAGTCAGGCTAGTTTCTTTAATCTGCTAAAACAACACGTTTATGATCCAGAGCAATGTTACTCAAACTATGATGGAAAGATGAATGGCAAACTGTTTGGGTATTGCAGATATGTAATCATTATTTCCCTTTCTAAAAACACACACACGCATAAACAAAATCTCTGCAATTTTAACTTGAAAGAACTTTGTCCAGATATTAGATTAGATTAGATTACATTACAGTATGGAAACAGGCCCTTCGGCCCAACAAGTCCACACCGACCCGCCGAAGCGCAACCCACCCATACCGCTATACCTAACACTACGGGCAATTTAGCATGGCCAATTCACCTGACCTGCACATCTTTGGACTGTGGGAGGAAACCGGAGCACCCGGAGGAAACCCACGCAGACACGGGGAGAACGTGCAAACTCCACACAGTCAGTCGCCTGAGTCGGGAATTGAACCCGGGTCTCTGGCGCTGTGAGGCAGCAGTGCTAACCACTGTGCCACCGTGCCGCCCACCACTGGAACTCATGACAAAAGGAACAATTGCGAGATTGTCCAAAACGTTTTTCTGATTCTGACTCACACAGCTGCCAGCAATGGGATGTTATCCTGGGAGAGTTGGATTTGCCTGAATTCCCTTTGTTTTAGGCAGTGAGTAGATTCCAATGAATTCTGGTCAGGGATCACCCAAAGGGGAGCACGGTGGCTAGCACCGCTGCCTCACAGCACCAGGGGCTTGGGTTCGGTTCCAAACTTGGTGACTGTCTGTGTGGAGTTTGTACATTCTCCCCGTGTCTGTGCGAGCTTATAAATGGGTGCACCAGTTTCTTACCACAGCTCAAAGTGTGTAGGTTAGGTGGATTGGTCATGCTAAATTGTCCTTAGTGTTCAGGGATTTCTGGGTTAGATAGATTAGTCAGGTAAGTATAAGGGATTTTTTGGGAAGGTTAGTATGGACTTGTTGGGCCAAAGGGCCTGTTTCAACACTGCAGGGATTCTGAAAAAATAAGAATGGAAACGACGACTGCAGAGTTTTGTTTTAGCTCGCACACATTGCTGTGATGAGGAACAATGAAGGAGAGAGAGTGCAATAAGCAGTTCCTTCTCGGGCAGATTACATTTTCTCCCACTCTGAGCTGAATCACACAGTAATGTCATCCTCTCCCAAACTGGACCATGTGAGGTCTCCTTGTACATTGTCCAAACTATATCTCCAAATTATTCCTGTTCCATGTACGTGCATCATTGCTGTTGTCATATACGGAGCTATAAACTTAGCAGAAAATGGTCTCGGTAGATTTGCAGATATGTTTACATGGCCCTGTGTCATTAAAAATAAAAATTGTAATTTATTCAGAATACCTGTGTTAACATGAATGCATATTTTAAAGAAATACAGAAATTGATGGAAACGCTCAGCCGGCCTATCAGTACCCAGGATGCTTGTTACATGCTGTAGTTATGCCAGTCTCCCCCACTTCCTCTGGCAGCTCATTACATACACACACCACCCTCTGAGTGAAATGGTACCCTTTAGGCGTCTTGAAAATCTTTCCCCTCTCACGTTCAACCAATGGCTCTCTGGTTTTGGACGACCCTAACATGGGGAAAAACTCTGACTACTCACCCTATCCATGACCATTCGGAATGCGAAATGTGACTCCAATCAACACGAATAGCTGTACTTTCAGTCATCCTGGGCCTAAATTCTGAAATTCAATACTGACACCTCTTCCTTATCTATCAAGTCATAATTCTAAATCCATTTTAATCAGCTTGTTCAGGTGTATCCTGAGACACTTCTGTGGGACTTACACCTAGACCTTTGTGCCCGGAGGTAGGGACACTAGCATCACTCAGCAATACTCATAGAGCTGTAAAATTATTCACCTGTGTGCTTGCTCCCCAACCTGTTCTGACATGCTGTGACATACCGCTGCAACAGGCAGGACTTCTAGTCCAGAGCTAGGAGCACTACCAGACAAGTTCAGAAATTGGAATCAAATCCAAAGTTCTGGCTCAGAGGCAGGGACACTACCCACTACACTAGCACACCCAGAATTTGGGTCATATTTTAAGTGCCAGCTTTCAGCTCGGTGTGGATTTATTATAATCAGGTTACCATTATTCAATTGCACAAAACACTTTGTATTGTTAAACAAATGCAAGATATTTGTCTCAACTGTAGGATGTTGAATGCACGTCTGGCGCCATCGAAATTAACTATGAACGTCTTTAATTGCTATTATCTGTAATCTACAATATTAATGGAAGATATCCTGCAGTCACAGTCTGCCCAATGAACTGTCTCGAATAGATATTTTGCCACTGAACACCACAGACGAAGAAAAAGCATAATTTCTGGCCTCAGAACTCCGATTAGTGTTACCCAACTCTCACGTGTGTATGCCCTCGTCCTAAAACCATGAAATGATACCAGGACGCTGATTACTGTCCAGAGTCTCCTCCCCACTGACTGTGTCTGCAATCTGTCCCTCCTCCCCCTAACCACACAAAGCAAACCAAGCTCAGGGTCTTTGTGAAAATCAAGGCCGAAGTGTGCAGGCCTCCTGGAGAGGGGCAAGATATTTTAAAGGGAGAGACTGAGGAGGTGGTAATATCACACACTGGGCTGAGAGGTGGCTGATGGAGTTTAGTTTGGATTAATGCGAGGTATTGGATTTGGTAAATCAAACAAGAGCAGGACCTATACAATTAAAAGCAGGGCCTTTGGCAGTGTTGGAGAACAGAGACCTAAGCCGTCAGGTATAATTCTTTAAAATTTGCATCTCATAAAAAAATAGTGCATCTAAGAAGGTGTTTAACACATCTGTTTTCATAGGTCAGACCTCTGAGTATCGGAATGGAGACGTCATGTTGAGGTTGTACAGGATATTGGTGAGGCCTCTTCTGGAATACTGTGTCCAGTCTGATCACCCTGCCCTCTCATTCCATAGGCACACCACCCTCTGGGTGAAAAAGCTGCCCCTTAGGTCGCTTTTAATTTTTTCCCCTCTCACCTTAAACCTGTACCGTCTAGTTTTGGTTTCCCCGTACCCTTAGAATATACCTTGACTATTCACTTTGATATTATTAAGCTGAGAGGATTGAGAACAGATTAACCTGAGTGTTGTTTAGAATGGAAGGATTGAGCGATAAGGAGAGGATGGATTAGCTGGAACGTTTTTTCACTGGAGAGTATGAGATTCAGGGGTAACTTTACAGAGGTTTATAAAATCATGAGGGGTACAGATAAACTGAAGGGCTGATGTCTTTTCCCTTGAGTTGGGGATTCAAAACTAAGGGATATCTTTATGTGCGTGGAAAAAAGATTTACAAAAGTCATGAGAGGTAATTATGTTAGACAGAAGCTGGCTTGGGTGTGGAATGAACTTCCAGAGGAAGTGGTGAAAGCAGGGACAGTTACAACGTTTAAAGGACATGGATAAGACATCAGTTTGGATGGTGCTTTGAGCAGCTGCCCTCTCCCTCCCCTTCTCTGAATTAATCCCTGTTGTTTTCACCCTCTGCGAATGCTTGTGCAGTGGCGTGGGGAGGCCAGCAGAGGGTGGCAATACATCACTTTAAGCATCACAGAGACTGCCAGACCTGCCCCACACAGATACATCGACAGCAATTGTTGGGACACTGCGTGAAGCTCAACTGGTAATTTAAACTAAACGTGAAGAAATGCTCAATTCGCCTCGTAAACTGTTCAAATATGAGTGGCAGAGAACTCCCAAATCCCACTGTTTAAATAAAAACATCAATTCATTTTTTAACTCGGTAAGTAAACGTTTTACATCAACTATTGACAAATCTGAGACGCCCTTTCTCTTAATTGCTTATTAGCCGAAACCAGCTCTATAACGATATACGCTTTCAATAAGACACTTATTAAAATCGCATCAATGTAATTTCAAAACCACACAGCAGCTGTTGTTTTTTGTGTCTTCTTCCGGCTGTAGATCTCCCTGGGTCATTTTCTTTCTGTTTACTGCGGATATGTTTCATGTGAAAAGGTACCTTTGAAAGAGAGTGTTTCCTAATCTCTTGGATATGTGTTGATGACATTTGCTCTGTCCACAATTTTCAAAGTGCCTGCATGTTTAATATCCACAACATCGGATTATCTCATTGGTTCGATTTTTGAAAAACAATAAAGTCAAACTTGGTTTGGTTTTGGCATCCTGGGGTATAATTTAAACTGATTGGTAAAATTCGGATTGTCCAAACAGCAACCAACTCAGGGATCAATTTCACAGACAAATGTGACATATTTTCAGTTGCCCTTGACACTCCGGATCTGCCATCCTCTCATATACACAGGAGCTTGTAAGCTCTGAATTCAGAACAACATTCACTCTCTCTTAAATGTACAGTACACACTTTCAATTTCATCACATTAATAACATGATGTCAATGAAGATACGCAAAGCCTATCCAGATTTCGCTTGCTTCCTGGTTTGTCATTTTTCATTCCCTGTATCTGGTGTGTGTCAGGATTTTTGTTGCTCTGTTGACAAAATCTCATTATTCGACTCCATCCGTGGGAATATAGCAGTATTTCACTTGCTCACACTCGTGTGTGTGGGGCACGATTTCAATTATTTCTTGAGGACGGTGACGCTATGACAATATCAATGCTTGGAAATGGCACCAAACCTGGAAGAACTGAGAAGTCTATGGTGGACAGGGTGGAACTTCAACAGGAAAATTACGCGTTGGTGTAATTTTCGGGCAGATTGGGATCAATGCGGAGCAATGTGAGGTGATGCAATTTGGTAGGAAGGGCATGGAAAGACAGTTTAAAACAGGCTGTACCGTTATAAACGGCTGCAGGAACAGAGAGCGCTGGGTGTATATGAGCATAGATTATTGAAGATGTCAGGACAATTGGGGTGAGCGGTAAATATCACAAATTGGTTTCAGTATCTGAGCTGTTGACTGGAGGTGGTGTAGGAGGGAGCCTCCGTGCTCCCTTCGTGGGAGGTGGTGATGACGATGTGTTGTGAGCCCACCCTCCTGCCCACCGAGACCGTGGGGATTCCATTTGCACCAGCTCGACACAAAAGGGAGATGGCATCAGGGCCACGGCTTTTAAGTTGTGCCGGAGGGAAATGCAGTTGCCAGTGGGTTTAAAGTGAGAATTGCCCTTCACTGAACATTGCTCCTTACTCGGTCGGTGGGACGTGGATGTTTCAGAATCTCCATCCGAGGCATCCCAGTCCTCTCCGGCTCGTACCAGGGTCCTCCCCACGTGGCAGGCGGGGGGTAACGGATAGCGGGCACTCCACCACTCGGCTTGGCCCTTTCTGTCCTGTTCCAGGCTGTTTCTCCTGGAATGGGAGAAAGGGAGAGTGGGAGGGAGTGTCCCTGTTGTTAGTGTTAGTGTAGATGGGGAGGGGGCACATGGTGAAGTGTCCGGAGGGAGTCAGTCCACAGTGTTGTATCCATGCAGGGTTATTTGTGTAAGGGGTAAAGTGGAACCGAGAGAGAGACGGGGGGGGGGGGGGGGGTGGGGGGGGGGGTGGGAGGAGGGGGGGAGATGGGGGGAATGTGCTGCATGCAGTAGTGAGAGTGGTGGAGCATGAGCCTTGTTCGGGGCTCGGTGCTATAACAGATATACAGTGAGTATGAGAGAGAAGAGAGAATACGATGACCTTTATCCTGAAAGAGCGAGGAAGGTTATTGATGCTTGTGCTGTATTGCTGGACATTTCCTCAGACCGCATATACTGCACTGAGCTGGGTGGGGAACTCAGACCATTGTTGGTGTGTCTGGTGGTGAGGCCCACTCTGGGAAGAGAATGGTTACCCTCTGTACTAACCCATCCAGCAGGACCTCCGTGCCCCGTTGATCCACCGTGGTGTATTTGTCCGTTATCTACCATGCTCGGGGTAAACCGTACAAGGCAGCTCCAAACGAAGAAAGCTCAACCGTGTGCCCATTGGCTTTTAAAGATGACACCAGTGTAAGTGATCACGGAATATCCAAGAACATCCAGGCGATGGTGAGGACCACCCGCCATGATGGGTGGGAGAATCGGGCTGGTATTGAATGTGAGTTATACTATGGGGTGGGATGGGTAGTTAATGAGGTGATTCCGATACGATAGCACCAGGAAACTAGCTCAGCCTCGTGCGGATGATCCCTCTGTCACACTCAATGAAAATGGCAATGAGAGAAATTATTGTCAGAATCTGCCAAATGAGTCGTAGATTCTATTGAAACCACTTCCAGTTACAAAGCTGCAGAACAAATGCTCACCTGACTTCACATCTTTCCTGGAAAGACTGGATCGTGTTACAGGATGCGATCGAAGTGTCTACATTTCAGCATTCTGAAACCTGGGAACACCTTCAAGCATCCTTCCATGACACTGTTTCTCAGTCTCCCCCTCTCTGTATTCTTCCCAAACGCCTCCCATGTTGTGATATTTAAACTGATTTCCCCGCTCTCTCTCTGGCAGTGATGTTCACACTCACAGCACGCCCTTTGTCATGGCACAATGGAGACATGGAGCTATGAATGGATGGGAGCTGCACATCCTGTTACTTCCAGAATGGGCTGCAAGTTTCCCCACTCTGGGCAGGGATCTAACACAGTGTAACTGAGAAATGCACTGGGGTTGTGTACACAGTCCTACATGCTGGGAGGGTAACTGCTCCTGGTTTACAGATCAATGCACTAGGGTGGTGTACACAGTCCTACATGCTGGGAGGGTAACTGCTCCTGGGTTACAGATCAATGCACTGGGGTGGGGTACCCAATCCTACATACTGGGAGGGTAACTGCTCCTCGTTTACAGATCAATGCACTGGGGTGGTGTACACAATCCTACATGCTGGGAGTGTAACTGCTCCTGGATTACAGATCAATACACTGGAGTGGTGTGCACAGTCCGACATGCTGAGAGGGTAACTACCCCTAGTTTACAGGTTAATTCACGGGTGATTACTGCAGAGTTTGCTGTGCTGGTCAGACTATCTGGTTGATGTGGTCTGTGCTGCTCTCATGCTGGATGGATATTTGTTTCAGGTTCACACAATAGTGCTCTGCTGTTTCTGCACAGCTGCCCATGCTGGACAGATATCTAGTCCGGGTTTATAGATCAATGCACTGCTGTGGTCTGCACAGCTCCCAGTGCTGGACAGATATCTAGTCCGGGGTTATAGATCAATGCACTGCTGTGGTCTGCACAGCTCCCTGTGCTGGACAGATACCTAGTCCGGGTTTATAGATCAATGCACTGCTGTGGTCTGCACAGCTCCCCGTCCTGGACAGATATCTAGTCCGTGTTTATAGATCAATGCACTGCTGTGGTCTGCACTTCTCCCCGTCCTGGACAGATATCTAGTCCGTGTTTATAGATCAATGCAGTGCTGTGTTCTGCACAGCTGCCCGTGCTGGACAGATATCTAGACCGGGGATATAGATCAATGCACTGCTTTGGTCTGCACAGCTCCCGGTGCTGGACAGATATCTAGTCTGGGTTTATAGATCAATGCACTGCTGTGGTCTGCACAGCTCCCCGTCCTGGACATATATATAGTCAGGGGTTGTAGATCAATGCACTGCTGTGTTCTGCACAGCTGCCCGTGCTGGACAGATATCTAGACCGGGGATATAAATCAATGCACTGCTTTGGTCTGCACAGCTCCCGGTGCTGGACAGATATCTAGTCCGGGTTTATAGATCAATGCACTGTTGTAGTCTGCACTGCTTCCCATGCTGAATAGTTGCTGGAGGAACACAGCAATCCAGGCAGCATCAGAAGGTGTAGAATTTGATGTTTCATGTGTAGCCCTCCTTCAGGGCTCCTGCAGAAGGGTTACACCCGTATCGTCGTCTTCTCCACCTCCTGATGCTGCCTGGCTTGCTGTGTTCTCCCAGCTTCCTGCCTCTCTACTTTGGATTCCAGCATCTATCTCAGCTTTCCATAGTGCACAGATGTCTAGTCTGCGTTTTAAGAAGTGCCCTGACATGATCTGTGCAGTGTTCCACTCTGGAGAGATTGCTGGGCTGTACGGAGCAATACACTGCCTGGTCTGTACAGTGTTCCACGGTTAACAGATATCTCCTCTGGGTTTATGGTGTCTGGGCTGATTCTGTGAGGTGGATTGAGAATGTGGCAAATCTCACCCTTTCAGCTGAACTGGCAATGCCTTTAGTTCCCATTCCTGTGATTGGACCCTCCGTCTCTCACCCCTTTAATGTAACAGTGTTCCCCGGCACAGTATATCATGTTGGTGGGGTGGGTAGGGGGGAAAGGTAATGGACAGCTCAAGGGGTTCCCCAGAACGTTCTGTACTCAACATTCTATAACTGACATTCCCCGGAACGTTCTGTCCCTGACATTCTATAACTGTCATTCCCCGAAACGTTCTGTCTCCGACATTCTATAACTGACATTCCCCGGAACGTTCTGTCCCTGACATTCTGTAACTGACATTCCCCGTAACGTTCTGTCCCTGACATTGTTTGTGAACGGCCGGACGTCAGTGAATTGAACAAATGATAAGATCCCGAGGGAAGAGATCCCGTTCCAGGGAGAAGGAGACACTGTTCCGAAGTTCCCTCAAGCAGTTAAAGGGGTGAATACGTTTTCCCTGCGTTTACATTTCTTCCCGACACAGGGTCGACCACAATTTAGACCAAAATACAGGAATTTCCAAACTCCGTTTGTCTTCAGGAAACTGGGAGAGAATCCTTCAGGACAGCAACGTTTCCACCCTGCGTATTTGAAACTGGGAAGAAGTGACCTATGTCTGCTCTCGAGTGATCGAGTGTGTGGGAAAGTTCCAGAAACCATCTGTCCTTATGGACGTGTCTCTGTGTGTTTGGGGAGGGAGGGTTTCTTGTCGTTTCTGTCACATTTTTGTCAGTAACTCCGACCTTCCCATTTGTTATTCCACCTCCAATTATTTTAATAAATCCCTGAATACAGGAACACATTTGAAAACCTCACTGGGTACCTGATCAAACGGGTCCCTTTGCCTCCAGGCTGATTGATAATGGGTTTGTTTTCCTTCCTCATAGTTAACGTCGTGACCATCTATGTCCTGTTTTATAAAGATTGTGGATTGTCTCCATGTGTCAGACGTTACCTGGGGGCCATGGCAGCGACGGATCTCCTGGTCATTATCCTCGACCTGATCCTGAGACACATTCCCATTGTTTATCGGGAACAGTTTTATTTCCTGAGGGACTCCGTCCCCGTGTGTAATATCCACGCCGTCCTGCTTTATGCAGCCACTGACTGCTCTGTCTGGTTCACCGTCAGTTTCACCTTTGATCGGTTTGTGGCCATTTGTTGCCAGAAGCTGAAAAGTAAATATTGCAGTGAGAAAACGGCGGCTGTGGTTCTGGGAGCAGTGACTGTGCTGAGCTGTTTAAAGAACATTTCCTGGTATTTTATGCTCAAGGCTCGGTATCGGCTGTGGAACCGCCCCTGGTTTTGTGATGTAACACTCGCTATTCTATTCTCCAGGGTCTGGGGTACAATCGAGTTCCTCCACCACATTCTAACCCCGGGTGTCCCATTTCTCCTGATTCTGCTGTTCAATGTTCTCACCGTCAGACACATTTTAGTGACCAGCAGAGCACGCAGGAGACTCCGCGCTCACACCAATGGGGACGCTCAGTCTGACACAGAAATGAGAAACCGAAAAAAATCCATCATTTTACTGTTTGTCATCTCGGCCAATTTCATCCTGTTATGGCCAACGTTAACGCTGTATTCTGTATGGAGACGGATGTGGTTTATTGGGTATCGGTCTGTGTCCCTTGATCCCTTTGTGCGGGAATTGGGCTTCATGCTGCAGCTCCTCAGTTGCTGCACAAACACCGCGATTTATACCGTGACCCAGACTAAGTTCAGGCAGCAGCTGAAGAATGTGCTGAAATATCCCTTCACCCAAATCCATCCATCAATCAAATTCCCTCATTAATCAATCCATCCGGGATTTTCTCATTTCAGTTCAGTTTTTCAGCGATGGAGCAGCCTGTCGCTATGGTAACAGACTGAGGGTAGCGCTGGTTTGTCCATCCTTATCCCACAGGGGGGTTACAGGGAAACATTTCAATGTTTCTCACAACTCAGGGGCCAGTGAGGAAAGGCACCATCCCACTGACTGTATCCATCACTTCCATTTGTAAACAATAAAAATGTTGATTAAAGCGTGCTGAGCAGCAGAGTGACTGATGTTGTTTGTGTGTCTTTTTGTTGGAGAAGCTGAGCTGGAGAGAGACAGACTCAGCCCCAAGTCCTGGTCCTCAGGGAAGGGGAGGGCACCGCGCCCTGAGCTCAGGAGCTGGGTTTAACTCCCTCTGCACCCCCCCACACTCCAACGTGGCCTCCCCATTTCCTCTCCCCCACTCTCTCCACCTGCCTCCACTCTTTCCTCTCCCCCCTCCCCTGCTCTCTCTCTCTCTCCTGCCGTCTCTGTCTCCCTCCCGCAATTCCGTCTCTGCACCGTTTTCCCCCTCCTCCCATCTCCCACATCTCTCTGTCATCTCACAACCACCCCTCCAACCACATGCAGCCACAGCACCAAACACAACCCCCCTCCCCAGTCTCTGGATCAGAGGGAGAGGGACGCGTCAGGGAGACAGACTGCGTCAGAGAGGGAGGGAGGGGCAAGAGGGAGAGATATTTAGTCAGAGAGAAACAGAGGGAGGTGAGGAGTAAGAGAGACCGAGGTAGGTGGATCGAGAGTGAGAGAAGGTGGAGAGAGAGAGAAGGAGCAGGGAGAGAGAGAGAGAGAGAGGGAGAGAGACAAGATGAGGGATAAAGTGAGGGAGACATAACGAGAGAGGGCTCAGAGAGAGGGGGACAGAGAGAGAGGAGGACAGAGGGGGGACAGAGAGAGAGGGGACAGAGAGAGAGAGGGGGACAGAGAGAGGGGACAGAGAGGGGGGACAGAGAGAGGGGGACAGAGAGAGGGGGACAGAGGGGGGACAGAGAGAGAGGGGACAGAGAGAGAGAGGGGGACAGAGAGAGGGGGACAGAGAGAGAGGGGGACAGAGAGAGAGGGGACAGAGAGAGAGGGGACAGAGAGAGAGGGGGACAGAAAGGGGGACAGAGAGAGAGGGGACAGAGAGGGGGGGCAGAGAGAAGGGGACAGAGAGAGAGGCGGATAGAGAGAGGGGACAGAGAGAGGGGACAGAGAGAGAGGGGGACAGAGAGGGGGGACAGAGAGAGAGGGGGACAGAGAGAGGGGGACAGAGAGAGGGACACAGAGAGAGGGGGGGACAGAGAGAGAGAGGGGACAGAGAGAGGGGGACAGAGAGAGGGGGACAGAGAGAGGGGGACAGAGAGTGGACAGAAGAGAGTAGGACAGAGAGAGCAGTGACAGAGAGGGGGAACAGAGAGAGAGGGATAGAGAGAGGGGGAACAGAGAGTGTGAGGTGACAGAGAGAGGGGGTATATACAGAGGGCTGGGACCGAGAATGGGGGACAGAGAGGGAGATTCAGAGAGTGGAGTCAGAGAGAGTGGGTACAGAGAGAGGGGACAGAGAGTGTGGGAACAGTGAGAGAGGGGGACAGAGAGATAGGTCCAGAGAGAGGGCTGGGACCGACAAGACGAGACAGAGAGGGGGGATAGGGAGAAGGGGGATAGAGAGAGGGGATAGAGAGTGGAGGTAGAGAGGGGTATAGAGAGAGGGGTGACAGAGAGGGGGGACAGAGAGGGGGGACAGAGAGAGTGAGGGCACAGAGAGAGGAGGTAGAGAAGAGGTCTGTGACCGAGAAGGGGGAACGTGGGGTGGGGGGACAGAGAGGGGGTTCAGAGAGAGGGGTAAAGAGAGACGGGGACAGAGGGGGCGGACTTAGAGCGGGGGGGGTGGGCAGAGAGAAGGGGGGACAGAGAGAGAGGGGGACCGAGAGAGGGGGACAGAGAGCGGGAGATATGGGGGGGGGGGGGCAGAGAGAGAGGGGCACTGAGAGAGAGGGACAGAGAGACTGAGTGGACAGAGAGAGGGCTGGGGCCGAGAAGGCGGGACAGAGACGGGGACAGAGAGGGGGTATAGGGAGAGAGGGAGACAGAGAGAGGGGGGACAGAGAGAGGGGGCAGAGGGGGGTGACAGAGAGGGGGGACGGGGGGGGTTTAGAGAGAGGGGGGACAGAGAGGGGGCGACAGAGAGAGATGGATAGAGAGAGGGGGGACAGAGAGTGTGAGGGGACAGAGAGAGGGGGTACATAGAGAGGGCTGGGACCGAGAAGGCGGGACAGAGAGTGGGGGACAGAGAGGGGGGCTCAGAGAGAGGGGGGCTCAGAGAGAGGGGGGAACAGAGAGAGGGGGGAACAGAGAGAGGGGGACAGAGAGAGGGGGACAGAGAGAGGGGGACAGAGAGAGAGAGGGACAGAGAGAGTGGGGTTCAGAGAGAGAGGGAACAGAGAGAGGGGAATCAGAGAGAGAGGGGCAGAGAGAGGGTGAACGAGAGAGGGGGACAGAGAGAGAGGGGGGACACAGAGAGGGGGTACAGAGAGAGGGCTTGGACCGAAAGTTGGGGGGAGAGGGAGGGGGGTCAGAGAGAGGGGTAAAGAGAGACGGCGACAGAGGGGGCGGACTGAGAGCGGGGGGACAGAGAGAAGTGGGGACAGAGAGAAGTGGGTACCGAGAGAAAGGGGCACTGAGAGAGAGGGACAGAGAGAGTGAGGGGACAGAGAGAGGGGGACAGAGGGAGAGCTGGGATCGAGAAGGCGGGACAGGGGGGTTACAGTGAGGGGGTCACAGAGAGGGGTAAAGAGATACGAGGACAGAGGGGGTGGTCTGAGAGCGGGGGGAAAGAGAGAAGTGGGGACAGAGAGAGAGGGGGACAGAGAGAGGGGGACAGAGGGAGAGGGGCACTGAGAGAAAAGGGGACAGAGAGAGGGGGACAGAGACCGGGAGGGACAGAGAGAGAGGGACGGATAGAGGGGGACAGAGAAAGAGGGGCACTGAGAGAGAGGGGTCGAGAGAGAGAGAGGGATACAGAGAGAGAGGGAGACACAGAGATGGGGTACAGAGAGGGGGCTGGGACCAAGAAGACGGGACAGAGTGGGAGGGGGGTGACAGAGAGGGGGAAAGAGAGAGGGGGATAGAGAGAGGGGGACAGAGGGGAAGGACTGAGAGGGAGGATAGGGAGAAGGAGTCAGAGAGAGAGAGATAGAGAGGGGGGTAGAGAGACAGAGGAGGCAGAGAGAGTGAGGGGACAGAGAGAGCGGGTACAGAGAGAGGGCTGGGACCGAGAAGGCGGGACAGAGAGGGGGATAGGGAGAGGGGGGACAGAGAAAGAGGGGGATAGAGAGAGGCGGGATTGAGAGAGAGGGGGACAGAGAGGGGGGAAAGAGAGAGAGGGGGACAGAGAGAGGGGGGAGAGAGAGGGGGTATAGAGAGAGGGCTGGTGACAGAGAGAGAGGGGGACAGAGAGAGAGGGGGACAGAGAGAGGGGGGACAGAGAGGAGGGCAGAGAGAGGATGTACAGAGAGAGAGGGTGACAGAGAGAGGGGGGACAGAGGAAGGGGGCAGAGAGAGTGGGTACAGAGAGAGGGGGACAGAGAGAGAGGGACAGAGAGAGAGAGAACAGAGAGAGGGCTGGGACCGAGAAGGCGGAACAGAGAGGGGGTACAGAGACCGGGACAGAGAGAGGGGGGTCAGAGAGAGGGTGGACAGAGAGGGGAGGGATGGAGATGGGGACATAGAGAGAGGGGGACAGAGAGAGAGAGGGTACAGAGAGAGGGGACAGAGCGAGGGGGACAGAGAGAGAGGGGTACAGAGAGAGTGGTTACAGAGAGAGTGGGGACAGGCAGAAGGGGGACAGAGAGGGTGCGAACAGGGAGAAGGGGGACAGAGAGACAGGGGCGCAGTAGAGAGGGGGAAATAGGGGGACAGAGAGAGGGAGTCAGATAGAGAGGGGGCAGAGAGAGGGGGAAAGAGAGAGGAGGGAAGAGCGAGGGGGACAGAAGTGGCAGACTGAGTGCGGGCGGACAGAGAGAGAGGAGGAACAGAGTGGGCAGAGAGTGGTAGTACAGAAAGACGGGGACAGAGAGAGAGGTGGTACAGAGAGACGGGGTGCAGGAGAGGGGGGACAGGAGGAAGGAGAGGGGTGGACAGAGAGAGGGGCAAAGAGAGAGGGGGACAGAGGGGGCGGACTGAGAGCGTGGGGACTGAGAGAAGGAGGGGCAGAGAGAGAGGGGGACCGAGAGAGGGGGACAGAGAGCGGGAGAGATCGGGGGGGGGGTGGCAGACAGAGTGGGGGTCACAGAGAGAGGGGCGGCAGAGGGGGCAGAGAGAGGAGTACAGAGAGAGGGGGACAGAGAGAGAGGGCAGAGAGAGAGGGGGGACAGAGAGAGAGGGGGACAGAGAGAGAGGGGGACAGAGAGAGAGGGGGGACAGAGAGGGGGGGACAGAGAGAGTGGGGACAGAGGGGGGGACAGAGAGAGTGGGGGGACAGAGAGAGTGGGGACAGAGAGAGGAGGGAGCAAAGGGAGAGGGGGTCAGAGAGAGGGGGCAGAGGTGGAAGAGAGAGAGGTGACAGAGAGAGGGGGGACAGAGAGATAGTAGGGACAGAGATGGGGAGAAAGTGAGAGGGTGGGGCGGATAGAGAGCGCGTGGAAAGAAAGAGGGCGGAAATAGAGAGGGGGACAGAGGGGGCAGACAGAGAGAGTGGGGACCGCGAGAGGGAGGGACAGAGAAAGAGGGGGACAGAGAGAGGGGGGACAGAGAAGGGGGAAAGAGAGGGGGAGGTCAGAGAGAGAGAGAGGGGGCGTCAGAGAGAGGTGTTCAGAGAGACAGGCGGGACAGACAGAGAGGGGGACAAGAAAGTGGGGGAGAGAGAGGGTTGAGTGATAGGGGAGAGAGAGAGAGGGAAGAGAGAGGGGGGACAGAGAGAGGGGTGCAGAGAGTGGGGTGCAGAGAGTGGGGGACAGAGAGACGGGTACAGAGAGAGTGGGTGGAGAGAGAGAGATGGGGTCAGAGGGAGAGGGAGGGACAGAGTGTGAGTGTGACAGAGACGAGGGTGACAGAGCGGGGGGTACAGAGAGGGGGGACAGAGAGAGCGTGGGGACAGAGAGAGGGGGGACATTGAGAGGAGGCACAGAGAGCTGGGGGGCGCAAAGAGAGGGGGGACATAAAGAGGGGGCAGAGAGAGCGGGGAAAAGAAAGGGGAGGAAAGAGAGAGGGGGCAGAGAGGACAGACAGAGAGAGTGGCGACGGGGAGAGCGTGGGACAGAGAGAGGGGAGGACAGAGAGGAGGGGGGACAGAGATGGGGGGATAGAGAGAGGGGGATACAGAGAGAGGGGTCAGAGAGAGGGGGATACAGAGAGAGGGGGACAGAGAGAGGGGGACAGAGAGAGGGGGATACAGAGAGGGGGGACAGAGAGAGGGGACAGAGAGAGGGGATCAGAGAGAGGGGATCAGAGAGAGAGGGGGGACAGAGAGAGGGGGACAGAGAGAGGGGGATACAGAGAGGGGGGACAGAGAGAGAGGATCAGAGAGAGAGGGGGGACAGAGAGAGGGGGACAGAGAGAGAGGGGGATACAGAGAGAGGGGGACAGAGAGAGGGGATCAGAGAAAGAGGGGGGACAGAGAGAGGGGGATACAGAGAGAGGGGGATACAGAGAGAGGGGAATACAGAGAGAGGTTGGGCAGAGAGGGAGGGGATAGAGAGGGGGGACAGGAAAGTGGGGGGAGAGAGGTAGGGGAGAGATGGGGAGAGAGGGGGGTAAAGAGAGGGGGAAGGGAGAGAGGGTGGACAGAGAGAGGGGGATAGTGAGTGAGGGGCAGAGAGAGAGAGCAGTGGACAGAGAGAGGGGACAGAGGAAGAGGAGGTTCGAGAGAGAGGAGGGGACAGACAGAGGGATGACGGGAGAGAGGGGGACAGAGAGAGGGGGACAGAGAGGGGGACAGAGAGAGGGGAAAGAGCGAGGGCAAACAGAGAGGGGGACAACGAGGGGGTCGGGGGGGATTGTGATGGGGGACAGAGAGGGGGGACAGAGAGTGGAGAGTGAGAGAGGGACAGAGAGAGAGGGACAGGGGGACAGAGAGAGGGGGAGGGGGGACAGAGAGAGGTGGAAGGGGGGACACAGAGAGGGGGCATAGAAGGTGAGGGGACAGAGAGAAGGGGGAAAGAGAGAGGGGGGACAGAGAGAAGGGGGATAGAGAGGGGGGATAGAGAGAGGGGAACGGAGAGAGAGGGGGGACAGAGAGAGGGGGACAGAGAGAGGGGGACAGAGAGAGAGGTGACAGAGAGAGGGGGACAGAGAGAGGGGGACAGAGAGAGAGGGGGGACAGAGAGAGGGGGACAGAGAGAGGGGGATACAGAGAGAGGGGGATACAGAGAGAGGGGATCAGAGAGAGAGGAGGGACAGAGAGAGAGGGGGCAGAGAGAGGGGGACAGATGGAGGGGGACAGAGAGGGGTGTCAGAGAGAGGGGGGATAGAGAGAGTTGGGATCGAGAGAGAGGGGACAGAGAGAGGGGAACGGAGTGGGGGACAGAGAGAGGGGGAGAGAGAGAGGCGGACGGGGGGACAGAGTGAGGGGGAATGGAAAGAGGGGGACAGAGAGAGGGGGACAGACAGAGGGGAATGGAGAGTGAGGGGGGATAGAGAGAGGGGACAGAGAGAGGGGAACGGAGAGAGGGGGGGATAGAGAGAGGGGGATACAGAGAGAGGGGGATACAGAGCGAGGGTGGGCAGACTCTCTGTGAGGGGGGGACAGTGAGAGGGGGGACAGTGAGAGGGGGACAGAGAGGGGGTGTCAGATAGGGGAGAAAGAGAGATGGTATGACAGAGTGATGGGGGACAGGGGGAGCAGAGAGAGTGGTACAGAGGGGGCAGACTGAGAGTGGGGGCAGAGAGAAGGAGGGACAGGGAGCAGGGGGACAGAGTGTGGGGGGACAGAGAGTGGGGTACCGAGAGCGTGGGGACAGAGAGCGTATGGACAGAGAGCGTAGGGACAGAGAGCGGGGGACAGAGAGAGAGCGGCAGAGAGAGAGGAGGGAACAGAGGAAAAGGGGGTCAGAAAGGATCAGAGGGGGAAGAGGGAGGGGTGGCAGGGAGAGAGGGGGACAGAGAGAGAGGGGGACAGAGAGACAGGGGTCAGAGAGAGTGGTGGCAGAGAGAGGGGGTCAGAGAGAGGGAGACAGAGAGAGGAGGCAGAGAGAGGGCAACAGAGTGAGAGGGGGACAGAGAGAGAGAGGGGGACAGAGAGAGAGGGGGACAGAGAGAGAGGGGGCAGAGAGAGGGGGACAGAGAGAGGGGGACAGAGAGACAAGGGACAGAGAGAGTGGGGGCAGAGAGAGGGGGACAGAGAGAGGGGGACAGAGAGAAGTGGAGGAGAGAGGGCGACAGAGAGAGAGAGGAGGAAAGAGAGAGACGGGACAGAGAGACAGGGGACAGAGAGAGTGGGGACAGAGAGAGGGGGAGAGAGAGGCGGACGGGGGGACAGAGAGGGGGGGGGATAGAAAGAGGGGGACAGAGAGAGGTGGGACAGACAGAGGGGAATGGAGAGAGGGGGATAGAGAGAGGGAGATAGAGAGAGGGGGACAGAGAGAGGGGGATATAGAGAGAAGTGGATACAGAGAGAGGGTGGGCAGAGAGTGGGGGCAGAGAGAGAGGGGGACAGTGAGAGAGGGGATAGTGAGAGGGGGGACAGTGAGAGGGGGACAGAGAGGGGGTGTCAGAGAGGCGGAGGAAGAGAGATGGTATGACAGAGTGAGGGAGGACAGGGGGAGTAGAGAGAGTGGTACAGAAGGGGCAGATTGAGAGTGTGGGGGCAGAGAGAAGGAGGGACAGGGAGCAGGGGGACAGAGTGCGGGGGGACAGAGAGTGGGGGACCGAGAGCGTGGGGACAGAGGAGCGTTGGGACAGAGAGAGGGGGACAGAGAGAGGGGGACAGAGAGAGGGGGGACAGAGAGCGTGGGGACAGAGAGCGTGGGGACAGAGAGCAGGGGGACAGAGAGCAGGGGGACAGAGAGCAAGGGGACAGAGGGAGAGCGGCAGAGAGAGAGGAGGCAACAGAGGAAAAGGGGGTCAGAGAGGATCAGTGGGGGAAGAGAGAGGGGGACAGAGAGAGAGGGGACAGAGAGAGGGTGGTGGACAGAGAGATGGGGACAGAGGGAGAGGAGGGTACAGAGAGATGGGTGGACAGAAAGAGGGGGACAGAGAGAGGATGGAAAGAAAGAGGGTGAAATGGAGAGGGGGACAGAGGGGGCGGATAGAGAGAGTGGGGACAGAGAGAGGGAGGGACAGAGAAAGAGGGGGACAGAGAGAGGGGGACAGAGAGAGGGGGACAGGGGAGGGACAGAGAGAGGGGAAGGGGGGACAGAGAGAGGCGGACGGGGGACAGAGAGAGGGGGGATAGAAAGAGGGGGACAGAGAGAGGCGGACAGAGAGAGAGGGGAAAGAGAGAGGGGTGACAGAGAGAGAGGGGGACAGAGAGAAAGGGGGACAGAGAGGGAACACAGAGAGAAGAGGGGGACAGAGGAAGAGTGGGGACAGAGAGAGGGGACAGAGAGAGGGGGACAGAAGAAGAGGGGGTCAGAGAGAGGGGGAGAGAGAGAGAGGGGGAGGACAGAGAAAGGTGGAACAGAGAGAGGGGGAATAGAGGAGGTTACAGGGAGAAGGAGGGACAGAGAGGGGGAAAGGGAGAAAGGGACAGAGAGAGGGGGCACAGAGAGAGGGGGACCAGAGAGGGGAAGACAGAGAGGGGGGTCAGAGAATTGCGGACAGAGAGGGGGGACAGAGAAGAGGAGGGGAAGAGAGAGGGGACAGAGAGAGGGGGGCAGAGAGCGCGGGGAGATAGAAGGCGACAGAGAGTGGGAGGACAGAGAGTGGGGGGACAGAGGGGGAACAGTGGGAGGGGCAGAGGGAGGGACAGAGAGAGGGGTGGAGATGGGGTGGACAGAGAGGAGGGGGAGAGAGCAGGGGAGACAAAGCGAGGGGGACAGAGAGAGGAGGCAGAGAGAGGGCGACAGAGAGAGGGGGTGATAGAGAGACAGGGGACAGAGAGAGTGGGGGCAGAGAGAGGGGGACAGAGAGAGGGGGACAGAGAGAGAGGCGTACAGAGAGACAGGGGACAGAGAGAGTGGAGGCAGAGAGAGGGGGACAGAGAGAGAGATGAGGACAGAGAGAGACGGGACAGAGTGTGGGGTAGATAGAGGGAGTCAGAGAGAAGGGGACAGAGAGAGAGGGGGACAGAGAGAGGGGGACAGAGAGAGGAGGCAGAGAGAGGGCGACAGAGAGAGAGAGGAGGACAGAGAGAGACGGGACAGAGTGTGGGGTAGATAGAGGGAGTCAGAGAGAAGGGGACAAAGAGAGAGGGGGACAGAGAGAGAGAGGGACAGAGAGAGAGAGGGGGACAGAGAGAGGGAGGATAGAGAGGGGGCACAGAGAGAGGGGAACAGAGAGAGGGGGGGACAGAGAGAAGGGGTCAGAGAGTGGGGGGCAGAGAGTTGGGGACCTAGAGTGGGGGTAGAGAGTGTGGGGACAGAGTGGGGGACAGAGGGTGGAGCGGATTAGCGGGGGTCAGAGAATGGGGGACAGAAGGAGAGAGTTCAGAAGGGGGACACACAGAAAGGGGGGGACAGAAAGAGAGGGAGGGACAGAGAAAGAGGTGGACGGAGATGTGGGAAAGAGAGAGGGGGCGGAGATGGGGTGGACAGAGAGGAGGGAGAGAGCGGGGGGAGAGAGAGAGGGGGACAGAGAGCGGGGGACAGAGAGAGGGGGGTAGAGGGGGACAGAAAAAGGGTGACAGAGAGAGCGTGACAGAGAGAGGGCGGACAGAGGGTGGAAAGAGATAGAGGGGATAGAGAGAGGAAGATAGAGAGAGGAGTGTCAGAGGGGGACAGAGAGAGGGGGCCGGGGTTGGTTGGGAGTGGGGCGGAGCAGAGGTGGGGTCAGAGAGTGGGTGGACAGAGTGGGAGATACAGAGAGGGTGGACAGAGGGGTGGAACAGAGAGTGGATCAGAGAGGTGGGAGACAGGGAGAGGGGGACATAGAGAGGGGCAACAGAGAGTGGAGGACAGAGGGGGGACAGAGAGGGGGACAGAGAAAGCGGGGACAGAGAGGGAGGAGAGAGAGGGGGACAGAGATAGGGCGTCAGAGAGAGGGGGGAAATAGAAGTTGTCAGAGAGTGGGGAGAGAAAGTGGGGGGACAGAGTGGGAGGACAGAGTAGGGGACACAGAGAGAGACGGGACAGAGGGGGGTACAGAGAATGGGCGGAGCAGAGTATGGGACAGAGAGAGAGGGCAGAAAGAGGGGGACACAGAGAGAGGGTGCAGAGAGAGAGGGGGACAGAGAGGGCCAGATAATGGGGTCAGAGAGAACGAGAGAGGGGATAGAGAGACAGGGGTGACAGAGAGAGAGGGCACAGAGAGAGAGGGTACTAGAGAGAGAGGGGACAGAGAGAGAGGGGACAGAGAGAGAGGGTACGGGGGGACGGAGATAGGGGGGATAGAGATGGGGAAGAGAGAGGGGACAGAGACAGGGGGACAGAGCGAGAGGGGGACAGAGATAGAGGGGGTAGAGAGAGGGACACAGAGAGTGGAGGACAGAGAGAGAGGGCGACAAAGAGGGGGACAGAGAGAGGGGACAGAGGGAGATGGGGTACAGAGAGATGGGCGACAGAGGGGGTACAGAGAGAGGGGGCTGACAGAGAGGAGAGGTACAGACAGGGGAGAACAGAGAGGGGGGATTGAGCGAGGGTTGACAGAGAGAGAGGGGACAGAAAGATGGGGACAGAGAGAGGGGGACAGAGAGAGAGAGGGAGACAGAGAGAGGGGTACTGAGGGAGGCGGTACAGAAAGAGGGGGGCAGAGAGAGGGAGGACAGAGAGAGGGAGGGCAGAGAGAGGGAGGGCAGAGAGAGGGAGGATGGCGGGGACAGAGAGGGAGGACAGAGAGAGGGAGGACAGAGAGAGGGGGCAGAGAGAGGTGGGTCAGAGAGAGGGGGCAGAGAGAGGTGGGTCAGAGAGAGGGGGTCAGAGTGAGGGGAACAGAGAGACGGGGAAGAGAGAGTGGGCACAGAGAGCGTGGGGCCAGAGAGGGGTGGACAGGGGGGGAGAGAAGGGGGGGGGGAAGAGTGAGAGGGAGGACAGACGGAGTGGGGACAGAAAGAGGGGGAATAGTGAGAGGGAGACAGAGAGTGGGAGGATGGGGGATAGAGAGAGAGGTGGGACAGAGAGAGGGAGGACAGAGAAAGGGGGATAGAGAGAGGGGGACAGAGAGGGGGACAGAGAGGCAGGATGGGGTGTACAGAGAGAGGTGGGACAGAGAGAAGGAGGACAGAGAGAGAGGGACAGAGAATGGGAGGATGGGGGGCGCAGAGGGAGGTGGGACAGAGAGAGAAGGGGGACAGAGAGAGGGTTGGACAGCGGGGGAAGCAGAGAGAGTGGGGACAGGGAGAGGAGGGTTAGAGACAGGGGGGACAAAGAGAGCGGAAAAAAGAGAGGGGAACAGAGAGAGGGGAACAGAGAGTGGGGGACAGAGAGTGGGGGACAGAGAGTGGGGGACAGAGAGTGGGGGACAGACAGTGGGGGACAGACAGTGGGGGACAGACAGTGGGGGACAGACAGTGGGGGACAGAGAGAGGGGGACAGAGAGAGGGGGACAGAGAGAGGGGGACAGAGAGAGGGGGACAGAGAGAGGGGGACAGACAGCGCAGGGAGATAGAAGGAGACAGAGAGTAGGGGGACAGAGAGAGGTGGAGAGAGAGAGGTGGGGACAGAGACTGTGGACAGAGTAGGGGACAGAGAGGGGGAAGAGCGAGAGGGGGGACAGAGAGAGGGGGACAAAAAGAGGGGGGACAGAAAGTGGGCGACAGAGAGAGGGAGGATGGGTGGACAGAGAGAGGTGGGACAGAGAGAGGGAGGACAGAGAGAGGGGGATAGAGACAGGGGGACAGAGAGAGGGGGACAAAGAGGCAGGATGGGGTTTACAGAGAGAGTTGGGACAGAGAGAGGAAGGACAGAGAGAGGGGCACAGAGAATGGGAGGATGGGGGGACAGAGAGAGGTGGGACAGAGAGAGGGTGGACAGAGAGAGGGGGTCAGAGTGAGGGGAACAGAGAGAGGGGGAAGAGAGAGTGGGCACAGAGAAAGGGGGGCCAGAGAGGGGAGGACAGAGGGGGGACAGAGAAGTGGGTACAGAGAGAGGGGGACATGGAGAGAAGGGGGACAGAGAGAGGGTTGGACAGGGGGGGAGGAAGAGAGAGTGGGGACAGAGAGAGGGTGCAAGAGAGGGGGAGGTCAGAGAGAGAGAGAGGGGGCGTCAGAGAGAGGGGTTCAGAGAGACAGGCGGGACAGACAGAGAGGGGGACAAGAAAGTGGGGGAGAGAGAGGGTTGAGTGATAGGGGAGAGAGAGAGAGGGAAGAGAGAGGGGGGACAGAGAGAGGGGTGCAGAGAGTGGGGTGCAGAGAGTGGGGGACAGAGAGACGGGTACAGAGAGTGGGGGTGGAGAGAGAGATGGGGCCAGAGGGAGAGGGAGGGACAGAGTGTGAGTGTGACAGAGACGAGGGTGACAGAGCGGGGGGTACAGAGAGGGGGGACAGAGAGAGCGTGGGGACAGAGAGAGGGGGGACATTGAGAGGAGGCACAGAGAGCTGGGGGGCGCAAAGAGAGGGGGGACATAAAGAGGGGGCAGAGAGAGCGGGAGAAAGAAAGGGGAGGAAAGAGAGAGGGGCGCAGAGAGGACAGACAGAGAGAGTGGCGACGGAGAGAGCGTGGGACAGAGAGAGGGGAGGACAGAGAGGAGGGGGGACAGAGATGGGGGGACAGAGAGAGGGGGATACAGAGAGAGGGGGATACAGAGAGAGGGGGAAACAGAGAGAGGGGGATACAGAGAGGGGGGATACAGAGAGGGGGACAGAGAGAGGGGATCAGAGAGAGGGGATCAGAGAGAGAGGGGGGGACAGAGAGAGGGGGATACAGAGAGGGGGGACAGAGAGAGAGGATCAGAGAGAGAGGGGGGACAGAGAGAGGGGGACAGAGAGAGGGGGACAGAGAGAGCGGGATACAGAGAGAGGGGAACAGAGAGAGGGGATCAGAGAAAGAGGGGGGACAGAGAGAGGGGGATACAGAGAGAGGGGGCGAGAGAGAGAGGGGAATACAGAGAGAGGTTTGGCAGAGAGGGAGGGGATAGAGAGGGGGGACAAGAAAGTGGGGGGAGAGAGGGGGAAGGGAGAGAGGGTGGACAGAGAGAGGGGGATAGTGAGTGAGGGGCAGAGAGAGAGAGCAGTGGACAGAGAGAGGGGACAGAGGGAGAGGAGGTTCGAGAGAGAGGAGGGGACAGACAGAGGGGTGACGGGAGAGAGGGGGACAGAGAGAGGGGGACAGAGAGGGGGACAGAGAGAGGGGAAAGAGAGAGGGCAAACAGAGAGGGGGACAACGAGGGGGTCGGGGGGGATTGTGATGGGGAGAGAGAGGGGGGACAGAGAGTGGAGAGTGAGAGAGGGACAAAGAGAGAGGGACAGGGGGACAGAGAGAGGGGGAGGGGGGACAGAGAGAAGTGGAAGGGGGGACACAGAGAGGGGGCATAGAAAGTGGGGGGACAGAGAGAGGGGGGACAGAGAGAGGGGGGACAGAGAGGGGGGATAGAGAGAGGGGAACGGAGAGAGATGGGGGGACAGAGAGAGGGGGACAGAGAGAGGGGAACAGAGAGAGAGGTGACAGAGAGAGGGGGACAGAGAGAGGGGGACAGAGAGAGGGGGACAGAGAGAGGGGATCAGAGAGAGAGGGGGGACAGAGAGAGGGGGACAGAGAGAGGGGGATACAGAGAGGGGGATACAGAGAGAGGGGATCAGAGAGAGAGGAGGGACAGAGAGAGAGGGGGCAGAGAGAGGGGGACAGATGGAGGGGGACAGAGAGGGGTGTCAGAGAGAGGGGGATAGAGTGAGTTGGGATCGAGAGAGTGTGGACAGAGAGAGGGGAACTGAGTGGGGGACAGAGAGAGGGGGAGAGAGAGAGGCGGACGGGGGGACAGAGTGAGGGGGAATGGAACGAGGGGGACAGTGAGAGGGGGACAGAGAGAGGGTGTCAGAGAGGCGGAGGAAGAGAGATGGTATGACAGAGTGAGGGAGGACAGGGGGAGTAGAGAGAGTGGTACAGAAGGTGCAGACTGAGAGTGGGGGGGGCAGAGAGAAGGAGGGACAGGGAGCAGGGGGACAGAGTGCGGGGGGACAGAGAGTGGGGGACCGAGAGCGTGGGGACAGAGGAGCGGGGGGACAGAGAGAGGGGGACAGAGAGAGGGGGACAGAGAGCGTGGGGACAGAGAGCGTGGGGACAGAGAGCGTGGGGACAGAGAGCGTGGGGACAGAGAGCGTGGGGACAGAGAGCAGGGGGACAGAGAGCAGGGGGACAGAGAGAGAGCGGCAGAGAGAGAGGAGGCAACAGAGGAAAAGGGGGTCAGAGAGGATCAGTGGGGGAAGAGAGAGGGGGACAGAGAGAGAGGGGACAGAGAGAGGGTGGTGGACAGAGAGATGGGGATAGAGGGAGAGGAGGGTACAGAGAGATGGGTGGACAGAAAGAGGGGGACAGAGAGAGGATGGAAAGAAAGAGGGTGAAATGGAGAGGGGGACAGAGGGGGCGGATAGAGGGAGTGGTGACAGAGAGAGGGAGGGACAGAGAAAGAGGGGGACAGAGAGAGGGGGACAGAGAGAGGGGGACAGAGAGAGGGGGACAGAGAGAGGGGAAGGGGGGACAGAGAGAGGCGGACGGGGGACAGAGAGAGGGGGGATAGAAAGAGGGGAACAGAGAGAGGCGGACAGAGAGAGAGGGGAAAGAGAGAGGGGTGACAGAGAGAGAGGAGGACAGAGAGTGAGGGGGACAGAGAGGGAACACAGAGAGAAGAGGGGGACAGAGGAAGAGGGGGGACAGAGAGAGGGGACAGAGAGAGGGGGACAGAAGAAGAGGGGGTCAGAGAGAGGGGGAGAGAGAGAGGGGGAGGACAGAGAAAGGTGGTACAGAGAGAGGGGGAATAGAGGAGGGTACAGGGAGAAGGAGGGACAGAGAGGGGGAAAGGGAGAAAGGGACAGAGAGAGGGGGCACAGAGAGAGGGGGACCAGAGAGGGGAGGACAGAGAGGGGAGTCAGAGAATTGCGGACAGAGAGAGGGAGAACAGAGAGAGGGGGGACAGAGAAGGGGGGGGGACAGAGAGAGGGGCACAGAGAGAGGGGGGCAGAGAGCGCGGGGAGATAGAAGGCGACAGAGAGTGGGAGGACAGAGAGTGGGGGGACAGAGGGGGAACAGTGGGAGGGGCAGAGGGAGGGACAGAGAGAGGGGCGGAGATGGGGTGGACAGAGACGAGGGGGAGAGAGCAGGGGAGACAAAGAGAGGGGGACAGAGAGAGGGGCGGAGATGGGGTGGACAGAGAGGAGGGGAGAGAGCAGGGGAGACAAAGAGAGGGGACAGAGAGAGGGGGGACAGAGAAAGAGGGAGTAGAGGGGGACAGAAAAGGGTGACAGAGAGAGGGGGACATGGAGAGGGGAGGGACAGAGAGACGGGGACAGAGAGAGAGAGGGGGACAGAGAGAGGGGGGACAGAGAGACAGGGGACAGAGAGAGTGGTGGCAGAGAGAGGGGGACAGAGAGAGGGGGACAGAGAGAGGAGGCAGAGAGAGGGCGACAGAGAGAGGGGGTGACAGAGAGACAGGGGACAGAGAGAGTGGGGGCAGAGAGAGGGGGACAGAGAGAGAGGCGTACAGAGAGACAGGGGACAGAGAGAGTGGAGGCAGAGAGAGGGGGACAGAGAGAGAGAGGAGAACAGAGAGACGGGACAGAGTGTGGGGTAGATAGAGGGAGTCAGAGAGAAGGGGACAGAGAGAGAGGGGGACAGAGAGAGGGGAACAGAGAGAGGAGGCAGAGAGAGGGCGACAGAGAGAGAGAGGAGGACAGAGAGAGACGGGACAGAGTGTGGGGTAGATAGAGGGAGTCAGAGAGAAGGGGACAAAGAGAGAGGGGGACAGAGAGAGAGAGGGACAGAGAGAGAGGGGGACAGAGAGAGAGAGGATAGAGAGGGGGCACAGAGAGAGGGGAACAGAGAGAGGGGGGACAGAGAGGAGGGGTCAGAGAGTGGGGGGCAGAGAGTTGGGGACCTAGAGTGGGGGTAGAGAGTGTGGGGACAGAGTGGGGGACAGAGGGTGGAGCGGATTAGAGGGGGTCAGAGAATGGGGGACAGAAGGAGAGAGTTCAGAAGGGGGACACACAGAAAGGGGGGGACAGAAAGAGAGGGAGGGACAGAGAAAGAAGTGGACGGAGATGTGGGAAAGAGAGAGGGGGCGGAGATGGGGTGGACAGAGAGGAGGGAGAGAGCGGGGGGAGAGAGAGAGGGGGACAGAGAGAGGGGGACAGAGAGAGAGGGGGTAGAGGGGGACAGAAAAAGGGTGACAGAGAGAGCGTGACAGTGAGAGGGCGGACAGAGGGTGGAAAGAGATAGAGGGGATAGTGAGAGGGAGATAGAGAGAGGGGTGTCAGAGGGGGACAGAGAGAGGGGGCCGGGGTTGGTTGGGAGTGGGGCGGAGCAGAGGTGGGGACAGAGAGTGGGTGGACAGAGTGGGAGATACAGAGAGGGTGGACAGAGGGGTGGAACAGAGAGTGGATCAGAGAGGTGGGAGACAGGGAGAGGGGGACATAGAGAGGGGCAACAGAGAGTGGAGGACAGAGGGGGGACAGAGAGGGGGACAGAGAAAGCGGGGACAGAGAGGGAGGAGAGAGAGGGGGACAGAGATAGGGCGTCAGAGAGAGGGGGGGAAATAGAAGTTGTCAGAGAGTGGGGAGAGAAAGTGGGGGGACAGAGTGGGAGGACAGAGTAGGGGACACAGAGAGAGACGGGACAGAGGGGGGTACAGAGAATGGGCGGAGCAGAGTATGGGACAGAGAGAGAGGGCAGAAAGAGGGGGACACAGAGAGAGGGTGCAGAGAGAGAGGGGGACAGAGAGGGCCAGATAATGGGGTCAGAGAGAACGAGAGAGGGGATAGAGAGACAGGGGTGACAGAGAGAGAGGGCACAGAGAGAGAGGGTACTAGAGAGAGAGGGGACAGAGAGAGAGGGGACAGAGAGAGAGGGTACGGGGGGACGGAGATAGGGGGGATAGAGATGGGGCAGAGAGAGGGGACAGAGACAGGGGGACAGAGCGAGAGGGGGACAGAGATAGAGGGGGTAGAGAGAGGGACACAGAGAGTGGAGGACAGAGAGAGAGGGCGACAAAGAGGGGGACAGAGAGAGGGGACAGAGGGAGATGGGGTACAGAGAGATGGGCGACAGAGGGGGTACAGAGAGAGGGGGCTGACAGAGAGGAGAGGTACAGACAGGGGAGAACAGAGAGGTGGGATTGAGCGAGGGTTGACAGAGAGAGAGGGGACATAGAGGGGGCAGAGAGAGGGGGACAGAGAGAGGGGGACAGAGAGGGAGGGAGGATAGAGAGGGTGCAGAGTGAGGTGGGACAGAGAGATGGGGACAGGGAGAGGGGGACAGAGAGAGGGAGGATGGCGGGGACAGAGAGGGAGGACAGAGAGAGGGAGGACAGAGAGAGGGGGCAGAGAGAGGTGGGTCAGAGAGAGGGGGCAGAGAGAGGTGGGTCAGAGAGAGGGGGTCAGAGTGAGGGGAACAGAGAGACGGGGAAGAGAGAGTGGGCACAGAGAGCGTGGGGCCAGAGAGGGGTGAACAGGGGGGGAGAGAAGGGGGGAAGAGTGAGAGGGAGGAAAGACGGAGTGGGGACAGAAAGAGGGGGAATAGTGAGAGGGAGACAGAGAGTGGGAGGATGGGGGATAGAGAGAGAGGTGGGACAGAGAGAAGGAGGACAGAGAGAGAGGGACAGAGAATGGGAGGATGGGGGGCGCAGAGGGAGGTGGGACAGAGAGAGAAGGGGGGCAGAGAGAGGGTTGAACAGCGGGGGAGGCAGGGAGAGTGGGGACAGAGAGAGGGGGACAGAGAGAGGAGGGGTAGAGACGGGGGGACAAAGAGAGGGGAACAGAGAGAGGGGAACAGAGAGTGGGGCACAGAGAGTGGGGGACAGAGAGTGGGGGACAGAGAGTGGGGGACAGAGAGTGGGGGACAGAGAGTGGGGGACAGAGAGTGGGGACAGAGAGTGGGGGACAGAGAGAGGGGGACAGAGAGAGGGGGACAGAGAGAGGGGGACAGAGAGCGCAGAGAGATAGAAGGAGACAGAGAGTGGGGGGACAGAGAAAGGTGGAGAGAGAGAGAGAGGGGGGACAGAGAGTGTGGATAGAGTAGGGAGAGAGAGGGGGGATGAGCGAGAGGGGGACAGAGAGAGGGGGGACAGAAAGAGGGGGGACAGAAAGTGGGAGGACAGAGAGAGGGGGATAGATAGAGGGGGACAGAGAGAGGGGGACAGAGAGGCAGGATGGGGTGTACAGAGAGAGGTGGGACAGAGAGAGGTGGGACAGAGAGAGGGGGACAGAGAATGGGAGGATGCGGGGACAGAGAGAGGTGGGACAGAGAGAGGGAGGACAGAGAGAGGGGGTCAGAGTGATGGGAACAGAGAGACGGGGAAGAGAGAGTGGGCACAGAGAGCGTGGGGCCAGAGAGGGGAGGACAGAGGGGGAGAGAAGTGGGGACCGTGAGAGGGAGGACAGACGGTGTGGTGACAGAAAGAGAGGGAATAGTGAGAGGGAGACAGAGAGTGGGAGGATGGGGGGATAGTGAGAGAGGTGGGACAGAGAGAGGGAGGACAGAGAAAGAGGGATAGAGAGTGGCGGACAGAGAGAGGGGGACAGAGAGAGGGGGACAGAGAGAGGGGGGCAGAGAGGCAGAATGGGGTGTACAGAGTGAGGTGGGACAGAGAGAGGGAGGACAGAGAGAGAGAAACAGATAATGGGAGAATGGGGGACACAGAAAGAGGTGGGACAGAGAGAGAAGGGGGACAGAGATAGGGTTGGACAGCGGGGGCGGCAGAGAGAGTGGGGACAGAGAGAGGAGGACAGAGAGAGGAGGAGTAGAGACAGGGGGGACAAAGAGAGGCGAAAAAAGAGAGGGGAACAGAGAGTGGGCGACAGAGAGAGGGGGACAGAGAGCGCAGGGAGATAGAAGGAGGCAGAGAGTAGGGGGACAGAGAGAGAGAGGTGGAGAGAGAGAGGTGGGGACAGAAAGTGTTGACAGAGTAGGGGACAGAGAGGGGGGAAGAGCAAGAGGCGGGACAGAGAGAGGGGAGACAGAAAGAGGGGGGAACAGAAAGTGGGAGACAGAGAGAGGGAGGATGGGGGAGAGAGAGAGGTGGGACAGACAGAGAGAGGACAGAGAGAGGGGGATAGAGAGAGGGGGACAGAGAGAGGGGGACAGAGAGGCAGGATGGGGTTTACAGAGAGAGGTGGGTCAGAGAGAGGGTGGACAGAGAGAGGGGGGCAGAGAATTGGAGGATGGGTGGGACAGAGAGAGGGGGCGAGAGAGAGAGAGGAGGGGTAAAGCCAGGGGGGACAAAAAGAGGGGAACAGAGAGAGGGGGACAGAGAGTCGGGGACAGAGAGTGGGGGACAGAGAGAGGGTGACAGAGAGCGCAGGGAAATAGAAGGAGACAGAGAGTAGGGGGACAGAGAGAGGTGGAGAGTTAGAGGTGGGGACAGAGAGAGTGGACAGAGTAGGGGACAGAGAGGGGGGAAGAGCGAGAGGGGGTTAGAGAGAGGGTGACAGAAAGAGGGGGGACAGAAAGTGAGAGACAGAGAGAGGGAGGATGTGGTCACAGAGAGAGGTGGGACAGAGAGAGGGAGGACAGAGAGAGAGGGATAGAGAGAGGGGGACAGAGAGAGGGGGCAGAGAGGCAGGATGGGGTGTACAGAGAGAGGTGGGACAGAGAGAGGTGGGACAGAGAGAGGGTGACAGAGAATGGGAGGATGGGGGGACAGAGAGAGGTGGGGCAGAGAGAGGGAGAACAGCGAGAGGGGGTCAGAGTGAGGGGAACAGAGAGAGGGGGAAGAGAGAGTGGGCACAGAGAAAGGGGGGCCAGAGAGGGGAGGACAGAGGGGGGACAGAAAAGTGGGGACAGAGATAGGGAGGACAGAGAGAGAAGGGGGGCAGAGAGAGGGTTGGACAGCGGGGGAGGCAGAGGGAGTGGGGACAGAGAGAGCGGGACAGAGAGAGGAGGGGTAGAGACAGGGGGGACAAAGAGAGGGGAACAGAGAGTGAGGGACAGAGAGTGGGGGACAGAGAGTTGGGGACAGAGAGCACAGGGAGATAGAAGGAGACAGAGAGTTGGGTGACAGAGAGAGGTGGAGAGAGAGGAGGGGGCAGTGAGTGTGGACAGAGTAGGGGAGAGAGGGGGAAGAGCGAGGGTGGGACAGAGAGAGGGGGACAGAAAGAGGGGGGACAGAAAGTGGGAGGACAGAGAAAGGGGGATAGAGAGAGGGGGGCAGAGAGAGGGGGGCAGAGAGAGGGGGGCAGAGAGAGGGGGACAGAGAGGCAGGATGGGGTGTACAGAGAGAGGTGGAACAGAGAGAGGGAGGACAGAGAGAGGGGGACAAAGAATGGGAGGATGGGAGGAACAGAGAGAGGTGGGACAAAGAGAGGGAGGAAAGAGAGAGGGGTTCCGAGTGAGGGAAACAGAGAGAGTGGGAAGAGAAGTCGGCACAGAAAAAGTGGGGCCAGAGATGGGAGGACAGAGGGGGGACAGAGAAGTGGGGACAGAGAGAGGGGGACATGGAGAGAATGGGGACAGAGAGAGGGTTGAACAGCGGGGGAGGCAGGGAGAGTGGGGACAGAGAGAGGGGGACAGAGAGAGGAGGGGTAGAGACAGGGGGGACAAAGAGAGGGGAACAGAGAGAGGGGAACAGAGAGTGGGGGACAGAGAGTGGGGGACAGAGAGTGGGGGACAGAGAGTGGGGGACAGAGAGTGGGGGACAGAGAGTGGGGACAGAGAGAGGGGGACAGAGAGTGGGGGACAGAGAGTGGGGGACAGAGAGTGGGGGACAGAGAGTGGGGGACAGAGAGTGGGGACAGAGAGTGGGGGACAGAGAGAGGGGGACAGAGAGAGGGGGACAGAGAGAGGGGGACAGAGAGCGCAGAGAGATAGAAGGAGACAGAGAGTGGGGGGACAGAGAAAGGTGGAGAGAGAGAGAGAGGGGGGACAGAGAGTGTGGACAGAGTAGGGAGAGAGAGGGGGGATGAGCGAGAGGGGGACAGAGAGAGGGGGGACAGAAAGAGGGGGGACAGAAAGTGGGAGGACAGAGAGAGGGGGATAGATAGAGGGGGACAGAGAGAGGGGGACAGAGAGGCAGGATGGGGTGTACAGAGAGAGGTGGGACAGAGAGAGGTGGGACAGAGAGAGGGGGACAGAGAATGGGAGGATGCGGGGACAGAGAGAGGTGGGACAGAGAGAGGGAGGACAGAGAGAGGGGGTCAGAGTGATGGGAACAGAGAGACGGGGAAGAGAGAGTGGGCACAGAGAGCGTGGGGCCAGAGAGGGGAGGACAGAGGGGGAGAGAAGTGGGGACAGTGAGAGGGAGGACAGACGGTGTGGGGACAGAAAGAGAGGGAATAGTGAGAGGGAGACAGAGAGTGGGAGGTTGGGGGGATAGTGAGAGAGGTGGGACAGAGAGAGGGAGGACAGAGAAAGAGGGATAGAGAGTGGCGGACAGAGAGAGGGGGACAGAGAGAGGGAGACAGAGAGAGGCGGGCAGAGAGGCAGAATGGGGTGTACAGAGTGAGGTGGGACAGAGAGAGGGAGGACAGAGAGAGAGAAACAGATAATGGGAGAATGGGGGATACAGAAAGAGGTGGGACAGAGAGAGAAGGGGGACAGAGATAGGGTTGGACAGCGGGGGAGGCAGAGAGAGTGGGGACAGAGAGAGGAGGACAGAGAGAGGAGGAGTAGAGACAGGGGGGACAAAGAGAGGCGAAAAAAGAGAGGGGAACAGAGAGTGGGCGACAGAGAGAGGGGGACAGAGAGCGCAGGGAGATAGAAGGAGGCAGAGAGTAGGGGGACAGAGAGAGAGAGGTGGAGAGAGAGAGGTGGGGACAGAAAGTGTTGACAGAGTAGGGGACAGAGAGGGGGGAAGAGCAAGAGGCGGGACAGAGTGAGGGGAGACAGAAAGAGGGGGGACAGAAAGTGGGAGACAGAGAGAGGGAGGATGGGGGAGAGAGAGAGGTGGGACAGAGAGAGAGAGGACAGAGAGAGGGGGATAGAGAGAGGGGGACAGAGAGAGGGGGACAGAGAGGCAGGATGGGGTTTACAGAGAGAGGTGGGTCAGAGAGAGGGTGGACAGAGAGAGGGGGGCAGAGAATGGGAGGATGGGTGGGACAGAGAGAGGTGGGACAGAGAGAGGGGGCGAGAGAGAGAGAGGAGGGGTAAAGCCAGGGGGGACAAAAAGAGGGGAACAGAGAGAGGGGAACAGAGAGTGGGGGACAGAGAGTGGGGGACAGAGAGTGGGGGACAGAGAGTCGGGGACAGAGAGTGGGGGACAGAGAGTGGGGGACAGAGAGTGGGGGACAGAGAGCGCAGGGAAATAGAAGGAGACAGAGAGTAGGGGGACAGAGAGAGGTGGAGAGTTAGAGGTGGGGACAGAGAGAGTGGACTGAGTAGGGGACAGAGAGGGGGGAAGAGCGAGAGGGGGTTAGAGAGAGGGTGACAGAAAGAGGGGGGACAGAAAGTGAGAGACAGAGAGAGGGAGGATGTGGTCACAGAGAGAGGTGGGACAGAGAGAGGGAGGACAGAGAGAGGGGGATAGAGAGAGGGGGACAGAGAGAGGGGGGCAGAGAGGCAGGATGGGGTGTACAGAGAGAGGTGGGACAGAGAGAGGTGGGACAGAGAGAGGGTGACAGAGAATGGGAGGATGGGGGGACAGAGAGAGGTGGGGCAGAGAGAGGGAGAACAGCGAGAGGGGGTCAGAGTGAGGGGAACAGAGAGAGGGGGAAGAGAGAGTGGGCACAGAGAAAGGGGGGCCAGAGAGGGGAGGACAGAGGGGGGACAGAAAAGTGGGGACAGAGATAGGGAGGACAGAGAGAGAAGGGGGACAGAGAGAGGGTTGGACAGCGGGGGAGGCAGAGGGAGTGGGGACAGAGAGAGCGGGACAGAGAGAGGAGGGGTAGAGACAGGGGGGACAAAGAGAGGGGAACAGAGAGTGAGGGACAGAGAGTGGGGGACAGAGAGTTGGGGACAGAGAGCGCAGGGAGATAGAAGGAGACAGAGAGTTGGGTGACAGAGAGAGGTGGAGAGAGGGGGGGGCAGTGAGTGTGGACAGAGTAGGGGAGAGAGAGGGGGAAGAGCGAGGGTGGGACAGAGAGAGGGGGACAGAAAGAGGGGGGACAGAAAGTGGGAGGACAGAGAAAGGGGGATAGAGAGAGGGGGGCAGAGAGAGGGGGCCAGAGAGGCAGGATGGGGTGTACAGAGAGAGGTGGGACAGAGAGAGGGAGGACAGAGAGAGGGGGACAAAGAATGGGAGGATGGGAGGAACAGAGAGAGGTGGGACAAAGAGAGGGAGGAAAGAGAGAGGGGTTCCGAGTGAGGGAAACAGAGAGAGTGGGAAGAGAAGTCGGCACAGAGAAAGTGGGGCCAGAGATGGGAGGACAGAGGGGGGACAGAGAAGTGGGGACAGAGAGAGGGGGACATGGAGAGAATGGGGACAGAGAGAGGGTTGAACAGCGGGGGAGGCAGGGAGAGTGGGGACAGAGAGAGGGGGACAGAGAGAGGAGGGGTAGAGACAGGGGGGACAAAGAGAGGAGAACAGAGAGAGGGGAACAGAGAGAGGGGGACAGAGAGTGGGGGACAGAGAGTGGGGGACAGAGAGTGGGGGACAGAGAGTGGGGGACAGAGAGAGGGGGACAGAGAGAGGGGGACAGAGAGAGGGGGACAGAGAGAGGGGGACAGAGAGAGGGGGACAGAGAGCGCAGAGAGATAGAAGGAGACAGAGAGTGGGGGACAGAGAAAGGTGGAGAGAGAGAGAGAGAGGGGGGACAGAGAGTGTGGACAGAGTAGGGAGAGAGAGGGGGGATGAGCGAGAGGGGGACAGAGAGAGGGGGGACAGAAAGAGGGGGGACAGAAAGTGGGAAGACAGAGAGAGGGGGATAGAGAGAGGCGGACAGAGAGAGGGGGACAGGGAGGCAGGATGGGGTGTACAGAAAGAGGTGTGACAGAGAGAGGTTGGACAGAGAGAGGGGGACAGAGAATGGGAGGATGCGGGGACAGAGAGAGGTGGGACAGAGAGAGGGAGGACAGAGAGATGGGGTCAGAGTGAGGGGAACAGAGAGGGGGGAAGAGAGAGTGGGCACAGAGAAAGGGGGGGCCAGAGAGGGGAGGACAGAAGGGGACAGAGAAGTGGGGACAGAGAGAGGGGGACATAGAGAGAAGGGGGACAGAGAGAGAGGGTTGGACAGCGGGAGAGGCAGAGAGAGTGTGGACAGAGAGAGCGGGACAGAGAAAGGAGGGGTAGAGACAGGGGGGACAGAGAGTGGGGTACAGAGAGTGGGGGACAGAGAGTGGGGGACAGAGAGAGGGGGACAGAGAGAGGGGGACAGAGAGAGGGGGACCGAGAGCGCAGGGAGATAGAAGGAGACAGAGAGTGGGGGACAGAGAGAGGTGGAGAGAGAGAGGGGGGACAGTGAGTGTGAACAGAGTAGGGGAGAGAGAGGGGGAAGAGCGAGGGTGGGACAGAGACGGGGGACAGAAAGAGGGGGGACAGAAAGTGGGAGGACAGAGAGAGGGGGGACAGTGAGTGTGGACAGAGTAGGGGAGAGAGAGGGGGAAGAGCGAGGGTGGGACAGAGAGAGGGGGGACAGAAAGAGGGGGGACAGAAAGTGGGAGGACAGAGAGAGGGGGATTGAGAGAGGGGGACAGAGAGAGGGGGACAGAGAAGCAGGATGGGGTGTACAGAGAGACGTGGGACAGAGAGAGGGAGGACAGAGAGAGGGGGACAAAGAAGGGGAGGATGTGAGGGACAGAGAGAGGTGGGACAAAGAGAGGGAGTTAAGAGAGAGCGGTTCCGAGTGAGGGAAACAGAGAGAGTGGGAAGAGAAGTCGGCACAGAGAAAGTGGGGCCAGAGATGGGAGGACAGAGGGGGGGCAGAGAAGTGGGGACAGAGAGAGGGGTCATGGAAGAATGGGGACAGAGAGAGGGTTGAACATCGGGGGAGTCAGAGAGAGGGGAACAGAGAGTGGGGGACAGAGAGTGGGGGACAGAGAGTGGGGGACAGAGAGTGGGGGACAGAGAGAGGGGGACAGAGAGCGCAGAGAGATAGAAGGAGACAGAGAGTGGGGGGACAGAGAAAGGTGGAGAGAGAGAGAGAGGGGGGACAGAGAGTGTGGACAGAGTAGGGAGAGAGAGGGGGGATGAGCGAGAGGGGGACAGAGAGAGGGGGGACAGAAAGAGGGGGGACAGAAAGTGGGAGGACAGAGAGAGGGGGATAGAGAGAGGGGGACAGAGAGAGGGGGACAGAGAGGCAGGATGGGGTGTACAGAGAGAGGTGGGACAGAGAGAGGTGGGACAGAGAGAGGGGGACAGAGAATGGGAGGATGCGGGGACAGAGAGAGGTGGGACAGAGAGAGGGAGGACAGAGAGAGGGGGTCAGAGTGATGGGAACAGAGAGACGGGGAAGAGAGAGTGGGCACAGAGAGCGTGGGGCCAGAGAGGGGAGGACAGAGGGGGAGAGAAGTGGGGACAGTGAGAGGGAGGACAGACGGTGTGGGGACAGAAAGAGAGGGAATAGTGAGAGGGAGACAGAGAGTGGGAGGATGGGGGGATAGTGAGAGAGGTGGGACAGAGAGAGGGAGGACAGAGAAAGAGGGATAGAGAGTGGCGGACAGAGAGAGGGGGACAGAGAGAGGGGGACAGAGAGAGGGGGGCAGAGAGGCAGAATGGGGTGTACAGAGTGAGGTGGGACAGAGAGAGGGAGGACAGAGAGAGAGAGTAACAGATAATGGGAGAATGGGGGACACAGAAAGAGGTGGGACAGACAGAGAAGGGGGACAGTGATAGGGTTGGACAGCGGGGGAGGCAGAGAGAGTGGGGACAGAGAGAGGAGGACAGAGAGAGGAGGGGTAGAGACAGGGGGGACAAAGAGAGGGGAAAAAAGAGAGGGGAACAGAGAGTGGGCGACAGAGAGAGGGGGACAGAGAGCGCAGGGAGATAGAAGGAGGCAGAGAGTAGGGGGACAGAGAGAGATAGGTGGAGAGAGAGAGGTGGGGACAGAGAGTGTTGACAGAGTAGGGGACAGAGAGGGGGGAACAGCAAGAGGCGGGACAGAGAGAGGGGAGACAGAAAGAGGGGGGACAGAAAGTGGGAGACAGAGAGAGGGAGGATGGGGGGAGAGAGAGAGGTGGGACAGAGAGAGGGAGGACAGAGAGAGGGGGATAGAGAGAGGGGGACAGAGAGAGGGGGACAGAGAGGCAGGATGGGGTTTACAGAGAGAGGTGGGTCAGAGAGAGGGTGGACAGAGAGAGGGGGGCAGAGAATGGGAGGATGGGTGGGACAGAGAGAGGTGGGACAGAGAGAGGGGGCGAGAGAGAGAGAGGAGGGGTAAAGCCAGGGGGGACAAAAAGAGGGGAACAGAGAGAGGGGAACAGAGAGTGGGGGACAGAGAGTGGGGGACAGAGAGAGGGTGACAGAGAGCGCAGGGAAATAGAAGGAGACAGAGAGTAGGGGGACAGAGAGAGGTGGAGAGTTAGAGGTGGGGACAGAGAGAGTGGACTGAGTAGGGGACAGAGAGGGGGGAAGAGCGAGAGGGGGTTAGAGATAGGGTGACAGAAAGAGGGGGGACAGAAAGTGAGAGACAGAGAGAGGGAGGATGTGGTCACAGAGAGAGGTGGGACAGAGAGAGGGAGGACAGAGAGAGGGGGATAGAGAGAGGGGGACAGAGAGAGGGGGGCAGAGAGGCAGGATGGGGTGTACAGAGAGAGGTGGGACAGAGAGAGGTGGGACAGAGAGAGGGTGACAGAGAATGGGAGGATGGGGGGACAGAGAGAGGTGGGGCAGAGAGAGGGAGAACAGCGAGAGGGGGTCAGAGTGAGGGGAACAGAGAGAGGGGGAAGAGAGAGTGGGCACAGAGAAAGGGGGGCCAGAGAGGGGAGGACAGAGGGGGGACAGAAAAGTGGGGACAGAGATAGGGAGGACAGAGAGAGAAGGGGGACAGAGAGAGGGTTGGACAGCGGGGGAGGCAGAGGGAGTGGGGACAGAGAGAGCGGGACAGAGAGAGGAGGGGTAGAGACAGGGGGGACAAAGAGAGGGGAACAGAGAGTGAGGGACAGAGAGTGGGGGACAGAGAGTTGGGGACAGAGAGCGCAGGGAGATAGAAGGAGACAGAGAGTTGGGTGACAGAGAGAGGTGGAGAGAGAGGGGGGGGCAGTGAGTGTGGACAGAGTAGGGGAGAGAGAGGGGGAAGAGCGAGGGTGGGACAGAGAGAGGGGGACAGAAAGAGGGGGGACAGAAAGTGGGAGGACAGAGAAAGGGGGATAGAGAGAGGGGGGCAGAGAGAGGGGGACAGAGAGGCAGGATGGGGTGTACAGAGAGAGGTGGGACAGAGAGAGGGAGGACAGAGAGAGGGGGACAAAGAATGGGAGGATGGGAGGAACAGAGAGAGGTGGGACAAAGAGAGGGAGTTAAGAGAGAGGTGTTCCGAGTGAGGGAAACAGAGAGAGTGGGAAGAGAAGTCGGCACAGAGAAAGTGGGGCCAGAGATGGGAGGACAGAGGGGGGACAGAGAAGTGGGGACAGAGAGAGGGGGACATGGAGAGAATGGGGACAGAGAGAGGGTTGAACAGCGGGGGAGGCAGGGAGAGTGGGGACAGAGAGAGGGGGACAGAGAGAGGAGGGGTAGAGACAGGGGGGACAAAGAGAGGGGAACAGAGAGTAGGGGACAGAGAGTGGGGGACAGAGAGTGGGGGACAGAGAGAGGGGGACAGAGAGAGGGGGACAGAGAGAGGGGGACAGAGAGAGGGGGACAGAGAGCGCAGAGAGATAGAAGGAGACAGAGAGTGGGGGACAGAGAAAGGTGGAGAGAGAGAGAGAGAGGGGGGACAGAGAGTGTGGACAGAGTAGGGAGAGAGGGGGGATGAGCGAGAGGGGGACAGAGAGAGGGGGGACAGAAAGAGGGGGGACAGAAAGTGGGAGGACAGAGAGAGGGGGATAGAGAGAGGCGGACAGAGAGAGGGGGACAGAGAGGCAGGATGGGGTGTACAGAAAGAGGTGGGACAGAGAGAGGTGGGACAGAGAGAGGGGGACAGAGAATGGGAGGATGCGGGGACAGAGAGAGGTGGGACAGAGAGAGGGAGGACAGTGAGATGGGGTCAGAGTGAGGGGAACAGAGAGGGGGGAAGAGAGGGTGGGCACAGAGAAAGGGGGGGCCAGAGAGGGGAGGACAGAAGGGGACAGAGAAGTGGGGACAGAGAGAGGGGGACATAGAGAGAAGGGGGACAGAGAGAGAGGGTTGGACAGCGGGAGAGGCAGAGAGAGTGTGGACAGAGAGAGCGGGACAGAGAGAGGAGGGGTAGAGACAGGGGGGACAGAGAGTGGGGGACAGAGAGTGGGGGACAGAGAGAGGGGGACAGAGAGAGGGGGACAGAGAGAGGGGGACCGAGAGCGCAGGGAGATAGAAGGAGACAGAGAGTGGGGGACAGAGAGAGGTGGAGAGAGAGAGGGGGGACAGTGAGTGTGGACAGAGTAGGGGAGAGAGAGGGGGAAGAGCGAGGGTGGGACAGAGAGAGGGGGGACAGAAAGAGGGGGGACAGAAAGTGGGAGGACAGAGAGAGGGGGGACAGTGAGTGTGGACAGAGTAGGGGAGAGAGAGGGGGAAGAGCGAGGGTGGGACAGAGAGAGGGGGGACAGAAAGAGGGGGGACAGAAAGTGGGAGGACAGAGAGAGGGGGATTGAGAGAGGGGGACAGAGAGAGGGGGACAGAGAAGCAGGATGGGGTGTACAGAGAGACGTGGGACAGAGAGAGGGAGGACAGAGAGAGGGGGACAAAGAAGGGGAGGATGTGAGGGACAGAGAGAGGTGGGACAAAGAGAGGGAGTTAAGAGAGAGCGGTTCCGAGTGAGGGAAACAGAGAGAGTGGGAAGAGAAGTCGGCACAGAGAAAGTGGGGCCAGAGATGGGAGAACAGAGGGGGGGCAGAGAAGTGGGGACAGAGAGAGGGGTCATGGAAGAATGGGGACAGAGAGAGGGTTGAACATCGGGGGAGTCAGAGAGAGGGGAACAGAGAGTGGGGGACAGAGAGTGGGGGACAGAGAGTGGGGGACAGAGAGTGGGGGACAGAGAGTGGGGGACAGAGAGAGGGGGACAGAGAGCGCAGAGAGATAGAAGGAGACAGAGAGTGGGGGGACAGAGAAAGGTGGAGAGAGAGAGAGAGGGGGGACAGAGAGTGTGGACAGAGTAGGGAGAGAGAGGGGGGATGAGCGAGAGGGGGACAGAGAGAGGGGGGACAGAAAGAGGGGGGACAGAAAGTGGGAGGACAGAGAGAGGGGGATAGAGAGAGGGGGACAGAGAGAGGGGGACAGAGAGGCAGGATGGGGTGTACAGAGAGAGGTGGGACAGAGAGAGGTGGGACAGAGAGAGGGGGACAGAGAATGGGAGGATGCGGGGACAGAGAGAGGTGGGACAGAGAGAGGGAGGACAGAGAGAGGGGGTCAGAGTGATGGGAACAGAGAGACGGGGAAGAGAGAGTGGGCACAGAGAGCGTGGGGCCAGAGAGGGGAGGACAGAGGGGGAGAGAAGTGGGGACAGTGAGAGGGAGGACAGACGGTGTGGGGACAGAAAGAGAGGGAATAGTGAGAGGGAGACAGAGAGTGGGAGGATGGGGGGATAGTGAGAGAGGTGGGACAGAGAGAGGGAGGACAGAGAAAGAGGGATAGAGAGTGGCGGACAGAGAGAGGGGGACAGAGAGAGGGGGACAGAGAGAGGGGGGCAGAGAGGCAGAATGGGGTGTACAGAGTGAGGTGGGACAGAGAGAGGGAGGACAGAGAGAGAGAGAAACAGATAATGGGAGAATGGGGGACACAGAAAGAGGTGGGACAGACAGAGAAGGGGGACAGAGATAGGGTTGGACAGCGGGGGAGGCAGAGAGAGTGGGGACAGAGAGAGGAGGACAGAGAGAGGAGGGGTAGAGACAGGGGGGACAAAGAGAGGGGAAAAAAGAGAAGGGAACAGAGAGTGGGCGACAGAGAGAGGGGGACAGAGAGCGCAGGGAGATAGAAGGAGGCAGAGAGTAGGGGGACAGAGAGAGATAGGTGGAGAGAGAGAGGTGGGGACAGAGAGTGTTGACAGAGTAGGGGACAGAGAGGGGGGAACAGCAAGAGGCGGGACAGAGAGAGGGGAGACAGAAAGAGGGGGGACAGAAAGTGGGAGACAGAGAGAGGGAGGATGGGGGAGAGAGAGAGGTGGGACAGAGAGAGGGAGGACAGAGAGAGGGGGATAGAGAGAGGGGGACAGAGAGAGGGGGACAGAGAGGCAGGATGGGGTTTACAGAGAGAGGTGGGTCAGAGAGAGGGTGGACAGAGAGAGGGGGGCAGAGAATGGGAGGATGGGTGGGACAGAGAGAGGTGGGACAGAGAGAGGGGGCGAGAGAGAGAGAGGAGGGGTAAAGCCAGGGGGGACAAAAAGAGGGGAACAGAGAGAGGGGAACAGAGAGTGGGGGACAGAGAGTGGGGGACAGAGAGAGGGTGACAGAGAGCGCAGGGAAATAGAAGGAGACAGAGAGTAGGGGGACAGAGAGAGGTGGAGAGTTAGAGGTGGGGACAGAGAGAGTGGACTGAGTAGGGGACAGAGAGGGGGGAAGAGCGAGAGGGGGTTAGAGATAGGGTGACAGAAAGAGGGGGGACAGAAAGTGAGAGACAGAGAGAGGGAGGATGTGGTCACAGAGAGAGGTGGGACAGAGAGAGGGAGGACAGAGAGAGGGGGATAGAGAGAGGGGGACAGAGAGAGGGGGACAGAGAGAGGGGGGCAGAGAGGCAGGATGGGGTGTACAGAGAGAGGTGGGACAGAGAGAGGTGGGACAGAGAGAGGGTGACAGAGAATGAGAGGATGGGGGGACAGAGAGAGGTGGGGCAGAGAGAGGGAGAACAGCGAGAGGGGGTCAGAGTGAGGGGAACAGAGAGAGGGGGAAGAGAGAGTGGGCACAGAGAAAGGGGGGCCAGAGAGGGGAGGACAGAGGGGGGACAGAAAAGTGGGGACAGAGATAGGGAGGACAGAGAGAGAAGGGGGACAGAGAGAGGGTTGGACAGCGGGGGAGGCAGAGGGAGTGGGGACAGAGAGAGCGGGACAGAGAGAGGAGGGGTAGAGACAGGGGGGACAAAGAGAGGGGAACAGAGAGTGAGGGACAGAGAGTGGGGGACAGAGAGTTGGGGACAGAGAGCGCAGGGAGATAGAAGGAGACAGAGAGTTGGGTGACAGAGAGAGGTGGAGAGAGAGGGGGGGGCAGTGAGTGTGGACAGAGTAGGGGAGAGAGAGGGGGAAGAGCGAGGGTGGGACAGAGAGAGGGGGACAGAAAGAGGGGGGACAGAAAGTGGGAGGACAGAGAAAGGGGGATAGAGAGAGGGGGGCAGAGAGAGGGGGACAGAGAGGCAGGATGGGGTGTACAGAGAGAGGTGGGACAGAGAGAGGGAGGACAGAGAGAGGGGGACAAAGAATGGGAGGATGGGAGGAACAGAGTGAGGTGGGACAAAGAGAGGGAGGAAAGAGAGAGGGGTTCCGAGTGAGGGAAACAGAGAGAGTGGGAAGAGAAGTCGGCACAGAGAAAGTGGGGCCAGAGATGGGAGGACAGAGGGGGGACTGAGAAGTGGGGACAGAGAGAGGGGGACATGGAGAGAATGGGGACAGAGAGAGGGTTGAACAGCGGGGGAGGCAGGGAGAGTGGGGACAGAGAGAGGGGGACAGAGAGAGGAGGGGTAGAGACAGGGGGGACAAAGAGAGGGGAACAGAGAGTGGGGGACAGAGAGTGGGGGACAGAGAGTGGGGGACAGAGAGAGGGGGACAGAGAGAGGGGGACAGAGAGAGGGGGACAGAGAGAGGGGGACAGAGAGCGCAGAGAGATAGAAGGAGACAGAGAGTGGGGGACAGAGAAAGGTGGAGAGAGAGAGAGAGAGGGGGGACAGAGAGTGTGGACAGAGTAGGGAGAGAGAGGGGGGATGAGCGAGAGGGGGACAGAGAGAGGGGGGACAGAAAGAGGGGGGACAGAAAGTGGGAGGACAGAGAGAGGGGGATAGAGAGAGGCGGACAGAGAGAGGGGGACAGAGAGGCAGGATGGGGTGTACAGAAAGAGGTGGGACAGAGAGAGGTGGGACAGAGAGAGGGGGACAGAGAATGGGAGGATGCGGGGACAGAGAGAGGTGGGACAGAGAGAGGGAGGACAGAGAGATGGGGTCAGAGTGAGGGGAACAGAGAGGGGGGAAGAGAGGGTGGGCACAGAGAAAGGGGGGGCCAGAGAGGGGAGGACAGAAGGGGACAGAGAAGTGGGGACAGAGAGAGGGGGACATAGAGAGAAGGGGGACAGAGAGAGAGGGTTGGACAGCGGGAGAGGCAGAGAGAGTGTGGACAGAGAGAGCGGGACAGAGAGAGGAGGGGTAGAGACAGGGGGGACAGAGAGTGGGGGACAGAGAGTGGGGGACAGAGAGTGGGGGACAGAGAGTGGGGTCAGAGAGAGGGGGACAGAGAGAGGGGGACAGAGAGAGGGGGACAGAGAGCGCAGGGAGATAGAAGGAGACAGAGAGTGGGGGACAGAGAGAGGTGGAGAGAGAGAGGGGGGACAGTGAGTGTGGACAGAGTAGGGGAGAGAGAGGGGGAAGAGCGAGGGTGGGACAGAGAGAGGGGGGACAGAAAGAGGGGGGCCAGAAAGTGGGAGGACAGAGAGAGGGGGGACAGTGAGTGTGGACAGAGTAGGGGAGAGAGAGGGGGAAGAGCGAGGGTGGGACAGAGAGAGGGGGGACAGAAAGAGGGGGGACAGAAAGTGGGAGGACAGAGAGAGGGGGATTGAGAGAGGGGGACAGAGAGAGGGGGACAGAGAAGCAGGATGGGGTGTACAGAGAGACGTGGGACAGAGAGAGGGAGGACAGAGAGAGGGGGACAAAGAAGGGGAGGATGTGAGGGACAGAGAGAGGTGGGACAAAGAGAGGGAGTTAAGAGAGAGGGGTTCCGAGTGAGGGAAACAGAGAGAGTGGGAAGAGAAGTCGGCACAGAGAAAGTGGGGCCAGAGATGGGAGGACAGAGGGGGGACAGAGAAGTGGGGACAGAGAGAGGGGTCATGGAGAGAATGGGGACAGAGAGAGGGTTGAACATCGGGGGAGTCAGAGAGAGGGGAACAGAGAGTGGGGGACAGAGAGTGGGGGACAGAGAGTGGGTGACAGAGAGTGGGGGACAGAGAGCGCAGAGAGATAGAAGGAGACAGAGAGTGGGGGGACAGAGAGAGGTGGAGAGAGAGAGAGGGGGGAACAGAGAGTGTGGACAGAGTAGGGAGAGAGAGGGGGGAAGAGCGAGAGGGGGACAGAGAGAGGGGGGACAGAAAGAGGGGGGACAGAAAGTGGGAGGACAGAGAGAGGGGAATACAGAGAGGGGGACAGAGAGAGGGGGACAGAGAGGCAGGATGGGGTGTACAGAGAGAGGTGGGACAGAGAGAGGTGGGACAGAGAGGGGGACAGAGAGAGGGGGACAGAGAGAGGGGGACAGAGAGAGGGGGACAGAGAGGCAGGATGGGGTTTACAGAGAGAGGTGGGTCAGAGAGAGGGTGGACAGAGAGAGGGGGGCAGAGAATGGGAGGATGGGTGGGACAGAGAGAGGTGGGACAGAGAGAGGGGGCGAGAGAGAGAGAGGAGGGGTAAAGCCAGGGGGGACAAAAAGAGGGGAACAGAGAGAGGGGAACAGAGAGTGGGGGACAGAGAGTGGGGGACAGAGAGTGGGGGACAGAGAGTCGGGGACAGAGAGTGGGGGACAGAGAGTGGGGGACAGAGAGAGGGTGACAGAGAGCGCAGGGAAATAGAAGGAGACAGAGAGTAGGGGGACAGAGAGAGGTGGAGAGTTAGAGGTGGAGACAGAGAGAGTGGACTGAGTAGGGGACAAAGAGGGGGGAAGAGCGAGAGGGGGTTAGAGAGAGGGTGACAGAAAGAGGGGGGACAGAAAGTGAGAGACAGAGAGAGGGAGGATGTGGTCACAGAGAGAGGTGGGACAGAGAGAGGGAGGACAGAGAGAGGGGGATAGAGAGAGGGGGACAGAGAGAGGGGGGCAGAGAGGCAGGATGGGGTGTACAGAGAGAGGTGGGACAGAGAGAGGTGGGACAGAGAGAGGGTGACAGAGAATGGGAGGATGGGGGGACAGAGAGAGGTGGGGCAGAGAGAGGGAGAACAGCGAGAGGGGGTCAGAGTGAGGGGAACAGAGAGAGGGGGAAGAGAGAGTGGGCACAGAGAAAGGGGGGCCAGAGAGGGGAGGACAGAGGGGGGACAGAAAAGTGGGGACAGAGATAGGGAGGACAGAGAGAGAAGGGGGACAGAGAGAGGGTTGGACAGCGGGGGAGGCAGAGGGAGTGGGGACAGAGAGAGCGGGACAGAGAGAGGAGGGGTAGAGACAGGGGGGACAAAGAGAGGGGAACAGAGAGTGAGGGACAGAGAGTGGGGGACAGAGAGTTGGGGACAGAGAGCGCAGGGAGATAGAAGGAGACAGAGAGTTGGGTGACAGAGAGAGGTGGAGAGAGAGGGGGGGGGCAGTGAGTGTGGACAGAGTAGGGGAGAGAGAGGGGGAAGAGCGAGGGTGGGACAGAGAGAGGGGGACAGAAAGAGGGGGGACAGAAAGTGGGAGGACAGAGAAAGGGGGATAGAGAGAGGGGGGCAGAGAGAGGGGGACAGAGAGGCAGGATGGGGTGTACAGAGAGAGGTGGGACAGAGAGAGGGAGGACAGAGAGAGGGGGACAAAGAATGGGAGGATGGGAGGAACAGAGTGAGGTGGGACAAAGAGAGGGAGGAAAGAGAGAGGGGTTCAGAGTGAGGGAAACAGAGAGAGTGGGAAGAGAAGTCGGCACAGAGAAAGTGGGGCCAGAGATGGGAGGACAGAGGGGGGACAGAGAAGTGGGGACAGAGAGAGGGGGACATGGAGAGAATGGGGACAGAGAGAGGGTTGAACAGCGGGGGAGGCAGGGAAAGTGGGGACAGAGAGAGGGGGACAGAGAGAGGAGGGGTAGAGACAGGGGGGACAAAGAGAGGGGAACAGAGAGTGGGGGACAGAGAGTGGGGGACAGAGAGAGGGGGACAGAGAGAGGGGGACAGAGAGAGGGGGACAGAGAGAGGGGGACAGAGAGAGGGGGACAGAGAGCGCAGAGAGATAGAAGGAGACAGAGAGTGGGGGACAGAGAAAGGTGGAGAGAGAGAGAGAGAGGGGGGACAGAGAGTGTGGACAGAGTAGGGAGAGAGAGGGGGGATGAGCGAGAGGGGGACAGAGAGAGGGGGGACAGAAAGAGGGGGGACAGAAAGAGGGGGGACAGAGAGAGGGGGATAGAGAGAGGCGGACAGAGAGAGGGGGACAGAGAGGCAGGATGGGGTGTACAGAAAGAGGTGGGACAGAGAGAGGTGGGACAGAGAGAGGGGGACAGAGAATGGGAGGATGCGGGGACAGAGAGAGGTGGGACAGAGAGAGGGAGGACAGAGAGATGGGGTCAGAGTGAGGGGAACAGAGAGGGGGGAAGAGAGGGTGGGCACAGAGAAAGGGGGGGCCAGAGAGGGGAGGACAGAAGGGGACAGAGAAGTGGGGACAGAGAGAGGGGGACATAGAGAGAAGGGGGACAGAGAGAGAGGGTTGGACAGCGGGAGAGGCAGAGAGAGTGTGGACAGAGAGAGCGGGACAGAGAGAGGAGGGGTAGAGACAGGGGGGACAGAGAGTGGGGGACAGAGAGTGGGGGACAGAGAGTGGGGGACAGAGAGTGGGGTCAGAGAGAGGGGGACAGAGAGAGGGGGACAGAGAGAGGGGGACAGAGAGAGGGGGACAGAGAGCGCAGGGAGATAGAAGGAGACAGAGAGTGGGGGACAGAGAGAGGTGGAGAGAGAGGGGGGGACAGTGAGTGTGGACAGAGTAGGGGAGAGAGAGTGGGAAGAGCGAGGGTGGGACAGAGAGAGGGGGGACAGAAAGAGGGGGGCCAGAAAGTGGGAGGACAGAGAGAGGGGGGACAGTGAGTGTGGACAGAGTAGGGGAGAGAGAGGGGGAAGAGCGAGGGTGGGACAGAGAGAGGGGGGACAGAAAGAGGGGGGACAGAAAGAGGGGGGACAGAAAGAGGGGGGACAGAAAGAGGGGGACAGAGAGAGGGGGACAGAGAGAGGGGGACAGAGAAGCAGGATGGGGTGTACAGAGAGACGTGGGACAGAGAGAGGGAGGACAGAGAGAGGGGGACAAAGAAGGGGAGGATGTGAGGGACAGAGAGAGGTGGGACAAAGAGAGGGAGTTAAGAGAGAGGGGTTCCGAGTGAGGGAAACAGAGAGAGTGGGAAGAGAAGTCGGCACAGAGAAAGTGGGGCCAGAGATGGGAGGACAGAGGGGGGACAGAGAAGTGGGGACAGAGAGAGGGGTCATGGAGAGAATGGGGACAGAGAGAGGGTTGAACATCGGGGGAGTCAGAGAGAGGGGAACAGAGAGTGGGGGACAGAGAGTGGGGGACAGAGAGTGGGTGACAGAGAGTGGGGGACAGAGAGCGCAGAGAGATAGAAGGAGACAGAGAGTGGGGGGACAGAGAGAGGTGGAGAGAGAGAGAGGGGGGAACAGAGAGTGTGGACAGAGTAGGGAGAGAGAGGGGGGAAGAGCGAGAGGGGGACAGAGAGAGGGGGGACAGAAAGAGGGAGGACAGAGAGAGGGGAATACAGAGAGGGGGACAGAGAGAGGGGGACAGAGAGGCAGGATGGGGTGTACAGAGAGAGGTGGGACAGAGAGAGGTGGGACAGAGAGAGGGGGACAGAGAATGGGAGGATGCGGGGACAGAGAAAGGTGGGACAGACAGAGGGAGGACAGAGAGAGATGGCAGCGAGAGGGGGTCAGAGTGAGGGGAACAGAGAGAGGGGATGAGAGGGTGGGCACAGAGAGCGGGGGGCAGAGAGGGGAGGACGTGGGGGAGAGAAGTGGGGACAGAGAGGGAGGACAGAGGGAGGGGGGACAGAGAGAGGGAGACATAGAGTGGGAGGATGGGGGGGACAGAGAGATGGGGGCAGAGAGAGGGAGACAGAGAATGGGATGATGGGGGGACAGAGAGAGGTGGGACAGAGAGAGGGAGGACAGAGAGAGATGGCAGCGAGAGGGGGTCAGAGTGAGGGGAACAGAGAGAGGGGAAGAGAGGGTGGGCACAGAGAGCGGGGGGCAGAGAGGGGAGGACGGGGGAGAGAAGTGGGGACAGAGAGGGAGGACAGAGGGAGGGGGGACAGAGAGAGGGAGACATAGAGTGGGAGGATGGGGGGGACAGAGAGAGGTGGGACAGAGAGAGGGAGGACAGAGAGAGGGGGACAGAGAATGGGAGGATGGGGGGACAGAGAGGAGAGATCAAGAGAGAGGTGGGATAGAGAGAGGGAGGACAGAGAGAGGGGGTCAGAGTGAGTGGAACAGAGAGACGGGGAAGAGAGAGTGGGCACAGAGAAAGGGGGGACAGAGAGAGAAGGGAGACAGAGAGAGGGTTGGACAGCCTGGGAGGCAGAGAGAGTGCGGACAGAGAGAGGGGGACAGAGAGAGGAGGGGTAGAGAGAGGGGGGACAAAGAGAGGGAAAAAAGAGAGGGGAACAGAGAGAAGGGGACAGTGAGAGGGGGACAGAGAGCGCAGGGAGATAGAAGGGATCAGAGAGTGGGGGTACAGAGAGAGGTGTAGAGAGAGAGAGGGACAGAGAGTATGGACAGAGTAGGGGATAGAGAGGGGGAAAGAGCGAGAGGGGGGACAGAGAGAGGGGGGAAAGAACGAGGGGACAGAAAGTGGGCGACAGAGAGAGGGAGGATGGGGGACAGAGAGAGGTGGGACAGAGAGAGGGAGGACAGAGAAAGGTGGGACAGAGAGAGGGAGGACAGAGAGAGAGGGACAGAGAATGGGAGGATGGGGTGTACAGAGAGAGGTGGGACAGAGAGAGGGAGGGCAGAGTGAGAGGGATAGAGAGAGGGGGCAGAGAGAGGGGGTCAGAGTGAGGGGAACAGAGAGAGGGGGAAGAGAGAGTGGGCACAGAGAAAGGGGAGGCAGATAGCGGAGGACAGAGGGGGGACAGAGAAGTGGGGACAGAGAGAGGGGGGGCAGAGAGAGGGGGGGCAGAGAGAGGGGGACAGAGAGAGGGGACAGAGAGCGGGGACAGAGAGAGGAGGACAGAGAGAGGGGGACAAAGAGAGGGATACAGAGAGCTCGGAGATAGAAGGCATCAGAGTGTCAGAGGACAGAGAGTGGGAGACAGAGTGGAGGAAGAGTGGGGGACAGAGTGGGGGACAGAGTGGGGGACAGAGAAAGGGGGGCAGAGTGGGGACAGAGAGAGGCGCAGATTAAAGGGGGACAGAGAGTGGGGGACAGAGAGAGGGGGTTCAGACAGGGGGACACACAGTGAGAGGGGGGACAGAGAGAGGGGGCAGAGAGGGGGGACAGACCGCGGGAGGATGGGGGGACAGAGAGAGGTGAGACAGAGAGAGAGGGCAGAGAGAGGGGGCAGAGAGAGGGGGTCAGAGAGAGGGGGTCAGAGAGAGGGCGTCAGAGAGAGGGGGAAGAGAGAGTGGGCACAGAGAGCGAGAGGACCAGTGAGGGGAGGACAGGGAGGGCAGAGAAGTGGGGACGGAGAGAGGGAGGACAGAGAGAGGGGGACAGAAAGAGGGGAGACAGAGAGAGGGAGACAGAGAGAGGGTTACAGAGAGAGGTGATATGGAGAGAGGGGGGCAGAGAGGGGGGACAGAGAGAGGGAGGATGGGGGGGACAGAGAGAGGGGGAAGTGAGAGGAAGGATGGGGGGACAGAGAGAGTGGGACAGAGAGAGGGAGAACAGAGAGAGGGGGAAGAGAGAGTGGGCACAGAGAAAGGGGGACAGAGAGCTCGGGGAGATAGAAGGCATCAGAAAGTGGGAGGACAGAGAGTGGGGGGACAGAGGGGGGAACAGTGGGAGGGACAGAGAGAGGGGCCAGAGATAGGGGTGTACAGAGAGGAGGGATCAAGAGAGTGGGGACAGAGAGATTAGGGACAGAGAGAAGGGGGAGATAGAAGGTGTCAGAGAGTGGGGGGCAGAGAGTTGCGGACAGAGAGTGGGGGTACGGAGTGTGGGGACAGAGTGGGGGACAGAGTGGGGGACAGAGTGGGGGACAGAGTGGGGGACAGAGAAAGGGGGTTCAGAGAGGGGGGCCACAGAGAGAGGGGGACAGAGAAGAGGGAGGTACAGACAGAGGGGGACGGAGATGTGGACAGAGACAGGGCGGACTGGGGGCAGAGAGAGTGAGAGAGGGGACAGAAAGAGAGGGGCACACAGAGAGAGAGGGGACAGAGAGAGAGGGGACAGAGAGAGAAAGTGGGGACAGAGAGAGGGGGACAAAGGGGACGGGGGCACAGAGAGAGGTGAATAAAGAGAGAGAGAGGGGACAGAGAGAGTGGACAGAGTTGGGGACAGAGGGGGGACTGAGAGAGGGTGACAGTGAGAGAGGGAGTACAGATAGACGTGAGACAGAAAGAGGGGGTCGGGGGGCAGTGAGAAGGGGACAGAGTGATCGGGCACAGAGAGTGGCGACAGGGGGGAGAGAGAAAGGGGGCAGAGATGGGGCGGACAGAGAGGAGGGGGAGAGACCCGTGGGGACAGAGAGAGGGGGAGAGAGAGAGGGGGGGTACAGAGAGAGAGGTGGGGGGAACATTAAAAGGGTGTCAGAGAGAGGGGCACAGAGACAGCGGGACAGAAAGAGGGGACTGAGATAGAGGGGGTAGAGAAAGGGGGACACAGAGAGGTGTGTCAGAAGGGGGACAGAGAAAGGGGACAGAGAGTGTGGACAGAGTAAGGGACAGAGAGGGGGGAAGAGCGACAGGGAGACAGAGAGAGGAGGCGACAGTGGGAGAGGGGCAGAGAGAGGGGGACACAGGGAGGGGGAGTACAGAGCGATGCGGGACAGAAAGAGGGGGTCGGGGGGCAGAGAGAGGAGGTACAGAGTGATGGGGGACAGGGAGGGGGGCGACAGAGGGGGGGACAGAGAGAGGCGGACAGAGAGAAGCGGGACAAAGCGAGGGGGACAGAGAGAGGGGTACAGAGAGATGCAGGACAGAGAATCGGGCGACGCGGGTCAGAGAGCGGGGGACAGAGAGAGGCAGGACAGAGAGGGGGACAGAGTGAGTGGGGGAAAGAGAAGGGGGACAGAGAGAGGAAGGATAGAGAGAGGGGGTCAGAGAGCGGGGGTGCAGAGAGAGGGGGACAGAGAGGGTGACAGAGAGAGGGTGAACAGGGAGAGTGGACAGAGAGCAGGGGACAGAGAGAGGGAGGACAGAGAGAGGGAGGACAGAGAGAGGGTGGACAGAGAGAGTGGACAGAGAGCAGGGGACAGAGAGAGCAGGGGACATAGAGAGGGAGGACAGAGAGAGGGAGGACAGAGAGAGGGAGGACAGAGAGAGGGAGGACATAGAGGGGGTACAGAGAGCGGAGACAGAGAGAGGGGGACAAAGAGATTGGGGACAGGGAGAGGGGGAGATAGAAGAGGTCAGAGAGTGGGGACAGAGATTTGGGGACAGAGAGAGGGCGGAGCAGAGGAGGGACAGAGAGTGGGGGACAGAGTGAGGAGGTTCAGAGAGGGGGACAGAGAGAGAGGGTACAGAGAGAGAGGGGAGGACAGAGTGAGGGGGGACAGAGGGGGGACAGAGAGATGGAGGATGGGGGCAGAGAGAGCGAGCGAGGGGATAGAGGGGGGACAGAGAGAGAGGGGACAGAGAGCGAGAAGGGACAGAGAGATAGGGACATAAAACGGGGGGACAGAGAGGGGAGATGGAGAGAGTGTGACAGAGAGAGGGGGTACAAAGAGAGGGGGACACAGAGGGGGGCAGAGAGGACAGAGAGAGTGGGACAGAGAGAGGGGGGTACAAAGAGAGGGGACAGAGAGAGGGGAGACAGAGAGGGGGACAGAGAGAGGGGGACGGGGGCAGAGAAGTGAGGATAGAGAGAGGGGGGCAGAGAGAGGTGGGCAAAGTGAGGTTAACAAAGAGAGGGGAACAGAGAGAGGGGACAGAGAGTGGGGGCAGAGAGCGTGGGGATATAGAAGGGGTCAGAGAGTGGGGGGACAGAGAGCTGGAGAGAGAGAGAAAGAGGACAGAGTGAGTGGACAGAGTAGGGGACAGAGAGAGGGGGACAGAAAGAGGGGGTCGGAGGGCAGAGAGAGGGGGGACATAGTGATGGGGACAGAGAGAGAGGGGCGACAGAGGGGGGACAGAGAGGGGGCAGAGATGGCGTATTAAGAGAGAAGGGGGAGAGAGAGGGGATACAGAGAGAGGTGGGCAGAAGGGCATCAGAGAGAGAGGAGGCAGAGAGAGGGGGACAGTGGAGGGGGGGCAGAGATAGAGGGGGTAGAGAGAGGGGGACAGAGCGAGGGGTGCCAGAGAGGGGACAGAGAGAGTGAAAGAGAGGGAGGAAAAGAGAGAGGGAAGACAGAGAGAAGGGGGGCAGAGGGTGCGGCTAGAGAGAGGGGGTCAGAGAGTGTGAGGGACAGAGAGATGTAGGATAGAGAGAGGGGTTTACAGAGAGAGGGGGGACAGAGAGATGGGGGACAGAGAGAGGGAGGACAAAGAGAGGGAGGACAAAGAGAGGGAGGACAGAGAGAGGGAGGACAGAGAGAGGGAGGACAGAGAGAGGGGAATAGAGAGACGGGGATAGAGAGTTGGGGCAAAAAGAGGGAGAAATGGGATAGAGAGAGTGGGGCGAGAGAGAGAACGCACAGAGAGAGGGGGATGGAAAGAGGGGGCAGAGAGAGGGGTACAGAGAACGGGGAACAGACAGATGGGGACAGAGAGACGGGGACAGAGAGAGTGGTCAGAGAGAGGGAGGACAGAGAGGTGGGGGACAGAGAGACGGGGACAGAGAGAGGGGTACAGAAAGATAGGTACAGAGAAAGGGGAGCAGAAAGAGGGGTACAGAGAAAGGGGTACAGGGAGACGGGGACAGAGAGAGGGAGGACAGACAGAGAGGGGACAGAGAGAGGCGGGGCAGAGAGTGGCGGACCGAGAGGCGGGTCAGTGAGAGGGGATACAGAGATAGAGGGGGTAGGGAGAGGGGGACAGCGCGAGGGGTGAAAGACGGGGTACAGAGAGGGGGGGCAGAGAGAGGGAAAGAGTGGGGAAAGAGAGGGGGGACAGAGTGAAAGGGGGACAGAGGTCGCGGACAGAGAGAGGGGGACAGAGAGAGTGCGGGACAGAGAGAGGGGGTGATAGAGAGGGGGGGACAGAGAAGGGGGCAGGGGGGAACAGAGAGAGGGGGACAGAGAGAGGGAGGACAGAGAGAGGGAGGAAAGAGAGTGGGATGACAGAGAGAGGGAGGACAGAGAGTGGGAGGACAGAGAGAGGGGGACAGAGAATGGGGGCAGAGAGCGCGAGAGAGGAGATAGAGAGATGGGGGGTGAGAGAGAGAACGGACAGAGAGGGAGGAGGACAGAGAGAGGGGGAGATAGAGATGGAGACAGAGAGAGGGAACCGAGGGGGTGGGCAGAGAGAGGGGGACAGAGAGGGGGGGTAGAGAGAGGGGGACCGAACGAGGGGTGCCAGAGAGGTGACAGAGAGGGGGGAACAGAGGGAGGAAAAGAGTGGGGCAAAAAGAGAGAGGGAAGACAGAGAGAAGGAGGGCAGAGGGCGCAGACTGAGAGAAGGGGACAGAGAGAGTGAGGGACAGAGACAGGGGGACAGAGAGAGAGGGAACAGAGAGGGGGGAAATAGAGAGACGGGGACAGAGATGGGGGGACAGTGTTTTAAAAAATTCTCAAGGTCAGGTTCGTAGGAGAGTAGTCTGACACAGAACAAACGACCAAGAGGCGAGACTGCTAGAATATGGGCATTTTATTCCCCGCAGCGTCGCACAACGGGTCTGGCTTATACTCACTCTACATGTTACAAAAACTGGGAGCCGTCAGTTCTCGTAGAGCGGTTGCCAACAACCCACGCTCGGCGGTTAAACGTAACCCCGGAGCAGACTCACCGAACTGGAGACTTTTCCAGCTGATATACTCTTTTCCAGATATAAACATTCATGTGAACAGCAGAGCAAGGCTAAAAAACACATTCCATTCTGGTTACATACAGATAAGAAGATTCACACGGGACTAAGCAACACCTCCATTCCGGTTAGATTCACACATGTATTGGGACATAATTTTTAACCGTTTCACCACATTCCACTGCTTGGAATTTTACACCACAGACAGAAAGAGCGAAAGATGGGATTGAGAGAGTGGGGGAAGAGAGAGAACGGACAGAGAGAGGGCGCGGAAAGAGGGGGCAGAGAGAGGGGTACAGAGAAAGGGGAACAGACAGATGGGACAGAGAGAGGGGGTCAGAGAGAGGGAGGATAGAGAGAGGGGTACAGAGAGATAGGTACAGAGAAAGGGGTACAGAGAGATGGGGACAGAGAGATGGGGACAGAGAGAGGGGGGACAGACAGAGAGAGGACAGACAGAGAGGCGACAGAGAGAGGGGGGACAGAGATAGGGGGACCGAGAGGGGGGACAGTGAGAGGGGATACAGAGATAGAGGGTGTATGGAGAGAGGGGGACAGCGCGAGGGGTTTCAGAGGGGGGGACAGAGAGGGGGAACAGAGAGAGGGAAAGAGAGGGGGAAAGAGAGAGGGAAGACAGAGAGAAAGGGGACAGAGAGAGGGGGGACAGAGAGAGGGAGGACAGAGTGAGGGAGGACAGAGAGAGGGAGGATAGAGAGAGGGGGACAGAGAGACGGGGACAGAGAGTGGAGGCATAGATAGCGAGAGAGGAGATAGAGAGTGTGGGGGGGGGGTGAGAGAGAGAACGGACAGAGAGGGAGGGGGACTGAGAGGGGGGAGGTAGAGAGGGAGACAGAGAGAGGGAACAGAGAGGGGGTCAGAGAGACGGGGATAGAGAGATGGAAACAGAGAGAGGGGGACGGAAAGCGGGGGCAGAGAGAGGGATACAGAGAAAGGGGAACAGAGAGCGGGAGACAGAGAGAGGCAGGACAGAGAGGGGGACAGAGAGAGTGGGGGAAAGAGAAGGGGGACAGAGAGAGGAAGGATAGAGAGAGCGGGTCTGAGAGAGGGGGTGCAGAGAGAGGGGGACAGAGAGGGTGACAGAGAGAGGGTGAACAGGGAGAGTGGACAGAGAGCAGGGGACAGAGAGAGGGAGGACATAGCGAGAGGACAGAGAGAGGGAGGACAGAGAGAGGGTGGACAGAGAGAGTGGACAGAGAGCAGGGGACAGAGGGAGCAGGGGACATAGAGAGGAAGGACAGAGAGAGGTAGGACAGAGAGAGGGGGACATAGAGGGGGTACAGAGAGCGGAGACAGAGAGAGGGGGACAAAGAGATTGGGGACAGAGAGAGGGGGGAGACAGAAGAGGTCAGAGAGTGGGGACAGAGATTTGAGGACAGAGAAAGGGGGACAGAGAGAGGGCGGAGCAGAGGAGGGACAGAGAATGGGGGAACAGAGTGAGGAGGTTCTGAGAGGGGGACAGAGAGAGAGCGTACAGAGAGAGGGGAGGACAGAGTGAGGGGGTACAGAGGGGGGACAGAGAGATGGAGGATGGGGGCAGAGAGAGCGAGCGAGGGGATAGAGGGGGGACAGAGAAAGAGGGGACAGAGAGCGAGAAGGGACAGAGAGATAGGGACAGAAAACGGGGGGACAGAGAGGGGAGATGGAGAGAGTGTGACAGAGACAGGGGGTACAAAGAGAGGGGGACACAGAGGGGGGCAGAGAGGACAGAGAGAGTGGGGCAGAGAGAGGGGGGTACAAAGAGAGGGGACAGAGAGAGGGGAGACAGAGAGGGGGACAGAGAGAGGGGGACGGGGGCAGAGAAGTGAGGATAGAGAGAGGGGGGCAGAGAGAGGTGGGCAAAGTGAGGTTAACAAAGAGAGGGGAACAGAGAGAGGGGACAGAGAGTGGGGGCAGAGAGCGTGGGGATATAGAAGGGGTCAGAGAGTGGGGGGACAGAGAGGTGGAGACAGAGAGAAAGAGGACAGAGTGAGTGGACAGAGTAGGGGACAGAGAGAGGGGGACAGAAAGAGGGGGTCGGAGGGCAGAGAGAGGGGGGACATAGTGATGGGGACAGAGACAGAGGGGCGACAGAGGGGGGACAGAGAGGGGGGCAGAGATGGCGTATTAAGAGAGAAGGGGGAGAGAGAGGGGGTACAGAGAGAGGTGGGCTGAAGGGCATCAGAGAGAGAGGAGGCAGAGAGAGGGGGACAGTGGAGGGGAGGCAGAGATAGAGGGGGTAGAGAGAGGGGGACAGAGCGAGGGGTGCCAGAGAGGGGACAGAGAGAGTGAAAGAGAGGGAGGAAAAGAGAGAGGGAAGACAGAGAGAAAGGGGGCAGAGGGTTAGGCTAGAGAGAGGGGGTCAGAGAGTGTGAGGGACAGAGAGATGTAGGATAGAGAGAGGGGTTTACAGAGAGAGGGTGGACAGAGAGATGGGGGACAGAGAGAGGGAGGACAAAAAGAGGGAGGACAAAGAGAGGGAGGACAAAGAGAGGGAGGACAAAGAGAGGGAGGACAGAGAGAGGGGGACAGAGAGAGAGGAATAGAGATACGGGGATAGAGAGTGGGGGCAAAAAGAGGGAGAAATGGGATAGAGAGAGTGGGGCGAGAGAGAGAACGCACAGAGAGAGGGGGATGGAAAGAGGGGGCAGAGAGAGGGGTACAGAGAAAGGGGAACAGACAGATGGGGACAGAGAGACGGGGACAGAGAGAGTGGTCAGAGAGAGGGAGGACAGAGAGGTGGGGGACAGAGAGACGGGGACAGAGAGAGGGGTACAGAAAGATAGGTACAGAGAAAGGGGTACAGAGAGACGGGGACAGAGAGAGGGAGGACAGACAGAGAGGGGACAGAGAGAGGCGGGGCAGAGAGTGGCGGACCGAGAGGCGGGTCAGTGAGAGGGGATACAGAGATAGAGGGGGTAGGGAGAGGGGGACAGCGAGAGGGGTGAAAGAGTGGGGAAAGAGAGGGGGGACAGAGTGAAAGGGGGACAGAGGTCGCGGACAGAGAGAGGGGGACAGAGAGAGTGCGGGACAGAGAGAGGGGGTGATAGAGAGGGGGGGGCAGAGAAGGGGGCAGGGGGGACAGAGAGAGGGGGACAGAGAGAGGGAGGACAGAGAGAGGGAGGACAGAGAGTGGGAGGACAGAGAGTGGGAGGACAGAGAGCGCGAGAGAGGAGACAGAGAGATGGGGGGTGAGAGAGAGAACGGACAGAGAGGGAGGAGGACAGAGAGAGGGGGAGATAGAGATGGAGACAGAGAGAGGGAACAGAGGGGGTGGGCAGAGAGAGGGGGACAGAGAGGGGGGGTAGAGAGAGGGGGGCCGAACGAGGGGTGCCAGAGAGGTGACAGAGAGGGGGGAACAGAGGGAGGAAAAGAGTGGGGCAAAAAGAGAGAGGGAAGACAGAGAGAAGGAGGGCAGAGGGCGCGGACTGAGAGAAGGAGACAGAGAGAGTGAGGGACAGAGAGAGGGGGGACAGAGAGAGAGGGAACAGAGAGGGGAGAATAGAGAGACGGGGACAGAGATGGGGGGACAGAAAGAGCGAAAGATGGGATTGAGTGAGTGGGGGGAAGAGAGAGAACGGACAGAGAGAGGGCGCGGAAAGAGGGGGCAGAGAGAGGGGTACAGAGAAAGAGGAACAGACAGATGGGACAGAGAGAGGGGGTCAGAGAGAGGGAGGATAGAGAGAGGGGTACAGAGAGATAGGTACAGAGAAAGGGGTACAGAGGGATGGGGACAGAGAGAGGGGGGACAGACAGAGAGAGGACAGACAGAGAGGCGACAGAGAGAGGGGGGACAGAGAGAGGGGGGACAGAGAGAGGGGGACCGAGAGGGGGGACAGTGAGAGGGGATACAGAGATAGAGGGTGTATGGAGAGAGGGGGACAGCGCGAGGGGTGTCAGAGGGGGGAACAGAGAGGGGGAACAGAGAGAGGGAAAGAGAGGGGGAAAGAGAGGGGGAAAGAGAGAGGGAAGACAGAGAGAAAGGGGACAGAGAGAGGGGGGGCAGAGAGAGGGAGGACAGAGTGAGGGAGGACAGAGAGAGGGAGGACAGAGAGAGGGGGACAGAGAGAGGGGGACTGAGAGACGGGGACTGAGAGACGGGGACAGAGAGACGGGGACAGAGAGTGGAGGCAGAGATAGCGAGAGAGGAGATAGAGAGTGTGGGGGGGGGGTGAGAGAGAGAACGGACAGAGAGGGAGGGGGTCTGAGAGTGGGGAGGTAGAGAGGGAGACAGAGAGAGGGAACAGAGTGGGGGGTCAGAGAGACGGGGATAGAGAGATGGGAACAGAGAGAGGGGGACGGAAAGCGGGGGCAGAGAGAGGGATACAGAGAAAGGGGAACAGAGAGCGGGGGACAGAGAGAAGCAGGACAGAGAGTGGGAGGACAGAGATAGGGGAGGACAGAGAGAGGGGAGGACAGAGAGAGGGAGGATTGGGGTGCAGAGAGAGCGAGAGAGGGGATAGAAGGGGACAGAGAGAGAGGGGGACAGAGAGCGAGAGGGGACAGAGAGAGAGAGGGACAGAAAGTGAGGGGACAGAGAGAGGGGGACAGAGAGAGGGGGACAGAGAGAGGCCGTACAAAGAGAGGGGGACAGAGGGGGGGGACGGGGGCAGAGAAGTGGGGACAGAGACAGGGGGGCAGAGAGAAGGAGGCAAAGAGAGGTTAACAAATAGAGGGGAACAGAAAGTCGGGAACAGAGAGAGGGGATAATGAGTGGTTATAGAGAGCGCGGGGAGATAGAAGGGGTCAGAGAGTGGGGGCACAGAGAGAGATGGAGAGAGAGAGAGAGGGGGCAGAGAGAGTGGACAGAGTAGGGGATAGAGGGGGGGACGAGAGAGGGGGCGAGATAGAGGGGGCGACAGAGAGGGACAGAAAGAGGGGTCGGAGGGCAGAGAGAGGGGGGACATAGTGATGGGGGACAGAGAGAGGGGCGACAGAGTGGGGACAGAGAGTGGGGGCAGAGATGGGGTGTAAAGAGAGGAGGTGGAGAGAGAGGGGGTACAGAGAGAGGGGGACAGAGAGAGCGGGATGGGGGGGCAGAGATAGAGGGGGTAGAGAGAGGGAGAGAGAGCGAGGGGTGCCAGAGAGGTGACAGAGAGGGGGGACAGAGAGAGGGAAAGAGAGGGGCGAAAAGAGAGAGGGAAGACAGAGAGAACGGGGCAGACGGCAGGAACAGAGAGGGGGAACAGAGAGAGCGAGGGACAGAGAGAGGGAGGACAGAGAGAGGGGGGACAGAGGGAGGGAGGACAGAGAGAGAGGGACACAGAGAGGGGAATAGAGAGACGGGGACAAAGAGTGGGGGCAGAGAGAGCGAGCGATTGGATAGAGAGAGTGGAGGGAGAAAGAGAATGGACAGAGAGGGAGGCGGGGACAGAGAGAGTGGTAGATAAAGAGGGAGACAGAGAGAGGGAAGGGAGAGAGGGGGGACAGAGACGGGGACAGAGAGAGGGGCTCAGAGAGTAGGGGACAGAGAGAGGGAGGACAGAGAGGGGGACGGAAAGAACATAGAACATTAAACATAGAGGAATACAGCGCAGTACAGGCCCTTCGGCCCTCGATGTTGCGCCGATCCAAGCCCACCTCACCTACACTAGCCCACTATCCTCCATATGCCTATCCAATGCCCGCTTAAATGCCCATAATGAGGGAGAGTCCACCACTGCTACTGGCAGGGCATTCCATGAACTCACGACTCGCAGAGTAAAGAACCTACCCCTAACATCTGTCATATACCTACCCCCCGCCCCCCTTAATCTAAAACTATGCCCCCTTGTAATAGCTGACTCCATACGTGGAAAAAGATTCTCACTGTCGACCCTATCTAAACCCCTAATCATCCTGTACACCTCTATCAAGTCACCCCTAAACCTTCTTTTCTCCAATGAAAACAACCCCAAGTGCCTCAGCCTTTCCTCATACGAACCTTCTACCATACCAGACAACATCCTGGTAAACCTCCTCTGCACCCGTTCCAGTGCCTCCACATCCTTCCTCTTGGATGGCGACCAAAACTGCACACAATACTCCAGATGCGGCTGCAGCGGAGTCTTATACAACTGCAACATGACCTCAGAGCTCCGGAATCAATTCCTCTACCAATAAAAGCCAGTACGCCATATGCCTTCCTCACCGCACTATTTACCTGGGTGATAACTTTCAGAGATCTGTGTACATGGACACCAAGATCCCTCTGCTCATCCACACTACCAAGTATCCGACCATTAGCCCAGTACCCCATCTTTTTGTTACTCTTACCAAAGTGAATCACCTCACGCTTAGCTACATTGAGCTCCATTTGCCACTTTTCCGCCCAGTTCTGCAGCTTATCTATATCCCGCTGTAACCTGCCACATCCTTCCTCACTGTCTACAACTGCTCCGACTTTCGTATCATCCGCAAACTTGCTCACCCAACCTTCTAACCCCTCCTCCAGGTCATTTATAAAAATGACAAACAGCAATGGTCCCAAAACAGATCCTTTGCGGAACACCGCTAGTGACGGCACTCCAAGATGAACCTTTGCCATCAACTACTACCCTCTATCTTCTTCCAGCCAGCCAACTCCTAATCCAAACCTCCAACTCACCCTCAATGCCATACCTCCGTATTTCTTGCAGTAGTCTACCATGGGGAACCTTATCAAACGCCTTACTAAAATCCATATACACCACATCTACCGCTTTACCCTCATCCACCTCCTTAGTCACCTTCTCAAAGAATTCAATAAGGTTTGTGAGGCACGACCTGCCCTTCACAAAACCATGCTCACTATCCTTGATCACATTATTCCTATCCAGATGTTCATAAATCCTATCCCTTACAATTCTCTCTAAGATGTTGCCCACGACAGAGGTGAGACTCACCGGCCTATAGTTACTAGGGTTATCCCTACTCCCCTTCTTGAACAAGGGAACCACATTTGGTATCCTCCAGTCATCTGGCACTATTCCTATAGACAACGAGGACATAAAAATCAAGGCCAATGGATCTGCAATCTCCTCCCTTACTTCCCAGAGAATCCTGGGATAAATGCCATCAGGCCCAGGGGACTTAACTATTTTCACCCTTTCCAGAATTTCCAACATACCTCAAATCCATCCATTCTACTTAATTGTGACTCAGTATTCACATTGACAACAATGTCCTGTTCCTGATTGAATACTGACGAAAAGTATTCATTCAGTGTCTCCCCAATCTCTTCAGCCTCCACACGCAACTTCCCACGACTATCCTTGATTGGATCTATTCCTACCGAGTCATTCTTTTATTCCTGACATACCTATGGAAAGCCTTTGGGTTTTCCCTAATCCTACCAACTAAGGACCTTTCATGTCCCCTCCTTGCTGCTCTTAGCTCTCTCTTCAGGTCCTTCCTGGCTACCTTATAACTCTCAATCGCCCCAATTGAACCTTCACACGTCATCTTTACATAGGCCGCCCTCTTCCATTTAACCAGGGGTTCCAATTCCTTATTAAACCACCGCTCCCTCACTCGACCCTTTGCTCCCTGTCTGACGGGTACATACTTATCAAGGACACTCAATAGTTGCTCCTTGTACAAGCTCCACATATCAATTACGCCCTTGCCTTGAAGTTTACTTTTCCAGGCCACACATCCTAAGTCATGCCTCACTGCATCATAATTTCCCTGCCCCCAGCTATAACTCTTGCCCTGTAGTGAACACTTATCCCTCTCCATCACTTGAGTAAAAGTCACCGAATTGTGGTCACTGTCCCCAAAGTGCTCACCTACCTCTAATTCTAACACCTGGCCTGGTTCATTACCCAGAACCAAATCCAGTATGGCCTCACCTCTTGTTGGCCTATTTACATATTGTGTCAGGAAACCCTCCTGCACACATTGGACAAACACTGACCCATCTAACGAACTTGAGTTATAGCTTTCCCAATCAATATCAGGAAAGTTAAAGTCCCCCATAACAACCACCCTATTACTTTCACTCTTCTCTTGAATCATCCTCGCAATCCTTTCTTCTACGTTTCTAGGACTATTAGGAGGCCTGTAAAAAAACTCCTAACAGGGTGAGCTCACCTTTCCTATTCCTCACCTCAGCCCAAACTACCTCAGATGGCGAGTCTCCATCCATCGTCCTTTCCACAGCTGTAATATTATATTTGACAAGCAATGCCACACGTCCCCCTCTATTACCCCCACTTCTGACCCTACTAAAACATTTAAACCCTGGAACCTGCAACAGCCAATCCTGTCCCTGTTCTACCCATGTCTCCGTAATAGCCACAACATCGAAGTCCCAGGTACCAACCCACGCTGCAAGTTCACCTACCTTATTTCGTATACTTCTTGCATTGAAGTATACACACTTCAAGCCACTTTCCTGTTTACAGGCACCCTCCTTTGAAATTGATGCCATGTTCCTAAGCTCCCTACAATCCAGGTCCTGCACCCTAAAGCTACAGTCTGGGTTCCCATGCCCCTGCAGAGTTAGTTTAAACCTCCCCCAAGAGCACTAGCAAACCTCCACCAAGGATACTGGTGCCCCTCAGGTTCAGGTGCAGACCATCCTGTTGATAGAGGTCCCACCTTCCCCAGAAAGAACCCCAGTTATCCAAATACCGGAATCCCTCCCTCCTGCACCATTCCTGTAGCCACGCATTTAACTGTTCTCTCTCCCTATTCCTCGACTCTCTATCACGTGGCACGGTTAACTAACCAGAGACAACAACTCTGTTCGTTCTAACTCCGAGCTTCCAACCTAGCTCCCTGAAAGCCTACCTAACATCCTCAGTGCTCCTCCTACCTATGTCATTGGTGCCAATGTGGACCACGACTTCGGGCTGCTCCCCCTCCCCCTTAAGGACCCGGAAAACACGATCAGAGACATCACGTACCCTTGCACCTGGGAGGCAACATACCAAACGTGAGTCTCTCTCGTTCCCACAAAACCGCCTATCTGTGCCCCGAACTGTTGAGTCCCCAATTACTATTGCTCTGCTCTTCTCCACCCTTCCCTTCTGAGTAACGGGGACAGGCTCCGAGCCAGAGGCCTGAGCCCCGTTACTTACCCCTGGTAAGTCGTCCCCCCCACAAGTGTCCAAAACGGTATACTTGTTTTTGAGGGGAACGGCCGCATGGGGTCCCTGCACTGGCTGCTTCCTCCCAGTCCCCCTCACTGTCACCCATCTCTCTGCCATATTTGGAGTTACTACTTCCCTAAAGCTCCGATCTATGACCCCCTCTGCCTCCCGAATGATCCTAAGTTCATCCAACTCCAGCTCCAGTTCCCTAACACGGACTTGGAGGAGCTGGAGATGGGTGCACTTCCTGCAAGTGTAATCAGCAGGGACGTCCATGGCATCCCTCACCTCTAACATGTTGCAAGAGGAACATTGCACTGCCTTCACTGCCATCCCTCTGAAAGTAACCTTTTATTAAAAAAAACTGGGTCTAAAGAATACAACAAGCAAAATGCAGCACTTACCTACTTACCACAACGGGTCTTATTATTTAGGTTAGAGGAGGAGGGCGGGCGGTAGACACTACCTCTGTAGTGCCTCGGGTTCTTCTCCTGCGCGCTTTTAAAGGGAACAAAAACCTACCCGGCTGCCCCTCTGGTCTTCGTCACTTCCCCCTGCTGCTCCCGCTCTTTCTGTAAAAAGAGAAAAAATCACCGCTGCCCGCTACCGGTAAGTAATTTTAAAACAAACTGTCTTACCTTAGCTGCTGCTCGCACTCAAAGTGACCGTTGGCGTCGAAGGGTGAGTATTTATACTCACTGCTTTTCTTCCCGGCTGCCCCTCTGGTCTTCGTCACTTCCCCCTGCTGCTCCCGCTCTTTCTGGAAAGAAAGAAAAAAACACCGCTGCCCGCTACCGGTAAGCAATTTTATAAAAAACTGTCTTACCTTAGCTGCTGCTCGCACTCAAAGTGAAGACAAGGAGAGGCATGGAGAGTCGATAGCCAGAGACTATTCCCTAGGCAGGATTGACTGGCACGAGGGGTCATAGTCTTAAGGTGTTAGGAGGAAAGTATATCGGAGATGTCAGAGGTCGGTTCTTTCTGCAGAGAGTTGTGAATGCATGGAATGGTTGCCAGCGGTGGTGGTGAAAGCAGAGTCATTAGGGACATTTAGGAGGCTGTTGGACATGCACATTGAGGGGTGCGTAGGTTAGGGTTATTTTGTGTTAGATGAGGATTAATACACAGCACAACATCGTGGGCTGAAGGGCCTGTTCTGTGCTGTACTTTTCTATGTTCTATGTTCTACTTCTGTTCATGAATGACCAGTTCATCTATCTCCTCATTGTTACGAGGGTATCGTGTCTGTTCTATTGTTGAGAAGCTTAGTGAAATTATGTCTCTGAGAAAAAGAGCAAAAATATCATCTTTATTTCTTTGTTATTTACTTTGTCCCAATTGCAGTTTTTCTTCTGCTGCCAATCGAGGGCACATATTTGACTTTCCTGATCACAGTTTGCTTTACCTGCAGAAAGCTGTTGCAAACACATTTGTATCTCTCACTAGTTTAATTTCATGGTGTTTTCTCTCACAATGCATCATTTTGTTAGCCCCTCCCCTTATTGACTTAGAAACTGTTCTGAGTCTCCAGGCACGGGGTTTAACGTCAGCTTTATATATATTTTATACATTTAGTACTTTACCACTGCACCAGAAAACGCTCCCCACCACCCACCATCAGCTTTGTGCACCTCTTCCTATAATTAACAACATCCTTTAGCTTCCCCTGGATTCCATGATTAGATCTTTTTAGGCTTTTGCTGATGTTTGCAACTCAAATTTGTTATAAATGATGAAATCATTAAAATCTTTGATTTAAATGGAAGCTAACCAGACTACGGAGTATACAGATTGTCGCATTATCAGGAACAGTGGGGAGGTATTGCTTCACTGTCAGGTTGTCCACTTGCCAGATGTCAGCTGGCTTGTGCCTTTGAGTATAGTGTACAGTATCGCTTATGCTTCCAATGGAGAGATCAGCATAAGACTATTTCGTCAGATGAAGTACTTGCCTTCTGACACAGACATGATCATTTCCATTGAATGTTTGGACGATGAATAAACGTATCTCTTTCGGGGGGTCTGGAACCAGGTATCAGGTTATAGAAATCGAGTGTTTCAGAAGGAAAGGAATATACAACTGGAATCGAAACTATCTTCTGCATTTTGCGTTCAATCCCTGTTGACGCAAGAGGTGGCTGGATGTTTGTTGTTCATCTGGCCTCGATGGTTGTTTTGCAATATGTAAGCATCTGGCCAAATCAAAAGAAGGAGTGGGCCAACAGGGACAGTGACATTAATTGAGGACTCAAGGGCAGAGTCATTAACTCGTTCAGAGAAGCGGTGGTTCAGGTTGGTGAATCTTTTCTGTCTCTCTCTCTGTCTGTCTCCATTTGATACAATCTCCCTCACCCTTTCTCTCTCTTCTCTGTGTTGCTCTGTCATTCTCACTATCTCGCTCTCTCACACGCTGACTCTCTCTTGTTCTTTCACTCTTTATATCACTCAGTCTGTCTATCTGTCTCTGTCATTATCACTCTGTCTCTCCATCTGCCTTGTTCTCTGTGTTTTGTCTCTCTCATTTTCTCTCCCTCTGTGTCTCTCTGTCTTGCTGTCTCTCACTGTCTTTCTTTCCTAGCTTTGTCTCTAATGCTGTCTCTCTCACTCTCTCTTACACTATCTTTCTCTCTATCACTGACTCTCAGACATTCCCACTGCCTCTGCCAGTCTCTCTCTCTCTCTCTCTCCCACTTTTTCTCTCTCTCCTTCCTGCTTTTTTTTTAACTTCTCTGACTCTGTCTCTATCCGTGTCTCTCTGTCACTGTCTCCCTCTCTGCATACCTCTCTCTCTCTCTGTATCTCTCTTTCTTTCTCTCTTTTACTGTCTATTTCTGTCTTGCTACCTCAACCAACCTCTCACTATCTGTATCTCTTTCCCTTTCTCTCCCCCACCTTTCTCTCTTTCACTGTCGCTCCCTGTACCCCACTGTGTCTCCCTCTATGACTGTCTTTCTCCAGGTTCCTGTCTCTGCGATTCTCTATCTGTGTCTTTCTCTGTCTCACTTTCTCTCTCACTAACTCACTGACTCATTCATTCATTCTTTCTCTCTCTATCTCTTTCTTTCACTACTCTCTTCCCCAAAACTATTCCTCAATTTTTCTCAATCTCTCTCTCTCTGGCTCACTCACACTGTCTGTTCCTCTCTCCTGCTGTCTCTCTCTCTCGCCCTCTCTCTCTCTCTCTCTCTCTCTCTCTCTCTCTCACTGTCTCTCTTTCTCCCTGGCTGTCTCTCTTTCTCTCTCTCCCACTGGATGTCGCACCCTCCCTCTATTGCTGTCCTTTCCTCTCTTTCTAGCTGTCCGTCCCTCTCTCTCGCTTTCCATCTCTTTTTCTCTCTTGCTCTCTTGCACTTGCTCTGTCTCCCGCTGTCTCTCTTTCTATATTGCCGTTTCACTGTTTCTCTATCTCTACCTCCCTCCCTCTCTCTCTCTTACACTGTCTCCCCTGTCTTGCTGTCTTCCCCTCTCTCTCTCGCTGTATCCCCCTCTCTCTCGCTGTCTCCCCCTCTCCCTTCTCCCTTGTCTCTCTGTCACGCACTCTCTCTCGCTGTCCCCTTCTCTCTCACTTGCTGTCCCACGCTCTCTCTCGCTCATCTTCCAGCGCGTTCACTCCCGCTGTTCCGTGCTCTCTCTGGCTCGCTGTCCTGCACTCTCCCTTGCTTGCTGTCCCATGTGCTCTCTTGCTCGATGTCCTGCACTCATTCTCGCTGTCCCACTTCTCTCTTTTTCACTGTCCCACGCTCCGTCTCGCTCAGTGTCCAGCTCTGTCTCTCTCTTTCACGGTCCCGCGCTGTCCCTCTCTATCTCTGTCCCGCGCACCCTCTCGCTCACTGTCCCGCGCTCTCTCTTGCTCACTGTCCAGCGCTGTCCCTCCACATCTCCTACACCCACCCCTCTTCCAGGTGTAATAGTGTATGGGTTAGCTATACCCTAAATCTCCGAGAATAAACTCCAATCTTCACTGTAAATCGTACCCATGGGAGATAACCAGAACATCTGTTGAATAACTGGGCAAGAACCACCTACGACGAAAGACAGACATTTTCTGTTTGCTGACATGTGTGTCCCTGCATATCTTTCACGCTCTTGCCAATGTCGTATGAATTGAACAAGTTTTTTTTCCATCCTTTTCAGATTTTTTTGTATTTTCCCTACAGTACGGTTAAAGGGTGCAGACAAATCTCAAAATGCGGACACTCTGCCTGTTCCTGTTGGTCCTGCTCACAATCCCCATGTCAGACGCGGCTGTACTGGATAACCGTGCCTTGAGTGTCATTGTCAATCAGTAAGTGTCAGTGAAATAGATCTTACCTGACCATCTCTGTAAGCTGGGGGCTGTGCTCAATCTGAGGTCAAATCAGAGCCTGGTTGCCTGGAGCAGGCTGGTAATAAATGGCAAGGACACGGCAAGTATAGGGAGTGCTCTGTATCTGTGGGAAAAAAAGTCTGAACCTATTAACCAGGACTCTCATTACTCCCAGAGGGAGGGACTTCCAGGGAAACTATTACCAGATTTCCCGGGGTCATATCTCGAAGAGTGAAATCGATAGCACCCGCTGACCCCGAATTAAAGGAGAGAGTGAAATACACCGGAGTGAGCTTTGAAGAGAAAGTCCAAATTCCACACACAAGCAATATTTTACTGTTTACTGAATCATCTCATTCACCTCTCAGTTTCCCTTTGTCTCCCTCTGCCTCCTTTGCTATTATTCCTATTTCCTGTCAGTCTGCAAGTCTTTTATTCTGTTTGTCTCTGAATGCCCCAAACATTTTTCTGGTTAACAATTCTTCCAGGACTCTCCCGACATCCAGTTCCCACTGATTGCACCTTCAGCTCTCATTCTCTCTCTCTCTTTCTCTCTCCCCGTCGCTATTTATTTCTAACCATCCCGTGTATCATGCGGCATCAAGTAGTGCATCAGTCAAAGTAACTTAAAATGAATTTCGAGCGAGCTATCAAGAAGGCTTGTGGCATTCTCTGATTCATTGCAGGAGGATTTGTACAAAAATAAGTAACATTGTTCTGCTCTCTGGCAATCATCCTGATTCTCTCTTTAAACCTCTCACTGATCCCAGAATTTACTACAACAATGGGATAGGGATACAAAGTAAATCAACATTGACCTTCCCATGCAAGAACTTGAAATGTGAATTGCAGGGTTTCACGTTTTCTTTAATATGATGGGCATGGCTTCAAGTATCTCATCTCAAACTGTGCCTACTGACACTGCAAAGAGAATGTCTTACCCAAAGTCTGTTCCTTGACTCACACCCTGACGTTACCTCTTTCAGTTTCCGCAAAGAAGCTGGGCACCAGGTGACCGATTATGGGAGGCATCACTTCGCCTTCCTGGTGGCTTTACCTGCTTCCCAGTGCAACAGACCTGTAGACTTGAACCTCAACAGATCAAGACATCCTTTCATTAACGACGATGTGAACATTTTCCTGAACTCCCTACGTGGAAATTACCTCACTGTCTTCCCGAACAGCGGCAGTCGTTGCCCAGAAAGTAATTTGCTGAACCCCGCCGAGATCAACGGAAACAGCACCGCAGCTCAGCTTTTCCAAACTCTCCTGAATAACACAACCCAGCACAATAACCAGCCAGTGGGCTGTATCATTCTCTACACCACCTACAGCCCATGTCTATATCACTGTTCCAGTAAAACGGGGAATTGTGAGATCATCCCTGCCTTGCAAATTTCCCCATTTCGGGATATATGGACTGAACCAGACATTCACAAGTATTTTGTCTTCAGTAAAATATTTGCACATGATGCAGATCAGAGCCGACACCAGGAAATCCGGGAAAAGCTGGCTGCAGTGGAGAATACCGGGTTTCATGTCAGAAAGTGTCATGGAAAAGAACTATTCATATGTAGAGAATGCTCCACACCAGAATACTGCATTGAACAGGCTCCAAGAATTGATTTAACATAATAAGGGATCTGAGAATTTCTGTAAAGGGGTGCGGTGCCTGTTCAAATGCATCTATCACATTTCAAATCAGTATAATAATCTGAATTTACAAACTTACACTGAAATCCTTTCTGCTTGTCATTCAATGAATCACACCAGATGTGATCAGAGATAAAAAGTCAAATATCCACTCAATAAATTAATGAAATCCTCACAGTCAAAATCAATTGCATTCACAATGTCTTTTTTCCTGTCCAGCAACACATCTGCAAATGCAACCCAATCCTGGCCCCAGGTTTTCAGTGTCAGTCTTATTCTAAGTAGTCTTATTCCTGATGAAGGGCTCCTGCCCGAAACGTCCATTTTCCTGCTCCTTGGATGCTGCCTGACCTGCTGTGCTTTTCCAGCACCACTCGAATCTTGATTCGAATCTCCAGTATCTGAAGTCCTCATTTTCGCCTTATTGAAACCCTGCTGATCACTGCAGAGAGAGATGCTTGACAACAATACTTGAAACGGTTCAGAATCCATTTCCCAACGTGTTGCCAGGGTTACGGGGTTTGATCGATAGGGAGAGGCTGAATAGACTGTACTCCATGCGATCTAACCATGCGAGCCAGCCTACCATGAGGAACCCTGTGGAACTCCTTACGGAAATTCATCTGGTGCCCATCCATCTATCCATTAAAATACATTTGAATGGGTAGATGGATATGAAGGGTTTTAACGAATATTGGCCAAATGCTGGAAATGGGGCTAGATTTATTTAGGATACCTGCTCGGCTGTTTCAATGCTGTATATCTCTATAACTCTCTGACTGTGACTCTAATACGAAGGTTATACAGTAACATTCAAACCCAGTGGTGGAGTTGGATGTGAAATACTTGCACTGAAGCTGGTGTCCTTCTTCAAGTCCCCCTTTATTTACACATTAGGAGCCCTTCCCTTTGTCACTGTCTCATTCAGAGACCACATCTCTGACACTGACACTTCTTATCTGTCAGCCAGATAAACAGCCCAATCAGGGAACTCATATTCTATGAGATCCAGCTGGCTGTCCTGGTCTCAACGGCTGCAGTATGTCCCCTGGAAATAAAGCACACACTAAAGAGAAACTGTTACATAACCGCGGTAAAGGAAGGGATAGAGCTATGCTGGGGAGGGAAAGGGAGCTACACATTTGGGGTGACACAGAGAGTGGAAAAAATCGAATGGGAAGGATACCAGTAAAGAATGAGTAAAACAGATTTAATCGCCTGAATGAAGCATTACATTTACCAAATTGTTTAAGAGTTTGGGTGCAGCATGTCTTCAGTTTCCCTTTAATCGAACTGCAGTTTTTGCATCATTTCCAAATGTTCTCTCTCAAATGTTGTTCTGTTGGAATGGTTTGACAGCAGAAATATCATTTCTTTGCACAGATGTATTCAGTGAAATGAGTCGCATGTATAACTACACGTGATATTTCTGCTTTGGATTTATGCATATAAAATAAAGTTAATTCCACCATTGGACAGAAATCTGCTTGTAGATGTATGATTTCTGTTTCGTGAAGAAATATGAACGAGCTGGAGAAGTAATGGCAGTGCCCATGGTGGGGATTGTCCAACATTGCAGTTGGAAGATGGGGTCATGGAGAGGGTTGGGGTTCACAGGAACTATTCAGGAGGGAAAGGGAGAGACAGGTGGTGGACATTGTAGCACCAAGGCAGTGAGGAGAATGACATGCGGCCTGGAGGGAATTCTGCTCCTTTGTCAAAGGCAGGGGCTAAATAGAAAAGGACACAAAGGATTGACTCACAGGAAGTAAGGATCAGGCTAGGCTGACTGTGAAACAGGCAACAGACACTGGTAGGAGGGTGAACAATACGGGGTCGCTGTGAACATTTTTGCCAGTCAAGATATAGATACTGGGCCAAACATCAACTAAGCCTGGAGGACCGTTACCTCAGTGAACGATGCTCTTTGGTCTGCCTGAAACTTGTTGTTCTTCCAGAGCGAGGAGTTGACCCTGACTGAGTGTTGCAGACTGACACATTTCAAGGTCCAGTACTACGTGCTGAGGGATGGACTAGAACTTGGGGCAGCTGCTGCCACGATGCAGTGGGGAAGACCACTATCTCAGGTCTTCCTGCTGAAGGGAAATGGGGGTTGGCTCAGTTATCAGACCCTCCCAGTGATTCCCGTAGGTATAATTTTGTGCGTGTAAGAGAGCGTTTTTGGTTCAAGTCATTTCCAATGTTTTGTTTGTTTACTTGAACAGAATATTCTTTATTGCAATATCCTTTATTGTCACATGACATGCAACTGTAAAGGGCCAAACTGCATTTGTGACTATATGTATACAGAAACATATTTCTGATGAATTAAAATATAATTTTGAAATTTTAAGAAAAGCCATGCTCAGTGTTACACTGTTCACAATCGCCATGTAGTAACTGGGTGGTGTGCAGATGAGGCTAGACTCTCAATGAGACGGTTTACAGTCACCATATTGTAACTGGGTGGTGCATTAATGAGGCTAATTTCACTGAGAGACTGTTTAACACTGATATTATACTGACTGTGTAAATGAGGCCACACTCAGTGTGAGACTGTCTGCAGGCACTGTGCAGATACTGGGAGTTGTGCAGTTCAGGTCAGAATCACCGTGAGATTCTTTAACGTCAGCGTATAGATACTGGGACGTGTGTAGATCAGGTCAGATTCACTGTGAGACTCTTTACAGTCATTATACAGTTGCTGGGAGCTGTGCGCATCAGGCCAGACTCTTTACAGTCAGTGTTTAGTTACTGGGAGCTGTGCAGATCAGCGCAGAATTACTGTGAGACTCATTACACTCAGTGAATAGTTACTGGGAGTTGTGGAGATCACGCGAGCCTCAGTGTGAGACAAAAACAAAAATTGCTGGAAAACCTCAGCATGTCTGGAAGTACCTGCGAAGAAAAATCTGAGTTAACATTTCACGTCCGCCAACACTTCAACTCTACACCTCACTGTGGGAACAGTGTGCTCATATTTATTGGGGTTTTTGTACATGAGACCAGTTTGCAGTGACTGTATGGTTACTGGGAGGTGTGTAGATGACGACAGGCTCTCTATGAGGCTTTTTGCAGTGACAATATGGTTACTGGGAGGTATGTAGTTGAGGACAAAAGGATAACCACAGAGAGAATAGGGCCCCTCAAAGATCAGCAAAGCGGCCTTTGTGTGAAGCCACAGAAAATGGAGGAGATACTAAATGAATATTTTGCCTCAGTATTTATTGTGGTAAAGGATATGGAAGATGGAGACTGTCGGGAAATAAATGGTGACATTTGAGAATGTCCATATTAAACATGAGGAAGTGCTGGATGTCTTTAAATGGGTAAACGTGGATAAATCTCCAGGACCTGATCAGGTGTACCTTAGAACTCGGTGGGAAGCAAGGGAAGTGATTACTGGCCTCTTGCTGAGATATTTGTATCATCGATAGCCATAGCTGAGGTGCCAGAAACTGGAGGTTGGCTAACATGGTGCCACTGTTTAAGAAGAGTGGTAAGGACCAGCCAGGGAACTATAGACCAGTAAGCCAGACGTTGGTGTTGGGCAAGATGATGGAGAGAATCCTGATGGACATGATGTACATATATTTGGAAAGGCAAGGACTGCTTAGAGATAGTCAACATGGCCTTGTGTGTGGGAAATCATGCCTCACAAGTTTGATTGAGTTTTTTGAGGAAGTAACAAAGAGGATTGATGAGGGCAGAGCGATAGATGTGATCTATGTGGACTTCAGTTAGGCGTTCGACAAGGTTCCCCATGGGAGATTGATTAGCAAGGTTAGATCTCATAGAGTACAGGGAGAACGAGCCATTTGGATACAGAACTGGCTCAAAAGTAGAAGACAGAGGTGGTGGTGGAGGGTTGTTTTTCAGACTGGAGCACTGCGACCAGTGGAGTGTCACAAGGATCAGTGCTGGGTCCTCTACGTTTTGTCATTTGAAGAAGGCGTTTGGTATGCTTTCCCTTATTGGTCAGAGAGTTGAGTACAGGGTTTGGGAGGTCATGTTGCGGCTGTACAGGACATTGGTTGGGCCACTGTTGGAATATTGTGTGCAATTCTGGTCTCCTTCCTATCGGGTAGATGTTGTGCAACTTGAAAGGATTCAAAAAAGATTTACAAGGATGTTGCCAGGTTTGGAGGATTTGAGCTATAGGGAGAGGCTGAATAGGCTGGGGCTGTTTTCCTTGGAGCGTCGGAGGTTTACAAAATTATAAGGGGCATGGATAGGTTTAATAGGCAAAGTCTTTTTCACTGGGGTTGGGGAGTCCAGAACTAGAGGGCATAGGTTTAGGGTGGAAGGGGAAAGATATAAAAGAGACCTAAGTGGAAACCTTTTCACTCAGAGGGTGGTACGTGTCTGGAATGAGCTTCCAGGGGAAGTGGTAAAGGCTGATACAATTGCAACATTTAAGAGGCATTTGGATGGTGATATGAATAGGAATGGTTTGGAGGCATGTGGGTCGGGTGCTGGCAGGTGGGACTAGATTGGATTGGAATATCTGGTCGGCATGTACGGGTTGGATCAAAGGGTCTTTTTCCATGCCCTACATCTCTATGACTTATGACAGGCTCTGAATGAGACTGTTTGCAGTGACAGTATGGTCACTGGTGGGTGTGCAGATACGGACAGGCTCTCTATGAGACTGTTTGCTGTGACTGCATGGTTACTGGGAGTTGGGAGCAGAGTCAGTGTGAGATTGCTGTCATCACGTAGTTGCTGGATGGTCTGTAAATCAGGTCAGAGTCACTGTGAGACTGTTTACAATCGCGGTATATTAACTGGCGGGTGTGTCGATGAGGCCACGGTCACTGACAGACCGTTTACATTAACCGTACAGTTACTGAGAATGTGTAGTTGAGGCCAGACTCACTGTGAGACTGCTTACAGTGATATCATACTTTCTGGGAAGTGTGTCAATGAGGTCACGCTCATTGTCAGACTGTTGAGGGTTCTCTTGTGGGGATGAGTTCAGCACATTCTGTGTTTTCACTGGAGAGTTGCAGAAAAGCAGGTGCCCTGACTGAACATCCTAGGATTCTGTGAGGATGAGAAAGGGGTGATGCTGAGAGGCTGCTTCCCCAATGGGAGAAACAAGAAACAGGGGGCACACCTTCAGAGTAAGGAGTCTCCCATCAAAGACAGGGAGGAGTGAAAATTCATAGAATGTTCTAGCGCAGTTCAGGCCCGATATCCCTCGATGTTGCGCTGACCTGTGAAAATGGTCCGGAGCCCATCTATCCTACACTATTGTATTTTCATCCATATGTTTATCCAAAGACCAGTTAAATGCCCTTAAAATTGGCAAGTCTACTACTGTTGCAGGCAGTGCACTCCACGTCCATGCTACTCCCTGAGCAAAGAAACTACCTCTGGCATCTGTCCTACATCTATCATCCCTCAGTTTAGAGCTGCATCCACTCGTGATGGCCATCACATTCTGAGGAGAAAGGCTCTCCCTGTCCATCCCATCTAACCTTCTGATTATCGTACATGCCTCAATTAAGTCACATCTCAATATTGTTCTCTCTAACAAAAACCTCAATTTCATCAGCCTTTGCTCATAAGGCCTGCCCTCCATACCTGGCAACATGCCAGTAAATTTCTGCAAACTTTCCAAAGCTTCCACATCCTTCCTGTAATGCAGTGATCAGACCTGTCCACAATACTCCCAAATGCGGCCGCACCAGAGTTTCGTACAGCTGCAGTATGACCTTGTGGCTCTGAAACTCGCTCCCTCTACCAATAAAAGCGAACACACCGTTTGTCATCTTAACAACCCTATCAATCTGTGTGGCAACTTTCAGGTGGTCTATGTTCATGGAGACCGAGATCTTTCATTCAGATTAGATTACATTACATTACATGACATTACAGTGTGGAAACAGGCCCTTCGGCCCAACAAGTCCACACCGACCCGCCGAAGCGAACCCACCCATACCCCCACATTTACCCCTTACCTAACACTACGGGCAATTTAGCATGGCCAATTCACCTGGCCCTGCACATCTTTGGACTGTGGGAGGAAACCGGAGCACCCGGAGGAAACCCACGCAGACACGGGGAGAACGTGCAAACTCCACACAGTCAGTCGCCTGAGGCGGGAATTGAACCCGGGTCTCTGGCGCTGCGAGGCAACAGTGCTAACCACTGTGCCACCGTGCCGCCCACGGTGTTCTGTTCTTCTGAGCCACGTAGAATCTCACCATTAGCCCAGTACTCTTTATTTCTATTACTCCTTCCAAAGTGAATCACTTCACACTTGTCCACATTAAACCCCATTTCCCATCTCTCATCCCATTTCTGCACCTTATCTATTTCTCTCTGTAACCAGCAAGTTCCTTCAGGAGTGTCCACAGCTCCAATAATAACCTTAGCCCCAGCGGCAAATTTACTAACCCAACCTACGCGCTCATCAAGGGAATTTATAAAAATGACAAACAACAGTGGCCACAAAACAGATCCTTGCAGAACCCCACTCGTAACTCAACTCCAGAATGAAGATTTCCCCTCAACCATCATCTTCTTTCAGCTCGCCAATTTCTGATCCTATCCATTAAACCAACCTCAATCCCATGCCTCCGTCTTTTGTGCAATAGCCTACCGTGGGGAACCTTATCAAACGCCTTACTGAAATCCATATACACCACATTTAATGCTTTGCCTTCATCCACCTGTCTGGTCACCAACTCAAATAACTCAATAAGATTTGTGAGGCATGACCTACCCTTCACAATACCGTGTTGACTATCCCGAAGCAATGTATTTCTCTGTCAATTGTTATAAATCCTATCTCTTCTCCAAAATTTTAACCACAAACGACATAAGGCTCAATGGTCTTCAATTACCAGGGTTGTCTCAACTCCCCATCTTGAACAAGGGAGCAACATTTGCCATTCTGCAGTCTTCTGGCACTATTCCTGTGGACGATGACGATATAAAGATCAAAGCCATGGACTCGGCAGTCTCCTGCCAGGCTTCCCAGAGAATCCTCGGATAAATCACAGCCTGCCCAGACTTATTCATTTTCACACACTCCAAACTTGCATAAGTATTCCCCTTGTGAACCTCAATCCTGTCTAGTATAGCCGCTTTATTCTCCTCGACACCATTGTCTTTTTCCAGTGTGATTACTGACAAAAAATATTCATTTAGCGCTTCCCTTATCTCCTCGGACTTCACGCACAACTTCCCACTACTATGCCCCGAATCTTTCTCTCGTCATTCTTTTATTCCTGATATACCTATAGAAAGCCTTCAGGTTTTCTTTGATCCGAGCTGCCAACGACTTCTCTTGTTCCTTCCTGGCTCTTCTGAGCTCTCTCTTCAGTTCATTCCTGGCTAACTTGTCACTATGAAGTTCCCCAACAGAGCCATCACGTCTCATCCTAACATAAGCCTTCTCCTTCCTCTTGAAAAGAGATTCAACTTTTCTTTTAATCCACGGATCCCTCACTCAGCTACTTCCTCCCTGTCTGACAGTTGCATACTTATCAAGGGCACGCAATAGCTGTTCTATGAATAACCTGCACATTTCAATTGTGACCATTCTCTACAGTTTCCTTTCCCATCCTATGCATCCTAACTGTGGCCTAATTACATCATCATTGACTTTTACCCAGCAATTTCTCTTGCCCTGCATTATATACCTATCCCTTTCCATTGCTAAACCAAACATAGCCAAATTGTGGTCATTATCAACAAAGTGCTCACCTACCGCCAAATCTAACACCTGGTCTGGTTCATTATCTAGTGCCAAAGCCAATATGGCTTTGCCCCTTTTTGGTTTCTCTATATACTGTATCAGTAAACCATCCTGCACGCATTGGTCAAAAACTGACCCATCTAAAGTACTCGAACTATTGTATTTCCAGTCAATATTTGGAAAGTTAAAGTCACCCATAAAAACTACCCTATTACTCTTGCTCCTATCCAGAATCATCTTTGTTGTCTTTTCCTCTACATTTCCGGAACAATTTGGAGGGCTATAGTGAACTCCCAACAGGGTGACCTCTCCTTTCCTGTTTCGAACCTCAGCCCATACTACCTCAATTCCTTCCCATGCAGGGTTGTGGGGCTGTGGAATTCTCTTCCCAAGAGAGCAGCGGAGAATGGGTCACTGAAGGTATTCCCAGCTAAGTGGCTTAGGGGCCATCGTGAAGGTGAAGTTAATGCTGCAATGAAGTGTCCAAAATGATCTTTTTAAAAATTATAGATAATAAAAATCTGACCTGTGTTGGGCTGGACATTGCCCTAAAGGAGCATGTAAATAACTAGGGACCACGACAGGGCTGGGGTCTTGCCTGGAGGGAAACCATGTGACTAGTTCTCAATCTCTGTCTCCTACAGCAAGAAGAGAGGGTTTTTCTGGAACTTCCAACCCAGGGAAGGACAGATGGGTAACTTTGCGCAGCCTTTGGTATGAGGCAACACAGGAAGATTCAGACCGGATGTTTCGAGAGAGACCTTTCTCCCTCAGAGGAGAGACTCTCAGCAGCTCACGTACAGCACGCAGGCTGGGATTCAGGGAAGTAAGCGGTTCAGTAGAAAAGCAGAATTATCAGTTCTGCTCATTTTCGAGGTGGGAGTTTAATTATTTATCTTTTATTTTTAAGAAGTGTGTTTTATCTTGACTTCTCTTCATTCTCCTGAACAATCTCCCAGTCTGTATTATCTTAGTTACTTTACTTTTGCTGCACCTTCACTGCTGGTTTACAAAAAGGAGGTATTTTCCAGAAACTCCCTCTTGTCTCTCCCCGTGCATAGACAGAATGATATTACAAGGCAGGAGCTGGTGTGGAATGCACTTCCTCACAGTGTGTGGTGGGATAACCAGCTGCAGGTTCACAGAGGGCTGGGGAATAATTGTTCCCATTGTGTCTCTTTAAACGGTCGCTTTAGCAGATTCAAACTCAGCTGCTTCAGCAGGAAAGACACCGAGGTCTCCATCTCAGTTCCTGCACATCGACAAAACCGTTTGTGAAATATCCAACATTCTACAATCGAGAGGCTGCCACATTGCATCTGAGGCTTGGAGGATGGACAGGTGAGCCAGAGTCACAGCTTTCCAGAGAAATCCCTTGGGATTTCCAGAGCAATGTCTGAGCTACTCAGTTATTGACTGGACCGAGGCAGTGCCCAGCAGTTTAACTTCTCCAATCTTTGGAGCTGCACAATGGGTGGCTTTCGTTCAATTCATCACATTCAAATGATAACCGTGACTTTTAGAATAACCTTTCCCTGTCTGATATGAATACCCTGTGACACAGCCCGTTGAGAGCATTTACAAATTGCATGCTCCACATATTTACAAATTTTTCTTTATCATTTGGGTAGTCATTGCTCGAAAAGGGATTTATTGAGAACCTAATTATTTGGATGCAGAGGAATTGTGAGCTGTGCTGCACTACGTTTTCCCCCAGTGTTGTTTTATGGTCCCATTTTCTCCTCCACCCTCCTTTATCCACTCACCTTCCTTTTAATTTGTCGAACGCCTGTTAGATTTCGAACATTTCTGCGGTCTGGTGGAATCACGCAGGCCTGATATATTTCTCCCAGAAGTTGGCAGCACTTTCAGATACAAGTACGAAGATGAGACAGTGAGGTTATATTAGTGTGTGTAGCTAACAGTGAACTGACACTGTCCCAGCAATCCTACTTAGAAATTATTGTCTGTTTGCCAGATCAAGAAAAACTGAGCTCAGATTAGGTCACCATTTTCTAAGCCATTTCTTCAATGCTTATTTTCACAGAATCTCTATGGTGTGGAAGCACGTCATTTGGTCGATCCCAGTTCACACTGACCCTCAGAAAAGGATCCCACCCAGACCCATTCCCCCCAGCATTTCCCGGTAATCCTGATTTCCCGTGGTTAATCCAGCTCGCCTGCACATCCCTGGACACGATGGGCAATTTAGCATGGCCGATTCACCTAAGCTGCACATCTTTCGATTGTGGGAGGAAATCGGAGGACCCAGAGGAAACACACACAAACACGGGGAGAACGTGCAAACTCCACACAGTCACCTGAGGCTGGAATCGAACCCGGGTCCCTAACACTGTGAGGCAGCAGGTGCTGACCACTGAGACATTCTGCCACGCTGAACAGGAGCAGAATTTATTTTTCAACTCCAGGGAACTGAGTGTTGATAATTGAGCCCGAGGTGAGAGGTTAAAGTGTCTCAGAGTTCTCGACCTATTGTATGCTTTTTTTAATCAGGCTGATTGATGACTGAGTCGGAGAAGGTGAGGACTGCAGGTGTTGGAGCTCAGAGTCGAGAGTGTGGTGTTGGAAATGTACAGCAGATCAGGCAGCATCCGAGGAGCAGGAGAATCGATGTTTCAGACCTCCTGAAGGTCTTAGGCCTGAAACGTCGACTCTCCTGTTCCTCGGATGCTGCCTGACCTGCTGTACTTTTCCAGCACTACACTCTCGAGTTTGATAATTGAACTGAAAGTAAATGACACAACAACAAAGTGAATGCAGCATTAGGGAGATTTGACAGGATTAGTACACCTCTCAGAGAATGTGAGGCCGAGTTGAAACGTTTGTTATGAACCAGATGAAATCCCCTCAAAACATTTCAAGGAGTCAGTCTGGACTCGACTTTTTATTTTATTTCAAAGCAAGTGTCAGGTACTGCGTCCCGGATGTGATCAGATTGGTTAAACTACTGGGCTGTAAGCTTATACTTATTCTGCAGTTCAAATGCAAACAAAGGAGCATTCGCAAAATAACGTGTGATTTAACTGCTATTCAAACTGTTCCAAAGTAGCAACATCCCAGAAATACACCCTTTGTAAAGGCCAATTCAGCAAAACTCATTTCCTTCACTTGTTCGAACAAAACATGAAACAGGTAGGACAGGTCAAATACATACAATGAGCTGTATAATTGCATAAAATACTGATTACAGCCCATTCTGTGGAATTTTAATTCTTTTCCGGTTATGAGGAACGACATCACGATCCATCAGGAGGTTAGAGAACATATTGGTGAGAACGGTTTCAGGAATTTGGGAATTCAGGGAATGTCAGGGTGCTCTGTTTAGAATAGAGAAAGATTTACTGGCAGAATTCAAACTCCTAAAGAAGAGCAGTATTTTACACAGTGAGCTCTTGTCACCCATCAAGCCTTGCAAGAGAGGGAAGTGGAAACAGGTCCAATAGCAACTTCCTGAAAACAATTGGATTTAGGAACAAGACCATAAAATGAGGAGCACTGGAAAACTCCCTCAAAGGCCAGCCCAGTCACGATAAGGTGGAATGCCCCCTCTCCTGTATGGATCATTCTATGATTGTGAGATGGACTGAGTTATCTCCAATCCCCCGTAAAGTGGCATGATTCCAACCATAATGGCAATGCAGCAGCTCAGCTTCTCCTCGAGGAGCTCCTCATCCTGGGTCAAAGAGCAATCTCCATTCAGCAGCACCTCGTCACTCACCCTTACAGATCTGGAAACGGTACCCGTGATTGACACCGAAATGATACAGCTCAGGAAATAAAGAACAAATGTCTAGCTGGAAGATGTAGCTTGAATAAACTCTGAATACGCTGTCCCAATGATCCCTATCGCTTTCTCACTGAGTATTCCTTTGAGCTGGGATACGTATCCTGATCTTCGCAAGGCACTTATGGCAGTGGGAGAAAGTGAGAACTGCAAATGCTGGAGAGTTAGTGTCGAAATATATGGCGCTGGAAAAGCACAGCAGCTCAGGCAACAGCCGAGGAGAAGGGGAGTCAATGTTTCGGGCATAGGCGTTTCATCAGGAATCTGGAGGGGAAGGGATCTGAGGGATGAATAGAGGGGGTTGGGAGTGGGGTGGGGGAAGGTGGTTGGAAAGGTGGATGCAAGTGGGGGGGTGAAGGTGGTGGGTCGATAGGGAGGGTGGAGCAGATAGGTGGGAAGGAAGATAAACCGGACAAGAGGGCGGTTCCGAGTTGGAGGGTTTGATCTGGGATGAGGTTGGGAGGGGTGAGTAATTCGAAACTAGTGAAGTCGATGTTGATGCTGGGTGGGTGAAAGGTCACAAGGCAGAAGATGAGGTATTCTTCCTCCAATTTTTGGGTGGCTTTGATTTGGTGGTGGAGGAGGCCCAGGACTTGCATGTCCTTGGTGGAGTGGGAGGAGGAGTTAAAGTGGTTGCCTACATGGCGGTGAGGTTGTTTGGTGCGTGTATTCCAGAGATGTTCCCTGAAATGCTCTGCGAGTTAGCGTCCTGTCTCCCCGATATAGAGGACACCACATCGAAAGCATTGGACACAAAGGATGAGGTGGGTGGATGGGGTTCAGGTGCAGAGATGCAAGACGTGAAGGCAATATGCTGGAGGATATTGTTGATCACATGGTAGGGGACGCAATTTCCCTCCTCTCTTGAAACTCATCCTTCCAACTGCAGCAAGGATAGAACCCCACTGGTCCCCAGCTTCCATCGCACTAATATCCGGTTATAGAGGATTATCCTCTGCCATTTCCACCATCTATAATCAGACCTTATCACCAAACATATATTTCCCTCCCTATCCCTATCTGCGTTCCGCAGAGACTGTCCGTTCCGTGACTCCGTCGTTAAGTCCATGCTACCCATCAACCCACCCTAAACTCCTGGCACCTTCCCATGTCGTCGCAAGAGGTGTAAAACCTAAGCCCACATCTCCACTCTCACCTCACATCCAAAGATCTTTTCACATTGGCACAGATTTTCCTGCACATCCAAACACCTCACCGACTGTGTCAGTTGCTCTCAATGTGGTCTCCTCTCTATCTTGGAGACAGGATGCCAACTCGTGGAACGTTTCACGGAACATCTTTGGGACACATGCACCACACAACCCCACCGCCATGTCGCCGAACATTTCAATTCCCGCTCCCCATTCTGCCAAGGACATGCAAGTTCTGGGCCTCCTCCACCGCCAAATCAAAGCCATCCAAGAACTGGAGGAAGAACACCTCATCTTTGCGCCTTGGGAACCTTCCAGCCACACAGCATCAACAGTGACTTCAGTCGTTTCCATATCTCTCCTCGCCCACACCTAATCCTAGATCAAACTTTCCAACTCGGCACTGCCCACTTGACATAGTCATACCTGTTCATCTTCCTTCCCACCCCTCTGCTGCACCATCGCCACTCACCGATCAGAATTACCTCCAACCTGCACACACCTGTCACCTTCATCCCAGATCCAACCTCTACTTATCTCTCAGGTCCCTTCTAACTCCACATTCCTTTTTCCAGAAATGTCGACTCTCCTTTTCCCCGGATGTTTCCTGACCTGCTGTGCTTTTCCAGTGCTGCATTACATATGGAAGTGGTCCGAGAAGTATTGTATGTATTTGTGGTCATCTTTCCAGACTGTCGACTCTCAAACAGTTCCCATGGATTGGCGGGCAGCTGCGGCATCCTACTGCTTTAGAAACTGAAGCAAGGAGCGAACAGAATGACAAACCGATTAGTCTGACATCAGAAGTGGGAAAAATGCTGGAATCGATGATATAAGATATAACAGCAGAACAACTGGAACACAGTGCGAGAACTGGACACTGTCAGCATGGATTTACAAAAGGGAAATCATGCTTGACAAGACTACTGCAATATCCTGGGGTTTCTCACATTGAACTGGTCGGGGAGCGAGTGGATGTGGTTTACTTGGATTTTCAAAATGCTAATAAGGACACATGTCAGAGTTTAGAAAGGAAAATTAAAGCAGATGAAATTGGTGTAGTGTACTGACACGGAGAGAGAACTGGTTGTCAGCCAGGAAACAAAGTGTAGGAATGAACGGGTCTTTTTCTGAATGGCAGCCAGTGGGTATCAGTGCTTGGGCCACAGTTATTCACAATATATGTTCCCGATTTAAGAGGAACGAATTAGACGTTAAAACCTCTAAATTGGCAGGTGCCACAACGCGGAGTGGGAGGGTGAGCTATGAGGAACGGACAGAGATGCTTCAGTCTGACTGGGACAAGTTGTGTGAGTGGGTAAATGCATGGCAGGTGATGTAGAGAGGAGGTAAATATCAGTTTGTCCCCTTTGGGAGGAAGAACAGGCAAGTGGATTATTCACAGAATGGTGAGAGATTGAGAAATGGTGAGGCACAAAAAGACCCGGGTGACCTCGTGCACCAGTCAGGGAAAGTAAGCATGAAGGAGCAGCAGGGACTGAAGACGTGGTTAAATGTGTGTCCCCTTTAGGAAGGCAGATTATTGACTGAATGATGCTCGACAGGGAACAGGAGGGTGTTTCAGTCAGAGCTGACTGTCCTTGAAGAAGGCAAATGGTATGTTCGCCGGCATAGCGAGAGGATTCAGGAACAGGAGCAGGGAGGGCTTGCTGTTGTTGTACAGGGCATTGGTGAGACCACCCCCGTGGAGTAGTATTATGTGCAGTGTTGTTTTCCTTTATCTGGGAAAGGATGCTCTGGCTACTGAGGGAGCACAACGGTTTACCAGATTGATGCCTGGGATGGCACGGATGGTTATGAAGAGAGATTATATTGGTTAGGACGATATTCACTGCTGTTGAGAAGAATGAAGTTGGATCTCATAACTGCAAATTTCCAACCTGACTAGACAGTGTAAACACAGGAAGGATGTTCCTGATGACCAGGCAGCCCAGAAGCAGAGATCACAATCTAAGGGTACAGGCTGTATCAATTAGGATTGAGATGAGGAGAAATCTCTTCACCCAGTGAGCACTGAGCCTGTGATATTTACTGACACAGAATATAATGAGGCCATAGCACTGAAAGCTTTCAGAACAGAGACAGATACAATTCTTGGGGCGAAACGGATGTTATAAAAGTAGGACAGGGGACTGAGTTGGATGATCAGCCATGATCACATGAAATGGCTGAGCAGGCATTGTTGGGCTGAATGGCCAACTCCTGCTTCTGTTTTCTTTAGTCCTCGTGGGCTGCCGCATATGTTCAATGAGCCAAAATGATTTAATGTTACATTTCTCATGATCTGAGTTTGAAATAAATTTAGGAAAATCACAAACTGACTGTTGGATACACTCTGCAATTCTCGCTGCATCTGTGCAGATAAAACCAGTGAATATTTCATTTGTTGGTAACTCTTTAAGCCTGTGGTTGGGTGTGGCTTTTTAAACAATATTCATGCTGTAAAACCCTTTGAGAATCAAGGCACTTTTGTCATACTTGTTCTCACTTGTATCAGCACAGGTGGGGAGGATGATGCAGATGAAAATGGTTGGGTCTATTGCATGTCCGTAATCTTAGCTCCAGGACAACTCTGCAGGAGCAGATTCATTGTCAGTATTTTTAATCAACATATCCAGAGATGTTATTATGCACCCCTGTAGCATGTGGGGTTTGAACACAAATCTTCTAGACCAGAGGTAGAGACACTACCACTGTACCACAAGAGCTCAAGTTTCCAACGGTAGTGTCCTAGGCATAAACATTTCCAGCTAATTCGTCGATGACCTTCCTTTCATGATAAGGCCAGAAGTGTGGATGTTCCACGAAGATGACACAATATTCAGCACAATTCACAACTTCACAGTTACTGAAGCAGACCATGTTAAATTTAGCAAGATCTGGACAATATCCAAACTCATACCGAATCGTGGCAAGTAACATTCCTGCCACACAGATGACAGGTTATACCCATTTCCAGTAAGATACAATCTAATCACTTTTTTATTTATTTACCATGTTTTTATCTCTCCACCCTGGAGCCTCCATGCCTGCATTCCTGATGAAGGGCTTTTGCCCTAAACGTCGATTTTCCTGCTCCTCGGATGCTGCCTGACATGCTGTGGTTTTCCAGCACCACTCTGATCGCTACTCTGGTTTGAACTCCCGGCCGTTTGTTGTTCAGCGCCGAGGAGCTCGTGAGTGCTTGTCAGACCTACAACTCCCATCAGGCAACGCGATCCAAGCTTGTGGAAAGCAAAGCAGCCGGCCCTTACTGCGCAGGCGCTGGCTACAAGGGCTGCACGGGTAATGTAGTCCACACAGTGTGTGCTGCGGAAAATGAATGGCTGAGGAATGTTGTGTGGAGAGAGAAACAGTTAGTGCCGAGAGTCTGAACTGGAAGGAGATGCTCGAAAATTCTGGGCTTTGTGTTGTAGACCGAGGGAACAGATGGTGAGAGTGCCCAGAGCTAAGGAATGTGCCTTTTTGTTGTATATTTGAGGCTGTTCCTTCCCATGTTTGTCCCTGATCATTTGCAGCCAGACATTTCACTGTTTCCCTGTTTATCTCGGGTAGTGCTCCCTCTCAGACTCAATACATGGCAATCTGTTTCTGGTGCCCAGTTATTGTTTGTCATTTATGGGGATCAATTTAAAACTATATCATGCCTTTGAATTTCACCTTATTCCCAATTTGCTGGAGGATCTCAGACTGTGCAATGACCCATTCAATCAGCTTCATGATGCAATGCTGGATCTGAAACTGGTACATCCTCAGTCATTGCACAATGTCGTTGTTCCAACAAACACTGACAAAAACATTCTACAAACTCCGCTTCAGGATCACTCTTGCAAATGCGATTGACTCGACTACATGAAGATTGAAGACCCCCACAATTATTATTTTGTGTTTTTATAAATTCCTGTAATTTCTTGCTTACTAAGGTGCTGTTAGGCAGGCTAGAATCTGTTCTCCCACTTGCATTTCCGGGCACATCATCTTTCCAAATTGCTTTCATTATCTGACGGTAAATAATTCGGCAGTCTTAATTTTGTTATCTCTAGCTAACAGGTTCCTCCTCTCTGCATTCCAGTCTGCAAAACTGAGGAATCTCAAATATTCATGTCCCATCTTTTGTTCATAATAACCAAGTCTGACTGGTGATTAGATCAAAGGCATTCACTTCTTTATGTCCATATGCCTTCTTGCAGATACTTTGTGCATTGAAATAAAGAACATATAATATACATTTTAATGACTATTTCCTGTCGCAAATTAACTGAACAATGTACACTTAAATTATACTTGTCCCTTCGTGTTCCTTTCTCCTTATCTTCAATCACATTCTCATGCTTCTTCCATGTTTCAAACTTTGTCTTTGTATTTGAAAATATCCTTTCACTTGAACCTTGCTCATGCCTCACTTTTATCATTTTAAACCACTGTCCAAAATTATATTCATATGTTTGGCCGTGACGCTGGTCCCCGCACAATTCCCATGTAATCCATCACAATGGAATATCCCACTTTTCCTGAGTAATGACGCAAGTGCTCCATGAATCAAAACCACTTCTTGCTCGGCTCAAATCGTCGACTTTTCTGCTCCTCCGAGGCTGTCTGACCTGCTGTGCTTCTCCAGCTGAACTTCTATTGTTTTTTTTTTTGCACCATTGTTCGAATGTGCGATTTTCCTGCACTCTGGTGATATCACTCAGTATCGTTGCATGTGGTATTCATCGCTGTGTGGGTGTAGCTGCTCTTTTCCATTGTAACGACTCTTAGATCCTGAGCAAACAAAATTCTCCACTCTCGAGAGAAGAGCAGAGAGATGATTTTGCACAGGCCAGGAATGGAGACGGAGGTATTGTAGATCTCCCAGAGTCTCAGTACCATTCTAAATGTGTAATCATTACTATATGAATTTCCTTTCTGCGTCTGCCTATTTCTGTGTCTCCTGTAGCTACTTGGAGTTCTTGATGGAACAGAATTCCCATCTCATTTAGCATCCAGTACCACATTGAAGACGGTAAACCAGCCAGAAGGAAGAAAGACAGTGAGATCCAAAGATGAATTGTTACACTAAATTGTCCAAGGTGTTAGGTGCATTAGTCAGAGAGGGTTGGGTTACTCTTCTGAGGGTCGGTGTTGACTTGTTAGGAGAAAGTGAGGACTGCAGATGCTGGAGATCAGCTGAAAAATGTATTGCTGGAAAAGCGCAGCAGGTCAGGCAGCATCCAAGGAGCTGGAGAATCGACGTTTCGGGCATAAGCCCTTCTTCAGGAATGAGGAAGGGCTTATGCCCGAAACGTCGATTCTCCTGCTCCTTGGGTGCTGCATGGACTTGTTGGGTCAAAGGGCCTGTTTCCACACTGTAGGGAATCTAATCGAATCTACAGCATTCAGTAAATCCTGCAGGAAAGGTCACTCATATTGGATAATGTGGGAAATGAATTAGAGAGCTCAAAGCTGTAGGCCCACAAACATATCCATCAGTTGCCACGCAAATGTTGCAATTTTACGAGCCTCCACTGCTTCCTCTGGAAACTCCTTCCAAACATTTACCACCGTCTGAGTGAAACAGTTGCCCTTAGGTCTCGTTTATACCTTTCCGCTCTCACACTAAACCTATGCCCTGTCGTTCTGGACTCCCCCAACCCAGGGAAAATACTTTGCCTATTTATGCTATCCCTGCCCCTCATGATATTTTCAAGCTCTATAAGGTCACCCGTCAGCCTCTGACGCTCCAGGGAAAACAGCCCCAGCCTGTTCAACCTCTCCCTATAGATCAAATCTTCCAACCCTGACAACATCCTTGTAAATCTTTTCTGAACCCTGTGAAGTTTCACAACATCTTTCTGATACAAAGCAGACCAGAATCGCACACAATATTGCAGAAGTGGCCTAACCAATGTCCCGTAAAGCCGCAACATGGCCTCCCAATGGCTGTACTCAATCCTCTGACCAATAAATGAAAGCATGCCAAACGCCTTCTTCACTATCCTATCTGCGTGTGACTCCACTTTCAAGGAGCTATGAGCCTACATTCCAAGTTCTTTGTTCAGCAACAGTCCCGAGGAACTTACCATTAAGTGTATAAGTCCTGCTCTGATTTGCTTTTCCAAAATGCAGCACTTCACATGTATTTTGATTAAAATCCATCTGCCACTTCTCAGCCCATTGGCCCATCTGGTCAAGGTCTCGTTGAAATATAAGGTGACCTTCTTCGCTTTCCAATAAACCTCCATTTTTAATGTCATCTCCAAAATTACTAACTGTACCTCTTATGCTCGCATCCAAATTATTTATATAAATGATGAAAAGTAGAACATAGAAACATAGAAACATACAGAGCAGTACAGGACATTTGGCCCTCGATGTTGCGCCGTTCCAAGCCCAACTAACCTACACTAGCCCACTATCCTCCATATCCCTATCCAATGCCCGTTTAAATGCCCATGAAGAGGGAGAATCCACCACTGCTACTGGCAGGACATTCCATGAACTCACGACTCGCTGAGTAAAGAATCTACCCCTAACATCTGTCCTATACCTACCACCCCTTAATTTAAAGCTATGCCCCCGAGTTTAAGTCACAAACAATGTCTCGGGAACAGTGCTGCACACGGATCACAAAGCACTTACATTCCTTAAAGTCAATAATATGAGACTATTTCTTTGGAAAAATATGATAATGAATTTTAATTTACAAATCGTGCATGTCATAAGTATGTAATTGCAGACGCATTGTCTCCGATTTAACTGAAAAAGAATAGATGATTTTGTTTTTATCTATCCAAGTTTTTATATGTATGTGGGAACAGATTAATATGAATTTAGATTATAATCTTATGTATTCCATGATAATGTGGTTCAGAAATATAAAATAGAATCTATCTCTTCATTACAATGAGTCATTATTTTCCTAAAGATGAGGTGTTATGAAGGTGCATTTGTGTACTCTACTCTTAAGAAAGGGAGGAAGCGAGCATGTGTTGAAAAAAAAAGAACTAACATTTGGGTGTGAAACAAGTACCTGAGTTAAGTTGCTATCGGACACAACAAAGTCGAATTCGACCAATCAGTATAAACTACGCACTAATACATCAAAATTCAATCGAATTTGAATTTTACTGCTTTGACATCAAACCAATGAGACGATCTGATGTTTTGGGGGCTAGAAATTAGGTATTTTGAACATTTAGCCAGAGTGGCAAAGAGCACCAAAAAAGAGACTGCCTGCAGAGACGCACTCTGAAATGTTCATTGTCATGTGAAGTTTGTGCAGCAGAAGACTCAAGAAAAGACGACTCAGAAATAATCTACAGAGGATAATGTAAGACCAAGAGCTGGCTGGTATTGAAATGTGAATTAAAAATCAAAGATCAGAGGCTTGTTTCAGATCAGTATATTAGACAAGTCAATCAGACAAAATCGGAATACAATGCAGAGTGTTGTTTATTTAATGGTGCATTTTTGTTCTTCGAGTTAAAGATTTTTTGTAAATAGTGGAATTTAGTAGTTCTTTGTCACTCTTACTTTTACACATTACAAGGTGAGGTGAGCTTTCCTCAATGTCTGGATTAAATTAGCAGAAGAGTTTACCCTGTGTCTTAACATTATAGTGACAGTGACGGGGTGAGATTGGGATATCACGGTGACAGGGATGCAGTGAGTGTGAGGCGTTCAACGTGACAGAGTGGGAGAGAATGTGGCAGGGTCAGGGTTGAGATGTTGGAATGAGTATGAGGAGGTCAGGATGATGGTGATGGAATGAGTGTAGGTGGTCAGGCTGATGGAGACGGAGTGAGTATTTCGGTAGAGTGGTTTGTCATGGAGTGACTGTCAGGGCGTCAGTGTGACAGTAACGGAGTGCGTGCATGGGGTCAGTGTGAATGGCAGAATGAGTGTGAGGGGGCAGGATGTCCGTGATGCAGTGAGTGTAAGGGGACCAGAGTAATGATGACGGATGAAGAGTGTGGGGGTCAAAGTGACAGTGACATCAACAGCGTAAGGGAGCAGGGTGACGGTCATGGAGTGTGTGTGAGTGGTCAGGGAGACCGTGATGGAATGAGTGTGAGGGGGACATGATGATGGCGGTTTGAGGCGGTCATGCTGATGGCGATGGAGTGCGTGTGAGTGGGTCGGGTTGACAGTGATGAGTGTCTGGATGAAAGTGACGGAATGAGTGTGAGGAATCAGGGCGACTGAACAAATGACTGTGATGCCCTTATTGCGATGAAGTGAGTTTGAGGGAGTCAGTGTGGTTGTAGCGGAGTACATGTGAGGTGACAGGTTCATAGAGAAGGAGTGAGTGAGAGGTTGTGAGATTGATGGTGACAGAGTGAGTGTGGGGGATTCAGGGTAACAGAGAAGGAGTGAGTGTAAGGTGGTAAATGGTAACAACAGAGGAGTTTGACGGTGGCGTCAGGGTGGCAGTGAAGGGGTTAGTGTGAGGATGTCCAAGTGACAGACATTGACGTATCATGAGGGCTTCAGAGTAATGCTGACAGGGTGAGGCGAGGGTGGCAGGGTGACAGTGATGGAGTGAGTGTGTGGGGGACAAGGTAGCCGTAAAATAATGATTACGAGTGGGTAACGGCGATAGTGAGGGTGTGACAGCGAGAGGATCTTGGATGGTGGCAATGGAGTGAGGATGCAGAGGTCAGGGAAACGGTAATGGAGTGAAAGTAAGAAGGTAAGAGAGATAGTGTGTGGCTGTAGGGGAGGAGGGTGACGATGACAGAGTATGTGCAGAGAGGTGACAGTGAGTTTGACTGAGTGAGTGTGAGGGGATCAGGGTGGCTGTGACGGAGTAGGTTTGGCAGCGTGAGGATGACGTTGGTTGAGTGAGAGTGAGACAGTCACGGTGACGTCAAGGGAGTGAGTGTGATTGTAACACTGTAAAAGTGATTAGAGTGAATGTTAGGGCGTCAGGATGACAAAGCTGGAGAGAGTGAGGGGGTCGGTGTGACAGTGACAGAGTGAGTTGGAGAGGTAAAGTTGACAGAGGGGGAAGTTGTCTGACTGCATAAGAGTAACGATGATACAGTGAGAGTGAGGGGGCCAGGGTGCCTGTGCCAGAAATAATATGAGTTGATCACGGTGATTGCAACAGACTAGCGTGAGGAGGTCAGCGTGACTGTGATGGAGTACGTTTAATGAGATAAAGATTAACAGTGGGCAGTGCGTGTGAGAGCCACAGGGCAATGGTGGCGGGTTCAGTGTGCGTGGGACCGGCTAATAGTGACAAAGTGAGTGTGATGCTTTCGGCGTGATATTGATGGAGTGAGTGCAATGGATCAGTGTGAATATGACAGAGTGGCTGCGAGGTGTGTCAACGTGTTCATAATAGAGTGAGTGGGAGGGAAACAGGGGAAAGTTATGCAATGAGTGTGAAATGAGGGTGCTGGTGATGGAGTGAGTGTGAGGTGTCAGGGTGTCTGATGGAGTGAGTTTCAGGGATTCAGGTTGACATTGGTAGAGTGTACGCGAGGAGTTCAGACTGCTGGTAACAGAGTGAGTGTGATGGCGCAAAGGTTGACAGTAGTGGAGTGTGTGGAACGGCTCAGGTTCATGTTGAATGATTGAGGATGAGGTGGCTCAGGTTGACGGTGATGACGTGAATATGAGTGGGTCATGGTGTCAGTGAAGTTGAGAGTGCGAGGGCAACAGGGTGATTGGATGGTGTGAGTGTTAGTGAGTCAGAGTGACAGTTACAGGGTGACTCTGAAGGGAGTCAGGGTGACGATGAGTGAGTGAGTGTGAAACTGTCTGTGTGATCATGATGGTGTGAGTGCGAGAAGGTCAGGGGGATGGTGAGTGAGTGAGTGTGAAGGCGTCAGGTTTATGGTGAGAGAGTGATTGTGAGGAGAACAGGTTGACGGTGACAGGGTAAATATGAGGTTGTCAGGTTGCCAGTGATGGAGTGAGTGCAACTGGGTCCAGGTGATGTTGACAAGGCGTGTGTGATGGAGGCTAAGGTGATGGTGACAGAGTGAGTTTGAGGAGGTCGGGGTGATGGGATCGAGTGAGTGTGAGATGGTCTGGGCAACAGTAAAGGATTGAGCGTGGAGGGGGGTCAAGGTGAACATGGCGGGATGACTGTGTGGTGCTTCGGGTGTAATGGGGATGGAGTGACTGGGTGACGTTACCGGAAGTAATGTGAGTGCGTCACTGTTACAGAGATGGAGAGAGTGCAAGTGTATCATGATGACACATGGACTGAGTGTGAGGTTTTCAAGGTGACAGTGAGGGAGTGAGTGTGAGTGGGTCAGGGTCACAGGGTGGTGCAGAGTATGAAGGGGTCAGCGTGATGGTAATGGAGTGAGTGTGAGGCGGTCAATGTGACAGTCATGGAGGCAGTCTGTGTGTTCAGTGTGACTGTGATAGTGTGAGTGTGAGGGGGGTATCAGGGTAACGGTGAGTGGTTCAGAATTTAGGCGATGGAGTGAGAGTGAAGGACTTCGTGTGAAGGTGACGGGGTTCATGTGAGGACATCAAGGTGATGGTGACAGAATGCGTGCAAGAGGATCAGGGAGACGGTGACGCAGTTAGTTTGAGGGTGTCCACATGACGGTCATGAAGGAATTATGTGAGGGATCAAGGTGATGGTGAGTGAGTGAGTGCGTGTGTATAAGGGTGGCAGTGAGGACAGAGGGGGACAGGGTGAAGGCTACAATTTGTGTGCGAGGGATTCAGGTGGACAATGATGAAGTGAATGTGACGGGATAAGAATTATAGTGATAAACAATGAAGGGAACAGCGTGATGCTGACTGAGTGAATGTGAAGTTTCTCAAGCAGAAGCTAATTGGTGTGAGTGTAGCGCTGTGAGTCTGGTGTTGACAGAGTCAGTCTGAGAGGGTCAGTGTTTCATTGATGGTGTGAGTGCGAACTGTTCAGAATGATGGTCACAGAGTGACTCTGAGGAGGTCAGTGTGAGAGCGGTGCAGTGAGTGTGTTGGTGTAAGGGTGATTGTGTGGGGTTCAGAGTGACTGACAGAGTTAGTGTGAGTAGGTCATTTTGATGGAGACGAAATGAATGTGATGAGTGTCACTGAGAAGTTGATGGAGTGACTGTGGAGACCTGAGGCTGACATTGACTGAGTGAGTGTGGGAGGTCTGGATGACGTTAACGGAGTGACGGTGAGAGTGTCAGAATGATGGTCACAGAGTGACTGTGAGGAGCTAAGAGTGACAGTGGTGGAGTAAGTGTGAGGGCGTCAGGGTGATGGTGATGGTGTGATTGATGGGGGTTCAGGGTGACTGAGACAAAAGGACTGTGAGTGGGTCATTGTGACGGAGATTGAGTGAGGTTGAGGGGTGTCAGGGAGAAGTTGTTGGAGAGACTGTGGTGGGTGTGACTGACGTTGATGGGGTGAGTCTGAGGGGTCAGGCTGAAATCAATGAAGTGAGAGTGAAGAGGTCAGGTTAATGGTCACAGAGTGACTGTGAGGTGATCAGAGTGACAGCGGTGGAGTAAGCGCGAGGGCGTCAGCGTGATGGTGATGGGGTGATTGTGAGAGATTCAGGGCAACAGTGAAGGAGGGAGTGTCAGTCAAGATGACTTTGATGAGTATGTCAGGTGGTCAGTGCAACGGTGACAGAATGATAGACAGGCGTCAGAGTGACGGTTACAGAATTGGTGTGAGGGGATCAGGGTGACAATGTGGGTATGAGTGTGAGGTGATCACAATGAGGGTGATCGAGTGAATGTGAGGGGTACATGGTGACGGTGATTGAGTGATTGTGAGGGGCCAGGGTGACGGTGACAGGGCGATCCTCAATAAATCATGTGATGGAGGCGGACATAGCGCAAAACTTCAGGGTGACAGTGAGCGATTGAACATGAGGGGGTCAGGGTGATGATCAACGAGTGAATGCGAGGGGATCAGGGTGACTGTGACAGAGTTAGTGCGGGTGGGTCATTTTGACAGATATGGAGTGAGGTTGAGGGGATCAGGGAGAAGTTGATGAAATGAGCATGATGCCATGAGGCTGACGTTGATGGAGTGAGTGTGAGGGGGTCGGGCTAATGTCGATGGAGTGTGTTTGAAGAGGCCAGGATGGTGGCGAAAGAGTGACTGTGTGGAGCTAAGGGTGACGGCGGTGGAGTGAGTGTGAGTGCGTCAGTGTGATGCTGATGGAGTGAATGTGAGGACTTCAGGGTGATTGTGACAGAGTTAGTGTCAGTAGGTCATTTTGACGGAGATGTGAGTGAGTGTGAGGGGTTTCGGGTGAGGGTAATGGAGTGAGCTTGAGGCGAATCAAGATGAGTTTGTAAAAATGGGTTTTTGATGGTGTCAACGTGACGCTGACGTCGTCAGCGGGAATGGTTCAGGGTGATATGATAGAATGACTATGCAGAGGTCGGGGTGACAATGTCAGGGTGAGTGTGAGGATATCACGGTGATGGTGATGGAGTGACAATGAGGCTCTCAAAGTGACAGTGATAGTGTGAATGGGCTGGTGTCCAAGACGCAATGATATAGTGAGTGTGACAGGCTCAGAATGATGGTGATGCAGTGAGAATGAGATGTTTAGGGTTCCCGTGACGGAGTGAGATTGAGGTGTTCAGGATGACTGTCACGCGGTGAAATTGAGAGGTCAGCGTACCGGTGAAAAGCTGAGTATGAAGGAGTCAGGGTGCCAGTGAGGGAATGCGTGTGAGTTTGTCAGTGTGTTTGTGATGGAGGGAGTGTTACGTGCTCATGGTGGTAGCGATTGCGTGAGTGTGAGAGCGTCAGGATCATGAAGATTGAATAAGTGCGAAGGGGTCAGGGTGACAGTGACGTAGAGAGTGTGAGGGCGTCAAGGTCATGGTTACAGAGGGAGTGTGGGAGATTCAGTGTAATAGTGAGGACGTGACTGTTAAGTGGTCAGTGTAATGGTGACTGAGTGGGAGAGAGGTGTCATGCTGACGGTGACAGAGTGGTTGTGAGGGGATCAGCCTGAAAGAGTGGGAGTGAGTGTGAGGTGGTCATTGTGAAGGTGATCGAGGGGAAGCATGTTGACGTTGACTGAGTGATTATGAGGGGACAGAATGATTCTGAAGAAATCACGGGATGGAGGCGGACTTCGTGCAGAATATCAGTGAGACAGTGAGCAATTGAGCGTGAGGGGGCCAGGGTGAAAGAGACAGACATTGTGAGTCGTTCAAGGAGATGATGCCTATTTGAGTGCGACAGGTCTTTTTCCCTCTCTCTGTCTATGTCATTAGTACCAATGTGTACCATGAGTTTCAGCTGCTCTTCTTTCCCCTTAAAAATTCTGTCCACTTGATCCGAGACTCTGCACCCGCAAGACAACACCATATCCAGAATTCTCGCTCGTGACCAAAGAAACACTTATCCCTCTCATGATTGAATCACCTATCACTATCGCTGTCCTATTCTCCGACTTTTCTTCTGAACCACAGAGCCAGGCTCCGTGGCAGTGAACTGGCCGTTGTGTCTTTCCCCTGGTCGGTCGTTACTTCAAAACGGTATATTTATTATTGACGGAAACGTTCAAAGGAGATCCCTGCACCGTTGGCCTTTTCCCTTTCCTCTCTGAAGTATTAGCCACCTGCTTTGTGCTGTAACTTCGATGTGACTGTCTCCAACAACTCCTCTCTATCAACCCCTCAGCCTCCCGAATGATCAAAATTTCATCCAGCTTTAGTTTCAGTTCCATAACGAGGCCCTTGAGTGCACTTTTCGTTTGCCAAAGTCAGCAGGGAAACCTGTGGTGACTACTACCTCGCACATCCTGCAAGAAGAGCATGTGACTGCCCTAACGTCCATCCCTTTTGATCGAACTTACCAAAATAGCTTGAATAAATGACAGAAAAGGAAAATAAAAAATAACCTTGCATTCCCAAGCCTTCACAGTTTTTGTTTGGATCACAGAGGAGGACGGTGGGGGATGCTAACATGTAGTGTCTCGGGTTTAGCACAGCCCAAATGCATCTGGTCCCATGCCAAGCAATCCCCGTGTCCGCGTCCACTCCTCTTTAATCTTCGATCCACCTATTCACGAGAAAAAAATCACTTCCTGTCATCCCCATTCCTCGCTCTCACCGCTCCTGCTGCTTCAAACAGAAGACACTGAGTGAATAACGTAATTAATTAAGGGAAGAAGTCATGTCTTAATCAAAACTGATTTCTTAACTACACTTGCAAGTGAGCTCTTTGAATTAGCAGTTGAAAATTTAACTCTTGTTGCTGTAGCTTAACCACGCAATTTATAGTATACTCCACAGGCAAAATGAAACAGATGTATAAAAATTGCACGTTTTTCTTTCTTTGGAGAACGCCTCTCTGGATTTTCAGAGGTGTTCTTCACAACAGTTTAATTTCAATGAACTCTTCAATGCCAGAAGTGAACGTGTCAATCTTAAGTGAATGCTTTATTCATTTTACCCCAAGATATCATCGTAGATGAGTTGATCGATTGTGTTCCTTCTTTGGAATAACGGATCAGTTTCCTTGCATTATGGCCGTGAATGATGAACTTCGTCTCTCTAAACCAACTGTGACTGGATCAGACATTTTAATGTTTTCTCCACACGTGCCAAAGTGGTGCTCCAACGTTCTGTTTTTGTTTAAAACCTTCACAGTATCAGCAGTTCTTTGTTTTATTTATTCTGTCTTCTCAACGGCATTACTCCTGCATCGCCATCTCTGCTCCCAGATTTCCCACCTTTGGGGTAAAAACAACTTTCCTGCATACAGTCTGTCTTCCCTTTCAGACTGTGCAGAGCACAATTAGCACCCCTCTGAGACAGAGGAGAGGAATGAAGGCAAGAGCCTTTACCCAGTGACCTCCCCTCTCTCACTCCCTGAACTGGAGCCAGAGTGAAAGGTGTCGGGGGAGTTGCAGCTGCCTGAGTGGCATCTTGGTCTGAAGAAATGAAGCTGTATCAAAATAAATTTGTCATAAATTTACCTACAACCATCACATGAGTCGGATCCTCATTGGAAACTATGATTTAACAAACCAACTCGTAAGACTGCTATGAAAACCGAAAGCTTCAAATAAGTTGTACTACGATAATGGTGTTGACGAATCTTGAGATCCATAGAGCTGTCTACTGATCCCTGTTGCGTTACCTCGAAACCATTTATAGTATCTTCATTATATTTACCAGCAACAGACTGTGAAGCCATTGTTCACTCCCTTCTCATCTGTCAGCGCAAGCAGCGGAGCTGATTTCCTTGACTTCGGCATGTAAATTAGCCAAGGGAAAGACAGTGAATATTTACACAGACGAGACCTCTGATGCTACCCGCACCTCCAAGACTGTGGGCTTTCTGAATACTGTTTTGCAAATAGGCTTTCCAGACAGAGCAAGTGGGATGGTGGAAAAGGGGGACTTAATTGTCATCGTGTTTAATGTCACTACTACTCCTGCTGGTTAAGTACTTACTTTCAAATTATACAATCACTATTACAAATTGTGGGCAGTTTAACTAATAAGTCATTACCAGGACGAAAAATAATGTAGTGTTGTGAATGAAGTAGCAACTGTCAGTCGTCATCACAGTGCCAGATAATACATTCTTATAACCACACTCCCTCACGATCTGGCACTTACTTCAAAATCTATATTTTACGGTTTGGAATCCCCACATCCACACACCGCTGTTTTACTCCGAAAAGAGACAATTTATCACCAATTTGGGTCAGATCCATCACTGAGCAATGTGCACTGAGAGCAGAGATGAGATCAGAGGTCCCAGAATCTGATACTGACACAATTCATGCCAGAAATTGGATCAAACAAGGGAAATAATGGAAAGCAGAAAAGATAGTATGGGTAAAATTCAGGATGGACAAGGGCACTGCAGCTATGTACAGTATTTACAGTATAAAGAACCATGTTTCTCATAGGAGTATATTTGTACGATCAATTCTAACAAAAGTGAACCATATTTAACAATACCAATACTATACTAGTTTTACCAATTGTAATGTACTGTATTTTTCATTCTCACTGAATACTGTGAATAAAGTCTTATTGATAATAAGAACATGCAGTGCTTTTTAATTGTTACCGATACAGTACATTGTCAGACAATGTCAAGTACAATGCCACAAAACCTGGTACTTCCTGCAGTGTGTCTATTTTACGGTTTGTGCTCCTCAGTCATAGAGAGTCCTTTCACTGGTACAGACACAGAATATAGGAGATTGCCTGGTTCTTCCGTACCTTGTGCAGCCGGATTTTATTTTCCATCAATTCAGAGTTTGATTTCTGGGTGGGCCTGCAAGAGCTAGCACATATGATGCCATCTGTTTTACCTCTCCGCTCTTGTGCAATTTCACTTCCACTGTTTGGTATTAATGTCTTACTGATACGCTTAAACTTGCACACGTTTTATTAAGTGTACAGTGTCAGACATCTAGTAATTATAAACATCTCACATTCTGCTTCTTACTCCAGTCCCTGTATTGCGCAGTTTGGTTTCCTCGGAGCGACAGATGTAATTTTATTCATGAATCTCCCGTGTCATTGCTCTGGAAACTAAACAAAAGTAGCGAGAAACGCATTTACTCAAACCAAAATTTATGCAAAATGTGTTTCTCGAATATTACAAGAAACATGAAAAAGTCATATGAGAGCTTCTTTGATGTAAAAATGCAATCCAATAGGACAAATTAGAAGGTTCTACTGCAATTAATAAATGGCAAGTAACAATGGTATTTGACAAAAGGCCCATTACTGGAGATAGTTTGGGAAACCAGGTCAGCGAGGATCAGTTGGAAAGAAGGGTCTGTTGTTTCCATGTTTCATGACTCCATGATTCCACGATTTGGGGGCGATAGAGTGTTCATGCCATGACTGTGAATTCAGTTTTAACATCTCACAAGATTTAATGCTAGGCTTCATACTATCTTTTTTCTGAAGAACTAATCACGTAAATGCGTCAGAACTGGCAGAACCCTTCTGCTCTAGCCCAGAGTTACAGAGAGTCACGTGTAGCAGGGAAATTGCACATAAACAAGTTCAAAATTCCTGGATAATTCACACCAAAGGCTACGCTTCAGATCTTCCAAAAGATCCCAGCGTTGATCTCAGCTCAGAAGATCTATACAAATGTACCATCACCTGTAAAACCTCTCAATTCCCCCCCCCCCCCCCCAGTTCTCTATGAATCCCTTGTCAGAAATACTCTCCAAGATATTAATGATCACGATTGTAAAATTTGCTCTATTTCTGTTTTTTTCTTTAATTCCAATCTACGTTAAAGTGAGACAACATAACCCTCTCGTCTGGCAGTTCTGGTGACACTGCTACAGGAAGGAGAGTACTTAACTAGAGAAGATTCAGAAAGGATTTAAGAACCAACATAGAATTATCTCAAGACTTGGCATTCGGGGGCCAGATTTTGGAATCCTTCAGCATTGCCTTGTACATCGCGGTGTTTAATTGTGTCATAGAATTCACTGACATTTCACAGTCCACCAGGAGCCAACCGCAATCCATCAAACTCATTTTCCTTCCCAAGGGCTTCACTGCGGAGCTTCCCAATGTCCCTGGGATCTGAGGTCTGGCATTGTGCGAGTGCAGCGATAAACTCTTGGCTGGCGACGTGTGGGAATGTGTAAACCACACAGTGCAGTCTAATCTCTCTCCAATAGTTCCATTAGGAACCCAGACAGGAAGTTCATTTCTGAATACAACCTTCCTCTTCGGAATCCTGTGAAAGCCATCTCACCAAGCTTCAGTAATACAGCACAGGGGTCTCCAATCTCTCAGCCATGGTTTTCCACAATGTTGTAATTATAGTCAGATTATAGTTGGGTAATGGTCTTCGGAAGTTGTTGCAGTTTCCTGTCTTGTTCTGTGAAAAAGGGACTGAATAACAGACCGAGGATCGAGTAGTACGTAGGGTTGTAGCCCATGGTATATTGGATCTTGTTCTCATTCACGTATTTGAAAACATTTGTTGCCATCATCTGATCTTCACTAATTCTGCTGAAATAGTCATTCCGTTCATCATAAACAAATCCCAGGATTTCAGGCCAGGCACTGAACTCAGCTATTCCCAATAAATGGGACAGCTGACCACGAGCACTGAAGATCCCTGGAGCAGCTTGTGCAGGATTAAACTGTACACACAGGGTCAGACACTGTCACACCAGCATTCAAGATCAATGCACGTGAACTGAGGGTCTATTTTTTAGAACATCAGAAATATCAATACTGTCTTTGATTTCTTCCAAACCATCAAATATAAAAAGCAATTCCTCTGGGTTCTTCCAGACTTCTCCAATAACATTCCCAAAGTAACGATACAGTTCCAGCAACAGGATCCTTAGGTTATTCCATAGTGACTAGCATTCAAATCCTGAAATTTCAATGGAAAACAAATTAAAATTTGGGTATATTTTCCCAGTGGCCCAATCACATACAGTCTTTCCTACCATTGTTTTTTCTCCAGTTCCTGGGTCCAATCATCACTGCTACCGTCCTCCCAGATGTGGAATTTCTCTGGGATGAAAACATTGCTCTGGAACAACTGATCAGTTTGTATTTTTTCTAGTTCTCTCCAGGGATGTTTCTGTCTCCACACTTCACGGCATCGGCCTCTTACCAGACGTTCATCTTTTCGAAATGTCTAATATCCTAAATTGGTGATGAGCATTAACTCAGCATATCGATCAACTAGCTGGAAACTCAGCTTCTCCTTTCTTAGGATAGTGTCCAAACAGCTTTTCAGTTTGTACCTAGAGAATCGACTTGTGTTTCTGTTGAACACCTTCAGCTGAAACCAAGAGAACAATGTTCTCAATATTAGCTATATTATCATTGCAACAATTCCTCAATACCATTTCATGATTTGGCAATTACTATTAAATAAATTGGCGAGATCTTATTTACAGCTTCAATCCACCTGCGTACATCAATTGGATCTGTTAACAGGAAACACTTGATTGTGGACAAGGATCAAGAAGTGTTTCAATAATCAGCTGATTTCACTCGGTACTCAGCATGAAGATTCTAATGTTGGTGATACTTTCCATTGGATCTTTAATAATAACCATTCACCCCATATTCCGGTATCTCAGTGTAAACCGACACATGGTCCTCGCAATCCCATAGCAAATACGAACAAGAAGCCAATCACTTCTTCAAACAGTGCTGTTATTTATTAAGATTACATTGAAAGAGTCATTCTCAGGTTGTCAAGCTGTGACCAGAAGGATCAGTGTTTGTGCCCCTTCTCTGGGAACCGATTGCAATATTTCCACGTTTGCAGATGACATAAAACTTCGTGGGATTTCAAAAATTGAAGAAGGTGCCAAGAAGCTTCAGGTGGACTTAAACAGGCCGGGTGAACAGAGAAGAGCATGGGAGATGGAAGAGAATGTGAATAATGACAAGGTTTTCCCCTTTGGTTGGAAACCTGACGGTGCAGACCATTTCTTAAATGCTAAACGTTTGAAGGTATTGAGGTCCAGAGGAACAAGATATTCCTGTTCACGAGGTACTGAACGTTCGCAAGTTGGTGCAGAACACAATTCAGAAGGCAAATCTTACGTTAACTGTTGAACTTTCTGTATAGAGGTGACATCTCACCTGGAGTATTGTGCGCACATTTGGTTCTCTTGCCTATTTACCTAAGAAGGAGTACAGGGATGTTCACGAAACTGATTGCTGGGTTGGTGGGACTGTCCTATAAATTAGCGATTGAGGAGACTGGGCACGTTTACTCTGAAGATTAGAAGAATAAGCAATATTGTCATAAAGTTACAACATTCATAAAGGGATAGACAGATTAAATGTAGAAAGCATCCACCATCTATAAGGCACAAGTCTGGAACGTGATGAAATAATCTCCAACTTGCCTGGATGATCACCGCTGAAAACGTATGACATGTGACAGTGAGCAAAATTAGGGGGCATGGAATTGGGGGCGAAGTACTAACTTCGATTGAAAGTTGGTTGGCTGACAGGAAACAAATAGAAGTGAAAAACGGCTCCATTTCGGAATGGCAGGCAGTGACCAGTTGGGTACCACAGGTATCAGTGCTGGGACCGCAGCTTTTTACAATATATATTAATGATATAGAAGATGATATTAGTAATAACATTAGCAAATTCGATGATGATCCTAAGCTGTGTGGCAGGGTGAAAGGTGATTAGGATGTTAGGAGATTACAGCGTGACCTGGACAAGATAGGTGAGTGGGCATATGCATGGCAAATGCAGTTTAATGTGGATAAATGTTTGGTTATCCACTTTGGTGGCAAGAACAGGAAGGCAGATTACCGAAATGGAATCAATTTAGGTAAAGGGGCAGTGCAAAGCGATCTGGGTGTTCTTGTACACCAGTCAATGAAGGAAAGCATGCAGGTACAGCAGGTAGTGAAGATGGCTAATAGCACGCTGGCCTTCATAACAAGAGGGATTGAGTATAGAAGCAAAGAGGTTCTTCTGCAGCTGTACAGGGCCCTGGTGAGACCACACCTGGAGTATTGTGTGCAGTTCTGGTCTCCAAACTTGAGGAAAGACATTCTGGCTATTGAGGGAGTGTAGCGTAGGTTCACGAGGTCAATTCCGAAAATGGCGGGACTACCTTACGCTGAAAAACTGGATCGACTGGGCTTGTATACCCTTGAGTTTAGAAGACTGAGAGGGGATCTGATTGAGATATATAAGATTATTAAAGGATTGGACACTCAGGAGGCAGGAAACATTTTCCACTGATGGGTGAGTGCCGAACCAGAGGACACAGCTTAAAAATACGGGGTACACCATCTAGGACAGAGATGAGGAGAACTTCTTCACACAGAGAGTGGTGGCTGTGTGGAATTATCTGCCCCAGAGAGCAGTGGAGGCCCAGTCTCTTGATCCATTTAAGGAAGAGTTAGATAGAGCTCTCAACGATTGTGGAATCAAGGGTTATGGAGATAAGGCAGGAACAGGATACTGATTAAGGATGATCAGCCATGACCATATTGAATTGTGGTGCAGGCTCGAAGGGCAGAATGGCCGACTCCTGCACCTATTGTCTATTGTCTATTGTCATAATATCTAAGACACATAATTAATAACTGGAGATTAGAGTGTCAGACTGTGATAAATTGAACAAACCTGGATTTTTGAGTCTTTCGCCTTTTCGAACGGGTTGCATGTTTTGGTTCATTAATATTTAAATCCCAGAACTTCTTTTAAGTCAACTTCTCGAGATCGCTTTAGGTTTTATAATAAAATATGGCATCTTAGTTCAGACAATGCATTAAATGTGTGAGGTCTAGTCTGCATCCCAATCTTGAATCAGACGAGTTCGATTACCAAAGTGGAATTTACAAAGTATAACATGCATTGACTGCCTGCATTGACTGCCTGCAGATTGTACATTTTTACACAAAATAGAACGTATCTGCAAATATAATTCTGCAAATACAAATTCACCCCATAAACTTGTGCGTGAGTGTGCGTGCATTTGTGTTTGAGAGAGAGAAAGAGAGCATGGACGTATGAGAGCACGTGACAGAGTGTGTGCTTGCATTTGTGAAAGTTTAGTAAAGTATGTGTGGGGTTTTGATGGAGTATAATCCTGTGAGTGGATGTGCGTGTGTGTGCTTGAGTGTGAGGGTGTGTATGTGTGTTCGTATGAGATTGAGGGTCTGCGTGCTTATATGTAAGATTGTGTGTATGTGTGCTTGTGTGCGTTTAGTGGGGTTACCTGGCGTGCGACATGAACCAATGATCTAATTTTAGGCAGACGATGTTGTCCGAGTCACATGAGTTCCTGCTGTGTACACGGTGGGTATACGTGGGGACTCTACAGATGACCCCACTCCACTGTACATACTCTCTCTTGTGCACTCACATAAAACACACATACAAGCACAGATGCACACACAATCTTACATACTCACACACTCACGCAGACCCTCTCTCTCTAACAGACACACATACATGTACCTCACACACTCATACCCATACACACCCCCTCTCACAGGCTTATACTCCATCACAATCACACGCTTTACCAAGTTTTCACACACTCAAGCACATTCTCTCTCACGTGCTCTCACAGTCATGGTCACACATTCACATGCTGTCTCATGCGCAAGCACACACACACGCACACACATGTCTACGGGGTGAATTTGTATTTGCAGAATCATGTTTGCATACACATATTACTTCGCGAAAGAAATAGACAGTGTACAGGTAGTCAATGCAGGCAGTCATTTTTTTTTAAAATTCCACTTTGGATGTTGAACCATTCTTACACAGACGACGACACAGACAGACGATGAACTGACACTATTAAAGCATTGTCTGAGCCGAGATGTTCTATTTATGTATAAAACCTTATGTCACCTCGAGAAGCTGACTTAAAGGAAGTTCTGTGATTTGCATATTAATGACACGAAACATGCAGCCCATTCTAAAAGATTAAATATTTAAAAATCCAAATTTGTTGAATATATAACATCGTGACATTGTCATTGTCTACTTCAAATTCTGTGTCTTGTGAACTTATAGTCCAAACACACCTGATGAAAGAACAGCGCTCTGAAAGCTAATGGTTCTACATAAACCTGTTGGACTTTAAGCTGGATTTGGGTGATTTTTAACTTTGTTTATCCAAGTCTGCCTCATCCACATCATTGAAAACGTGACATTGCTGCATAAGTGAAAGGTACATTGTGGTACGGGCAATGGATGAGTAGAGAGGATTGGTTCACGAACAGAAATCAAAGAATGGGAATAAATGTTTTTTTTTGATGATGGCGATCAGTGGTTAGTGGTGTGCCTCAGGGATCAGTGTTGGGTTTAAAATTGCTTACAACTTACAGAAATGAGTTGCATTTCGTGACCGAGTGTTCTGTGTCTGGAGTGTGAGACGGCACTAAAATGAATAATAGTGCGAAGTGTGCAGAGAACACTGGAAGTCTGCAGAGGAATATAGATAGGTTAAATGAGCAGGCAAGGTGCCATGCAATGTTGATTAAATGTGGGGACATCTATTTTGGTAGGAATAACAGCAAAATGTACTATTATTGAAATGATGAAGAATTCACTGTGCTGCTGTTCAGGGACTCTTGTGTGTCCTTGTGCATGAATCACAAGACTTTTGTTTGCAAGTGCAACAGGGAGGTCAGCCAGCAAATGGAATGTTGTCCTTTATTGCTATAGAGATGCAGTTTAAAAACACAGACGTTATGCTTCAGCTGTATAGAGTATTGGTGAGCCCACATCTGGAGTACTCTGTTCAGTTTGTCTCCTTGTTGAGAAAGGATACTGTCACTGGTGGGGATGCAGAGGTGGCTCACTTCGTTGATTCTGCAATTGAGAGATTTGAGTTATGAGTCGTCTGGGACTGTACCTCATTGGAATTTCGAAGAAGGCAAGGCGATCTTCCAAAAAAACATAGAAACAGGGAGGCTGTTTGCACTCGCAGGTGATCGAGAGAGTATAGCGTCAAAATCAATGGTGCAGATTTTGGACTGATTTGAGGAGAAATTTCATTACTCAAGGGGCTGTGAATCTGTGGAATTTCCTGCCCAGTGAAGCGGTTGAGGCTACTTTCTTGAGACACATTTTTTCCAAGTGTAGGAATTAGAACGTATAGCTGATGGCGTGAAATGATGTTCTGAACGGTGAAGCAGTCTTGAGATTCCCGATGCTTCACTCCTGATCCTATTCTTATGTTCCTATGTTCTAACTTTGCAGCCGTCCCGTTATCTGTGAATATCCACCCTAATCAATGTTGATAGTTCATGCCTCGTACCTACAAAATTGGCCCTCGTCCAAATTTAGAGCTTTAGCTTTTAGATCCGGTCTATTCTTTCTTATGTCTATTTTAAACCAAGAGAATTATGATCTCTGGTCCCAAAGTGCTCCTTCACTGATATCGAGGTCAATTGCTCTGCCTTATTTTCAAACAGAAAGTCAAACATTACCCCTTATCTAGTCTGTGCATCCGCATAGAATTAGGATCCCTACAGCATAGAAGCAGGCCCTGCGGCACAACAAATCTACCCCGACCAAATCCCCTACCTTATTTTTGACCCTGGCTAACGCACCTATCCCACACATCCCTGAAGACCGTCGGCAATTTAGCATGGCTAATTTACCAAAATAAATAATGGGTGACACAGGGGGTAGCACTGCAGCCTCACACCGCCAGAGACCCGGGTTCAACTACCGGCTCAGGCAACTCTCTATGTGGAGTTTGCACATTCGCCCCGTGTCTGCGTGGGGTTCCTCCGGGTGCTCTGGTTTCCTCCCACAGTCCAAAAATGTGCAGATTCGGCGAATTGACGATGCCAAATTTTCCGTAGTGTGGGGTAAATGTAGGGAAATGGGTCTGGGTGGGTTGTGCTATGTTGGGGAGGTGTGGACTAGTTGGGCCGAAGGGCCTGTTTCCACACTGTAATCTAATCTAAATATGTTTGGATTTTGGGAGGAAACTGGAGCACCCAGAAGGAGCCCAAACAGAAACGGGGAGAACGTGCAAACTCCGCAGTCTCGCGAGACTGGAAACAAACGCAGGTCACTGACACTGTGCGGCAGCAGTGCTAAGCACTGAGCCGCCATGCCATCCTTTGGACAGTGAATCAGGAAAGAAAAATCACGTACACACTTAACAGATTTCTTTTCATCCAAGCTCTTAGCAATATGTTAGCCACAATCCATCTTTGAAAAGTTAAAATCTCTGTCATTGGAAACTTATGGTTATAGATAACTGGAATGTGTTTCTCAATTTCCCACTGATTATTGTGGTGGGGGTCTATAATGCAATACAAATAAACCTAAAAGAAAAAAAAAGTACATGAACAAAAGCCGTGTTTTTTTAAAAAACAGAATACTGTTAAGGGTCCTTCAGGAGGTGCCTACACATGAATGTTTACATTTTCAGATTAAATTTGTAGAAGGAAATAGGTTTTCTATCATTGCTGAAAGCGGAAACAATGGCCTAATCATTATTTCATTAGACTGGTAATTTGGAGACCCACGAAATATTCTAGTGACCCGGGTGCAAATCCTAACATAGCACATGGTTATCATCTGAATTCAATCAAATCTAGAGTTGAATGTATAATGAGTTTAAGGAAATCGTTGTCAATGATCATAAAAAAACCTATCTGTTTCACTAATATCCTGTAATGACATCATTATCTGGTCTGGCCTACAAGTGGAGGCTTACAAGGTCCAGACGTACAGCAGTGTGGTTGACTCTTAATTACCAATGAGTAATTAAGGATGGGCAATAAATGCTGGCCTGGTCAGTTGTGGTGACATCATCTGAATATTTCTTTTTTCTAAATCGAGGTGTGGAATTGCTTTTTAAATGAAGTTGAATTGATGACTTCTTCAAGTGAAAAAAAAAGAGATCACCTTGATGGGAATACACTAATAGACCCGCAATTTTCAGAGGGAAATTAAGGAACAATTATGAAGAGAAATATCAGAATAACAAGGTTGCAATAATAAGTCACGGGACTTATCATAATGTTAAAGGTTTGGAAGGTAAAGAGTTTATCAAATGTATTCAAGGAAATTTATTTTATCTATTTTTAATGTTCCTACTGAAAAAGGTGTAAAACTTGACCTTCGCTTGGATAATAAGACAGGGCAAGTGACTAAAATGAGAATAAGGGAACACAGCAGATGAAGTGATGAGGAACAGAGGGGCATCCGGGAAGGAAAGCAGTGTTCATATATATCAGTGCTAAGCACTGAGCCGCCATGGACAGTGAATCAGAAAAAAAAATCACGTACACACTTAATGGATTTCTTTTCATTTAAGCTCTTAGCAATATGTTCATCCCAATCTATCTTTGAAAAGTTAAAAATCCCTGTCATTGCAAACTTATGAATACAGTGTTTCTCAATTTCCCACTGATTATTGACGAGGACGAGACGGGCAGCCGGGAAGGAAAGCAGTGACCATATATATCAGCAAGGCGGCTAAACCCGAGACTCTACAACTGTAGTGTCTCCTACCCGCCCTCGTCCTCTAACCTAGTTAATAAGGTAAGGTTCATTCTAAACCTCCTCTATTGAATATACATTTGTTATTAATTTTATCGCAACTTGAACTAAGCTTTCTACTTTAGTACTAAGTGGGTGTTCAGATAAATCTGGTATGGATGCTAGGGCAGTTGCTTGCCCCTCCTGCACAATGTGGCAGTTGGGAAACATGGTACACGTCACCGCTGGCGACATCTGCAGGAAGTGCACCCAACTCCAGCTCCTTGAAAACCGTGTTCGGGAATTGGAGCTGGAGCTGGATGAACTACGGACCATTCGGGAAGCTGAGGGGGTAATTGAGAGGAGATACCGGGAGTTGGTCATTCCTAAGGCTCATGACAAGGATAGATGGGTTACAGTTAGGGGGAGGAAAGTGAACAGACAGACAGTGCAGAGATCCCCTGTGGACATTCCCCTCAGCAATAAGTAAACAGTTTTGGATACTGCTGGGGGGGATGACATACCAGAGGAAAGCAATAGTAGTCAGTTCTCTGGCACTGTGACTGAGACTGTGGCAAAGAAGGTTGGAGGAAAGTATAGAGTGGATGTCAGAGGCGGGTTCTTTACACAGAGTTGTGAGAGCATAGGATGCGTTGCCAGCAGTAGTTATGGAAGCAAGGTCATTGGGGACAGTTAAGAGACTACTGGACATGCATATGGTCACAGAAATCTGAGGGTGCATACATGAGGATCAGTGGTCGGCACAATATCGTGGGCTGAATGGCCTGTTCTGTGCTGTACTGTTCTATGTTCTATGTTCTATGCTCTATACAGGCAGACCAACACACTCTCACACACGCGCTACACAGTCTCTCACACACTGTCTCACACATTATGTCACAAATTCACTCTCACTCTTTCACACACTCAAACACTCACGCACTCTCACATACAGTCTCTCTCACACACACTCACCCTCACACTCTCAAATACATACTCTCTCATGCATACTCTCTCACATGCACACATTTGCACGTACATACACCCGCACACACTCACACATTCTCACACACACACTCACAATCTCTCTGTCACAAGAGATTCCCTTTCACAGACAATGTCACACACAGATGCTCAGACTCGCTCTCACACACACACCGTATCTATATATCTCTCTCTCAGACATACACGCACACTCTCTCTCTCTCTCTCGCACACACACACACATTCGCCCACACGCACATGTCCCTTCCTTCTCGCCCATGATGCAAGCACTCTCAACAGCAAAAGAACTATTTCACAAATGCAACACCAGGTCTTTCTTTCGATTCTCTTTGTTCTGTTCTGATTCCCAATTAGATTACTGTTTCTGAAAATCCGCATGTAATGTCAACCTATTCCCATGTGCCACGTCCTGCTAACAAAAATACCATCTGATTCCTATCCGAAGTGTGAGACAGGAGCCTTTCAGTGTCTTGCGCCTAACCCATTTGTTTAAATATCCTGTTTTAAAATGACACCTCAGCATCGTATAATGGAACTTTGTTTTTAAAATCCCAATATCAGTTTGACGTTCCATGTCCCTGTATAACTGTGAGCCAGTGTGCATCTCTGTGTGTGAGTGATTGTGCGTGTGTGCGTGCTATCATGGACCTGCATTACTGTGTTAAGTCCTTCTTTACTTCAGTACTTATTCAGTATTTAATACAATTATCCTATCCATTTGCACAAATCACAGAAAGCTGTTGTGATTCTGTCATCAAAATTCAAGACCGCTTTTGACACATTTGCCCCATCTTTTTTTATACACAATATCACTATCTCTCTCATGCACAATCTCACTGTCTCATGCTTAATCACTGTCCCTTATACACAATCCAACTTTCTCCTTCATGTACAATCTTTCTCTCATACACAATCCCACTCTCTCTCATTCATACACAATCTTGCTCCCTCACACACAATCCCACATTCTCTCATGCACAATCTCACTAAGTTAAAAATCACACAACACCAGGTAATAGTCCAACAGGTTTAATTGGAAGCACACTAGCTTTCGGAGCGACGCTCCTTCATCAGATGATTGTGACAATCACCTGATGAAGGAGCGTCACTCCGAAAGCTAGTGTGCTTCCAATTAAACCTGTTGGACTATAACCTGGGGTTGTGTGATTTTTAACTTTGTACACCCCAGTCCAGCACCAGCATCTCCGAATCACAATCTCACTACGTCTCTCTCTCTCTCCTGCACAATCTCAATATCTCTCTCATATGCATTCTCACGATCTCTCTGACAGATACATAATCTCTCTCATACACATTCTTACACTCTCTCATGTACATTCTCACTGTCTCTCTCATACGGAATCTCTCTCTCTCTCTCATGCACAATCTCAGAACTTTCTCTCATACAGCATTTAGGTTTCATCGAGATTTTCAAAAGCAAAGGATTTGAGGAGGAGGACAAGTGACACATTGACATTTTTCACCAGGCCATTGTGTTTCGAATGGGAGTATAACAAACCGGTGTGTGAGTTATGGAATGTAATCTTATCGACGGGTTCTGTGGTTTTATATACAGGATAACACACACTGGGGAGTGGGTCACAGTGTATAATGTAATCTAGGGGATCTGTAGTTTTATAATTATTGGATAACACACACAAGGGAGTGGTTACAGTGTGTTATATAATTGAGGGGATCTTGGGCTTTATATAAATGGTATCACATAACGGAGAATGAGTTAGAGTCTTTAATCTGATCCAGGGGATCGTGCGTTTTTAATACATGGTAGAACATAAACGGAGGAGTGATGCACAGTGTGCAATCTAATTGAAGTGATCTGGGGTTTTATACACGGGATTACATATATTGGGGAGTGAGGTACAATATGTGATCTAATGGTGGCCATCTGGTGTATAGATGGAGGATAACGAGTACCAGGGATGGATTTACAGTGTGTAATCCAATCGAGTGGATCTGGTGTTTTAAACATAAGCAATACATACCGGTGAGTGAGTAACTGTGCACAATCTAACTGAGGGGATCTGGGGTTTTATATATAGGATAAGCATATGTGTCTACATAAATTCCACAAACATCCGGAATAAAGTGGGTGAATTGCAGCATGGGTTGGTACTTGTGACTTCGATATTGTGGCCATTTCAGAAAAATGGATAGAGCAGGAATAAGAATAGTTGTTGCAGGTTCCGGGATTTAGATATTTCAGTAAGAACAGAGAAGATGGTAAAAGAGGGGGAGGTGTCGCATTGTTAGTTAAGGATAGTATTACAATGACAGAAAGAACGTTTGAGAACTCGTCTATTGAGGTAATATGGACTGAGTTTAGAAGCAGGAAATGAGAAGATACCCAATTGGCTGTTTTCTATAGGCTTCCAAATAATCCCAGAGGCGTAGAGGAGAAGAGAGCAAAGATAATTCTGGATAGTAGCAAACGTAACAGGGTAGTTGTTATGGGGGTGTTCAACTTTCGAAATCTAGATTGAAAATAACATAGATGGAGTACAGGTGGGTCAGTTTTTGTCCAGTGTGTTCAGGGTGGTTTGCTGATACAGTATGTAGAAAAGCTAACAAGGGCAGAGGCTGCACTGGAGTTGGTACGAGGTAACGAACCACGTCAGGTGCTAGATTTTCAGGTAAGTGAGTACTTTGAGGATAATGATCACAATGTGGTTGCGTGAAAGCCGGGCAAGAGTTATCGTTGGGGGAAAGAGAATTATGATGCGATTAGGCTAGATTTAGGATGCATAGGATGGGGAAGGAAGCTGCAGGGGATTGGCACAGTTGAAATGTTGAGCTCATTCAATGAACAGATATTGCGTGACCTTGATAAATGTGCACCTGTCAGGTAGGGCAGTGGTCGAGCCAGGGAGCCGTGGTTTACGAAAGATGTTGAATCTCTTCAGAAGAGGAAGAAGTAAGTTTATATTAGGATCAGACGTGAAGGCTCAGTAAGGGCATTTGTGAATTACAAGTTAGCGAGGAAAGCTCTCAGTGACAGAGCTACGAAGAGCCAGAAGGGGGCGTAACAAGTCGTTGGAAGATAAGATCAAGGGAAACCTGAAAGCTTTCTATACGTATATCAGGAATAAAGGTATGAAGAGAGAAAGATGAGGGACAATCATGTATAGTAGTAGGAAGTTGTGAGTGGAGTCACAGGAACGCGCCAAATGAATAATTTTCGTCAGCATTGCCACTCGGAAAAGACAATGTTGTCGAGGAGAATACTCAGATACAAGATATTAGATTAGACGGGATTGAGGTTCACAAGGAGGAGGTATGAGGAATTGTGGAAAGTGTGAAGACAGAACACTCCCCTGGGCTGGTTGGGATTTATCATAGGATTCTCTGGCGAGTTAGGGAGGAGATTGCAGCGCCTTTTGCTTTGATCTTAATGTCGTTATTATCTACAAGACTAGTGCAAGAAGGCTGGAAGATAGCAAATACGGTCCCATTATTCAAGAAGGAGAGTAGAGACAACCCTGGTCATCATGGACCAGTGAGCCTTCCTTTGGCGAAAATAGTTAAAATATTGGAAAGGTTTTGAGAGATAGAATATCTAACCATCAAGAGAGAATAAAGCTCATTAATGATAGTCAACATGGTTTTGTGAAGAGTAGTTCGTGCCTCACAAACCTTAATGAGCTCTTTCAAATGGGGACCAAACAGGTGGATGACGGTAAAGCGGTTGATGTGGTGTATATGGATTTCAGTAAGGCGTTTGATAAGTTTCCCAATGGTAGACTATTATACAAAATACGGAGGCATGGGCTTAAAGTTAATTTAATGGCTTTGGAACAGAAATTAGCAAGCTCAAAGAGGGCAGAGTGTGATGGTTGGGAGAAAATTTTCAATCTGGAGTACAGTTACTCGTGGTGTACCACAATAATCTGTTTTGGGGACTTTGTGCTTTGTCATTTTTATAAATGACTGAGACGAGTGTGTAGCAGAAAGTGTTCCTAAATTTGCGGATGACACGAAGATCAGTGGAGTTGTGGACTGTGCAAAATGATGTTGCAGGTTACAGAGGGACATAGCTAATCTCCAGAGCTGAGCTGAGAGGTGGCAAATGGAGTTTAATGTGGAAACGTGTGAGATAATTCACTTTGGAAGGAGCAATGGTAATAAAGAGAACTGGGCGCATGGTAAGATTCTTGGTGAGCATAAATGAGCATAGAGATCTTGTTGTCCACGTACATAGATCCCTGAAAGTTGCCACCCAGGTTTATAAGGTTGTTAAGAAGGCATTAGGTGTATTAGCTTTTATTGGTACAGGAATTGCGTTTCAGAGCATCGAGGTCATGCTGCACCTGTACAAAACTCTGGCACAGCCACAGTTGGAGTAGTGCGTACAGTCTGGGCACCACATTATTGGAAGAATATGGAAGCTTTGGAACATTTAAGAGGAGATTTATAAGGGTGCTGCCTGGTATGGAGGCAAAGTCTAATGATGAATGGCTGAGGGAATTGAAGCTGTCTTAACTAGAGAGAAGAAGTTTGAGAGGTGACTTAATTGAAACATATAAGATAATCAGAGGTTTAGAACATGTGGACAGTGAGAGCACTTTTCCTCAGATGCTGATGGATCGCACGAGGGGACATAACTTTAAACTGAGGGATTCTAGGTATAAGACTGGTGACAGGTGTAGTTTCTTTACTCAGAGAATAGTAGGTGCGTGGAACACGCTGCCGGAAATAGGTGTAGGCTCGCCATCTTTAAATGGTCATTGGATACACATACGAATGAAAATGAACTAGTTGAGAATGGAAAGGCTAAAGATTGGTTCCACAGGTCGGCACAACATCGAGGGCCGAATGCCTTGCACTGCACTCTCTGTTCTAATGTTCCATGCTCTGCCCTTGAATGACCCAGATCTTAATAAAGTCAGTCTTTTGTTCCTAGCATTCTTTAGAATGCTTTCGGGTTTCCTTGATCTGACCTGCCAAAGACTTCTTATGTCCCCTCCTGGATCTTCTTCTCAGCTCTCTCTTTATGTCCTTCCTGGCTGCCTTGTTACTCTCACGCGCTGTAGCTGAGCCTTCACGTCTCATCTTTACATAAGCTGGTTTGTGTGGCATTTGAGAAAGACTTAGGATGGGGCCTGTCTCCACAGAATGCAAACTTCCGACAATACTGAACAAGTCTGAATTAGTGGTGCTGGAAAAGCACAGCAGGGCAGGCAGCATCCGTGGAGCAGGAAAATCGACGTTTCGGGCAAAAGCCCATCATCAGGAGCTGAACAGGTCTGTACACGTGCAATTCAGTGGGTGAACTCTATCAGTTTTGGAATATTTGTGTCAAGCAGATATTTGGTGCTTTGAAAGTAAGACAAAAACTGGGGAAATGTGACATTGTCTCAGGGATTCACTGCAAGCAGTCTCTAGAATTTGCATTTTAATCACCTTCAAAAAACTCCTCCATTTACTCCCTCTGTAACGAAAATTCATATTGTGATGATACATTAATATGGGACAGAAATCAGCTTTTGATTCATTGTACACTGTGACAGTATTTTTGGACCAGACTGAAGTTTGGAGATAAGTAACAGAACAGAAGCTGTCTGTGTTTCTGCTACCAAATTAACATATGATCGTTTAATTTATCTTGTCTTGGGTGTAAAATCCGCAAAGCACCAATTCACATGTCGCATTGTTTCAGTTCTCCTAACAATTCACCAGACTCGCCATATTTAAACCAGTGCAAGTAGAGAATGGGATTACATAGAGAATAGAGTTCTCTCTACTCTGCAGCTATTGAAATTCCCAGGCCACTTTCAGCGTGGGTTAGATATTGATAAAATCCCCGACTTCCCCCATCCTGAGCCCATCAAATACATTCAGGGCAGCAACATCTCTGGGTTAAATCAGAGTATGTGCTCCTCTCACATTTTCAATCTAGACCTCACCAAAACATGTGGAGATTGAAGTCATATGCACAGTAAATAACCCTCTATACTACCCCCATTAAACACTGCCTGGCCAGGTGCAACACAGTGTTCAATGCAGAGTAAAGCGCTTTCTACACTGTTTTGACAATACGCTCCCAATATAGGCAGAGCACTGGGATAGGATTAATGTTAAGCAGCATTGCAAACAGTGCAGATGCTCCCTCCAAATTACACAGAGGTATTGATAGATCGGGGGAACGCGAAGAAACTGTTAGAAGCAAAAATTATTCTGCAATGGGGGGATTAATTCTGAGGAGAGATTGTACAAATATTACCGCTCAAATTGAAAAGACTCAGGGGAGATCTAATCAAAACCTTCAAGATATCAACTGGATGAGACATGTTCCATTAAGATAAAGAATGCCGGCTGGTTGCAGATTGTAGAACGAGATGGAGCAGAGCCTGAGACTTAATGCCCAGAGACCTCAGAAGAGATTTAAGAAGTGCTTTGAGACACAAGGCGTGACAGAGATTTGGAATCCTCTGCCATAAACAGCGACGTTGCCGGGTATGCTGTTCAGTTTAAATCTCGAAGAGATATATTTTTAGTCAGTGAAGGTCTTGAGGGGTGTGGGCCAAAGGGAGGAACATGAAGTGAGGGGACACATCAGCCATGACCACATCGAATGACAGATCAGGCTTAAGGGCGGAATGTCCTTACCAATGTCATCGAGCCGTTGGACGAGGGAATTGAGGATGTTTTGCTTTGTCTGCAGAGGCAGTGAGTGATGAGGAACACAAAGGGATTTTTTTCATTCGGTAATGGGATGTGGGCATCATTGGTTGAGTTCAGCATTTATTCCCCCATTCTTATCAGCCCTTAAGAAGGTGGGAGTGTTCTGCCTCACGGAACAGAAACACTTCAAAAATAATGTTGACTGAGGAACAGAATGTGACAGAAAATAAAATTCAGCTTTCTCTATTCGAACTCACAATGTAATATTCAAATGTTTAATTAATACGGTGTTATAGACTGGAATTTCATCGATGATATCAACAATTTTATGTATTCAAGACACATCTCCCCTCGGCCCTGAGTGGCTTCTGTACTGCATACTGACCTGAAACCAGATGCTGTGCACGGTAGCAGGACATGCCACAAGGGATGAGGACGACGACCATGTGTATTCAGCTATTACAATGGGGCATAGCTTTAAATTAAGGGGGGGGGGGTAGGTATAGGACAGATGTTAGGGGTAGGTTCTTTACTCAGCGAGTCGTAAGTTCATGGAATGCCCTGCCAGTAGCAGTGGTGGACTCTCCCTCATTATGGGCATTTAAGCGGGCATTGGATAGGCATATGGAGGATAGTGGGCTAATGTAGGTTAGGTGGGCTTGGATCGGCGCAACATTGAGGGCCGAAGGGCCTGTACTGCGCTGTATTCTTCTATGTTCTATGTTCTATGTTCTATTCCATAACACAACGGGAAGTGTGTTACTGTTTGAAATCGAATTGAGGACGGAAATGTTGCAGGTAAGGGAAAAAGGAAGGAATGAGGGGTTAGATCACAGTTCAGCCATGCTCTTATTGGTGTCTCGTAGTGTTGTCCAACATGGAAACAGACTCTCATCCATGCTGACCAGTTATCCCAGGTCCATTAGTCCCATTTGGCCCATTTGCCTCGAAACTCTTCCTGGTTATCTCCCCATCCAGACGTTCAATAAATGTTCGAAATGTGCCACCTTCGCCACTTCCTCTGGCAGCTCATTCCAAATACACATCATGTACTGCGTAAAAAACATTACCCCTATGAATTCCTGCCCCTCAGCCGAAAGCCATTGCCTCTATTTCTGGATTCCCCCAGCCCATGGAAAATACAATCTTAATTACCCTCTCCAAGGCCCTCATGATTTTATAAATAAAAAAACAAATGTTCCCTCCTCTGTGACAATCGTTGCAGGGAAAACAGCCCCAGGCAGTTCAGTGGCTCACTATACCTCAAACCCTCAAATTTGAATCATTATTGTGAATCTTTTCTGAACGCTTTCAAGTTTCATTACATCCTTCTTAAAGGAGGGAGACCAGAACTCCATGAAATATTCATAAATTGGCCGAACCGATATCCTGTACAGCCGAAACGGGACCTCACAACTGTTATTCTCAATGCACTGAAAAGTAAAGGCAAGCAAACGAAACGCCTTCTTCTCGATCCAATCTCCCTGAAAATACACTTTCAAGGAATTATGAACCCACACTACAAGGTCTCGTTGTTCAGCAACACACCCCCATGAACATACCATTACCTGCACATATCATGTACTGATTTGCCTTTCCAAAATGCAGCACATCACATTTATCGAAATTAAACTCGATCTGCCACTCCTCCGCCCACTGGTCCAACCGATCAAGTTCCCATTGTACTCTGAGATAACGTTCTTCGCTGTCCACTGCATTTCCAGTTTTGCTAACAGTTATAAACTACCTAACAATAACTCCTATGCTCACTTCCAAATCATTAAAAATAATAACGAAAAACAGTGGACCCATCGCCGATTCCTTGTGGCAAAACATTGGTCAGAGGCCTCCAGCCTGGAAAACAAACAACCAACACCACCGGCTCTCTTTTATCTTGGAGCCAGTTCGGGATCGAAATAGCCAGTTATCCCTATATTCCATGTGACCTAACCATGCTAACCACTCGACCATATGCTATCTTGCAAATGCATTACGAAAGACTCTAAAGATCACAACCACCATTCTGCCCTCATCATTCATCTTCCATTACTTCTTCAAAAAATTCAATCAGGTTAGTGAAACATGACTTCTCAAGTTTTTAACAGTGTTGACTCTCCCTAATCAATCTTTGTCATTCCAAATACTTGCATATCTTCACCCTCAGGATTCCTTCCACAATCTAGCCCATCACTGATATTTGTTTTATTTTTTTTGGTCTGCATTTCCTTCCTACCTTTCTCAAATAGTGACACCACTTCGATGAACCGCCAGTCATGTGGCACGTCACCTCTGAATATTGATGAAGCAAAGATCTCAGCAAAGTGCACAGCAATCATTTCTCCAGCTTCCCACAGAGCTCGCGAGTATACCTGATAAAGTCCTGGGATTTATCCACCTATATGCATTTTAAGACATCCAGCGCCTGCTCCCTTCTAATATGGACATTTTCCAAGATATCACCATCGATTTCCCCACCTTCAATTTTCTTCTTCATAGTAAACACTAATGCAAAATACTCATTTAGAATATCCCCACCTCCTGCCGCTCCATTCACCGGCTGCATTGCTGAGTTTAAGGGATCCTACTCTCTCCCGAGTTAGCCTTTTGTCCTTCTTTTATTTATGACATGCATTTGAATTCTCATTAACCCTATTTGCCAAAGTTATCTCATGTTCCCTTCTCACACTCCTGATTCCCCTCTCAAGTATATTCCGACTACCTTTATACTCTGCTAATGATTCACTCGATCTCTGCTGTCGATACCTGACATATGCTTCCTTCGATTTCTTAACCACAACCTTAATTTCTCTCGTGATCCAGTATTCCCTTTTCAGACTAGCAATGTCCTTCACCCGAACAGGAACATACTGTCTCTGGATTCTGATTATCGCATTTTTGAAGGCATCTAATTTTCCAAATGTTGCTTTACTGGCGAATATTCGCCCCCAGTCAGCTTCGGAAAATTCATTCCTCATACCTTCAAAATTGGCGTTCCTCCCCTTTAGAACATTAAGTTTTAGAACCGGTCTATATTTTCCCATCACTGTTTTAAAACATTAGAGTTATGGTCTCTGGCCCAACAGGCTCCCCAACTGACACCTCAGTGACCTGCTCTGCATAGTTTCTCAAGAGTAAGTTAAGTTATTCACTGTGTCAAGTCGAGACATCCACATAATTTATTAGAACGTTTTCTTGACACACACTTGACAAATTCCTCTCCGTCTAAACCCTTAAAACTACAGCAATTTTAGTTTATTTTTGCAAGGTTAAAATCCCCTACCATTACCATTGTATTGTTCTTACAGATAACTACGATCCCCTTGCAAGATTGTTTATCAATTTCCAGTTGATTATTGTAGGGTGTATAGAACAATTACTTTCAAAGTTCCCGCTCCACATCCCTGGATGTGTTACCAAGCGCATCCTCCTTAGGTACATAAAACAACACACGTTACGTTCTCTTTGTCCCTCGATGTTGCGCCGACCTGTGGAATCACCCTGAAGCCCATCTAACCTTCCCTCCACAACTGGCGACATCCTGGCAAATCCCCTCTGTAATATTTCGAAAGCAGCCACATCCATCCCATAATGCGGTAACCAGAACTGTATGCAAAAATCCAAATGTGGTTGTACCAGTATTGTTTTTTTAAGTTTCAGCATGATCTCGTGGACCCGAAAATCAATCCCTCGATCAATAACAGCTCACAAACTGTCTGCCTTCTTACTCCCCGATCAAACTTGGCGGTAATTTTCAGGGATCTTAAGTACCTTGTACCAAGATCTCTCTTCTCATCTACACTACCAAGAATCTTACCATTAGCCCAGTACTCTGTATTCCCGTTACTTCTTCCGAAGTGAATCACCTCACACTTTTCCACACTAAACTTCATTTGCCAACAGTCTGCCCAACTATGCAGCTTATCTATATCTCTCTGTAAAATACAACATCCTTCACCGCTATCCACAACAGACCAACCTTCGTGTCATCCGCAAATTTACTAACCCACACTTCGATGCTCTCATTCACGCCATTTATAAAAATGAAAAACAGTGTCCCGAAAACAGATCCTTGCAGAACGCCACTCATAACCAAACTCCAGGATGAATATTTCCCATCAACTGTCACCTTCTGTATGCCTTCAGCTAGCTAATTTCTTATCCAAACTGCTAAATCACCCTCAATCCCATGTCGCCGTATTTGTGCAATAGCCTACAGTGGAAAACTTATCAAACATTTTACTGAAATTCATATCTACGATATCAACTGCTTTACCACCATCCACCTGCTTGATCATCTTCTCAAAGAACTAACTAAAGCTCGTGAGGCACGACTTACCCCTAACAATACCGTGTTAACTATCCCTAATGAACGTATTCATCTCTCGATGATTATAAATCCTGTCTCTAACAACCCTTTCCAAAACTTTGCTGACAACCAAAGTAAGGGTCACTGGTCTATAATTTCCAAGGTTGTCTCGACTCCCCTTTTTGAACAAGGGAACAACATTTGCAATCCTCCAGTCATCTGGCACGAATCCTGGAGACAATGACGTTATAAAAATCAAACCCAAAGGCTAGGCAATCTCCTTCTTGACTTCCCTGAGAATCCAAGGATAAATCCTATCCAGCCCAGGGGACTTATCTATTTTCATAGTTTCCAGAACTGCTAACACCTCCTCCTTATGCACTGCAATCCCATCTGGTCTAGTAGCTTGTATTTCAGTATTATCCTCGCACATATTGTCTTTTCCTAGTGTGAATACTGACGAAACGTGTTCATTTAGAGCTTAATCTATCCCCTCTGACTCCACACACCACTTTGCACTACTATGCTGCATTAGCCCTAATCTTACTCTATTCATTCTTTTCTTCCTGATGATGCTATAGAAATCATTAGGGGGTTCCTTGATCCGCCAATGAATTCTCATGTCCCGTTCTGGTTCGTCTTAGGTCTATCTTTGGATGTAATGCTATCCCTTATCAAAAAATACTCTCCCTGTCCTCTTTTGCTCCATTTTCTTACGATGCCTTTGGGTTCACCTGCTTTCTTTTTTTAACGCTTTGCTTTAGGGAACATCTCTGGGACACCCACACGAACCAACCATACCGCCCTGTGGCCCAACATTTCAACTCCCCCTCCCCCTCAGTCGAGGACATGGAGGTCCTGGGCCTCCTTCACCGCCCCCTCACTCACTACCCGACGCCTGGAGGAAGAACGCATCATCTTCTGCCTCACAACACTTCAATAGCATGACATCAATGTGGACTTCATCAGTTTTCTCATTTCCCCATCCCCCACCACACCCCAGTTCCCAACTTCCAGCTCAGCACCGTCCCTATGACCTGTGCGACCGGCCAATCTTCTTTTCCACCTGTCCACTCCACCCTCCTCTCTGACCTAGCACCTTCATCCCCACCCCCACTCACCTATTGTACTCTAAGCTAGTTTCTCCCCACCCCCACCTTCCTCTCATTTATCTCTCCACCCTTCAGGCACTCTGCCTGTATTCCTGATGAAGAGCTTTTTGCCAGAAACGTCGATTTCACTGCTCCTCGGATGCTGCCTGAACTGCTGTGCTTTTACAGCAAAACGGTATTCCAGAATCTGGTTTCCAGCATATGCAGTCATTGTATTTACCTTTGAGCGCATTGTACACCCTGTCCGAGATATTCTTGATCCTTGCACCGGTGAGGCAACAAGCCATTCGCGCAGTCCCCTGCAGAATGTATGTACCTCTGAATTTAGAGGTTCCTATCACAACCAATTGCTTGGAACCTGTCATTCTACGTTACATTAAAGCCTGCCTTGGTGACAGAAACTTGACTGCTGGTGCTACATTCATCTGAGGTCCATCTCGAGTACATCCCAAACAGCATACTTGTTTGAGATGGGGATAGCCACCAGAAACTCCAGCACTACCTGCCTCTTCTTCCTAACTTGAATAGACGTAACCCATCTACAAGACTGTATCTGCGGATTTTCTCCCTTCCTATAACTGCTATGCTCCTGTAAATTCTTCACTGCCACTAACTGCCGTTGCAACTGATCAAAATAATGTTATTGAATTCATAACCAAACACTCTTACTGCCAACATACTCAACAGTAGCATGGAAACTCTCCCTCACCCCTCAAATCGTAGAGGAAGAGCACATTACTCTCCTAAAGGCAATCTTTGCACCTGAACAATCTATAGGTGCAAGAAATAGCACAGTCTAACTGCTCTAATAAAGCACTGTTCCAGGCACTTCAGTATCAATATTTTGTATTTTTGAATGTAATCAAGAGGCAGAACTCAATAAACACATCATCACAAAGAACCCACTCTGTTCACGATTGCAGACTTCCAAAAAAGGGCAGTAAGGTTCCACTTAAAATATTTTAAAAACTATGCACTTAGCTGCTCCTGTACTGCGAGCTCTCTCTCGCAGGTTCCTTCAAGTTCATCTTGGAATTTGACTGTTGCTTAATTTTTCATAGATGCACTTCGATGTCCAAAGATACTTCCCTGAAACAGCTGTGTAAGCAGTTGTGTCGGTTTCTTTCTCCTTTAATACCTTGAGCACGAGGTTCTTGCCTTTGTCTCTCTGTTTTTTTTTAAGTGTCATTTTTATTCTAATCTTTCTTTTCCCCAAAATTTCCAAAACAATGCAACAGCTTAGAAAACAGTATTTGCTGCTCCTGGAATTTGAGGAAATGACCTGTAATACGTAAATACCTAAAAAAAGGATTAGATCATACAGCAACATTTTTTGCGGTCCTCTGTCTCAGATTACATGAATCATGAGAAAAGTAAACAAAGGAAGTAACTGATATCTGGATCAAGCCGGGGAAACTGAATGGAAACAAAGTATCCCTGGACACACATTTATGATTTAAAAACATATTTTATACAGTATGCTATTTAATCTTTTTAATTGGAAGCTTCTTGTGTTTTTGTAAATTGTCCAGATGTGTGAATCCGAGAGTTCTGTGAGAAAGAGTTTCCGACTCTTGCCTGCAGTGAGCGATGATACATTTACCAGATAGTTTATTTTTGTGTCTGTTTCACTTGCTATGCAGTGATTGTTTGGATGAGTTTTTGTTCTGAGGCATGAATCATTCCTCTGTCGGTTTGGGCTTTGTTGTTTAGCTTTCTATATTCTGCTGCTCATTGCTATCAGCAGTTTACTTTGACTTTGTTCCTCTAGTCTCTTCCATGTTGCTCCTTGGATGGAGTCATTTCTTTCTCATTGGAAAAAACAACAAAATCCTGTTGCTACTCCTCTTTTTCCCTTTCGTTCATTCCTCACGTGGACACCTCCTTCCATTATCTGCTGCATCTCATGTTGGCTCTCAGTCACTTGGATTAATTCATCAATTGAATTGTTTTTATAACTGGAATTTCACGGCATACTTTAACTGGTCTCTAATTTTTTTCTGTGTCACTTAGGTTCCGCAGAACGTATGCAACTTGTTCAAAGAGATAAAAATCATCCACGTAATAACCAACATAGAACATATATAAAATATGCACAAACCAGAGAAGGATAAAATTGGCGGATATGGCAAAGAGCTGAAAATGTGTTGCTGGAAAAGCGCAGCAGGTCAGGCAGCATCCAGGGAACAGGAGAATCGACGTTTCGGGCATAAGCCCTTCTTCAGGATATGGCAAAGAGTAAAATCACAGATTTCTTTCTGCTGTCTATCTCTGGGTCATTCTCTGTTTTTCTCTGACCCCTCAGTCCTTTACGTGCATAAACTGCCTCAAAGATGTGTCTGACGGTCAGAATGTTTTGAGGAAGACAATAAAAATGAATGGGAAAAATGGTGTTAAAAATATTGCAATATATGTAAAACTCACCCAATGTACATTGTCATAATAACTGTCTCTTGTGTAACAGTACCATGGAATGTTTCTAATGATCCTTCCCGATTCAAATTTGAAATAATTGGGAATATTCTTTAAAGAGAAGAAAATGCAGATTGTTGCCAGAACTCTCATTGCTGTTTTCGCTGTGCAATACTGAGATTTTATCTGATGAATACAAATGGCTACAAATCGATCAAATGTAAAAGCAACAGTGAACCAGACAGAACAATCAACAGTAAAGCAGCTCAGGACGTGGAGAACACTACACACAGGATAAATGTCCAGAAAAGACTGCGGATAATAATAGTAAACAAACTCATCAAATATGATATCAAAAATTATGAAGAATAGATCAGACACTGCCATGGCTACGAGATAGTGAGTGGAACTTGTTGAAAGGCCACACTTGCTCCGAGATAAGAATGCAATTGCAACCAGACTAACTGTAAGATGAACGAAAATACAAGAAAATAGATTAGAAAAGATTAATTAAATTTTCTCGATACATGTTGAATTTTAGAACTCAGGTTTCTTTTTGTTCAGTACAATGTCATGAGAACCACGACAGCAGCTTCTCTCAAGTGAAATAACTTGCACTTTCAAAAGACAAACAGAATCACATGGGCAGAACATTAATCTCAGAAACACGACCAGGTACTCAATCCGTCCTTTTGGGGTCGGGTTCGGGGTGGGTCGGGAGAAGGTATTTATTTTGCTTTACAGTTTACTCTGTTTAGCTGTAGTTTCCCATAACAAAACACTCACAAAAAAAAACACACACACCCGGAATCAGGAAAACAACGACTCGGAGACTCTTGATGGGCAACTGTTTCACACAGAACGTGATTTAGTTTTGTAATGAACTGCCGCAAGAATTGACAAATACCGGTACAGATGCAATATTTAAAAGGCATTTGGACAGGAACATGAATAGGAATTGTATAGAGGGCTTTGAATGGCTCAGTGATTCAGTGGTTTTCATTGCTGCCTCACAGTACATGGGAGTCAGGTTAGATTCCAGCCTCACTGCAACTGTCTATGTGGAGTTTACACGTTTTACCCGTGTTTTCCGTCAGTTTCTGCAGGATGCACCAACTTCCTACAAAAGTCCAAAAATGTGCATGTCAGGTGGTATGACTATGCCAAATTATCCTTGGTGTTCAGGGATGTGTAGGTTAGGTGCGTTAGCCATTGGAAATGCAGAGGATAACGGAGGGGCATCGGATGCAGACTTGTTGGACTGAACTGCCTGTTTGCACACGATGTGGATTCTATGAAATGCAGAACTTAGTCGGCATGGACAAGTTGGACTGAAGAGTGCGCTTACATCGTACAACTCTATGATGCTCATCGTACTGCTTACTGCTTTCTTACTGCTTATTCTTACTGCTTAAGCAGATTCTTACTGCTTAAGATTATTATTGCCTAACGTTTGCGGAGTGCGAATGTTATTTATCAATTACCATGCCAAGCTGGATGCTATCATGAAGTTTTGGGACACAAATGTCTTCATTATACAAGGAGTTGCAAACTGTGCTGAACGTGGTGTAATTGTGAGGAAACATCTTCGCTTTGGACATGACAAGTGGAGGGAAGGGTATTGGTGAGGCACCTGCAGAGTTTGGGGCCAAGGACACGACCTTGCAGAATTCGTGCATCAATGTATGACAGCTGAGATGATTGTCATTTTAGTGCCAGAACCATCTTACCTGTAGGCAGTGCAATAATAAAAAGAGTGGTAATCGCATTGACTCCAGTTTCTTCAAGGCTTCCTGTTGTCAGTGTATGTTTATAATTTATACGTTAAGAACGCAGAGATTTTTCTTTTTCAGTTAATCAAAAAAAAACTGAAAATAGGAACATCTGATTAAGGAATAAATATTTTGTAATTACAAGTTAAACAATCCGGAGTTTGTCGCACTTTAGAGTTTAACACATGGTCATGTTAACTGGTCAGAAGCTGTGGAACAAAAATTGGGGTTGTGTGATGAGGTTGGATATCTGGCAGAATCCGAACGTTTATCATTATCACACGAAAAGAAGACAAATGCTCTCTGCTTGGAAAATTAGATTTATGATCTCTGCCAGTAACATGAATTATGTCAACGGCCAGCAGAATCTCACGAATATGCTTGAAGTCAAAAATCTTGTTCACGATTTTCTGTATTAATATACAACATTCTTTATTGTATTCTCTTTCTTTTCTGTAATCCTCTCTAATTCAATTATTTATCACAGCCATAATATAGCAAGTGCTTATGACCATTATTTATTGCATCAGATTTTTTTCCTTTTAAATTTAAAATGCTTTTTAATAATATTGCCTTAAAACTAACTGGTGCAACGTCCTTAACAAAGCCTCTTCCTCTCAAGGAGGACACACATCACAAAGTAATGGACAGTGATCACTTCAAACATCAACTGCGCTTAGATTTTGAATAACCGATTCAAACATTGTTAATCAAAATCTTACCAGATGCAGGTGCGAAATAGTGTCAACAGTTGTTAGTCCAGATCCTTCATGTTTAACGTCTCGACAAAGAAATGTAGTAGCCATGATACAGGTTTGCCCTAACCATGCTGGAATGTCAATCAGTCCAAAAGGTTTTTAAAGTAAACATTATGTGTCCATCGGACAAATGAGTGAATTGACATTGCTGTTCTGTTATTTTCACGATATGCGAATGAGTCACATATACGTACCCCCAATAGAACATTTAACTTTGCAAACTTAGGACTAACTATAGACATCAACGATTGATCTAATTTGCATTCAATTGTATTCACAATCTACAATGACAATTTCATCAGTGAACACATCAGAAATTAGAAATGTTTTATGAAAGAAGCATTCCACGTTTACAGTCAAATTATGGTCCTCGACATGAACGTAGTCAGGTATTCACTTGAATTCGGTTCACCACAAACAGTTACATTCTATATTCATAGATACTCCTACGTACACAAAGCCACTGGGGTAAGTTGTTCCCCTCCAGTTAGTAACCCACACTCAGTCTAATTTTACTTTGAGAGATGCTCCCAGTAACACTTGGACACTGGAGTTACTTGTTCCTCTTTGAATAGGAACCCACATTCCGAATAATTCTAATTGGAAGATGCAGAGATATGTTCAACATGAACGGTTCCAAGACTTACCAGAAACTCCAACAACAGCAATGATGGTGTAGTAAACGTTTTTGATCAGTTGCCTTGGATGATACATTTTATTGTTTGTGGCACTAACTCTCCCTTGCTGCAGCTATGAATCTGTTGGAATTGGAGCATTATTTCGAATTGGAGGTAGCACAGTTTCAGAGACTTCACTTTATATTGTGTGGAATATCCCTTGGGAAATTATGACGACACTTTCAAAGTTTTAATCATTTTCAACAACCAAATTTTCCCAACAGGTTTACTTTAATGATGTTTTTCACTAAGCCAATTTGAATACCCCAATTTCTAAATTAATTGGATCCACTTGGGTCTCAAATGCGAATTGCAGGTTGTCTTCAAACGACAAGACTTGTTTTATTTCTCTCACAATTAGTCCCACAAATATAATTTTTTTGCACTTCTTTTCACCGAGGACACTTGTTGTTGCTGAGGCTATTCGGTCATTCAATGCCTCTCGTTGTAGAGTTCGTTGAGAGGTGTTCCGTTCAACATGGTTATATTATTGCTTTCCTTTTAATTCACTTTTGCAACTCGTTTGGCAAAATCTATCTGTGAATGAATTCTCTGAATCAGAACCAGAAGTTCATAGTAACCATCACAACAGCTTGAACGTACACTAGTTAATACTTCTTCAAAGCGAAGACAAAAATTAGTTAGGTGCAACTTCTGTGAATTGGCCATGCTAAATTGCCCGTAGTTTTAGGTGAAGTGGTAAATGCATTGGAATGGGTTTAGGCGGGTTGCTCTTCGGAGGGTCGGTGTGGACTTGTTGGGCTGTGGGACCTGTTTCCACACTGTGAATTGTCTAATCTAATCTAAAAACAGAAACTAATTCAGAAAGTTAACTTACAAATCATTGAATGATAACATCATATGAGATAGACTTGACTCATCGATCCATCGTGGTTGTAACTCGAAAATTATATTATAAACTACACGAGTCCCATTTCAAAACTTACTCCATTGTCTTGATTGTCATTCAAGTACTTTTTAAAGATTTTGAAGATTCCCAACTCAACCGACCGTCCTCTGGGTATCATCTTCCCTTTGAACCTCGAGCCTTTCAGCTAAAAAATGGGCCACATTGCTCTTGGGTCTTCAGAGAAGGGGAAAAACTGCTTTAGATTCCCCCAATCCATGCCCCTCATAGTCTTATCCTCTTATTTCTACTCGTAAGATCGCAACTCGACCTTATCCAGAATCTGTCTTCACAACTAAACTGCTACTCTCCCAGCAACATTTTCACGAATGTCTTTGTGCACCCTGTCTAATCCAATCACATCCTTCTTATCGTACAGCGACCAGAACTGCACACAAAACTCCAATTGTGACTGAACCAAAGACCTCCAGAGCACCGGCAGGAAATCCCTGCTTGTAAAGATATCGTTTTCTCTGAACCATTAACCACTTCTGCCACATTGAGGGATCTTTATTTCCTCTGAGCTTCCTCGTATCCCACCACTAATTGAGTACTGTCTTGTCTTGTGCCTCCTGGCAAGAAGCATCATCTCACATTTATCAAAGTTAAATTTCATCTACCACTGACATGCCCAACTGACAAATTTGTCTGTTTCTATCTGTAACCTGAGATTATCTTCTTCACTGCCAATCACCCTGTGAATAGTTGTATCATCAAACTTACTTATCATCCCTAAACTTCCTCTCTGTTTATCCCACCAACCAGCCTCACCACTAACACACAGCACATATACTTCATGTGCATGTAAAGTATGCTAACATGTTTCTACTTATTACCTGACTTACTGTGGATGAGTATTTCCCTCTGCTCCTTCACAGTTCCTTCAAACTCAGCAAAAACACAAACCCGCCTCAATGAGAAGCAAAGAAGATGGTCTCATAATTACTCACAAACAGTTCAAATAAACATAGCTGACAGTTAGAAGTAAGTTTGGAGTGCACATAGCAGGACTTAGTCGTAGAAAAGGCCAATATACAATTAATTATGCCAGAAGTTAAAGATGTTAATGTTTATTGGATAGGGGATATAGCAAGTGATATTCAAGACATTTGGGGGATGTGGGAAGCAGAGGTGTTTACGATGTTGACTAAAGCAAGACCACCTAAGTCTGAACTGGACTATGCAGTGATATTTGATGAGTCTCCGGATGAGGTGTTAGAAAGACATTGGGGCTCCACAAAATTTGAGAAGTGAAGCAATGTTCTTAGAGGAGCAGGAAGTGATCCTGCAAATAGAGAAAAATCCATTCCTGCCAGATTGGTAGAGTGAACCAGGCTCTGCACTGCATGTAGCCTTACTGGTAAATAAGGGATGTCAATCTAAAGATTTAGGCCCTCTGGCCAGGCATGTAGAAACAATTAGGGAATGGTATATGCTCACGACAGGGGTTTGGGAATCCAGGGATGGCAGCTATATTAAAACACTAGCGTGCTGCAACTTGACAGGGAATCCAAAGGAAGCCAAGGTAACATCCCAGCGGAGCATACCAGCAACAGTGGGGGAAGATGATCAGTATGGTAATGAGCAATATACATTACCTGGCAATTTGTGGTCGCAACATGATACAGATGGGGGGAGAAAAAAATCAGCTGCACCAGTGGAAATAAGATTGAAAGCAGTTGCTGGGATAGTAGTGACATTTATGACGAATAAAGATATCTCAAGGGTTGGTATACCGTTGGAAATCAGCTCAGAGAATGGGTTTGCCTTCATTCAAAACGTAGTTAATTTGATGCTGCATTCTTTGAAAATCAAACAGAGGTTTGGATGCGTATATCATCCCCCGTCACAGGGTATGGTGGAAAGAATTCATGGGACATTGACAGCCAAATTAAACAAGATCTGCGCAAGCACCAACCTGAATTGGATTGATGTGCTTCGCTGGCTTTACAATCTAACACTACATGAGATGCTCACACCGCTTGAGATGCTCACAGGTAGACCTGTGCCAGTGCCCAGGTGGAGAGGCCCATACAAAGGGCCTAGCTTGGAGCAGTTAAGCTTAGAACTTCAGCAATATATGCAGCGGCAACCTATGATACATGAAACTATCCACCTGCTGGAAATACAAAGGGAACTGACAGCTGTCAACGAGGAAGGACCGAGTAAGCTCGAGGATTGTGTGTATGTGCGGATTTTTCGAAGATGCTGAAATGAGTCGAGGAGAGAGAGAACTTTCTTAGTGATTAAGGCATCATCTACCGCCATCCAGTTGGAAGGACGACACATATGGTACCGCCATAATCATTGTACTAAACCTCTCTCATCAGCATATATTAACTCTAACACTGAGGTAAGTGGAGTTAAGGCTGAAAAACATGGACGCGGGTAGGGCACACAGGAGGCGAGTACGCCTCCATAGGGTTCTGAACAAGGTACAGGTGAAGTTCTTGGGAATCCTGATCATTCCAAAAATGATACTTATGGAGATGTCGAGAACAGTCCTCCTGGCAGCAAGGAAAGGGGAAGACATGGGGGATGTCCCTGATAACCACCTCTCTGATGCCAGGCCTGCATAATCAGACTTGGCGACCATTAACTTGGCAAACCTGGACAGGTAATACCAGGGTTACTTTGCTGCCAAGCATGGGTACACGCCCGTGACAATCACTGGTATCAATGGGCAAACTACACGGTCGTAGTAATGGCTTGGCAGGACTGCTTCTTGTGTACTAAGTTAACCCCCTCATACTATGTTGTCCATATGCCCTTTAACTTGAGCATCTGTACTGAATGGTGTTTGCAGCACAGTAGCTGACCCCTTTACTCTAATGATTCATCAACGTACAGGCAATCCCCTTGCCCCCTTTTGGTGCCTGCTACTTCAGGCCAGTACATTATATCTGCAGGATGACGTGGGCTAGCAGCAACATCAACGGTGGGGTTGATATAGTAACCCATGGTTGACCAGTAAGACTAATTACATGTTTCCCGAGGCTGCTTTCAGGAAAAGGGAAGGGTTGAGTTTTGAAAGCTTTAAGTGAAATGGCTTCACGCTAGTAGGCTACTTTATGGGTCTTTGTGGGAATACAATTCAAATGGATGTGGACACCACATTTGGGGCTGTTTTAAATTCTCAACGAATCCCACTGACAGATAATTACTGGCTGGGAGGTAAGAAGGCAGGATTGCGCATGACGCTGCCCACTGACAGGAGTGGCAGCTTTGCCCGCGTAATGCTCCGACACGAGGTAGTTATATTGCCACATGCAGCTTGACGCTACGTTACAGTCGCCGAACTAAGCGACGGTATGTCCCTGATCCGACAATTCAGATTGCTAATATAGGACAGCCAAGAGGTATTCCTAACGGGTTTAAGGCCCGCAATGAGATTGCCGCGGACTGGGAAGCTCTTATCTCAATGGATTAATTAACTTTATTACAAAAACAGAGATTTATCAATTAAACTGATGATGCCGTTGTGGCCTTCGGAGAACAATTGGATACTACCACTAAAATTACATGACAAAACAGACAGGCCTTAGATTGGATGCAGGAAGAAAAAGGCGGAGTTTGTGTGATGTTTGGGGAACATTGCTCTACCTTTATACCTAACGGCACTCGCCCTGGGGGATCTTTGACTTAAGCAATGAAAAAACTAAACAATCTAAGAAGGGAGATAAAAATAGAAACAATGCAGGGTTTGGTCATCGGGCTTTTGATTGGCTGAATACTATATTAGGGTCTTGAGGAGCATGGTTTGTCAAGATTGGTCTTACTGTAGGTGCGGTTTTGCTTGTTGTTGTCTTCATCTTTTGTTGTGCGCTACATTTTATTAAGTACTTTTTAGTTCGCGACACTGCACGGCAACTTGTGGTCATTTCAGCTACCACAGAAAAAGCTTACTCCTCTGGTGGAACCCCACTGTTCGATGGTTATGATCTAACAACTGCCACAATGCAAGGAATATGTCCACGTGGGGACGTCGATGATACTTCTGAAGAACATGGTGCGGGTCAAAGATTGTGAGAGATCTTGGGTCTTTTTTCCTGTTCCGGTTATTGGAGGGCAGGTTTTTGGCCCAAGGGACCTCAGGAATGGAGGAAGAACCCTTTAGGTTTCAGACTCCGAAAATTATTTTGTCCATGTTGGGATCTATATATCTGGTATTGGGCACAAGAGACGCTAAGCTTATTGTCTTCTTTCCATGGGTGAGACCAGTAGGTCTCAAAAGGAGGAATATGGAAAATAAAGAACATGATAGCATGGGAAGGGTTAAAGCATGAAGACCACTGGCATCTGTATTTTGTGGAAGACAGGGGCAGGATGGGATAACCATCGTGGAACATTCTTACACCAATTAGCAGAGTAAGGTTCAGGCTGAAAGGTCACTATGGCAAGATGAGATAACACAAATAATAAAGCATGTTCCTGTTAAGTGTTATTATGACAGGATTGGGACTATAAATATTTGGGACATGACATTAAAATAGCTAATTAATAGTTACTAGAGTGAGCTTGAGACAGGAGAATATTGTCACAAATGGAATAGCTAAATATCAATCATGACAGGTAAGTCTGCAATTGAAGATCACTGCAGCAGAGTTAACAATAAATATCTAACGGTGACATGAGAATAACATTAACTAGAATGTACAACTTAGGTGATAATGGGAACTAACACCACTGGTTTATTGTGTACCTTGAGTGAGGTACTTGATTAATGCAGTTGGACATACTGATAAGCTAGCAGAAACATGATTAAAAAAATATAAAAATCCACGGAGCCTGAGGTCAGTGGACTTTCGAGAATCAGCTTTCTCGGTGTCACGGTTTTTTGTTTGCAAATAAAAGGCCTACTCCTTGAAGAACTCTCTGCGTCACCTGGTGGTTCTCTATATTTTCTCCACAACAGTGTTCAACAAGGTTCCTCTACTGCTAAGCCACAGACTGTGTAGCAAGGTTAGATCACAGTGAATACAGTCTATTCAACCTCTCCCCATACCTCAAACCGTCCTACCCTGGCAGCATCGTTGGAAATCTTTTCTGAACCCTTTCAAATATTGTTGTCAAACATATCAGTTTCAGAAAAGCGTTTGACAAGTTTCCCCACGGTAGGCTATCACAGAAAATACGGAGGCATGGGATTGAGGGTGATCTAGCGGTTTGGATCATTCATTGGCTGGAAGAAGACAGAGGGTGGTGGTTGATGGGAATTGTTACATCCTGGAGTTCAGTTACTAGAGGTGTACTGCAAGGATCTGTTTTGATGCCCCTGCTGTTTATCAGTTTTATAAATGATGTGGATGAGGGTACAGAAGCCTGGGTTAGTACATTTGCGGATGCCATTAACGTTGGTGGAGGTGCGGATAGTGAAAAATGATGCTGTAGGTTACAGTGAGAAATAGATAAGCTGCAGAGCTGGGCTGACAGGTGACAAGTGGAGGTTAATGCGGAAAACTGAGAGGTGATCCACTTTAGAAGGAGTAACAGAAATACAGAGTACTGAGCTAATGGTAAGATTCTTGGTAGTGTGGATTAGCAGAGAGACCTCAGTGTCCATGTTAGAGCCCTGAAACTTTCAACCCACGTTGAAGGGTTGTTAACATGGAAAAGGTGTGTTAGCTTTTATTAATAGAGGTATTTGAGTTTTGGAGCCATGAGGTCATGTTGCAGCTGTAAAAGAACTCTGGTGTGGCCACACTTGGACTACTGCGCACAGTTCTGCTCACTGCATTATTAGAAGGATGTGGAAGCTTTGCAAATGGTGCAGAGGATATTTATCAGGATTGTGCCTGGTACGGAGGGAAGGTCTTATGAAGATGGCTGATGGACTTAATGCTGTTTTCCTTAGAGAGAAGAAGGTTAAAAGGTGACTTGACAGAGGCACACAAGATGATCAGAGGAATAGATAGGGCAGACAGTGAGAACCGTTTTCCTCAGATGGTAATTGCTCGCATAAGGGGGTATAGTTTAAACTGAGGGGTGATACATATCGGCCAGATATCAGAGATAGATTCTATAATCAGAGAGTAGTAAGGATATGGAATGCCCTGCCTGCATCAGTAGAGGACTCGCCAATTTTAAGTCTGCTCGATGCAGTATTCCGGTACGGAACATTTTCTACACCTGAATGGGTATTCTACATCACACCTTCTGATATTAAACTCAGTATTCTCCACTGCAGCCAGCTTTTCCCGGATTTCCTGGTGTCGGCTCTGATCTGCATCATGTGCAAATATTTTATTGAAAACAAAATACTTGTGAATGTCTGGTTTAGTCCATATGTCCCGAAATGGGGAACTTTGCAAGGCAAGGATGATCTCACAATACCCCGTGTTACTGAAACAGTGATCTAGACATGGGCTGTAGGTGGTGTAGAGAATGATAAAGCCCACTGGCTGGTTATTGTGCTGGATTGTGTTATTCAGCAGAGTTTGGAAAAGCTGAGCCGCGGTGCGGTTGCCCTTGATCTGGGCGGGGTTCAGCAATTTACTTTCTGGGCAACGACTGCCGCTGTTCGGGAACACAGCGAGGTAATTTCCACCTCGGGAGTTCAGGAAAATGTTCACATCGTAGGTAATGAAAGGATGTATTGGTCTGCCAGGGTTAAAGTCTACACGTCTGTTGGTCTTTCTGCACTGGGAAGCAGGTAATGCCACCAGGAAGGAGAAGTGTTCTCTCCCATAATCGGTCGCCTGGTGCCCAGCTGTTATCCGGAACCTGAAAGAGGTAACGTCAGGGTGTGAGTCAAGGTACAGAGTTTGGGTAATACATTCTCTTTGCAGTGTCAGTCGGCACAGTTTGAGATGAGTTACATGGAACAATGCCCATCATATTAAAGAAAACGTGACAACCTGCAATTCACATTTCAAGTTCTTGCATGGGAAGGTCAATGTTGAATTGCTTTGTATCCCTGTCCCAGTGTTGTAGTAAATTCTGGGATCAGTGAGATGTTTAAAGAGAGAATCAGAGTAATTGACACAGATCAGAACAATGTTACTTTTTTTTGTACAAATCCTCCTGCAATGAATCAGAGACTCTCACAAACCTTCTTGATAACTCGCTGTAACTTCATTATAAGTTACTTTGACTGATGCACGACTTGATGCCGCATGATACACGGGATGGTTAGAAATAAATAGAGATGGGGAGAGAAAAAGAGAGAGAGAGAATGAGAGCTACAGGTGCAATCAGTGGGAGCTGGAGGGAGGGAGAATCCTGGAAGAATTGTTAACCAGAAAAATGTTTGGGGCATACAGAGATAAACAGAACAAAAGACTTGCACACTGACAGGAAATGGGAATAATAGCAAAGGCGGCAGAGGGAGACAAAGGGAAACTGAGAGGTGAGTGAGATGATTCCGTAAACATTAAAATGTTGCCTGTGTGAGGGATTTGGACTTTCTCTTCAAAGCTCACTCCGATGGATTTCACTCTCTCCTTTACTTCGGGGTCAGCGGGTGCTATCGAAATCACTGTTCGAGATATGACCCCGGGAAATCTGGAAATAGTTTCCTTGGAAGTCCCTTCCTCTGGGAGTAATGAGAGTCCTGGTTAATAGGTTCAGGCTTATTTCCCACAGATACAGAGCACTCCCTATACTTGCCGTGTCCTTGCCATTTATTACCAGCCTGCTCCAGGCAACCAGGCTCTGATTTGACCTCAGATTGAGCACAGCCTCCAGCTTACAGAGATGGCCATGCAAGATCTGTTTCACTGACACTTACTGATTGACAATGTCACTCAAGACACGGTTATCCAGTACAGCCGCATCTGACATGGGGACTGTGAGCAGCACCAACAGGAACAGGCAGAGTGTCCGCATTTTGAGATTTGTCAGCAACCTTTAACCGTACTGTAGGAAAACAACAGAAAAAAATCTGAAAAGGATGAAAAAAACAACTTGTTCAATTCATACTACATTGGCAAGTGCGTGAAAGATATGCAGGGAGACACATGTCGGCAAACAGAAAATGTGTGTCTATCGTCCTCGGTGGTGCTTGCACAAAAACTAAGCAGAAGTTCTGGTTATCTTCCATGGGTACGATTTGCAGGTGAAGATTGGAGTTTATTCTCGGAGTTTTAGGGTATAGCTAACCCGTACACTATTACACATGGAAGAGGGGTGGGTGGAGCAGATATGGAGGTACAGCGCTGGACAGTGAGCGAGAGGGTGCGCAGGACATTGAACGAGAGGGAGCGCGGGAAAGAGAGAGAGAGGGACAGCGCGGGACAGAGAGAGAGAGGGACAGCGCTGGACAGTGAACGAGAGGGAGCGCGGGACAGTGAGAGAGGGGGACAGCGCGGGACACTGAGCGAGAGACAGCGTGGGACAGCAAGTGAGAGAGAAGGGGACAGTGAGAGAGAGTGCGTGACAGAGAGAGACGGGAGTAGGGAGAGGGGGAGACAGTGAGAGAGACGGAGAGAGCAAGAGAGAGGGGAAGACAGCAAGACAGGGGAGACAGTGTAAGATAGCGCGAGGGAGGGAGGTAGAGATAGAGAAACAGTGAAAAGGACATATAGAAAGAGAGACAGCGGGAGACAGAGCAAGTGCAGGACAGCAAGAGAGAAAAAGAGACTGAAAGCGAGAGAGAGGGACGAACAGCTAGAAAGGGAGGAAGGGACAGTAAGAGAGGGAGGGTGGGACATCCAATGGGAGAGAGAGATAGAGAGACAACCAGAGAGAAAGAGAGACAGTGAGAGAGAGAGAGGGCGAGAGAGAGAGACAGAGGGAGAGAGAGACAGCAGGAGAGAAGAACAGACAGTGTGAGTGAGCCAGAGAGAGATATTGAGAGAAAGAGAGCAATAGCTTTGGGGAAGAGAGTAGTAAAAAAAGAGATAGAGAGACAGAGAGTATGAATGAATGAGTGAGTGAGTGAGTGAGGGAGAAAGTCAGACAGAGAAAGACACAGAGATAGAGAATGGCAGAGACCGGGACCTGGAGAAAGACAGTCATCGAGAGAGATACAGTGGGGTGCAGGGAGCGTCAGTGAAAGAGAGAAAGGTGGGGGAGAGAAAGGGAAAGAGATACAGATAGTGAGAGGTTGATAGATGTAGCCAGACAGAAAGAGACAGTAAAGGAGAGAAAGAATGAGAAATACACGGAGAGAGAGAGATCAGCAGAGAGGGAGACAGTGAGAGAGAGAGACATGGATAGAGACAGTCAGAGAAGTTAAAAAAAACAGAAGGAGAGAGAGAAAAAGTGTGTGTGTGTGAGAGAGACTGGCAGAGGCAGGGGGAATGTCTGAGAGTTATTGAGAGAGTGAAAGATAGTGTCAGAGAGAGAGAGAGACAGCATTAGAGACAAAGCTAGGAAAGGAAGATAGTGAGTGACAGCAAGAGAGAGAGACAGAGAGAGAGAGAAAATGAGAGAGAAAAACACAGAGAACAAGGCAGATGGAGAGACAGAGTGATAATTACAGAGACAGATAAACAGACTGAGTGATGAAAAAAGTGAAAGAACAAGAGAGAGAGTCAGCGTGTGAGAGAGCGAGATAGTGAGAATGACCGAGCAACACAGAGAAGAGAGAGAAGGGGTGAGGGAGATTGTATCAAATGGAGACAGGCAGAGAGAGAGACAGAAAGGATTCACCAACCTGAACCACTGCTTCTCTGAACTAATTACCGACTCTGCCCTTGAGTCCGCAATTGATGTCACTGTCCCTGTTGGCCCACTCCTTCTTTTGATTTGGCCAGACACTTACATATTGCAAAATAACCATCTCGGCCAGACGTACAACAAACATCCAGCCACCTCTTGCGTCAACAGGGATTGAACGCAAAATGCAGGAGATAGTTTCGATTGCAGTTGTATATTCCTTTCCTTCTGAAACACTCGATTTCTATAACCTGGTCCCTGGTTCCAAACTCCCCAGAAAGAAATACGTTTATTCATCGTCCAAACATTCAATGGAAATAATCATGTCTGTGTCAGAAGGCAAGTACTTCATCTGCAGAAATAGTTTTATGCTGATCTCTCCACTGGAAGCATAACCTTCCCTCATAAGATCAGCGATAGTGTATACACTTTACTCAAAGGCACAAGCCAGCTGACATCTGGCAAGTAGACAACCTGACAGTGAAGCAATGCCTCCCCACTGCTCCTGATAATGCGACAGTCTGTATACTCTGTAGTCTGGTTAGCTTCCATTTTAATCAAAGATTTTAATGATTTCATCGTTTGTAACAAATTTGAGTTGCAAACATCAGCAAAAGCCTAAAAAGATCTAATCATGGAATTCAGGGGAAGGTAAAAAATGTTGTTAATTAAAGGAAGAGGTGTACAAAGGCGATAGTGGGTGGTGGGGAGCGTTTTCTGGTGCAGTGGTAAAGTACTAAATGTATAAAATATATATAAACCCCGTGCCTGGAGACTCAGAACAGTTTCTAATTCAGTAAAGGGAGGGACTAACAAAATAATGCATTGTGAGAGAAAACACCATGAAATTAAACTAGTGAGAGATACAAATGTGTTTGCAACAGCTTACTGCACGTAAAGCAATATGTGATCAGGAAAGTCAAATATGTGCCCTCGATTGGCAGCAGAAGAAAAGCTGCAATTGGGACAAAGTAAATAACAAAGAAATAAAGATGATTCTTTGGTCTTTTTCACAGAGACAAAATTTCACTAAGTTTCTCAACAATACAACAGACACAATACCTTCGTCAAATGGTCATTCATGAACAGAAGTAGAACATAGAACATAGAAAAGTACAGCACAGAACAGGCTCTTCAGCCCACGATGTTGTGCTGAGTATTAATCCTAATCTAAAACAAAATAACCTAACCTACACACCCTTCAATTCACTGCTGTCCATGTGCATATCCAGCAGTCACCTAAATGTCCCTAATAACTCTGCTTTCACCACCACCGCTGGCAACGCATTCCATGCATTCACAACTCTCTGCATAAAGAACCTACCTCTGACATCTCCATTATACTTTCCTCCTAACACCTTAAAAGTATGACCACTCGTACCAGTCCATCCTGCCTCGGGAATAGTATCTGACTATCGACTCTATCCATGCCTCTCCTTATCTTGTATATCTCAATTAGCTCACCTCTCTGCCTCGTCCACTCCAGAGAGAAAAATCCGAGCTTAGTCAATCTCTCTTCGGAAGACAAGCCCTCCAGTCCAGGTGCCATCCTGGTAATCCTTCTTTGTACCCTCGCCAAAGCCTCCGCATCTTTCCTATAATAGTGTGACCAGAACTGGAAACAATATTCCAAGTGTGGTCTCACCAGGGTTTTGTAGAACTGCAGCAAAACTTCGCGGCTTTTAAAGTCGATTCCCATTAATGAAAACCAAAACACCATATGTTTTCTTAACAACCCTATCCACTTAGGTGGAAACTTTGAGGGATTTACCCACTTGAACACCAAGATCCCTCTGTTCCTCCACACTGCCAAGAATCCTGTCTTTAATCCTATATTCAGCATAAAGTTCTACCTTCCAAAATGCATCACTTCGCATTCATCCAGGTTGAACTCCATCTGCCATTTCTTAGCCCAGCTCTGCATCCCGTCAATGTCGTGCTGCAGCCTGCAACAGCTCTCGATACTATCAACGGAACCTCCAACCTTTGTGCCATTGGCAAATGTACTAACCCACCTCTCAACCTCCTCATCCAGGTCATTTATAAAAACTACAAAGAGCAGAGGCCAAGAACAGAGCCCTGGGGGAGCCCACTCACCACTGATCTCCAGGAAGCATATCTTCCATCCACAAAAAACTCTCCCAACCTTCTGTCAGCCAAACAATTCTGAATCCAGAGAGCCAAATCTCCCTGTATCCCATAGCTCCTGACTTTATGAATGAGCCTACCGTGGGGAACCATATCAAATGCCTTGTAGTACTGGAGAAAATAATATAATCATGGAATTCAGAAGATCAGCATCTGTGAATCGGCAGATTATTGGTTGGCGTGATGGTGCATAATCTTACATATGTTGCTGGTTATCTTTCCCAATTCTGGAAGCATTGGAATCATTCCTGCCGATTCTATGATGTTGGTATGGCATCAACCCCAGTGAAATATCAGAATGAATTGAAAACGATGATGTAATTGGACGCTTAAAAATAAAATGGTCTGATTGGATGGAGTCAACACTAATTTATCAAGACAAACATTGTTTCACAAGCTCGATAGTGCTCCTTCTTTGGAAGAATTAACTGGCAGAATGCAGACAATGTAAATAGTGAGGGTCTAGTATCCATTATGACAGAGAGCATGTAACTATGGGTAAAAATCTGGTTAGCATTCAGCATAGTTTAATGGCCAGCAAACAAATAATAGGAATACGTAGGCCATTCTCGGGTTAGCTTGCTGTGACCAGAATGTTTCCAAAAGGACCAGCCTTTTCACACCAACCATCCCCAATCAGCATGCATGGTTCGAATTTTGTGACCAAATGTACGATTTACGAGTTAGCTGATGATGTAAAGTGAGAATGCAAGTTTCAAGGTGAGCATAAAAAACCAATACATGATTAATACAACCTAAGTGTGGAGGAATAAAAGTGTGGAAAATGCAAACCAGTAAAGATATTACAGTATAGTGCCAGAAAATAATGTTGTGGTGTTTCAGTGAAGATCTCATTCATTTTGGGGGGGGGGGCGGAGGAGGAAGACAGCACGAAATAATGTATTCCTGCTTCTAATTCCTACCTTTTCGGTGTCGGTGCAGTTATCCAACAAGATTATCCCCACAGCTCATCATGAGCTGAGCACGTTGCATCTCACTTCAAGTAAAAGATTCTTGTGGTGCCTTTTCCGTCAGTGCGTCCGGCATGGTCAGCCCTGTATTGTAGAATCAGACATGGTTAAAACTGGGGCAAATACTAGGAAAGGGTGAACATCATTTTGTGTCTCATTGATTTTACTGCATGATTATTTCACTAACAACTGATTAATGCAGACACAGTCATTGTATGCCATTGTAATACAATTATAAACACGAGAGAGCTTTCACAGAATAGTATGAATTGAAAACTAGGATTCCAATTTCGAAGAAATACATAAATCAACAGAAATGTGGAAGCAACGATCTGGTCAAATTGGAAATTTTGGTCTTGAAGCAATGTTTCCGTGGGTTAGTCTCTAAGAATAAGTACTCATTGAAATGCATATGTCATTGGGCTAATTGGGAAGCATTCCACCAATCTAATTTATGACGGTCCTCTGCAGTTTCGACATTGAAAGCCCATTTCCAATAAATTTGCATTCCTATGGCCCTGCAAATTTATATTCCACATGTACGCATAAAATTAAGTTTTGAAGTCAAAGCAGGATATGATTCTGCTCTGTAAATAAGATGCTTCTGGCGAGAAAAGGTACCCGAGAGATTTGACTTTAACATTTAACAGTGTAAGGTTACACAGGGCCAGAGAAAGTACAATGGATGTCCCTGGATGAACAATTACATACACACGGAGAAAGAAATTACAAGTTGGTGTGTGAGAGCTTCTGCATCAGGGGGTCGTTAACATTTCACATGGTGGGTTCAAAAAACCAAGCAAAAACAAAACACATTTTGCGGACATCATTCTATGCACAAATACCATATACATTTGAATAATAGTTGAACATTTTTGACTAGTTTTTAAGGTTAAATCTATGTCGCTCCGACTTTTGAGGGTCTGAAATCCATGTCCATGAAACTTCAAACCATATCATGAGCAAGAAGACTGATATCTCTGCGGAGTTCCTCAGGTTGTCCTAGACCCAGCCAGCTTCAGCTGCTTCATGAATGAACCTCCCTCAGAAGCTGGGATGTCCAACGACGATATCACAATGCCCAGCATCATTCCGGATTCCTCAAATCGTGAAGTTGCCCATGTTCGTTTGCAAAAAGATCTGGACAATATCCTGGCTTAGATTTAAAAGTCATTTTTAAGATTTACACCAAATAAATATCAGGCAAAATTATCTCCATTATGAAGCAATTTAACCATTGTCCCTTGATATCCAATGGTTTTACCGTCAGTAACACCCTCACTCTCAATATCCCCAATAACCATTTCACCAGAAACTCAACATGATTTGGAAGCTGGGGAACTTGGGGAACTAAATAGTGATGCCTTGAAAGCAATCCATATTACAGAGGAGGTGGTGCTGCAGATCTTAACATTAATAAAGGTAGATATATCCTCAGTACATGATCAGGAATCCAGAATACTGTAGAATATTTATTTCCCACCTTTTATTCATGTTAACCTAGTCTCCCTGGTGATCAGATCCAAGTCATCCACACATGTCAATCTGTCTTATTGCAGATGCTTTGCACATTCAAGTAGAGAAAGTATAATTTACATTTTTATTAAACGTTAAACTTGTCCCTTCCTGTTCCTTTCTGCTTATCATCAGCCACATGATCATGTTATTCCAATGTTTCAATCTTTCTCTGTTTTTGGAAATATCCACCTACCTGACCCCTGCTCCTGCCTCACCTCTGTCAGTTTAAACTGCTATCCATAATCATATTCATATGATTTACCAGGACACTGGGCCCAGCACTGTTCTCGTGGAATCCATCACAATGGGATATATCGCTTTTCCTGAATACTGATGCCAGTCCCCCATGAATAAAAAACGCTTTTTCTGACAGTGTTGTTTGATTCTGAAATCTTCTGGCATGCTTTTGGGATCGACCTGTATCCCTACATGTGGAATATATCACTGCTGCTGCCTTTGTCTGCCACTTTCTGTTGCAGCTGCTCTGAGATCCTGGGCCCACAGAATTCTCTGCTCTCAAGTAAAGAGCAGAAAGATGATGTTGCACAGGCCAGGATTGGAGACTGCCATTTTCTAGATCTTCGTGAGACTCAGTACCATTCCATATTTTTAATCCTCTCAACATCAGTTTAATTTATGAATCTGTCTATTTCTGTGTCTCCGGTAGTTGCTTGGAATTCCTGACTTAACAGAATTCCCAACTCCTGTCTCGTCCAACACCACATGGAAAACAATCAACCAGCCAGATGGATGGAGAGTGAGACCTACAGCCTTCAATAAATCCTGCAGGTAATTTCACTTGTGTTGTACAAAGCGGAGATGAATTAGAGGGTTCAAAGTTGGAGGCCCACAAATGTGAAATAGCCAGAGGGTTTATGTGGGAGCACAAAGGTTCCATTGTCATCCTGCCAAGAGAGGCCTGCTTTCACCACTGTTTTACTGAGATTCACGATGATAGCACAGGCCACAGCTGATGACTGGGATTTTCACATGATGTTTTAATGAAGCTCAATTTAAGAGGTGAAAGCAGGCCTCTTAGGAGAGGCTGATAAAAATGTCTGATATCTTTTCATTGTATTCTGTTTTCTGTCTTCAACACAGTATTTATGTCACGTCTTATGATCCTGTTTCATCTTTCAAACTTTTATAACAGTCCCAATCTCTGTAATCTCCTCCAGCCGTGACTGCTCTCCCTATCTCTGCGACGTGCTCCAGTATCTAAAACATGCCCGATCTTAGCAATCTCATCCTCCAGTCATTGCAGTAGTCTCCAATTGCCTCCAATCTCTGCAAAATCCTACGACCTTCCTCGTGTGTGCAGAGAGTAATACAGTCTCTTGGCTCTTCAGTCCAAACTGGGCCATGCTGACTATGACGCCCACAAAGCTCATTTGAAGTGCCCAAATTTCTCCATATCCCCCTCAACCCTTCCCATCTACGTTCCTTAAAAATGCTTTTTACAAAAATATTGCTATTGTACCCACCTCAACCACGTCCTCTGGCAGCCTCGTCCATATACGCACCACTCTCTGCATGAAAACGTTACCCCACAGGTCCTTCTTCTCTCTTTCAGCTCTCACCCTAAACCAATGCCCTATGGTTTTAAGTTCGCCATCCCTGGGAAAACAACTCATATGCATTCATCCTATCAATGCCCTTCATGATTTTATAGACCTCCATCAGGTCACCCCTCATTCTCTGACATTCCAAGGAATAACGTCCTATACTGGCCAAACTCTCCCTTTCACTGAGGGCTAATTGTCTTGGCAACATCCTCAGATCTTCTTTGCACTCTTACCAGTCTTCCAAGTCATTAGTACAAATAACAAACGTCAAGCATCCCAGCGCTGAACAATGTGGTACACTGCTGGTCGGAGGTTTTGCGTTACTAAGACAACGCTGCATCAACACCCTTTGCCCCGTATTTGTAAGCCAAGTTTTAATCCAGATAGCCAACTTGTTTTGGATCCCTGGGCCCTTTCGTTTTGTACCAGCTTTCCACGTGGGACCTTGTCAAATGTCTTTCTTATGTCCATGTAAACCACATCCACTGCGCGACCCTAATCAATATATTGAGACATGTTTTGAAAAACTCAAATAAGTTAATCTTCCTCCAGTCCTGTAATCCCTCTTTTATTAATTTGCCTCATTCCTACTCCCCTCCCTGCTTCAGTAAATTGTATAATTCCGAAAATACTTCTCTTCGATATAATCTTATCTTCCTGCAATGCTCCATACGACTGTCAACACTCCCAACCCCGAGGAACCTTTGTGACTTGAACATTTTTCATTCATTACAGCATTCCCCATTCACTGTTGCCTACTCCAGCCTCTAACCCTGTCCCTGCCTCTGCAAGCCCATCTCGGATGTACAAACGTCCCTTTGGCTGCAACCTTCCCCATAGTCCCTACAGAATTCTCGATCTGAATAATGTTTTCATATGTCGACAACCCTCTTGATCGCTGTAAACTCTTCCCATCACTACAGCACTGATTAACTCTGTAACCTCTTCCCAACTCTACAAACTTTGCTCTGTCTGTAACCTCCTCTAGTCCATACATACATCCTATCTCTGGAAGCTTCTTCAGTATCTCAAATATTCTGTTTCAGAACAACATTCTCAAGTCGATACATTCATTTCCATCGCTGTAAACATCTCTTCCCTTCACAAACTTCCCTATCCGTGCATTCACCTTCTGTTCCTAACAACTTCCCATTTACTGGTGGTGTGCCACAAAAATCTGTTTTGGGACCATTGCTGTTTGTCACTTTTATAAATGACTTGGACGCAGGCATCGGTGGATGGGTTAGTAAGTTTGCAGATGACACTGAAGTCAGTGGAGTGGTGGACAGTGTGGAAGAATGTTGCAGTTGCAGGGGGACTTGGATATGATGCCGAAGTGGGCTTAGGAGTTGGAAATGCAGTTCAATGCAGATAATTCCGGGATAGTTCAATGCCGGGGCGGTGAGGGGAGAGAGAGCGAGGGGGCAGGGTGGGGGGAGAGTCAGAGATAGAGAGACGGCAAGCGCGCGAGAGAAACAGTGAAAGAGAGCAAGACAGTGATAGAGCGAGCCAGAATGTGTGTGTGTGAGAGAGAAAGAGAGAAAAACGGTGAGAGAGGGATAGAGGAATAGCAATAGATGGTAAAAAGAAATGAAAGAAAGAGAAATACTCAGACAGAGAGAGAGAGAATGGCAAAGGCAGAGACCGAGAGAGATACAGTGGGAGAGGGAGGGACAGTGAAAGCGAAAGGTGCAGAAGAGAGAGGGAAACAGATACAGATAGTGAGCGATAGGTAGAAAGAGATAGTCAAAGAGAAAGAGCCAGTAAAAGAGAAATAAAGGGAGATACATAGAAAGTGTGATAGAGAGACAGTGAGAGAGGGATACTGAGTGAGACAGAGTCAGAGTGGGTAAAAATGCAGGAAGCAGGGATGATAAAGTGAGAAAGAGAGACTGGCAGAGTCAGTGAGAGAGAGAAAAAGGCAGTGTGAGAGAAGCAGTAGTTGAGAGAAAGACAGAAAGCTAGGAGAGAAAAACAGTGAGAGAGAGCAAGATAGAGAAAGAGACACAGAGAGAGTGTGAAAGGGAGAGAGAAACACAGAGAACAAGGCAGAGAGAGACATACAGACAGACAGAATGATGATGAAAGAGACAGACAGACAGTGAGTGATATAAAAAGTGACAGAACAACACAGAGTCAGAGTGTGAGACAGCAAGATAGTGAGAATGGCAAAGCAACACAAAGAAAGAGCGAAAAGGGTTGAGGGCCATTGTATCAAATGGAGACAGGCGCAGAGAGAGAAAAGTTTTACCACCTCTTCTCTGAACTAATTACCGACACTGCCCTTGAGTCCACAATTGATGGCACTGTCCCTGTTGGCTCACTCCTTCTTTTGATTTGGCCACACACTTATATATTGCAAAACAACCATCTCGGCCAGACGAACAACAAACATCCAGCCACCTCTTGCATCAACAGGGATCGAACGCAAAAGGCAGAAAGTGGTTTCAAACACATGTTTATATCTCTCACTAGTTTAATTCCATGTTACTTTCTCTCTCAATGCATTATTTTGTTAGTCCCTGCTTTATGGAATTAGAAAATGTTCCGAGTCCCCAGGCCCGGGGTTTAACGTCAGCTTTATATATATTTTATACATTTAGCACATTACCACTCCACCACAAAACGCTCCCCACAACCCGCCATCAGCTTTGTACACCTCTTCCTTTTATTGACAACACTCTTTACCTTCCCCTGTATTCCACGACTGCATCTCTTTCAGACCTTTGCTCACTATTGGAATTCAAATTTGTTACAAATAATGAAATCTTGAAAATTTGCGATTTAAATGGAGGCTAACCAGTCTCCAGCATATACAGACTGTCGCATTATCAGGGGCGGGGGGAGGCAATGCTTCACTGTCAATTGTCCACTTGCCAGATGTCAGCTGGGCTGTGCCTTTGAGTAAAGTGCACAGTATCGCTGATCTGATGAGGGAAGGTTATGCTCCAGTGGAGAGATCAACATAAAAGTATTTCTTCAGATGAAGTACTTGCCTTCTGACAAGTACTTATACAGAGGCATCTTATTTCCATTGAATGTTTGAACAATGAACAAATGTATTGCTTTAGCGCGGTCTGGAACCAGTTACCAGGATTTAGACATCAAATGGGTCAGAAGGAAAGGAATATACAACTGCAATGTAAATTATCTTTTGCACTTGGCGTTCAAACCTGTTGACACAAGAGCTAGCTGGATGTTTGTGGTTCGCCTGGCCAAGGTCATTGTTTTGCAATATATAAATGTCTGGCGAAATCAAAAGAAGGATTGGGCCAACAGGGACAGTGACATCAATTGAGGGCTCAAGGGCAGAGTCGGTAATTAATTCAGAGAAGAGGTGGTTCAGATTGGTGAAACTTTTCTGTCTCTAGCTCTCTGCCTGTCTCCATTTGATACAAAATCCCTCACCCCTTGTCTCTATTTCTGTGTTGCTCTACCACTCTCACTATCTCGCTCTCACTCTCTCTTGTTCTTTCACTCTTTATATCACTCACTGCCTGTCTGTCTCTGTAATCATCACTGTGTCTGTCTGTCTCTCTGTCTGCCTTTCTCTCTGTGACTTTTCTCTCTCACTTTCACTCTCTCGCTCACACTGTGTCTCTTTCTCTATCTTGTTGTCTCCCACTGTCTTTCTCTCCTAGATCTCTGTCTCTCTAATAGTGTCTCTCTCATACTGTATTTCTCTCTCTCTCTAACTGACTCTGCCAGTCTCTCACTCCTTCTGCTTTTTTTAACCTGCTCTGACTCTGTCTCGCTCAGTGTTTCTCTCTCTTTCTGTTTCACTGACTCTCTATCAATCTCTATGTATCTCTCTTTCTTTCTCTCTTTCACGCTCATTGTCTCTGACTACATCTTTCAATCCATATCTCACTATCTGTATCTCTTTCACTCTCTCAACCCCCCCACCTTTGTCTTTCAATGTCCCACCCTCTCCCACTTTCCCTCCCTCTCCCACTGTCTCTCTCCAGGTCTATGCTTTTGCCATTCGTTCTCACTCTGTCTTTCTCTGTCACACTTTCTCTCTCACTCACTCATTGATTCTCTCTTTCTTTCTATCTTTCTCTGAGTCTTTCTCTTTCTTTCATTTCTCTCTCCCTCTATTACTGTTCCTCTCTCAGTCTCACACACACTGTCTTGCTCTCTTTCGCTGTTTCTCTCATGCTCGCGATCTCTCTCTCTCTCTCTCTCTCTCGCCCCCCCACCCCGCCCCCTTAAGCTCTCTTCCCTCACCACCCCGGCATTGAACTACCTCGGAATTATCTGCATTGAACTGTATTTTCCAACTCCTAAGCCCACTTCGGCAGTTTATCCAAGTCCCCCTGCAACATTCTTCCACACTGTCCACCACTCCACTGACTTTAGTCTCATCTGCAAACTTACTAACCCATCCACCTTTGCCTGCGTCCAAGTCATTTATAAAATTGGCAAACAGCAGTGGTCCCAAAACAGATTCTTGTGGCACACCACTGGTAACTGGGAAGTTTGTAGGAACTGAAGGTGAATACACGGATAGGGAAGTTGGTATTGGCAGAGGTGTTTACAGAGATAGGAATGATTGTATTGACTCGATAAAGGTATTCTGAAACAGAACATTTGAGAGACTGCAAAAGCTTCCAGGGGTAGGATGTGTGAATGGACTAGAGGAGGTTACAGACACAGCAAAGTTTGTAGAGTTGGGAAGAGGTTACAAGAGATAATCAGTGCTGTCGTGATGGGAAGTTTACAGTGATCAAGAGGGTTGTCGAGGCATGACACCATTATTCAGATAACAGCTTTGTAGGGACTGAGGGGAAGGTGGCAGCCAAAGGGAGGTTTGTACAAGCTAGATGCGGTTGAGAGAGACAGGGACAGTTTTAGAGGCTGGTGCAGTTAACAGTGAACGGGGAAATATGTAATGAATGACATATGTTCGAGTCATAAAGGTTTCTCAGGATGGTAAGAGTTTACAGTCATATGGAGCATTGCAAGAACAGAGGTTCATATCGACGAGAAGTATTTTAGGAATTATACAATTTACTGAGGCAGGGAGTGTAGTTGGAAGGAGGCAAAGTGAAAAAGATGGATGACAGGACTGGAGGAAGATTAATTTAATTCAGTTTTTGAAAACATATCGCAACATATTGATTAGGGTAGTGCAGTTGATGTGGTTGACATGAACTTAAGTCAGGCATTTGACAAGGTCCCACATGGAAAGTTGGTACAAAATATTAAGGGCACAGGGATCCAAAACAAGTTGGCAAACTGGATTCGAACTTGGCTCACAAATATGAGACAAAGGATGTTGGTGCAGCGTTGTCTTAGTAACGCAGTCTCTGACCAGCATTGTGCCACATTGTTCAGAGATGGGATGCTTGCTACTTGCTGTTTATATGAATGACTTGGAAGACTGGTAAGAATGCAAAGAAGTTTTGAGGATGGTGTCAGGACAGGTAGGCCTGAGGTATAGGGAGGAATTGGTAAGTATAGGACTTTATCCCTTGAAAATTCAGAGAATGAGGGGTGACCTTACTGAGGTGTATAAAATCATGAGGGGTACAGATAGGATGAATGCATATAGTTGTTTTCCAAGGGATGGGGAACTTAAAGCTAGAGGGCATTGGTTTAAGGTGGGAGGGGAAAGGTTTTCGATGAACCTGAGGGGTAACTTTGTCACACAGACAGCGATGCGTATATGGACTGGGCTGCCAGAGGCAATGGTTGAGGCGGGTACCACAGTAATATTTTTGGAAAATATATTTTTATACGTGCATGGAATGGGAAGAGTTGAGAGGGATACGGAAGAATTGTGGGCACTTAGAATAAGCTTTGAGCGCGTCATAGTCAGCATGGCCTATTTTAGACTGAAGGGCCTGTTTCCACGCTATATTACTCTCTGACTCTGTGTGAATGCAGAAGGTGGAATTAGCAAATTTGCAGAAGACACAAAAATCGGTGATGCTGTTGATAGTGAGGAGGTTAGTCCCAGTCTGATACTGGTCAGTTGGTAAATTGGGCAGGGCATTGGCAAATGGAAATTAAGGACATACACAATGAATGCTCAATTCCTGTGGAGTACTAAGGGGTTGTGGCGTCCAGGTCTATAGATCCATGAAGCGGGTCAGTGCAGGAAGACAGTTTGACAAAGCTGGCGTCTGGGAGGCTTGTCTTCATTATCAAGTGCCGATCGTGTGGTGCTGGAAAAGCACATCAGGTCAGAAAGCATCCGAGGAGCAGGAGAGTCGACGTTTCGAGCATGAGCACTATGTCAGGAATGAATGAGTAAGGAAGTTTTCTTCAAAAATTGGTGAGACAACATCGGGAGTACTGTGCCCAGATCTGTTTGCCTCACTGTCAGAAAATCATGATTGTATTGGAGAGAGTGAAAAAGAGATTCATTGGGATGTGACCTTTGATGAAAGGTTTCAGTTATGAGGGGTGACTGACAGGCTGAGATTCTTTTGCTGGCGTAGAGGAGGCTGAGAGAGGGATCTGATTGATGTTTCCAAACCTATGAGACCTACAGACAGAGTAGATCATGAGAATCTCTTCCCCATTGGATACTGTCATACACAAGAAGGCATAAGATTAAGGTGAGGAGCAGGTAGGTTGGAGGAGTTTTTGAGAAGTACTTTTTTCACTCAGAGGATAGTAGATAGATGGAACGTGTTGCCTGAGAGGGTGGTGAAGGCAGACACGCTTACAGCATTAAAGAAGCATCTGGATGCGTAATTAAAATGCCAGAATTAAGCAGCTTATGCACCAAGTGCAGGAAATGAGGTAAGTGTAGTTTGCTGCTGATTGTCTGCAGATACATCATGGGTTGAAGGACCTGTTTCTATGCAGTATGGCAATTAGATACAACGGTACAGACTGGATAAGGTGACAGAGTTCACAAAGGTTGCAGGAACAGGAGGAGGAAGCAGACATAGTATGTAGCGTAGAAAGAGGTTTATAAATTAGTGTTTATTGGAAGGAAGGAAGAAGGTTACAACAATAGGAAGGTTGCAGGCGATTACAGAGATAGGGATGGTTGTCAAGACTGGATGAGGTTCATGACATGGAGGGCTGTAGACAATGGAGGACTGAAGGAGGTGACAAATAGAGCTGTAGGGACTGGAGGTGATTACAGCAATTAAGAGAACGTTCCAGGAACATGGATAGTTTTTGAGGCTGCAGGAGATTACAGCGTGAGGAAGGCTAGTCATGATGGAGGAACTAGAAATAGGGAACACTATAGCAACGGGAGGAGGTTGTTAGATAGAGAACATTGTAGAGACTGAATGAGGTGACAGGCATGGTGAGGGTCAAAGTCGTTTCAGGAGGTCACATGAATAGTGAATGTAGTACAGACTGGAACAAGTTACACATGGAGGGAAGGATGTTTGTGTTTTAAGAACTTTCAGCCATTCGGGAGGTTTGTATTAATGGTAGGAGATTACAGAAGTAGTGAGTTGCTGTAGGATGGGAGGAAGGCGTGTTTCAGAGACTGGAGGAGGGTGCTCAGATGAGGAGGGTTGTCGGAGGTTGCAGAGACTGGAGGAGATGGGGAAGATAGTTACTATTGCATTGACTGGAAGATGAGATTGCTGACATAGGGCACGTTTTAGAGATTGGTGCAAGGTACAGAGATAGGGAGAGTAGTCGGGTTTGGAGGAGGTGACAGAGATTGGGGCTGTTCTCGAAGTTTGAAAGATGAAACACACAGGATTATAAGACATGACATAAATACCGGGTTGAAGACAGAGAACAGAATAGAATAAAAAGATAGCAAACTTTATTATCAGCCTCTCCTAAGAGGCCTGCTTTCACCGGTTGAACGTAGCTTCATTAAAACAGCCTGTGAACATCCCAGTCATCAATTGTGGCATGTGCTGTCTTAGTGCATCTCAGTAAAGCAGTGGTGAAAGCAGGCCTCTCTTGACAGGATGACAGTGGAGCCTTTGTGCTCCAACTTCAGCCCTCGAGCAGTGTCACATTTGTGGGCCTACAGCTTTGAGCCCTCTAATTCATCTCCACTTTATCCAACACAAGTGAAGTTACCTGTAGAATTTATTGAAGGCTGCAGATCTTACTCTCCTTCATCTTTCTGGCAGGTTGATTGCCTTTAATGTGGTGTTGGGTGAGACAAGAGTTGGAAATTCTGCTAAGTCAGAAATTCCGAGCAGCTACAGGAGACGCAGAAATAGACAGATTCAGAAGTTAAACTGAGGTTGTGAGGATTACACTGATAATAAAATGGTACTGAGTTTCATGCAGATCCGGAAAATCCCAATCTCCATTCCTGGCCTGTGCTGCTTCATCTTTCTGCTCTTCTCTCAAGAGTGGAAAATTATGCGGGCCCAGGATCTCACAGCAGCTGCAACAGAAATTGGCAGACTGAGGCAGTAGCTCAGATTAGAGTGGTGGTGGAAAAGCACAGCAGGTCAGGCAGCATCCGAGGAGCAGGAGCACATGCCCGAAATGTCGGTTTTTCTGCTCCTCGGATGCTGCCTGACCTCCTGTACTTTTCCCGCACCACCATAATTTTGACTCTCATCTCCAGCACGCAGCAGCTGCACCCACACAGTGATGGATACCACATGCAGAATTGCTGAGTGATCCCAAAAGCTTGAAGGAAGATTTCGGAATCAACAACACTGTCAGAAGTGGTTTTGATTCATAGGGAGGTCTGGGATCAGGATTCAGGAAAAGCGAGATATCCCATTGTGAATGATTCCACGAGAACAGTGCTGGGATCAGTGTCCTGGCCAATCATATGAATACGATTATGGATAGAGGTGATACAGGAGCAGGGTGTCAGGTCAGTGGATATTTCCGAAGACAAAGAGAAAGATTCAAATATGGGAATAACATGATCATGTGGCTGAAGCTAAGCAGAAAGGAACGGGAAGTACAAGTTAAACTTTTGATAAGAGTAAAAATTATACTTTCTCTACTTGAATGTGCAAAGTATCTGCAATAAGACAGCTGGACATGAGTGAATGACTGATCTGATCACCAGGGAGACTTGATTAACGTGAACAAAAGGTGGGACATAAATATTCTGGAGTATTCATTTTGCAAACAGATAGGTAGAATGGGAATACAGCTAGGAGGATTATTTTATTTAGAAATAACAAAAGCAAGACAGACATATTATTTATCTTCAGGTTATGAAATAAAGCCAGTAGAAAAGCAATTTGGAAGTGCGATGCGCCAGGAATTGCAAAGGGAAGAACAGTTTAGCGCCTGCCTAATAGCACTGCATTAAACAGAAACTTATTGGGTTTGTTAAAAGACAAGGAAGCGATTTTGGGGCACTTCAAAATTCATGTAGTCTGGGTCAGTCACATTGGCAAGAGTGATCCCGAAGTGGGGTTTGTAGAATGTTTTTGTCAGTGTTTGTTGGTACAATAACGTTGTTCACTGACTGGGGATGTACATGTTTCAGATCCAGCATTGCATCATGAAGCTGAGGAAATGAGTCATGTCACAGTAAGAGATCCTCCAGGAAATTGGGAATAAGATGGAATTCAGAGGGATGACGAAGTTTTAAAGTGATCCCCACAAAGGACAAACAATTACTGGGAACCAGAAGCAGATTGCCATGAGTTGAATCTGAGAGGGAGCATTGCCTGAGATAAACAGGGAAACAGTGACTTGTCTGACTGCAAATGATCAGGGATAAACACGGGAAGGAACAGCCTCAAATACACAACAAAAAGGCATATTCTTTAGCTCTGGGCCCTCTGGTCTGTTCCCCTCAGGTCTACACCAAAAACCCCAGCATTTTCCAGCATTTCCTTCCAGTTCTGAATAAGAGTTAGATCAGACGCCAGACATTAACTGTTTCTCTCTCCACACGACCTGCCTCAGCAACTCAGTTCCCGCAGCACACTCTGGGTGGACTACATTACCCATGCTCTTCTGGTAGACTGCGCCTGCGCAGTAAGGTCTGGTGTGCTTGGTGTCGTGGAGGATCGGGCCGCGGAGCCTATTGGGAATTGTAGTTCTGACGGGCGCACACGCATTTTGCTGCGGTTGGTGGCTAACGGCGTGGAGTTCGAATGTGTGCGCGCGGGATTCCCCCCGAGCCGCGGTGACGTGGAGCGCGCTCCTGTAGATAGCCAGTGGGGAGGGGTGGGGTTTATAGACCCAGAGACCTCCCCCAATAAACAGCCTCCCTCCCAAACCTGGGGGTATGGGAGAACAGGGGAATGGCACAGATATTACATCAATGTTTTCTCTAATTTCTGGGTGGAATGTAAAAAGAAAATTACTAATTACAGGAATCAAAGGCCCTCAGAACTATAGACGAATAAGCCTAACGTCTATGGTGGGTGAATTACTTGAAAGGATTGTGAGGGATAAGATGTACATGCATTTGAAAAGATAGGGTTTGATTAGGAACAGTCAGCATGGCTTTTTGGATGCGAGATCATGCCTCACAAATTTGTTGGAGCTCTTTGATGAAGTGACTAGCAAAGTTGAGAAGGGCAGGGCCGCAGACGTCGTCTGGATGGAGTTTGTGGAACGTTTTTGTCAGTGTTTGTTGGAACAACAACATTGGTCACTGACTGGGGATGTACCTGTTTCAGATCCAGCATTGCATCATGACGCTGAGTAAATGAGTCATGCCACAGTAAGAGATCCTCCAGGAAATTGGGAATAAAATGGAATTCAAAGGGATGAAGTAGTTTTGAAATGATCCCCACAAAGGACAAACAATTACTGGGAAACAGAAATAGAGCCTTACGGCCTTGGATAAGGTTGCGCATGGTAGGGTGTTCTGGAAGGTTGGACCTCATGGAATCCCAGGCAAGCTGGAAAATTGGATACACAATTGGCTTGACAGTAGGAAGCAGAGGGTAATAGTCAAAGGATACTCGTCTGATTGCAGGCCTGTGACTATTGGAGTCCCTCAGGCGTGGTTGCTGGTCCCATTGCTAATTGTTATCTATATCAGTGATTTGGATGAGACTGTATAAGGCATGAGTAATCAGTTTTGCTGATGACACTGAAATAGGGTGGTATCGGATACAGTGAGGAAGATTATAGAAAATACAACAGGCCCTTGATCAGCTGGGGAAGGGAGCAGACAAATGGCAAATAGAGTTTAATATACATGATTAAATCCCCAGGGCCCAATCAGGTGTAAAATGTGTTGCTGGAAAAGCGCAGCAGGTCAGGCAACATCCAAGAAGAAGCAGAATCGACGTTTCAGGGACAAGCCCTTCCTCAGGAAGGCGTATGCCGGAAACGTCGATTCTCCTGCTCCTTGGATGCTGCCTGACCTGCTGCGCTTTTCCAGCAACACATTTTTCAGCTCTGATCTCCAGCGTCTGCAGTCCTCACTTTCTCCTGCCGGTGCATGTCCCCAGCTGGAAGCATTGAGGCAGAGATATCCTGAAGAAACCACACCGTGAGGCCGGGCCCCTGTGTGTCGTGACCCTCTGACCGCACAATGAGAGATGGCCCTCCCTTAGCTCGAGTGGAGACTGGGAAATGGTCAATAGAATTTCAACCTTGAGCACAGCCGGTTGAAAGATGTGCAGGTGGGGTGCAGAATCAACCAAAAATGTTCATGTGATGACCGCAGTGATGCTTATAACTTCCAAGATTGACACGGACCCCTCAGTCTGGATCGGAGTGAGTTCAAGACTCTCTTCTTTCACCATTTGGAGTGAACTAATTTCCCCACAATATGAAACACGCTGAAGATTAAACACAAACTAAACAGATGGAAATATGATGTAAATATCGGGAAGACTGGTGTTAGCATTCAATAATAAATATAGAAACGTATTGAAACTAATCGATGTTGTATATCTAATACTAAAGCAGCTCATAAACACTCACTTGATCCATTGCAGATGCTGCAGTTTGTACACGTTGGAGCAATGAGGGGACAGAATTGTTGGTTAAGATGTTTAATGAGATAGACAACTCCATCAGTGACTGGTTTGTTCTGACAGTGAGGGTAAGATCCTCAGCACAAAACACTGAGAAGGCAGCAGTACGGAGCCTGGGGGAGACAAAAAGAACAAGAACCAAAGTTTATCAACAGCAGTATTTCTGACACAGACGTAGCTGTACAATATGGGATATTCTGTTCCAGTAAACTGAAGACAGGAAGCAGGTGGAATGTTCCTAGGTCCTGAATGACATAGATGCCAATGAGAAGCCTGGGAGCATCCCATCAGAACTCAAGCAGTGCCTTCCCTGACATCGAGAGCAATAAATCACAATTGCCAATTGAGGTTTTTCTCATTTTTTCCATTCATGAGAATCGGTCATCGCTGGCTGGGCCAACATTTATTGCTCATTCCTACTTGCCAAATTCAAAAGGTGGGATCAGCTTCTTGAACCGCTGCTGTCTAACTGTCCATTGTGGGTTGACCCACAATGCCTTAGGGAGGAAACTCCAGTATTCTGACTCAATGACAGTGATAATTCCAACTCAGGATGGTGAATGGTTTGGCCGGAAACTTGCAGAGGTGGTGCTCCTATGTAGCTGCAGCACTTCTCCTTCTAGATGGAAGTGGTTATGGATTGAGAAGGTACTGATGAAGGATCTTTGATGAATTTCTGCGGTGCACCTTGTATATAATACACACTGCTGCTACCGAGCATTGGTGATAGAGGGACTGGGGATGCTTGTAGGTGTCAATCAAGTGCACAAGGATATAGAAACATGTACTGAGATTGATATTTAGCCCTCAGTCTCACTTACAGAAAGTGCTTTAGTTCTCTATCCTCAAAATGTTAAAATCAAGATGAGTTAATATTTGATTAAATGCAGAAAATTTCAACATTACCAACAGGAAAGAACTTAGAAATGTCAACATTGAAGTCCAAGTCAATGTAAGGAAGGTTAAATCAATACCTTTCTTAAATCTCAACAGATTGAATTCAGGGGAATATTTGAATTTTCTTGAGTATTCTGTGCATAGTGAATGTAACCAGTTCTAAAATTAAGTAGATAACATAAAGTATTTGCAGAACTTCGAGCATCCATTAACTCAGGGTACATTGGGTGAAAATGTTCCCATTGGTGAAAGAATTGGGAACCAGAAAGCATTTTATTTCAGGTAATTGGTTAGCGAAGCAATAGCAACACGAGGAATTTATTTCCTGCATTAAATGGTTAGGATCTGGAATGTTCTGCCTGAGAGTGTATTGAGGTAGATTCAAATCAGGCATCCGAGACGACAATGGATTCTTTTCTGAAAAGCGAGACAGGGGACAAATAAAACAATGCAGGTGTTTGTGAGGAAAGCCAGCACAAATTCTGAATGGCATCATTTTTTACAGTAATCTCTCAATGGTTATATTAGTAACAGGTTCAATGATGCAAATGATATGGCTCAAATATTAATCTCCAGTTGTAGATAAATAGTTGTTATGAATGAACGTCCAGTACTTCTTTCCCTCCTCCCCCCACCCCACAACCCACCCCCCCCCCCCCCCCACCACCACCCCAAACACCACCACCATGTCTGTATTTTTCCGTTTGGGGTCAATAGTTCCACTCCTGAATTCCCTGTTTATTATTGTTCAGCGTCAGGAATGTCAGTGACTGATTTGTAGTGAGAGCGGAAACAAGGCCATGAGCACCAGAATATGAGAGGCAAGCATTTGTCGGGTTTTAACTTAGAGATGGAGACGGGTGGGGGGGGGGGGGGGTTGGAAAATTGAAATTAAAGTGAAGCAGACGTGAAATTTGACATGAGCGCTCATTTGGAAGGGAAACAATATATCAGTATTATTTAAATAGGGAAAAGGTGCAGAAAGCTGCAACACAAAAACTGAGGGGAACCTGTGCAGGAAACACAAAGCTAGCAGACAGGGTGCAGTAGATAATGCTAATGGAATGTTTGATCTAATTTCAAGTTGGTTGGAGGACAAGAGTCAGGACGTCTTGCTGCAGCCGCACAAGATGCTGGTGAGACCACATCGGGAGTGCTGTGAGCAGCTTTGCTTCCTTTATTTTGGGAAATGTTTCATTTCATTGGATGCAGTTCAGAGAAGATTCACTTGGATGATCTGTAGTATGGAGAGATTGCCTTAGGAACAAAGGTTTAACAGGCTGGGACACTACTTGCTGCAGTTTAGATAAATGAGAGGTGATCTCATTGAAACATTCAGGATTCTTAACGGGCCTGACAGGGTGCATACTGAGAGGAGGTTTCTCCTCATGGGAAAGTCTAGAACCAGAGGACATAGATTTATATTAGTGCCCTTTTTTCTCAGACAGAGATGAGGAGAATTTTCCTGTCTGAGGGTTGTCTTTGGAATTCCATGCCATAGAGAGCTGTGGGGCAGAATTATTGAGTCAGCCAGCATGGAAACAGACACTTCAGTCCTATCAGTCCATGCCAAACACAATCCCAAACTAAACTAGCCCACCGTCATGCTCCTGGCCCATATCCCTCCAAGCCTTTCCTATTCATCTACCCATCCAAATGTTTTTTTAAACATTGCAATTGTAACCACATCCACCACTTCTTCAGGAAATAAATTCCACATCGGAACCAACCTCTGTGGGAAAATATCGCTCTTAAGTCTTGATAAAATCTCTCTTCTTACCTTAAAAATATGCTCCCGAGTCTCGAGATCCCCCATCCTCGGAAAGAAAACCCGACAAATTAACGCATTATTTCATAAACTTCTATCAGGTCACTTCTCAAGCTCCTGTGATCCAGTGGAAAACATCCCAACCTATCCAGCCTTTCTTTATAACTCAAACCTCCCATACTTTGCAGCATCCTGGAACATCTCATCTTAACCCTCTCTAGCTTAATAATATCCTTCCTATAACTGGGCGACCAGAACCGGACCCAGTATTCCCGAAGAGGCCTCATCAATGTTCTGGACAACGTTACATGACTTTCGAACTCCTCGACTCAAAAGGCTGAGCAATTAAGGCAAGCCTGCGAAACGCATTTCCTAACATCCTATGTGATGTAAACTTCGAAGCTTTATGTACATGCACCCCTTGGTCCCTGTGTTCTGCAATACTATCCAAGGCCCTGTATTTCATTCTAATCCCACCCCTTGTTTGGTGTACCAAAATGCAATACCTTGCAATAATCCAGATTGAACTCCATTTGCTATTTTCAGACCATTGACACATTTGATCAACATCCCTTTGTAATCTAACAAATCCTTCTTCACTGCTATTATGCCACCAATTTTAGTGTCACCCTGCAACTTACTAACTGTCCCCTTTTGTGTATTTAAGGCTGAGATAAATAGGTTCTTGATCAGTCGGGGAATTATGGGGAAAGGGCAGAAAAGTGGAAATGCTGGATCAGCCATGATCCTATTGAATGGCAGAGGAGGCTCAAGGGGCTGAATGGCCGACTACTTAGCTCGGTAGGCATGTTCACGTTGTGCAGAACATTGATGAGGCGTCTCTTGGAATACTGTGTCCGGTTCTGGCCGCCCAGTTATAGGAAGGATATTATGAAGCTGGAGTGGGTTCAGGGGAGATTTACCAGGATTCTGCATAGTATGGAAGGTTTAAGTTATAAAGAAAGGATAGATAGGCTGGATTTATTTCCACTGGATCATAGGAGGTTGAGACGAGACCCGCTCGTAGCTTATAAAATAATGAGTTACATATTTCTGATGGACTTATGTGTTAATAACGTACAATGTGATACAATGTATAATGCGTTACAACACTATCACTGATTACAATAATATACAGCGTTACTTTATTATGGAATATTTAAAATATTTTAATTACTGTTACTGACATGAATACCATGGAATTCATGAAAGCTCTGTTACTTGTAACGTACTGCTGATTAAAAGTTCTATTACACATTAACAATAATGTACAAAACCTTTATTGTTGACAGTTTTGCTGATACAAATTGTCATAGTGTTTAATGCCACTGCTACTTTTGGTGGTTAAGTACTTACTTTCAAATTATACAATCACTATTACAAATAGTGGGCAGTTTAACTAATAAGTCATTACTAGTATGAAAAATAATGTCGTGCTGTTAATGAAATAGCAACTGTCAGTCGTCATCACAGTGCCAGATAACCACACTCTCTCACAATCTGGCACTTACTTCAGAATCTATATTTTACGGTTTGGAATCCCCACAGCCACAGATAGTTGTTTTACTCTCAAATGACACAATTTATCACCATATTGGGTCAGATCCATCACTGTGCAATGTGCACTGAGAGCAGAGATGAGATCAGAGGTCCAACAATCTGATACTGTCACCATTCATGCCAGAAATTGGATCAAACAAGGGAAATAATGGGAAGCAGTAAATATAGCATGGGTAAAATTCAGTATGGACGAGTATGCTGCAGCTATGTACAGTATTTACAGTATAAAGAACTATGCTACTGATAGAAGTATATTTGTACGATCAATTCTAACAAAAGTGAACCATATTTAACAATACCAATACTATACAAGTTTTACCAATTGTAATATAGCGTATTTTTCATTCTCACTGAATAGTGTGAATAAAGTGTTAATGATATTAATAACATGCAGTGCTTTTTAATTGTTACCGATACAGTACATTGTCAGACAATGTCAAATACAATGCCACAAAGCCTGGTACTTGCTGCAGTGTGTGTATTTTATGGTTTGTGCTCCTCAGACATTGACAGTCCTTTCACTGGTACTGATACAGAATACAGGAGATTGCTCGGTTCTTCCGTACCTTGTGCAGCCGGATGTTAGTTTCAATCAATTCAGAGTTTGATTACTGGGTGGGCCTGCAAGAGCTGGCAAATATGATGCCATCTGTTTTACCTCTCCACTCTTGTTCAATTTCACTTCGACTGTTTGGTATTCATGTCATTTCTGATACGCTTAAACTTGCACACTTTTTATTAAGTGTACAGTGTCAGTCATCTCGTCATTATAAACGTGTCGCATTCTGCTACTTACTCCAGTCCCTGTATTGCGCAGTTTGGTTTCCTCGGATCTACAGATTCAATTTTATTCATAAATCTCCCGGGTCATTGCTCTGGAAACTAAACAAAAGTAGCGAGAAACGCATTTAGTCAAACCGAAATTTATGCAAAATGTGTGTCTCGAATATTGCAAGAAACATGAAAAATTCAAATGTGAGCTTCTTTGATGTAAAAATACAATCCAACAGGACAAATTGGAAGGTTCTACTGCAATTAATAAATGGCAAGTAAAATGATATTTGACTAAAGACCCATTACTGGAGATATACCTCACCCAATTTCAATTTCAATGGTATTTCCGTTTCCCAAGGCAATGGAACAGAGGAACAAGAACAAAGTGAACTGGCTATCAATTCACTATCACTGGTCTTATGCTGTTGTGAGGTCTGATATCACGCATAATCACAGAAGTGCAGAAAGAGACCATTTGGCCCGTTGTGCCTGCACTGCCTTCTAAATGAGCATCATTGCTAATGTTAATCTCTTGCTTTTCTCTCCCCATATCATTTCACATCATTTTTCTCCAAGTGATCATGCAATGCCTTGTTGAATGCCTCGATTGAACCTGCCTCCACCATATTCCCAGACATCACATTCCATACACCAAATATTTGCTAAGTGAAGAACTTTTACATCACTTCACCTTTGCTTCTTTTGCAAATGACCTCTTTTGGCATTTATTAAATACCTCGATCTTCTGCAAAGCAATGTCTTTTCAGCCTGGTTTCTTGATAAGTGAGAAGTGTAGCATCCCTTGGATATCTTCGTTGATATGCTGTGAGCTCAAAGGAAGCAGAAGACTGAACTCGATCTGCTGTGTGGCGTGTGGGTGTGTGCGTACCTTATTGAAACATTGTATCTGATCTTGACTGTGATAGGTCCCCAGCCATGGGTACGTGTATGCATCCCAGTTGTGCCTGTCTATTTGCCGGTCATATCAAACATTCCTGCTTCAGCATTTTCACAGGTATTGTACCCGAACTCTTCCACGGTTACATCGATGGCTGCATCTATACAGCGTCTTACACTCAGGCTGACCTAGAACAGAACATCGACTTCACCCACAACTTCCACACCGCTATGAAATTCACTTGATCATTCTCACAGCCCTCCTACAACTTCCACGACCATCCCATTTCCATCTCCAGTGACAGAATTCAAACGGACGTCTACTATAGATACCCATAACTACCTGAACTGCATCTCCACCCACCCCGTATTCTGCAATAACTCCATCCCAATCTCACAATTGCTCCAAGTCCGCTGCATTTGCTTGGATGCAGACACATCCCAATCGCAAGCATCCCAGGTGTCGACCTGTTTTGAATATCCATACAGCCCTCCACCGCACCTCCTCCTTTCCCGTACCACCACTCTGAACACACTCCCTCCATCCACAATAAGAAAAGAGTGTCCTATGTCGTCCTACCACCCCACCAGTCTCCGCCTGCAATGCATTATCCTCAAACACGACCACGAATCCAAACAAACCTCACAGTCAGGAACATCCTCCTGTCCCCACCCGTGTCAAGTTTCTGCAAGACCCGTTCCCTCCATCATTCCTTCGTTAACTGCACCTTCTCTCCCCCGCTGAACCCTCAGGTAACGTGCCCTGCAACCAGGAAAATGCAAACAAATGCAAGTATGCCACCTACATCACCTCCCTCCAGGGCTCCAAACATACCTTACAGATGAGACAAAAAATATTCTGCTTCTCTTCCAACTTAGGATAATGCATCAGAAGCTCACAATGAGGTCCTCTCGACATCGGGGAGACAGAGTCTAAACTTAGGGAACAGCACACCGAATTTCACAGGATGGTCCGCAGCGGACGATCGGACTTCCCAGTCTCTGCCCATTTCAATTCCCCAGCCTTTGACTTTCCAACATGCCCATCTTTGGCCTATTCCATGTCCAAAACAAACCGCAGCGGCAATTGGAGAATCAACACTTTATCTTAAGGTTAGGCACTCTACAGGTCGGAGGATTCAACACTGAGTTTGACAATTCCAACTAATCTCACTCCCAATCTCCCGACTCCCCTCCCAGCCCCTTCTCCTGACTGCCACTTCTCGCTGTCAACAACTGGATTCATTCATCCCATTGACTAAACAGGTCACTTTACCTTCCATCATGTATCCTCACTTCACCACTCTGACCCTGGCTACCCCTTCAGCTGCAGCTACCCCATACCACACCCAGTCCTGAACAATGGTGAACCTGAAATGTCGACTTCTCCACCTCCTGATGCTGCCTGGCTTGCTGTGTTCGTTCAGACTCCTGCCTGTCTAATTTGAATTCCAGCATCTGCAGTTCATTCGTCTCTTGACTGTAATGACCAGACATTGGACCTGGAAATGAGGAGAGAGAAATTTGCTGGAACACACTGCATCTCAGACTTTATAAGTAGGAGGAATTTCACTGAAATAAACGTTCAGTATCATGTCTTTGGCACTGATTTTAAATTTCTAGCAATTTCGCATTCACATGACCGACCCACCAGAAAACACAGAAAGTTACACTCAGAATGGAGGTGTCTGTGACTCTTCAACATGGATGCTATACTGTCAAATGCCTGAGGTCATCAGGTCAATGGAAAAGAATCCAAACTATTTTATTGCCATCAATTGCTGACTCCTTCATTCATCTGTCTCCTTGGTAGTTCTGTCGGGATCAATGTCAGTGTTCCTGTTCTGTCTGCTATATGTAATCAACTTCTACTTAGATGTCTAAGAGTTGATAAGTAAGGTTGCGCATGATGAAACCTTTTATGCGGTGGTAAATAATGAGGAGAATAACTAGAGGTCACAATAGGACATAGAGATTTGTCATAAGGGCTGTATCATTAAAAATAAAATTCAAGCAGAATAAGTGTGACGTGTTGTATCTGGGCAGACATACAATGCAAGTGAATACGGTGGCACAGTGGTTAGCACTGCTGCCTCACAGCACCAGAGACCCGGGTTCAATTCCCGACTCAGGCGACTGACTGTGTGGAGTTTTCACGTTCTCCCCGTGTCTGCGTGGGTTTCCTCCGGGTGCTCCGGTTTCCTCCCACCATCCAAAGATGTGCAGGGTCAGGTGAATTGACCATACTAAATTGATTGTAGTGTTAGGTAAGGGGTAAATGTAGGGGTATGGGTGGGTTTCGCTTCGGCAGGTCGGTGTGGACTTGTTGGGCCGAAGGGCCTGTTTCCACACTGTAATCTAATCTAATCTAAATCTAATACATAATGAATGGTAGACCTCCAAAAAGCATGCCACCCATCCCAGACGTCCGTGGGCAGGCACTAAAGTAGGGAAGTTGGCATATAGGTTAGTTGCAAATAAGATGTTTAAATGTAGAAGGTGCAAAGATAGATTTGACACCAACGAAGTTTTCTTTTGAAAGAGAGATCAAGAACGAAATGGTCAAAAGTTTACCACTGGGGTCGAAAGCTACAAGGCAATCTGAGAACCATAAATCTTTTTATTTGTTAAGCCAGACGCTAATCGGAATCTAGAACAGTCTGCCTGTAATACAGGATGAGACAGGCGACCTCAGAACACCGAAAACAATCTAAATGTGTACTTACAATGCCCTACTATACAAGACAATGGGCCACATTTGTTACATTTGCCCAGAATAATATGTGATTGCTGTTGAGCAGCTTAGATTCTAAAAGCCAAAAGCCAGCACATGCATTCTTCACCTCCTTGGATCCCAAATACTGGTTGATCAATCAATCTTTCTCCAGGTTTACCTTTACAGGAAAGACTGTCCATAAAATGCAGCCTCAGAGAGACAAATCAGTCTCTATCAATCGTGTGTTACTTCCACGGAGACTACCTGAGTCTTGCTAGAGTTAGAACAGCGATGTAAGGAGAAGATATATTCAAATGGTCTGTGTAGAATGAGATTGCTGATTGGAAGGCATGTACAACTTCTTTGGTTGAGAAGTTGATAATGCCAATGCAACAGTTAGTTGTTGACTGCTACATAATTTTCAAAATTAATTTAAAATTTAAACAAGTAACTTAACTCAGACTGATGCTACTTGTATAAAGATCTCTATTAACGTTAGGGTCTTAGTTAGTCAGAATATGCATTACCGTCAGTATATCTGTAAATATCAGAATATCTAACAGTTTCAGAAAATTCCATAATGCCAAGACTTCTACAGGTTTCCAGGCCTCTGGTTGAATCAATGCCTCTGTGAGTTCTGAGCCTGTTTGGGCATCAGTATATACATTAGTGTGACGTTTCCTGTTGTGATTAGACCCTCTGTAAGTGTCAGCATTTTGTTGCAATGAATCACATCATTTTCAGCAAAGTCCTGAGCCTAACCAGTGACTGCAGAACAGAGGCTGAGCTAGTTTACTGACTCAATTTTCTCAAAGAATTAACTATAATTTGTGTTTGAGCCGAAGAGTACAAATCGCTTCTGCCATCCTCCCAATCTTCCCATGCACTGTTTATGGCCCAACCATCAGAAAACTGAGTTACACGCGAAGGCCAGCATCAATAGTCATATCTCTGTTTCTCATATTGTAGTCCAAGTCCCCAAGAGGGCTGTCATTTGGAAGTTAATTGGTGTACGTAGTCAGGAGCGATTTTGAGAATGGAAAACCTGACACTTGGCTTCTCTCGGATAAACTTAAATTTCTTTGTGGACCATCTCGCTGAAAGGAATGGCGTCAACGTTTCAGAGAACTGGCAGTGGTGTCCAGACAACCAGAGCACCAGATGGTGCCAGCTAATCCAAATATATCATTTTTTGTCAGTTTATTCTCAATGGTGAGGAACACTGGGCAGCAATGCTTAGAAATGTCTAACTGTAGATGACAAACTACACTCACCCGATATTATCCATTATTATATTCTGTGAAATTTGTAATTCTCTTTGAAAAATAAATAAGGGCAAAAACCTTTCGGAACATATTCAAGTCTTCTTACACGTTGCTGCTCAGAGATTCTTGCAATTTGGGATACGGCAAAATGCCACATAATATATTCAGTCATAACGGCTGCTTCCAGAGATCGAAACAATAACGAAAATGAGAAACAAGGGCAATATGTGCCAATTAAAGGAAATAAGGTGTTTTAGATTTGGCGACTGCAGGCACGAGATAAATCAACAGCAACAGGGAGAACGCATCAGAAATGCATCAAGCCATATCAGAAGCAGCTCGAGCGTACATTAGCGAGACGTATGGAAATCCACCACATATAAGAAATGCATACGTCTTTTATCAGAGACAAATCAAGCTTTCAATGGATGCGAATCGATCCATACCAGAAATAACATTTACACAAAGCAGACCATAGCCACCTGTTAGAAGGGACAATAGAACATATAACACAGAACACAGAACAATACAGCACAAAACTGTCCCTTCAGCCATCGATGTTGCGCGGACCTATTAACTATTCTCAGCTCGTCCCCCTACAATATCCCATCATCGTCCATGTGCTTTCCAAGGATTATTTAAATCTCCCGAATCTAGCTGAGTTGCCTACATTGGCAGATTGGGCATTCCCCGCCCTTAATGCTCTCTGAGTAAAGAACCTGCCTCTGACATCTTTCTTACCCCTCAATCTGTAGTTATGCTGCCCTTCTCCAAGCTGATGTCATCATCCTCTGAGGAAGACTTTCACTGTCTCCCCTATATAATCCTCTAGTCATCTTGTATGTCTCTATCAAACCCCTCTTAGCCTTATTCTTTCCAATGAGAACAGACCAAAGTCTCTCAGCCTTTCCTCATAAGACCTTCCCTCCAGAAAAGACAACATCCTGGTAAAGGCCCTCTGCACCTTTTCAAATGCGTCCACATCCTTCCCGAAATGTGGTGACAAGAACTGTACACAATATTCCAAGTGTTGCCGCACCAGCGTTTTGTTGAATTGCAGCATGATATTCCGGCTTCAGAACTCAATCCCTCTACCAATTAAACCTAACACACCTTGTACCTTCTTAAAAGCACTGTCAACCGAGTTGGCAACTTTCAGGAATCTATGTACAAAGACTCCAAGATCCCTCCGCACATCCACATTAACACGAATCTTTCCATTGACCCAGTACTCTGTCTTCCTGTTATTCTTTCCAAAGTGCATCACTTCACATTTAGCTGCATTGACATCCATTTGCCACCCCTCTGCCCGATTGTGCAGTTTATCCAAGTCCTGCTGCAACCTGTAACATTCTTCCAAACTGTCCACTAGTCGACCGCCTTTTGTATTATCTGCAATTTTACTAATCCATCCGCCTGCGTCTAAGTCATTAAAAAAATATAACAAACAGCAGTGGTCACAAAACCTATCCTTGTGGCACACCAGTAGCAACTGGACACCAGGCAAAGTATTTGCCATCAACCATCACTCGCTGCCTTCTTTCAGAAAGGCAGTTTGTAATCCAAACTGCTAAATCACCCTCAATTTCATGCCTCTGCATTTTCTCCAACAGCCTACCATGTGAAACCTTATCACAGGTTTTATTGAAGTCCATGTATACCACGTCAACTGCCCTACCCTCATCTACAGTTATGACTTTTTTTGGATGAACACTGCTCTATTGCAATCATACAACGTTAGGTCAAGGATGCATGAGGCAATTTGTTTGTCAAAGGCCAAGGGGCCAGTATTCATGTTCTGCACATCGCGTCCAATTCACTCAGCAGCACGCGTCTCTCCAGCAAGATTCCAACGTGTCAACACAGGTCTGAAAGGGTCACTCACATTCTCCGGAGCTGAAATCACTCGGATAATGAATAGCAATTCACGAAAGTGTGATGTGATGACCCCCGGCAAGACAAAAATGGCAAGTAAATGCATGATGAATTTGAGGACCCCGGGATCAAAAAAGGCAAGATATAACTTTTATGCACATGTCTTGTGGTTTCTGAATATGGCTGGTCAGGGAGTGTTAGTGGTTATGAATGCCTGTGTGATACTTGCTTTTAGTAGCCGAGGCATACACTTTACGAATGTGCAGGTTGTGAAGAGAACTGTATAACATTGATTTGGTTAAGTCACATACTTACAGTTTTACTTACAATTCCGGAATGCACACAAATGGTCACACTGGAAATGGGGCAGAGAGGAGATTTACGATTATGTTACCTCGCCTGGCGAATTTCAGTTATGATGAGAGACCGAACAGACTAGATTCGTTATCGTGAAATAAGAGGAGTTTGAGAGAGCACAAGATTGGCATGTATACAATAATGAGGGGGAGATAGGAACAAGACTTTCCCCTTCCTGGTGGGATCAGTGGCAGGATTGGTGATTTTAGGTAATGGGCAGCAGGATTATTGTGGCCGTGAGGACCACTGTTTTCATTGAGGTACTCGTGGAATATGAAGCTCACTCTCCATGGAAGTGGGAGAAACAGAAACAGTCAACAATTTCAGAAAATATTCATCTGTGCAGCCACGATGCCAAAGCGATTGGCAAAGGGCTGGGGAACAGGAACAGAGTTTTGATCTGATTGCATTTGATTGTTGCAATCTAATGTGTAGAAGCTTTTTCTTCGTCCAAATGCGACCGAGCTCCGAGACTCTCTGCCGCTCCTGCCAACATTTAACAATAATGTTATAAGGACGCCTTATTTAGCTACTGTGAAAAGACCTTGCTGACTCCGCAGAGAGGATGGGACGTTAGTGGCTTATCCTGGAGGCATCCTCACAATTGCGATTGAATCTTGTTCCGTCCCCAACTCCTGGAGATCGTTCTAAATATCAACTCCCTATTGTTCAGCAATTAACCATGCTGAGCGCAGCGATCACAAAATTTCATCCATTTCCCTCTTGCTTTCTGACCACAATTCAAACAAAGACAGAATTTTAACATTCGTCTCCGTCACTCAAATTAGAAGCCATACATTCAGATGGCTCAGTCTTTCGAGCCTGTTACGTCCTTCAACGGATTGTCTGATAAACCTCAAATCACTTCTCTAATTTATCTCAATACCACATGATTCCCTTTTTGGAGTAATGATCTGTATTTCACAGCTTTGAAGACAGTTCATGATGAAACCTCAATAGTTATCTGCAGCTGATCATTCCACATTTATTCCCAAATTCAGAGAGATTAAATTCTTCATCATCTGTCTAACCTCGATGGTTCGTATTATTAAATTATGCCACCTGGTTCCACACTATCCCACAAGGAGAAACAAAGCCTCTTCATCTCCACTAGTAAACACTCTCTTGAGTGATTCAACAGTGACATCTCTCAGTTTTCTATATTCCAAAAGCAAATGGCACAATCATCTCAATATATGCTCATAATATCGTCCAATCATTCCCCGGATTAGCCCAGTAGAAATTCTCTGGACTGCCTCCAATGCCAGTATACTTATTTCTTTCAAGACTGGATTGAAACTTATAGTGGTCACAGTATGCCAGCTGTGATTGAACTCGTGCCTGTATTGTTCCAGCAAAACATCCCTACACTCATGCACCATTGCATCTGAAATAAAGGCCAACATTTATTTACCTAAACAATTACCCACTCAATGAAAGCAGTTCAGAGACAAAAAATATGTTGCCTCCTTGAGCTCCAAACGATGGGATGTACTCTCCAGAGTTTTTTGCTCAGAGTTTCCACCTTCAGACCGAGGCAGGTGTGCTTCTCACTGTGCCAGTTCCTTTCGTTCCTGCAGCTACGCATTGAAAACTTGATGGTATCTCCATCGCTCTGTACAACTGGTGAGCTATTTTGCAAATGACCTTAATGCTTTCCTGGATATCAGGGAGGAATCGAAAATGATAGCCGTTGATTGTACAGAAGAATAGTTGGTGGCTTAGAAAATTATATCCTAAGGTAACAAGCCTTGTCGAACAAAAAAGTACCATCCAAAAAGTTGTCTTGTGCCAGATTCTAGGGCACAACATTTCTTTTGTGCTCAAGCACTGTGTTTCGCGCTGTATGCAAATTGCCATTCCCCAAGGTTGGAATCTCACATGTGGTCTACTGACATTCTGATCTCATTGGAATATTTTCTCTCATGTATTAATGCAGCAGTAGTCACATAGCCTCGCATAGACAAGAGCGCTGATTGACCTTCATCGACTCCTGAGTTAGCAAAGTCTTAATTTTAAAACACTCTTACTTTTTTCTGGACTCACTCCATGATTTGCCTCCCTCCCAGTCTTTGGATTCTTTTCAAGCAAATCGCCATTCTCCCACGACCCTTCGTGATCTCTGATTTGTCGAAATCTCCAGCTTTTCCCCACCTCTGCTTGATTTGAAACTTACCACCATTGAGCTGCAGGAACGTTGGAATTCCGTCCAAACCTCTGACAATCACTTCCCACCGTAAAGCAGATCTATTTGACTAGACTGAGTTGAGATCATGTTCGTGTGTCATATTTTGATTTGACGTGGCACTGTAGAGGATACTTGAAATTATTCATGAGGCTAAGGACAGGACATAAATCGGCATTCACAAAAGGGGACACAGAAGTGTCATTTCTCCTCTTCCCCTAATCTGGCTAAAATGCAAGAAATCCAATAATGAAAAAAAATGAGCATTTCTGGGGTACCAGGATAACTAAATGACAATCCAAGCAACATGTGGATACATGTTTGACTGGTAAATCTCAATTTTGGTCCACCAACGAACTGGGAGTGGGTTGCAGTGTTAGACTTTTGAGGTATCCAGAAAAGGATGGTCAAATGCCGATTTTTTTTTTTAGTTTCGTCAGCTGTTATACCTGATTCTCATCTCCCTCACAATACCTTTTAATTTTGCAAATTAGATTTTGACTCAGTGGTGTGGGATTTTCGAGATCACTCCAGATGTTGGCAAAATGCCTCTCAGCAGGTCTGATTCACCGGTGAGCATTACTTTCAACGGGAGACTCTCAGGGTCAAGTATCATTTTTTCGATCACCTTGAAGCATTTTAAAATCTCATTGGCTGCCCATTTTGGGACAGGATTAAAACTTCTGGAACAAAAGTCCAGTGCAATCCAGCCACCTCTCACCTCAGAGCGCAGAAAAAAGTGTTTTGAATCAACATGTTTATTCACACTGCACTCACTCCACGAATCTTCCTCTCAACATTACGTTCATTGTTTTTTTACTTCCAGCCATATTAATTCAGTTTCGAACCATAGTCTCGTTTGGAGATGAGGAAGGAGAAGACAAAGAGATGTTGGTGAGTGTGTTTGAGGCGCGAACAGGCGAATGCTGGGATGAAGGAAAACCTTTTAACTATGTCGACATAATTGGCCCATGTCAGCAATAGATTCACTATTTGCAAATTCACTTGTGTAAATACTCTGGGATGTTGATTGTCAGTCCTTGGATATTTGTCTGTAGAAGCACGGTGGCTCAGCGATTTCATTAACATTCTCTTCTATCAATTATTTCAGGCCAAGTTCTCTTCTAAGTCGCACTAACTCTATTCTTCTTACTAAACGCTAGTTTTACATCATTTCCAGTACGGGTATTTGCATATGACGTCTGAAGTGAAACATGAGTATAATTCGTCAGTCATCTCTTTGCTCCCCATTACACATACACCCGTTTCTGAATCGGGAGCAATACCTCATAAATCTGAAACTATAACGGACAAACCATCTTTTCGGCTGGTGATATACCTCAGTGATTTCTACTTTATTCATAATGCACACTTAGTAATCTTGAGATCCCTACATTTGCAGTCCTAAATTCAGTTTGCTTCCTGCATTTTTGATCTCGTTATTTCCTCCTGTCATTTTTCCCAATGTGTAACCTGACATCTGGCTTTTCACCTTCTACTTTTAAGATGCGCTATAACGGTTCTGAGGCATTCATAAGTCAAACATCGGGGAGGCATCATCGTATTCTTGATTCTCGTTTGCGCCGATCCATCCTCCTCATAATTGGTTGAACTTTGCCTTTCAACTTATTTTGGATCATTCCCTTAGCAACACACACATAAGGGTGCAACAAAATTGGTTTTCGCTGCTTAATCCAAGAGAACATCTCTCTCAACACTATCTGAAGATGTATATCTTTTCTCAAGAAAATGCCCACGGGGGAGTCTCGCATGGCCTTTTTAGTCGTCTTTCTCTACTAACAATACCTTTTCTGCTTGTGGAGTCTTAACCTGCGATTTGGCCATCTCGCTGCCTTGCTTTCTGCATTTCGCCCAGTTTCACAGTTGTTCTACAGTGACCTCACACATTGCTCTAGTTCCACAATCTGTACTTCCAGCAGTTACAACTGGAGACATTTCCTGCTCACAGCCTTGCCTGAGGCAGTGGAAATATTCCCGGCTTAGTCCGTATTCCTGCAGGAGCACACCACTGATTGTTGCTCTTCTGCCTGACTGACCCCGGTATCTTGTACGTTTTAGAAGATACTAACTATCGGATTCTCTGGTTCTTTGGTCAAAAATCAAGGGAATTTGGCAAAATTACACTTAATATTCCGTGATCTTTACTGTCACTTTTCATTTCGTTAACATGCAAGTTATGCAATGCGAGAGTTTGTCGACACTGTAGCGCAGGCGGAGGCCATTTCGACAATCGTGCCTGCAACAAGTTTTCAAAATACATACTTTTTTCATACCAATCTCCTGTTCCTCCCTACAGACATGCATTACCTGTTCTTTACAACAGTAGTGTACATACACATTCTTCACTGTGATGATGATTGTTTTTGACTCGGTGTGTGAAGTTCTTTAATTTTGCTTACTTTTAAATGTCTTCAGAATTAAACATAAATTAAAAATGTGTGTTCAATGCCCATGTTAATTTCTCCATTCTCATTGCTAATTCCGCACGTTCACCAATCATAAATGAATACTTTCTGTGTACTTTCTTCCTTTTCTCTACCCTCGTGGAAGGTGCTTTGCAAACACTTCTGGATAATTTACTTTTGCACTCCTTTTTCCCATTTTTTAAAAGATCATTGCTGATTTTTAAAACTTATTCATGCCAATACATTTTACCGTATTGGTCACAACGTTGTTCGCTTTGATACAATCCTTAAATTTCATGTTTAGTCATAGAAGGTAGAACATAGAACATTACAGCACAGTGCAGGCCTTTCGCTCTCGATGTGGCGGCACAATTCGATTCTCATCCATATGCCAGTCCTATGACCATTTAAATGCCCTTAAATTTGGCGAGTCGACTACTGTTGCAGGCAGTGCATTACACTCTCCTACTCCTCTCTGAGTCAAGTACGTCTGACATCGATCCTATATCTAACACCCCTCAACTTAAACCTATGTCCCTTAGTGCGAGCAACCACTCTTCAAGGAAAAGCGTTCTGGATGATGCATCCTTTTCATTAGAGAATCTCTCGGTGAAATGTATGCCGTTTCAGAGACCTAAAAGCCTCCTTAAACGTCTAGTACTGCTTCTTTACCGACATGAGTTTTCATTTCGTTTTTAATTCCCCCCGTCGACAGGACTGAACCCTGCTTTCATGGGTTTATGTGTGTGTTGTGCAAATTGCAGGAACAAGATTCAAATCAAAGTGTCCCACATTAAAAAAAACTGATGATATTTCATCATGTCACAATCACTGTTGAATAGACAATATGGAGGCAAACCAGGTTCCATGTTTGTCTTTTTTATGCTTCGATTCATACACACAAATGCACACATGCATGAGCATACACACTCTTGAGCAAGTGTACAGATAAACGAGTGCAGAAACAGAAATAGCCGCAGCAAAATAAAGAGGCAAAATCGTAAGTTCAAATATGCCTGGATGGAAGTCACCAGCGAATGTGGTTGCAGGAGTGAGTTCTTATAGGGCAATTCTTTAATCGTTTTCAAAATTTGATACATTTCAATATTGCAGCAAAGGGATAATTGACAATATTCTTGAAATGTTCTCTGAACTTAGTTTGTGTCAAGACATATATCGCAGTGTTTGTACAACAACTAAGCAGCTGGAGCATGTAGCCCAGTTCCATTACAAAAACTGGCAGCTTCTTGGACAGATATCTCAGAAAAAACAGACGTCTATTTATGGAAAACACCATTGATACTAACCATAACAGAATAATATTAATTGACAGAAGGAACAACAAAATTATTGAATTCCTTCGATTGTTCATCTCTGTGTCTCTGGTGATCTTTCTGTTCCTTTGGTGATGGAGCCTCCTTCGGGATCTGCTGGCCACGATAATATGCCTGACCGTTAAACCATTGAGAAGCAGAATGAGAATAAAAGCAACTCCTAGGGTGAGTAGATAATGAAATAACTCAATTGCGCCCCACAATGAAGAATACCTGATACGTCGTGGCAGCCAGCAGAACCAGGGTCCATCCCTCTGACTATACTGACCTGTAAACATAAAATACCAAGAAATGTTCTTCAAACAACTCATTCCAGTCACAGTTCCCAGAACCACTGACGGTGTTTTCACACGGCAGTATTCATTTTTCACTTTTGGGCAACAAATATTCACGAATCGATCAAAGGTGAAAGTAACTGTGAACCAGACAGAACAGTCAGTGGCGGCATGGAGCAGGACAGCATGGATGTTACAAACAGGAACGTTTTCTAAGAAATGGTGCTCTACCTTATAGAGGAATGGAATGCGTCGCAGGATTAGATCAGTAATGACGACGAGTAAATCCGACATTGCCATAGCCATCAGGTAGTGAGTGACGCATTGGGAGAGACCACACTTTTCCCGGGAGAGAATTATGATGGTTATTACGTTAGCTGAGGAACATAAACAGTGAAGTTATTGGTTCTGCTCGGATCAAAGAGATCAGATTTCCATGCTACTTAATGTGACATACAAATAGGATACTGTTATATTGTTCTGCCAAATGTTTATCACAGTATTAGGGTTTTCTGTTGCAGCTCGTATTTGACCTTACATAATTTGATTACAAATGAAAATGTGGGATAAGGTAAATCGAGTGGTTTTCGTCATGTATAACTCTATGACTGTATGTTATAATGCATGTTGCTGAAATTGGTAAATCCCACAGGAAATAGGGGTGATGTTGTTAAAGTCAATCGAAGTCACGTCAGTCGGATATGATGTCCGCACTTTGATCATGATGATTTTTCTTGGGTACTTTGATGTTGCCAGTGTTGTCCTTTCCCTTAGAATTCCTGAGTACCCATGTGTAATTGTGAATAATCCATCCTGCATTCTGAAGACTGTATAGCAATCAACGACTCAGTATTGGAGTGTTGGAAACGGAACTTGTCACTTTTTCTGAACTGTCCTCATGCAGAGATGGTAGCGACTGCGTGCAGGCTCGAAATGGGCAATTGCTCACTTCTGTTTACTCATAAAATACTCTCTACCTGCTTGGACCAGTGCTGCTCTGACATCATTCTACGACCTGACAGCATCATGCCAATGTAGTGCACTCAACAAAAACCCAGCTGACAACTTTAAAAATCAATCACACTATCAACAATATGCACTGTTGCATCTCCAAAACACGACTTCGATAATACCGTTCAAATCAATGACCACGACCTGGATAATGCAATGGCGCCAAGGGGAAAGCATGGGTATCTGTGACCAGAAGAAAAGAGTGTAGATTCACTTTGACAACTGATTTAAATGCATGGCGATTACAATAATGTGTCAGTATTTACTCAATAAGAGAAATGAGATAGCGACATTTAAATTACTGACAGCAGGAATCAGAGATTCGTCAGGCTGACCAGAGGCAACAATTGAACGTCAAGCACGGTAATATATTTGCTCAGAGTTTGGCAATAATAAACCGTGGAATCATTGGATGCAGCAATGTTAGCACAGTAATGCCAGGGTGGATACAAATTGGAAAGACTTACCAAGGAGACCAACAATAGTGAGAATGGGATAATAAACCAGTTGAATGGATTGAAGGGCTCTTTCAATGCGATGTATTAGACTCAATCGGTCAAATTGTACAGACGAGTGACTCATCCCAAAGAAAACCCTCGCTCTTGTTGTGCCGTTCCAGTCTATGTTTCTCACTTTCCATGTCTTTCCATGTCGTTGTTCCCCCATTCCAAGCTGTTGTTGTATTATTCCAACTCAGTGTCCTTGGATCGCAGTCCATTGCTGGGTCTATGCAGTTGACTGTGTTAGATTTCAATTCACTTTGTCATCGTTGTGATATATTGTTCAAATAGCGATCTGGGTACTTGTGTTGCTCATCTCTGTTCGTGTTGGGTGTGCTGCTCTCACTGACAGTGTCGCAAACATATTGAAGGATGGCCTTATTATTCCAGAGGGGCACACTCCGGTTGCACAATTACGGTCCGTGGAGGCTGACATTCATGAGACCGATTACATGAAACGATTCATTTAACTCATTTCACTCCATAATTCCCTCTCCCAGAATGAAGGGATTCACTTACCAGTATACTGAGAACAGAATGTACAATTAGGGGACATTCTGGCTGTAAGAGGAGACTGGAACCAGAGGCTGAAGCAACGCATGTGTTTAGTTCTGTGCAAGAAATAGACAGAATAGGTCTTGAATCGACACGGTAGTCCACAAGCTGAAAGGTACGCCCTAAGTCGGCACAGCCAGACATGATGAAAAGAAGTTGTGATCAGTACTTAAATGAATATGGATATATCGGATGTTTCAGCCTGTGCAAATCACCGCATCCCACACATGACGAATATTCTCTGATATTCCAGATAACCGTAGGAAACAGTCCTGTTAACCTCGGTGGAAGTATATACTTTCCTGCCAAGGTTACCATAACTGTGCATAATACTCAAGGCACAGTCTCACCAGTGTTCTCTGCCAATGAAACATGAAGACTTCTTTGATCCGGTGCTCAAACTCTCTTGTGATGAATAAAGTCAGAATATTGGCTGTCCCACCTTCTTCCCAAACTGTTGCCTCATAGCGCCAGTGACCTGGCTTAGATTCCAGCCTCGGCCAACTGACGGTGTGGAGATGGCACATTCTCCACGTGTCTGCGTGGATTCCCTCTGGTTGTTCCTCCCAGAAGCCAAATGTAGGCGGTTTAGGTGAATTGCATTGCAAAATTGTCCATATTGTTCAAGGGGTGTGTAGGTTATGTGCATTAGTCAGGGTAAATGCAGAGTAGCAATAGAGGAGAATGTGTCTGGATGGATTACTCTTCAGAGAGTCGGTGACGACATTTCGCCCAAAATGTCCTGTTTCCACAGTGAAGGGATTGCATGATATCTCTTAGTCACAGACCATGAGGGCCGCACGGGTGTCTTTAGGCACTGGTGATTTCCAAATATTTGGTTTCATTGCTATTAACAACTTCGATACCAACGTGAGGCGTTACTTGATTGATTACATGTTTTTTGTGAGTTTTATCTGTTTACTATCGTGGTTATTCACTGAAGAATATTCAGCAGTTCTGCAAATTTTCTTTAAATACTTCTCAGTTATCTGTAAATTGTGTTCTTTGCTATTTTAGGGAATTTTAACTTCGCAAATATAGACTGGGCTGCTGGATTGTTATTGGCTTGAACGGAGAGGAAATAGTTCAGAACATAAGAAAATAACAACATAAGAAATAGGAGTAGGCGTCGGCCATCTGGCCATTCGAGCCCATTCTGCAGTTCAACAAGATGAGGGCTGCTCTTATCGGGTGTCAGAACCAGTTACCACACTCTCACCATAACCCTTAATTCCTTGACGTTAAAAAAAACTACCCTATCATTTAAAAAAAGAGAACTTTTAATGGGGAAGCCTCAACCACATCATTGTGCATGCATTTCCACAGTTTAACAATCCTCTGGGTGACGAAGTTCCTTCTCAATACGGTCCAAAATCTAGTTCCCTTATTTTGAGGCTGTGCCATCTTGTCCATTTTGATGCACCATTAAAAACATATTCTCTGTTTCCATACTATGTAAACAATGGCTTCACTGTTTTAAATTTTTGTGAAGGAGCCCACCTCACTGTTCTAAACCCCAATGAACATAATCCCAATTTAGGCAGAAGTGGGTACTGCAGATGCTGTAGATTAGAGTCAGTATTCCAGTGGTGCTGGAAAATCACAGCAGAGCATACAGCATTCGAGAAGCAGGAGAATTGACGCTTTGAGCATAAGCCCTTCGTCAAGAATGACTTGATCAAGAGCATATGTCTGAATGGTCGATGCTCCTTCTCCAAGGATGCTGCCTGACACGCTGTGCTTTCATAGTACGACGTTCTCGACTCTGATCTGCAGAATCTGCAGTCCTCACTTTCTCCTATTCAACCTGCAGACCCACCTTCTATGGATCGTGGAAACGGACACCCAGGTCACTCTTCACAGCAAAATGTGTACCAGAAAATGTTTTGTCCGAATGTGTTATTAAATCTAAGAAAAATCCAGGGGAATACGGACCAATGAACCGAGCATCTCTTGTGGACAATTGTTGGAAGTAAATCTGAATAATCGGATTTTCGGTACAGTGGTATGTCATAAGTATCAGTGCCGGCCCCACTGCTTTACATCACGTGTATAAATAATTTGGATGTGAACATACGAGACATGATTACTAAGCTTGCAGATGACACCAAAATTGGATTTATAGCTGACAGGGAGGAAGTTTACCTCAGAGTACAACGGGATTTCGATCAAATCTGCCAGTGCATGAGTATTGGTAGGTGGATTTTAATTGAGATAAACGTGAGATGCTGCACTTTGAAAAGGCAAATCAGGGCAAGACTTATACAGAAAGGTGAATGTACTGATTCGTATTGCCAAATAAAGAGAGGATGGAATGCAGTTTCAGATTTCCTTGAAGTTGTAGTCGCAGTTGGATGGGATTGTGAAGAAGGCCTTTGGTATGGTTGCCTTCACTGATCAGTTCATTCGATGGAACAGGTCACGTTTCAGTAATGTACAGAACATGAGTTAGGCCACTTGTAGAAAAATGTGTGCAATTATTGTCTCCCTGTTAAATGAAAGTATTTGCAAACTTTAAAAGAAAAAAAAATTATATGGGCTTTGCCAGCGAAAAAGAGTTTCGGCTTTTGGTAGAAACTCCTAACGTTGCATTTATTCTCAGCAAGCAGGGTTACTTGATCCATGGCTGTAAACGTATGATAGGCATGGACAGCATGAATAGCCAAGGTCTTTTCTCTAGTGTTAGGGGAGTCCAATAGCCGATAGTTAAGATTTAAGGGGAGTTGGGAAAGATTTAATAGACACCGAAGGGGCAACGTTTCCGACAAAGGGTGCTGGTGTATTGAATGAGCTGCCAGAAGAAGTGATGAAGGCTGCTAACTTGCAACATTTATAAGGAATTTGAATGGGTATATGAAGAGGAAGTGGTCAGAGGGATATGGAGTAAATGTTGACAAATGGAAATAGATTTATTTCAGATATTTCTTCGGCATGCACGAGTTGGACATAAGAGTATGTATCCATGCTGTACAGCGCAATGAATCCAGACAGCAAAAGGACATTACTTAAGTGACGGACAAGAAAACTCAGCTAAAATTTGGGATAATGTCAACGGTTCCATTCAAAGAATTTTTAACCCCGTTTCAGAAACCATGCATCAGAGAAATGAAGTCAAAGGAATTTGCACAGCTTATTTCCACTCCTGACTGTTCAACGTTATTGACACCTTTGAGGTTATTTCCCATCAATAATGGAGGGAATCTGAGTAGAGATTTTGCTGAAATTCACGTCGAAGAAGAATGGGTGCTCAAATTTTCATGTTTCTGGATCAACAGATTTCCAAATCTAACTCTCGTGATTTCACGCTGAGTCTTTCCGACAATGTAACAATGCTCTTCATCGCCCGAGCAGCCTTCCAGGGGAAAGGCGAAACTTGTTTCCAAGCTGAACTTCTATATTCTATGAACTGAACGGAAATCCCACGTCAGATGTTGTTGCATGAAAGGGTTTGTGATCACCAGCACTATTAATCACCTGTCGGGAATCTTTTGGCAGTTTTTTAGGTTTGTTCCACAAAACCTGTTCAGCCCGTTTACAGGAACTAAGCACGTAACGAAATTATAAAAGCTTGCCAATTGGGATTATTATATTGACACCAAAGGATGATCATGCTCTCGGTACGTTTTCTTTTAAGTCTCGTTAAATGAGTGGGAACAGTATCCTGTTGTCCACTTGAGGAATTAGCGAACATTTCTCTCTATCTCCATCCTTTCCTCCTGCTCTATCTTCCATCTGTCTGGTGGAGAACTATTCCAGTATCCCTGACCGAAAAAAAATAACCTCCTCTGCCTCGAGATGACCCTAGTTTTGGTTCATGTTCAGATGCACCAGAGTCGATTTGATTTGGCTATCGTGAAGTAACTCAAGCATGCAGTCTGCTTTCTAACCTCTGCTGCCCTCAGTTTAGAACACATTTGCATTCGCCAAATCCCTTGCCGTCTGTATCTTTATTTCAGCACGGAATTGATCTCATCTTTGTTGGCTTCCCAAAGCACTTCCTGCTGTGATTACTCCGCGCTGATCCTGGAAATAATTTTAATATATTTCGTACAGTCGTTATTTTCTCTGTTTCAGACAATTCACTGAACGTTTTCGAAAAACCATTGCCAGAGAACATCTTCTTCTGATGTCAAATGTTACTTTTACCGAACCGACAACGTCGGAGGCATACCTGATCTTTTCTCTAAGGCGCAAGTGAGGTCTGCGGAAACTGGAGATCAGAGTCAAGATGAGAGTGGTGCTGAGAAAGCAAAGCAGGTCAGGCAGCATCCGAGGAGCAGGAAAATCGACTTTCGGGCAAAAGCCTTTCATTAGGAATGAAGCAGGGAGCCTCCGTGGTGGAGACAAAATGGGAGGGAAGTGGTGCTGGGGCGAACATAGGGAAGGGTATAATATGTGAGTGGAGGTGGAGTTGAAAGTGATAGGTCGGAGATGAGGGTGGAGTGGATAGGTGGAAAGGACGATTGGAAGTTAGGACAGGTGATGAGGATGGTGCTGAGCTGTCAGCTTAGAACTGGAGTAAAGTGGTAGGACGGGAAATGAGGAAATTGGTGAAATCCACACTTATGCCCTGTGGTTGAAGAGTTCAGAAGCAGAAGATGAGGCGTTCTTCTTCCAGGCGTCTGGAGGTGAGTGAGTGGCGGTGGAGGAGGCCCAGGAGCTACATGTCGTCAGCAGATTGGGAGGGGGAGTTGAAATGTTTTGCCACAGGGTGTTCCGGAGATGTTCCATAAAGCACTCTGCGAGAAGGCGCCCACTCTCACTAATGTCAAGAAGATCGCATCAAGTGCAACAGATGCAACAAATGAAATTGGTAGGTGTGTAGGTGAAGTGCTGATGGATGTGGAAGGTTCCTTAGCGGCCTTGGATGGAGGTGAGGGAGGAGGTGTGAGCGCAGGATTTTCAATTCCTGCGGTGGTTGGGAAGATGACAGGAGTGTATGATAGGTTGTTGAGGGCCGTGGACCTGACCAGGTAGTCACGGAGAGAACGTTCTTTGCAGAAAGCGGATAAGGGTGGGGAGGGAAATATATTCCTGGTGTTGGGTCTGTTCGTAGGTAACGGAAATGTCGATGGATAATGTGGATTATCCAGAAGTTGGTAGTGTGGCAAGTGATGACGAGGGGGTTCTGTCCTTGTTGCCAGTGGAGTTTTGGGGTTTGAGGGCAGAGGTGTGGGAAGTGGATGAGATATTTTGGAGGCCATATTCAACCATTCCCTTCCCAAGTGGTGGGAAGTAATACTACTTTCGGAATGTCAGGGAAAAAGTCATAAACAGGCAACACCAGGTTGTATTCCAACAGGTTGATTTGTAAGTACTGCTGCTCCTTCGTCAGTTAGCTGGATAGTCAGAACGCTTTCTAATGAGCAGACTCTCTCACTTATAAACACACACACTCCCCACACTCAATGTTTCTCTCTTACTCACACTCAATCACATGCATAAATAAGTCAAGGTAAAATTGCACTTGCACGTTTACATTTGGAGAGGGGTACATTCTGTTCAAACAAGCACTATCTGTCGGCAGTCAGTCAATGTCAAATTTTATAAATTTCTAATTTGAAAGTACAACCGGTCTGAGTCAAGTTTGGAACTCAGACAGACTCTAAATGCAACAATTGAAATATATTGTCTGAGCTGAGATGGCGACTTTAAAAATAACCCTAATTTATCTTGGGACTTCGTGAAAGAAATGTTTGAATTTACATATTTAACAATCGAAAACAGAGTTCCCGTTCCAAGTGATTAAAACCCTAACAGCAATATAGGTTTGTGCAATGCGTTGCAACACCCGTATGACACTTTAGTCTTTTCCCATATATTCTGAAAACTTCAATATTCAATTACACCTGTTGGACAGTAACCTGGTATGTGTAATTTTGAACTTTATCCACCCCAGTCCAAAACCAGCACTTCCTCATTGTGACTCCGGTAGAGACACTATGTTGCCCATGTTGTTCTTCTTTTTAACGTGCTCCTGTCCTTATGGAGGCAGTATATTGGTGAAAGAAACAAACTTAGAAGATAGGAGGAGAGTTGGTCACTCAACTGATCTGACCTGCTCCGCCTTTCATTTTGCTCCTGACAGATCATTGACCTCAATGCCATAATGCCACCTTCCTGATATCAAGGAGAACTTTTACCCACAGATAAAATTTGATTGCCTTCTTGCAAATATATGTTAATTTGGTCTCAACCACATGTTGTGGTGGTAAATTCCTTAGGTCCGCCATTCTGTGCGTGGTCAAACTTCTCCTCATTCCAAAATTAATTGTTTGAATGATTTTGTCGAGAGGTGAGAGCAACAATCAGAGGGCTGCTGGGAAGGTGAGTGATGCTAAATGAAAAGCTTACCTCGGGCGTCAGACACGGTATTTGGCAAGAGGTGAAAGTGAGGACTGGAGGACTGTTGGGAACGTGAATGAAACCGTTTTAAAAAAACTGACCTCGGGCGCCGGGTCCTCCATTTGCTGGGAGGTGAGACGGAGGACCAGACGGCTGCTGGGAAGGTGACTGAAACCGTTTAAAAGTTACCTCGGGCCTTGGACCCTCCATTTGTCAAGGCGAGAGAAGGAGGACCAGAGGTCTGCTGGGTAAGCTAGTGAAACATATTTAAAATCTTACTTCGGGCATTGGAGCCTGCATTTGTCTAGCGGTGAGATCGGGGACCAGAGGGCTGGTTGGAAGTTGAGTGAAACCGTTTAACAAACAGACCTGTGACTTCGGGGCCTCCATTTGTCTAGAGGTGCGACGGAGGATGAGAGGGCTCATGAGAAGGTGAGTGAAACTGTTTTAAATATTTTTCTCGGGCCTCGAAATCTACATTTGTCTAGAGTTGAGAGCTAGGACCAGAGGTCTCTTGGGTAGGTAAGTGAAATTATGTTATTAGGTAGCGGCTGAACCCAAGGTACGTCATGTGTCGTGTCTCCCACCCGCCCTCCTCCTCACATGAAAAAAAAGCTCTTGAGCTGATCAGGTAACGACTTTCTATTTCTTTTTTTATTACTTTATCGAGTGATTTGGTGAAAACATTGCTTTTTCATACACGTGGGAAGCTTTATGAAAGAGCTGGCTTAGAGTTTCAAAGAAGTATGTTCCTGTGAAATAAGCGATCGAAATGGCAAGGTTTAGGAACCTTGGATGACAGGATAAATTGTGACTCTAACTAAGAGGAAACGGATGTGTACATAATGTCCCAAAGCATTTTTTTAATATATAAGGAGTAAGAGGGTAACTTGAGAAAAGGTTAACCCACTCAAGGCCAAACGAGGAAATATATGCATGGAGTCAGAGAAAATGGATGAGATCCTTAACGAGAACTTTGGATCGGTATTCATTCAGAAGAGGAACATTACGGAATTTGAAGTTCGGGATCGATCTGTGAGTGCTCTCGGTCATGTTGGCATAAGGAGGGAGGAGGTTTTGGGTGTATAGTATACAATTCCCCAGGTCAGGATGGGATCTACCACAGGTCAGTGAGATAAGAGAGAGAGTAAATAGCTGTGCTGTAACATATATCCTTGCAGCATCCTTGAACACAGATGCGGACCAGATGACTAGAAAATTGCTAATATTGTCCCCTTGTTTAAGAGAGAAGCAGTGATGCTCGAGGTATTCAGAGACCAGTGAGCCTGACGTCAATTTTAGCGAAAGTGAGGGGCACAATTCTGGCATTTGGAAGAAAATGAGCTATTCAGTAATGGGCAGCATAGATTTTTGACGGGAAAGTCAAGTCTTGCAAACCTAATAAAATTATTTGTTGAGGTGGCAAATTATATTGAAAGAGGAAGGGCTGCAGAGTCCAGAAATTTGGACTTTAGTAAGGCACTTAAAAAAGTTCCCCATTGTCGGCTGATGGGGAACGTGAAATCGCATGTGATCCATCGTGTTCCAGTTAGATGGATGGAGAACTGCCTGGACAACAGGAGACAAAGTGTATTATTGGAAGGGACTTGCGACCACAGGGATCAGTGCTTGGAACACTGTTGTTTGTGATGTATATACATGATTTGGAGGAAGTTACCATGTAGCAAGTTTGCAGATGACACTAAGATTGGTGGAGTCGCAGATAGTGAAGGGGAATGTCAGCGAATACAGCACAATAAAGACAGATTGGAGAGATGGACAGAAAAATGGGAAAAGAAGTTCAATCCTGGCAATTGTGAGATTATATATTTTGGAAGATCCAGTTCAAGAGCGAACTTTACAGTAAATGGAAAAGAACTGGGAAAAATTTACATACAGCGAAATCTGGGAGTTCAGGTCCATTTTTCCCTGAGGATGGCAACGCTGTTCAGTAATGTGGTCAAGAAAGCATACGGCCATGCTTTCCTTCATTGGACAGTGTATTGAGTGCAAGAGTTGGCGGGTTATGTTACGTTCGTGTAGGATTTTGGTTTGGCTGCATTTGGAATACAGCGTAGAGTTCTGGTCGCCACATTAACAAAAGGATGTGGATGTTTTGGAGAGTTTGCAGAGTAGGTTCATCAGAATGTTGACTGGATTGGACGGTGCTAGCTATGAAGAGAGGTTGAATAGATTTAGAATATATTCAATAAGAAGAGAGTTTTCGGGTGGATGTGATTAAGGTCAGCAAAATCGTGACATGTGTCGATAGGGTGGAAAGCAAGAAGACTTCTTTCTCAGCATGTTTAACTCAATTACTGGGGTTAATGAGTTGTAAGTGTGATTTGAAAGGTTGTGGGAAGATATTCGTAGGACGTTCTTTACACAAAGGATGGGGGGAGGAGGCTGACCGCATTGCCAACGGAAATGGTAGAATTGGAAAGCATACCATAATTTATAATGTATTGTTGTCGAAATTAAATCGACTTAACTCCATTATTAGCAAGAGCAAAGAAAGGATCTTTATTAAAAATTCTGCAAGATTTTGACTCATTACACTATGTCAGATCCCTCAATGCAAACAGTACTGAAACATTTGCAGACGCCTGTCTTTTAGCATTCCTTATCACACTCTCAAGGGCAAAGACCAGGGGAAGCTCAAGTTGTTATCCTCTTATCCCCGGTTCTAGACATAACAGTCCTTCAGCTTTCGCTTAGTTTGACTATCGCAATGTCTAGATGACTGTTTACAAAATTCAACCAGAGATAAGCTAACTGCAAATCTTTATCAAAGCATTATTACAAACCTCAGTACAGCACTGAATTTAAAAAAGGTATTCTCTTTAAATTTCACAGTAAGTGGATAATTTTCCATTACATGTATCGAGACAGATACAAGAATGGGCAGGGAGCAAAGGTATATTGATCTTATGAAAATGGCGGCAGGTTGAGATGCAGTGTCTGGATTGGCGCAGGTTTGAAGTGGCGAAGGGCCTGTTTCTGTGCATTTTTTTTGGTCTTTGTTTGTTGTTCGCTTGGCTTTTCATCAAACGCTCAAGTTTATTTTGGACTTTCCCACCATCGTGAACATCGTTCTTGCATCTAGTCTGTCCAGTCATTTTGAAATTAAGCTGTTTTCTATTATTTCTCCCGTTCAATCTTCTAAACTCCAGGGAATACTTTCTTAAACAACCCAATCTCTCCACATATGTCAAGCGTGTCATCCTAGGAAGCATTTCGATAAACATTCGATACTTTCACTGTAGAGCAAGAACCTCCTTCATATTTTAAGCATTCTAAAACAGCTCAGAATATTCCATTTATGGCCTCATTAATACGTTGGAAAATGGATGCAAGGCAATTTTTTTTCTGGCACTCATATCCTTCGACCGATCAAAAGCCAAAATATAGCTTGCCTTCTTTTACACGTGCTGCACCCGTACTGTTATTTACTCAGAGACTAATGAACACGGGCCTCTCTGATCAGGGCTCTCTATCAAACTGTACTCAATTAAATGCGTATATGGCGAAAGTGAGTACTGCAGATGCTGGAGATTAGAGTCAAGTTCAGACTCGTGCTGTAAATTCACAGCAGGTTAGGCAGCATCCGAGGAGCTGGAACATCGATGTTGCGGTCAAAATCCCTTCATCAGAATTAGAAAAATAAATTACACGCAGCCGACAAATAGGAAGACATAGCTGGGGGCAGGGGAAGTGCTTATTGGTGCCTATGGAGAGGAACTGGATGTATATGGTGAAGATGACGTCTTGGGAGCCTGGCACATGGAAGTCTTGGAGGAGATGGATGGCAATAATGGTGTTTGGAAGGTATGCTGGGAGTTCTTGGACTGGGGGAATGAGACAATATCGGAGTAAGTGAGGATGAATTCGGTGGGCCTGTAGCAGGCTGAGATGATGGGTCAGCTGGGGTAGTCAGGCTTGTGGATCGTGGGTAGGACATAGAATCGGGCTGTGCGGCGTTCCCGAAGTATGAGGTTGGAAGCTGTTGGGAGTTCCATTGAGGTGCTGAGGTTGTGCATAGTATGGGAGGTGATGATTTGGTGATGGGGTTATCGTCAAGAGAGTGATAGGAGGAGGTGGCTTCAAGTTATGTCGAGATCAGTGCGTCAAACTACCACTGCACGCACCCACCTCCTCCCCTCGTTGTGCGCTGGTTTAATGGTGAGTTAAGGGACGGAGCAGAGGGAGTGGAGGGCACGTTGTGAGGGCGAGAGGTTGGAGTGGGGGAAAGTGTAAGATAGATTGAGGTTGTTAATATCTCGGTTGCAGTTGGAAATAAAGATGTCGAGAGCGGCTAATGAGGACGGAGTGTCCAGGTGGATGGGGTGTGTTGGAGATGGGCGAAGGGGTCGTTGGAAGGTGGGCAAGTGGCTTGATGATTAGCTTTTGCCCAGAAAGCCGATTTTCCTGCTCTGGGATGCTGCCCGACCTGCTGTGATTTTCCAGCACGACTCAAATCTTGACAAATAATTATGTGACATTTCAAATAGTCGTCTGACTGCCTATCTTAGCGAATAAATCCCATTATGTGTACACATTCTTCCGCACATGCCATACATTTACATACGTGGTTGGAGGCTCACACTGATGGTCTTACCTCTGCTTGGTGAAGAAACGTTTAGAACAAACCTTCCAGCGTAGCGAGCTAACTTACAAACATATCATAAACCTAAGCTACATTTAACAAATATCACGAATTTACATTGTATTGATCCTGTCTAAATAACACAGACACATCTGCACTCCCTCCTCGCTGCTCAGCCTTCCAGCCAGCACGAACGACACCACAATTTGCTTGCCGACCTCTGTCAGCAAGGCAGGATACATCGATCTGGTCCTGAAGACTTTTCGACCAGTAGTGGTGCCAGGCGGTTGAACACCTTTCCTATCTCCATTAACATACAGCTCAGTTGCGCAAAATCGATATTTTAAACTACGCTGTTGCTATCATTTTTCTAACTTTGCAAAGTCCACATCAAATTTCTCATTTATTATCTCGGTTATAAATTGATTCAGGGAGCAGCTAAACCTATTTGTTCCTTATAGACTCCACTTTATCCTTCATTCACTGTTAACATATTGAAGACTTGTCTTTTCTCTTTGATTTCGTGCACCTGGCACTCTTTCCTTATGCTTCCTGTTAGCCTTCTTTATTTTTCTCACTATGGGTCTCCACAGTTGAAATACTCTGGCTCATTGGTATTACTAGCATTCTTTCAGTATGTATCATATGCTTCTTTTCCTTGCTTATTTCCTCCATGATTTCCTTAGTCAATCGGGTATATTGTTAGGCTTAGAGTGCCGAATGGATAACATAAATTTTCATCAAAATGAGTAAAAGAACACGTGAGTTTTTATTGAAAGCCATGTTTTTATTTTAGCTATTTCAGTTACAACCAAACTGATGAGTAAATGATAGAAGTATGGAACATCTGCTCTGTGGAAACGGCTATTTAGAACATTTTTTTCTGAACTCTTTATTCGAAGTGCTTTCAAATTATATCCAGCATTTCTATTGTATCCGTGTAATGTGATCTACACAGACTGCACATCCATGAACACAATGGACAATTTAGCATTATCGTTCCACCCAACATGCATATTTTTGGAGTATCAGCTTTAGTCTGCTATCTTACATGATGTCAGACATATTCAACAAGCGACACTCACTTCCATTCTTGCTTTGGAGTCTGTTGTGTCAAGGCTGGCAATTTACAGTCCTGTCTCAGCATCCTGAACATGAGTCTGAGATGAAAAGTTCCCCCTGGCTTGGAAAAGTTATCGAAATCAATACTATTCTAACATACTGCATTGCCCTCTCTGATGACTCTCCCAAGAATGAGTTCGGGCATAAACCCATCCAGGTGTCTCTCTCTGATTTTCCTCAATTGTTTGTTCCCAAGCCATCTGCCGTCATGGAAGTTACAACCGAGACAGAATTGACTATTTTTTTATTAATCCTCAGTGTTTTATTCACTTAGTTTTCTTCTATTGTTCTTGTCCAACAAACAACTAGCAATTGAACCTTAACTAACTGGTTTGAATGTATCATTTCTAAGCATAAAAGTACTTCAGGATACTTTATCCTGGAATATCCTGTCTTTCCATTTCTCATAGCTATATAGCTCCTTTGAATGCTGTATTCTCTTTTCAAATTTTCCTATTATTTATTAAATCTTTTATCCACCAAAACACTTTTCCAAACAACCTTCCCCAGTTCATCTTTAAACAGGGAAATTCTGCACTTTATCAGTCTTATTTCATAAACGTTGTAAGATATTTCTGCTTTACTAACTTAATATTTTTATTAATTACTTTATGATTGCCTCTGATTATGATCCCCCATGCTGACATTCTTCAATTGGCAGCCTCGTTTGCAACTACTATCAGTTTCTCTCCAGTACGATTGGAAATCAGCCCTTGGCAATAAGGTTCACCCAGAGATGGTTCAGTGGTTGGATACCAGTTATGAGAAACGTTGCCCATGAGGAGGTGTGCATGTTGCCTGTATTCATCAAAGATTCGATGAATGAAATTCTGTGTATTTTAATATTCATGATTCTTTAGGGAATAGAGCGGGCATGTGATATGGACAGGTTGTACACCTTGTTAGAGTGTGTAACATTAGAATCTCTTACTTCAGAATAAAGAATGTCAATTTAAGAAAACTTGGTGGAGGACCTCCCTCCCTTATGTTATGAAAGGCGAGAAATGTACTGTACCTTGACGAGAGTTGAATAGCTAGCAAGGACTGACCCAAAGTGCACCTTGTCCTGAGCAAGGAAATAATGTAACACTTGATCAAAACAAAGAGCAGCAGTTGGGTTGCCATAAAAAAAAACACACTCAAATTCGGCCAATCAGTTTAAATTATACCCCAATATATCAAAATCCAATCAAAGTTGTATTTAGTATTTTGATAATATTAAAACAATCTTATGTTTTAGGTATAACATCGGACAGACTGAACAGTTTGCGGCAGAACTGCGAAACACCAACAATCTAGAGTGCTAGCTGAAGAGCTCTCATCAAACTACCTGCCTGTGGGGGATTTCACGCAGCAGAATATCGAGGCTGACCTTAGAGAATCTACAGCGGAAAATTTACAAACAAGAATTGGCAAAGATAATTGGTTTTGAAATGTAATTTTCTTTTGTCAGTCTTAATCTCTTCCTTTATCAGACTGGTATTGTAGAGTGGGAGGAGAAAAATAGGTTAAGCAGAAAGCAGTTCAATATAGTTGTTGGTTTTTATATTGTCTGTTGGTCTTAAAAAAAGAAAATTGTTAATTATTATATAAATAGTGACCTCTGGCATAGTTCTTTGCCTCTTGAATTTGAACAGGTTACAGCACTGCCCGCATGTTTTCTTTGTGGCTGGTTTAAATTAGCAGAGGGGATTACCCCTTGTCGTAACACTTGGAGGGTCTCGAATTTCTGGATTAATTTACCACACACATCTGTGGATGTTGGATTCTTAAGTGTATTCAAGACTGAGATAACATGATTTTATGGGGGAATTGAAAGGTTATAGGGAAATGGCAACAAGGTAGATTAACTTTAAAATACTTTAATCTTCCCGACCGCCTACTGAGAAGATCATTCGAACAAGGCCTTCAACTTCTATCTAATATCAAAGTGCAGAATTTAAAAGGCCTTTCTCGGAAATTAAGAGACAACCTTACAAACACAATTGAACTGTTTCATACTTTTGAACGAAATTTGCAATGTTCCTTCCAATACACAGCAATCCAGTTTTGAAAACAGTGAATACAATGCATTCCTTTGATAGGAGGAAATTTATGTCAGTTGTTGTTTGTTCGTGGCAGGGCTGTTATGATCGTTTTGATTGTACGTGATTACAGAATTATGTTGTTTTGTATTATTAGTCTTTATCTCTTTCTATCTGTTCTCATAATCGCGACATTGCATTTTCATTTAGTTTTGTTTGTAATGCAATACACGCCCGCTAAAATGTGGAGAAGGATGTCTCGCTTTGCGTTCTTGATTTGGCATTGTTTTCCCTTGGTCAGAATAAGTTTCTGGGTGAGGGAGTCTAAACCTGTTTCAATAAGTTGTTAATTATTATAATGATGGAACTCATTTTTCCTGAGAGATGGTACAACATGGAAACAGACCATTCGATGCCACTCATCCATGTCGACCAGATATCTAATTTAGCCTCGCTCCCTTTGCCAGAATTTGGCCCATGTCCCTCAAATCCCTTCCTATTCATATATGCACCCTTATGCCGTTTCAATATTGTAATTATATCAGCCTCCAAAATTTCGACCGGCAGTTCATTTCAATCTCTAGTTCTTGTCTTTCACTTTCTCTATTTCGCCTACTCATGCCCCTCATGATTACAAAAACCACTAGTAGGTCATCCCACAGTCTTTTCCACTCCAAGGAAAACACGCTCAGCCTATTCAAAATTTACCTGTAACTCAATCCCTCAAATGCTGGTAACATCATTTTAAATTTTACTGAAACGTTTCAAGTTTGATAACATACTTTCAATTGGACAGAGAACAAGATCGCAGACAATATTCCAAAAAATGAAACAATTGCAAAACAGACCGTTCGAATTATGCTGGGATTACTGAGTGCGTACTTTTAAATTTCAGATTTGACATTAGATTTTTAAGTTGTATTCTGGAAAATCAATATTGTCAGTATTACGTATTTTCAGCACATGTACAACAATGCAGTCATACTACAGTGAAATAGATCCTTCAGTCTGAAAGGTTTACACTTACCAGGCGTCCCAATCTTATCCTGCCTAGTTTTAGATTATAATTCCTTACAATGTGGAAACAGGCCCTTCGACCTAACCAGTCCACACTGACCCTCCACAGAGTAGCGCACCCAGACCCATTTCACCTCTGACAAATTCACTTAACACAAGGGGCAATTTTTCCTGTTAAATTCACGTGACCGGCACATCATTGCATTGTGGGAGGAAACCAGAGGACCTGGAGGCAACCCACGCACGGGATGTGCAAACTCCACTGTGGCAGTCATCCAAGGCTGGAATCGAACCTGAGACCATGGTGTTATAAGACAGTATTGCTAACCAGTGAGCCACCAACTTTCGTACAATCGATCACAGGTGGCAATGTGTGAAGCTGAATCATATGTAGTTCACTCAGTGCAGTGTAGGCAATACACCATTGACTTGTTTGACTGCTTCTTTATAAAATTTGAACTTTCATTCCAGCACTTACGTTTTTTCCCCTTAAAATTCGTTTTCTCCATTTCGCTTCCTGTTACAGAATGATGACGAAAACAGTATTAATTTTGGTGAAAGGTATCGTGAGAGACGTAGATGAATTTCATTGCTTTTGCTCTTTTCTCAAGATTGTTATGAAGTTGTAAGTATGTGGTATCCCTTTCAGAGAGAATGTTAAGCTGGCAAGCACAGAATGTGCTGACAAATTTTAAAACGTAACATTTGGCTGTGAAACAAATAGCTTGTTCTGAGTTGCCATGGGACATTACAAATTCCAATTTGCCCAATCAGCTTCAATGATGCTCCAAGATATCAAAATCCAATCAAATTTGAATTTTAATGTTTCGGTGAAAACATTCCATTCAGAAGATCTGATGCATTCAGTTATAAAAAATCGGACATTTTGAACAGTTAGCGTGAGCAGCAAAGAACACCAACATATTGTGTCTGCAGATTCGGTCTCTGAAAAGTATCTTCTCATATGAAATCTGTGAAGCATTAGACTGAAGAGAAGAAGACCAAAATATACAGGAAAATCGAAAGAAGAATGGTATTGGAATTCGCATGCTTGGTTCAACTTAATCAGAGATTTTTTTTATCGGATCAGTATATTCATGTGGAGTGGGACCGAGGCAAATTGGTCAGACTACTGAGGTTTACAAGGATAGATAGTTTCGATTTTTTTTTTCATTTCAGTTGGATTTGAAGAATAAATTGTTAAACTTCTCTTTTTTATAGTAGGCCATGGTAGTTATTTTCCAATCATACTTTAAAGAATTACGAGGCGAGGTGAGCTTTTCTGAGTCTGGTTTAAATTAGCAGAACGTTATACAACGTGATGAACCAGCCTAGAAGCTCAAGTCCTTGATTTGAACCGGTCAGTCAGATCCAGTCTGAGATTTGGACAGATTTGAATAGATTTGCGGGAGAAACAAAAAGCCCAGTTGGTTTAAACACTTGCAGGTTAGTGTCTTCTTTTTTAAAAAAATATAACGTAGACTAGACAGTTTGTTTAATTTTGTTTAAATGTGGTTGATTAAATTAAACATGAGAGAAATGCCGCTGAAGATTGCTAAAGACGTTCTGGGGTTTGAAGATGACTCCCAAATTTCTCAGGAAAGTTTAGAAGGAAAGGGAAAGAAAGACGTTACCTTTAGAATTAGTAAACAATACAGAATTGGGTTTAACCAAGGACAAAAGTAAAGCAGAAATTGTAATTAAAACACTTCGGTGTGCCAGAGAAACAGACATGTGCAGCAGCGTTCGAAAGACATTAAATTGCATTTGAGAAAAATGCAGTTACAATATAAACAAACGAAAAGTGAAGGAAAGTGAAAAAATTCAGGATAATGAGAGAGAGGGAGAGTTCTTATCTGAGCAAAGAAAGAAGGAGAGAGGAAAGGGGGAGAGAAATAAGAGAGAATTTTGAACTTGAAATGATTTCAGTTAGTCTGAAAAGTCAAGTTAACAGGATAGAGTTTAAAATAGCATGAATCTCTAAATGTCAAACTTTACTACATTATGATGTGAAAGAGTTTGAAGCGTTCTTCCTTGCATTTGATAATTGGCGACGCAGATGTAGGGATCCGATGTATTGTGGGTAATGTTAGTTCAGACTTAACTGGTGGGCAGATCTGGTGAGGCATTTGCAGCGCTTTCAGATGCGGTACCCAGACGCTATGAGGAGGTCAAACATGTTAACTTAAGTTCTTATGAACTGGTACCAGAAGCGTTTTATTCTGTGGTTCAGAAACAGAAAGAAAGAACCAGGTCAAATTTATGTTAACATCGAAATAACTAAACATAGTTATTTTGAGAGATGGGGACAGGCCTTAAAACGAGATAAGGCCAATGAAGCGCGAAGAGACATAATTCTGCTGGAGGATTTTTTAAAAAGTCCCTTCCAGATGTGACAAGAATTCATGTGGAGTAACGGAATTTTCAGGAAGTAGGATAAGCATTAGAGTCAGCACATGAATACAAGTTGGTGCACATGCCAAGATTCAGGAAAAATAGGTCACCCCGTGAGAGATAGAAGTTACCAGCAGGTGAGATCTGACACTATGAAACAAAGAGTTGAGAACACTCGTAAGTGTATACCACAGTTCAAAGAAGAAGCTCATGAGCTTATAAAGTAGGTAAAAGGCCTCAGGTACTTCCACTGTGATAACATGTTATATGGAATCTCACAGTGCTGGTCGTCACAGAAAGGCACCGCAGGAAGAGTTGTCATAAAAGAATATAAGCCAGTGGCACAGTGAAAGTAGTAAAGGAAAACCCAAGACAATTCATGGAAATGCAGAAGAGTGTACAGCTTAGGCAAGGGCTGAGTATGGAAATAGAAAATGATCTCAATAAATAATTCGCCTTTGTGGACAACGTTTACTCGAAAGAACAGGACGAGAAGGTTCCAGAGGTTATACTGTTGAGAGACGCAGGATCTAACCAGTCTCGAACAGTAAGAAATTATTCTTTCTGAACTGTTATCCGAGAGATTGGTAATTCGTGGGGCAGATGGACAGAAATTTAACAATTCCCGTCGAAAGATCAGGGGGATGCCAAATGATGACTGGGGAAGAATCATTTGAGTGATGAATAGAGTGTCAGGTCCAGGAATCCATTTGTTCTTGAGAATGGTTTAGCAGGGTCCAAAGTGATATTAACACCCTTTTTTTGGAGCTGCCCAAGGAACACCAGAAAACAGAAGAGATAAAAGAAAAAAATACGTGTATTTTATCCAGACTGCGTGGTAAGAAGTTACACTACCCTAAGTTACAGCATGAATCAACAACTAAAGAGAAAGGTAAAGGAACTTTTGTTCAGTTAGAGGCATACTGTTGGACTGAATGAAATAGGACAGTCCTGAACAGGCAGAGGGTCAGTCAGAAATATTTGTTCTGAAAGGCGAAGGGATTTGCAAAAAAATGACGACAATTAAAGACTTGTATTCTGATGCATGCACCCAAAAGGAGGCAGAGAATATACCTGAGGTTTATTGTCTGAAAGAACGAGGGAAGCAGCTGTTGGTTACTGCTCTGCAGAGTGAGGACTCCGATATTGTGGAATTTGATGCATCTCAACGTATATTTAACAATGACGAAGTCCTTGAGGCATGGGTAAGTTAGTAAACTACCTGTCTCAGGAGGAAAGAACCCAGTTCAAATGTTTGTTACAGCAGTATGACTATATATGTTGGAATACGTTGGGGAGGACTAATGCTATTGTGCATGAGGTAGACAATGGGAATACTGTTGCAATAAAGCAACACCCCAATTCGCTTAATGTTTTCAAAGCCAGGCTGTTCCAGAACGTGGTGGAGGCCATTCTCAATGAAGATATCTTCGAACCGAGGCAGAGCTTTTAGTCTTCGCTGATCATCTTAGTTCCAAACTTGCTGAGACGCAATGATGTTGCATGGATTATCAGAAGGTCAACGCTGGAACAAAATCAGACTGATATGAAATACCGAGATTGGAGGACTGCATCGAGAAAGTGCGACAAGCCCGTCAAAGTATGAAGTTGGACTTGCTGCATGGTTATTGGCAACTGCATTTATCACAGAGGACAGAAGAAATTTCTGAGTTCTTAACCGCAAATGGAATCTATCACTTCAAAGTGATGCCCTTTGGAATGAGGAACGCACCCGCCACATTTCAAAGGCCAGTGAACAGAGTTGCGACTGCGTTGACAAACTGTTGAATCTATCTGGACGATGTAGTGATCTTTCGTAAGTCCTGCACATGGCAAATTTGGCAGAGCTATTTGAACGAGTATGAGAAGCAAAACTGATAGTGAATGGAAAGAAAACTGAATTCGCGAAAGCAGAGGTGACGTGCTTGCGACATAACATCGGTCATGGAAGGTTGACGCCATGGAACGCAAATCTGAAAGCCATGAAAGAATTTCGAAGACAAATCTCGAAGAAACAGATGTTTTAATTTTAGGTAAGAAGTGAATTCTATCGGAAATTTGTTCCAGGTTTCAGCGGTGTAGTGGTACTGTTAACCGCTTTCCTGAGGAAGAACACAAACTTTCGGTGGACAGAACAATGCCAGGAGGTATTTGACCATTTGAAAGCATCCTTAACCACCGCTCCAGTTTTAACGACAGGAAACTTCTCGAATCCCTTCAATGTTGCTATCGATGCTTGTGGCATAGGAGTTGGAACTGTACTGCTGCAGGAAACGAGGATAGGATTGAACTGCCAGTTGCTTATTTTTCGTAGAGACTTAACATCCATTCGAGGAAAGACTCCAGGATCAAAAAAGCAACTATTGAGTTTGGTACTTGCTGAACAACATTGAATGTGTATGTCATGGACAATGAGTCCGAGACGGTTGTGTACATGGATGACAATCATCTAACATTATTGAAAAGCTTTAAATACCGGAATGTGAGATTATTTGTTGGGTTAAACGTTGCAGACCTCTCCTTTATGCCTCGGAGATGTTGTCGGTCAGAAGAATGTAACTGCAGATGCGTTGCCGAGGATTTAACTGACAAAACGTATACAAGATTGGTATACATTCAATGTTATTATGTATACATATATATGTTATACATAGTTAAAAATCACACAACACCAGGTTATAGTCCAACAGGTTTAATTGGAAGCATACTAGCTTTCAGCGCGACGCTCCTTCATCACCTGATGAAGGAGCGTCGCTCCGAAAGCTAGTGTGCTTCCAATTAAACCTGTTGGACTATAACCTGGTGTTGTGTGATTTTTAACTTTGTACACCCCAGTCCAACACCGGCATCTCCAAATTATGTTATACATATGTGTGTGAATACATATCTTACACAGGAAGAGGCTATTATGAACTTAGATTAAAGTCATATGCAAGTCATAATAATGTGGCTGAAGAATAGTGGAAGCAAATGAAGCCATCTTTTCATTATGATATTTGTTTTTTTTCACGAAGGCGGTTTTATGAAGGTGCAAGAGGGTACTGTATATTGAAGACAGTGTGGAAGTTGGCACGGGCTGACGGAGAGTATTTAAAATGACACACTTGCTTGAAGCAAACATCTATATTCGTGTTGCTATGGAACAAATACAATTTAAATTCGGCCAATCCCTTTAAATTGTGCCCATAAAACAACTTCCAATTGATTTTGAATTTTACTGTTTGTGATGACATCAAGCGAATGAAATGATTCGATCTTTTGGGAGATAAAGCCGGACATTTTGACGAGTGAGTTGGCGAACAACTCGACTACTAGCTGAAGAGCTCTCCGAAAAGTGCACATCTGCATGAAGTTTATGCGACAGAATATCGAAGCTGAACTTGAGAAAAATCTACTGAAGAAAAGCCACGAAATAGAATCGACACAGCTGACTAGTTTTGAAACGCGATTTTATTTTGTACATTTTGTTTTCTTATATGACTAGTATTGTAGAGTGGGAGGTAAAAGATAGTTTTAATGGAAAGCCTTTGGAAATAAATGTTGGTTTGAATATTCTCTGTTCGAATTAATGAATAAAATTGTTTGTTTTCTTTATTTTTAGCTGTGACCTCTGGGACAGATTTTTGCTTCTCAAAATTTAACAGATTATGGCACAAGGTGTACATTTTTGTGCGGCTTGTTTAAAATGGCAGAGGGATTTACACCGTGTTGGAATAGTATCATACATCCTATAGCCATCACGATATCTCACAGAATATCTCAAAAGACATCACCAATAAAGTAAACCATAACCCATATCATTTCCCATGCACAATGCCACTCTCACAAAAATACACACGCCACGAAATGTCAGATACTTTACCAAAAACAGAACACAACATTCCAATGCCTTACAACACAATCCGTACCAACATATTGACCGTCACACCACAGCACACTATCCTACCCATGACCAACGTAATTATCCAAACACTTAGCACCACATCACACACACACCATTGGCATAATACACGCTATTGTTGGCTGGTCATAAGCTAATTGGTCACTCCAAATAAATATCGTCAGTCATTGCATCCAACTCCCATAGCTCACTTAAATGCATTACTTTCCGGCACTGATACCCACTTTTTCAGTAGCTGCATCCTGCGAACCCTTGTCACAACATCCCACTCTCTTCATTCAAGCCATTTTACGTCAATAATTATATTAATTTCTCACACTTAATCCTCGTTCCTGAATTCAATACTTCTACCGCTGGCATTATGATCACCCACTTCCCTTATGCACCAACTCACACGCTGTTCTGTAACTGCAATCATTGCATGCAGGTGTTGTAGTCCACTTCCTCCAAAAAAATACGTCCTTCTCCCCTGTGCCACTACTTCCACTCATCTCCGTCACTGAATGCTATCAGCTCAATGACTGATACAAATTAACATCAGCCAGAACGCTGAACTCCCTTCAGTCACTACATTTCACTCCTATCTGCAAACCAGTCAGTCATTGCATTCATCTGCCCCTACTGAATCCGTCTCACTACCCTCAGCCACGATATTCCATTTCCCATACTCCACCTCACACATGATTTGTGCTGCACAGGTTTCTCTGAACTTACAGACCAAACTCTATTTATGATGTGTTGCAGGACTCATCAATTTCAATCTGACTCCCTCGTTCTGAAGCTCCCACACTCTTTACAAATTTGAAAGCATGTGTCACCTTCTCAGTTTTGTTGTTGATGCATGACATCACATATTCCGAATCATTAAATTATTGCATTGACCTGTGGAATGTGCAAAGATGCAGGCAAAATGTGATTCCTCTCATACACAAAGAAACTGGTGCAGAAATTCATGTTGACCTCTTGCATACTGTCCCCGTGATATAAAAACCAAGTCAAGTGAATAATTCTCGCTACTTCGCATTCCTTTCAGGTGGCATGTGCGCTTGTCAGCTGTTGGTCTGTTTCAGAATTTGCTGCTGTTTCTGGATTTCTAACAACAGTTGGTTCGATGGGAAATTGAGAAATACGTACCATCTCAATGGTTCGTCCTTTGCTGGGAAGCTTTCTCATGCTAGGTGCGTTTCTTCATTTTTCCCAGAACAGAACACCTCTTCTACACGGCGACTGCAAATTATGCACGAAGATAATACCTTCCCCAACTGCACTTTAGTGACTTATTACAACTTTTCATCATTCACTTTTGTATTTCCTTTTTTCACGGTCCATGTGCAAACACTTAGCAACAAGAAAATCTCCTCGAGAGCCAGCTGCCCATTCAGTGAAAGAATCATTGCATTATTAATATTGTATTTATTTTATATCCTACGTACGTCACGAAGAACAACATCCATCATTGTTCTTCTGTACCATGAATGAAACTGACTTGAACAAAGTGATACATGAGTAGCATGAAGGGAGGTGTTGCTGTTGGGTTAATTGATATTAACGTGTTGTATTTCAATAAGGGCAGGAAATTAGTGAACAATCAAATAATCATCAGCAGAGTCCTCATCTTACTCTCTGACTTTCGAGAAAGGGAATCACAGAATTACATTTGATGATCTCTGCATCTCATTATTATTGGGATATTCACAGAACTTTCTCTCTCACAAGGATATTGATATACACTGCGTGAGATCTACACCAGGTGAAATCACATGGTATTAGTGTGAACTGGCAAGATGAATACAAAACTGGTTTCGTCATAGAAAATAGAAGCCAGCAGTGGAAGGATGCTTTTCGGCATGGAGAATTGTTGCTCGTGGTGTTCCACAGAGATCAGTGACATGACATGTGCTAAATGTGTTGTACAATAATGATTTGGAGGAATAAATACCTGGTCTAATTTGTAAGATTGCTGACTATACAAAGATTGTATAGTGAGGATGTTTGTTATAGAAACAGCATGATATAGATCATTTAGAGCTGTGCGAAGTAAAAACATGACAGATGGAGACTAATCTGGAGAAATGTGAGGTGATGCAGTTTGGAAGACCAAGTACAGGTGGAAATTATACAGTGAATGGAAGAGCACTTGTATGAAAAAGGATCTGTTTGTACAGGTCCACAGATCATTGAAGGTATCAGCACAGGTAGAAATGGTAATAAAAATGGCCTACTGCATGCTTGCTTTCATTACATGTTGCATTGAAAATGAAAGTTGGCAATTTGTAATCCAGCGTTATAGAATTTAGGCCAGTCCACACTTGGAATATTGTGCACAACTCTGGTCACCACACTATAAGAAGGATTAGATGCTTTGGAAAGAGCATAGAAAAGGTTTATTAGGCTGTTTCCTGGTCTGAGGGAAGGAAAGCTATGAAGAAAGGGTGAATAATTTGGATTTGTTCTCACTGTAATGCTGGAGTGTGATGGGTGATCGGATACAAGTTGACGGTGTGGAAACAGTGGAAAGTATGAGCGTTTTTTTCAGGGCGGAGGGGTAAATTACTAGGGAGGCACAGGATCAAAGTAGAAAGGTAAGTTTAAAAGAGATGAGCGAGACAAGTTCTTCATACAAATGATTGTGCATTCCTGGACCGGGTTGCCAGAAGGGTTGTTGAAAGCAAACTTTAAGAATCACCTGGATGGATACATGAATAGAAACACAATACAGAGGTATCGATCCTGGAGGTGAAGACAGTTTTAGTGTGGAAGAGCAAAATTTGTCGATTCAGGAATGGCAGATCAGAAGGCCTATTCGTGAAAATTGTGTCTTGTTACTGGAACATCCGAAGACCACAGTTGCTTACGTTCTGTTCCATCTTCTTTGTAATTACCAGTTCCTTGACTCCAATCATTGTATTTGTCTTGAAAACTTCCCTACCCATCAGTCAGTTCACGTTTATGTGATCCCGAACAATTAACGTCCTTTTCTGCCCCTACTCAATCACTTGCTAATATCTCAGCAAAACTCTAATTCCTGACACCTGTATCAGGACAGGGCTACCATGATATCAACCACGGTTCTTCTGCACAGAAACTGACATCCGTCTCAGCTTTTAATTTTCGTAGCTGTGGATATATTCTATACATCTCCCAATGTTTCTCAAAGAGGTCTGACGGAGTCAGAAGCAGTGGGTTTCCAGTTCACCTGCTCAATCTTCTGTCTCAGATCCAGTCTGTTGTGAGAGGCGTCAGTCTCTGGAGACCCAGCATTTCCCACCTCATAGGACTCACAGTGCAACGATCGCTGTGATTTTGTTTTGTTTTGTAATATCATACATGGAATAATGCAAAACAATTGTGATACCAAAGATGCATATTGAACAATTTTCATGAAAGGAGTTGAACAAGAAAAGTAGAGGAGCATTTCTAACAGAGTTTATAGCAAACTGTTCCGTATTTGTGTTCCGCCAGTTCCGTCATAAGGATGGTATAGCTTTTTTGGAATGAGCAGAGGTTCGGAACATAACACATTTACCATATCCAGGAACTGCGTCCAGATACCACGATAGCTGTCATGACACGAATATACTGCTGTATTTTCACAAATCTGGTGTGTTGAGATAACAGTATCTTTGTAAGGCTGGATTCGATCGAACAATTTTTACCTACTGCAACCAAGGCCATGGCACCAAAATGACCAGCACATCTTTGTTCCAAGTACATTCTGAAAGTCAGCTTTTGTATCAGTTTCAGATTCCACTCTCTCATGTTCCGAGCCTCTGTGAGTTCAATGACATTCTTTTGTCGCAGATTCTGTCTTGGTCTCAGAGTCTGCATTAGTTTCAGCGTTTTTATTAATTTCGGTGTCTGTGTAACTCTCAACATCTGTAATAGACGGAGATTTCATATCCGGTTCTATGCAAGCAAAACTTTTCTAAGGTCTCTATCATTTTTAACGGCTTTAATAGTTATAGGGTTTGTCTTACTTTGAGGTTCTGTATTAGTTTTAGAACAGATAATCATTCCGTTTTATGCATAATATTTGGCGAAGTGTTTTCTCAATTCGCTTACTCTCCCATCCCTGAGATATTGTTTGAACTTTCGACAACTCCGCTGTGCAAACGCCTAAGTTTCTATTTAAATGAAGTATCCACATCCGTCAGCTTACCTCCTCACTGTTTTTCAACGCAGAACTGTGGGTTTATTTGACACTGTCGGCTTCTCAAGAATCCCGAAACATTTCATGTCCTGAAGACGCAGATAATCTGCCAGCGCGAATGGTCTCCAATTTGCACGTGTTGTTAATGCAGTTTTGGAGAGTATTTCGTCTTTAACACGCATGAACAATCCACTATGTTCAGTCTGAGAGTATTCTGTCTTAAAAATAAATCATTATTACTTCCCATTCTTCCTTAATAAAAAAAAGTGTGATGCGCCACAGCCTATGACACAACGAATACGTTACTGTATAATTCTGGTTCTATCCGTTTCTCCATCACAGCAAATATCTCAACGTATACCCTGGTGTGATCATAAAACTGTCATTAATTTCTTGTAAATCTGTCTTCATAATCGACGACGCTTCCAGATCCCCAAATTCCCTTTGCATTGCATCCTGAGTCTCTTTACGCCCTTTTGACAAATACATGTCGCCTGCTAAGTTGAAATTCCTACATAATATCACATCGTACTGGTGTTGTTGTCAGTCAGATATGCAATGGGTCGGGCCCTGATGAAAGTATTATTGCCAATCTTTGAATGTTCTTGCTGAGATTGAGTGAGCAGGTAAATTTATTGGATCTCCAAAAATGACAATTGTGGTGGTGTGGAAGTAGCGTCACTGGAATGTTTTCCTTTATCTAATGGGGCATTAGGTGAAAGAGTTGGCAGGCCATGTTACGTTTGTTTAAGAATTTGGTTCAGCCATGTTTGAAATACTGTATACCGTTCTGGTCGCCAGATTGACAAAAACATGTGGATACTTTGAAGTGGCTGCACAGGAGCTGGTATGGAGGGCGTCATGAAGGGAGGTTGAGTAGCTTATGATTATTTTCATTATAAAGACGGAGGTTGACAATAGTTACAAAACCATGAGACGTATATTCAGGGTAAAAAGCAACAAGGCTTTTCCCCAGAGTGGGAGATTCAATTACCGGGAGTCACGAGTTCAACATGACAAGGGAAATGATTAAGTGAGATATGTTGTGGAACCTTCTTTACCGAGAAGTTGTGGAAGCGTGGATCGCATTGCCAGCGGAAGTGGTCGGGGTGGGAACGATAGCGTCATTTTGTATTATGCAGACGTAAACATGAATGGGCAGGGTGCAGAGGGATAAAGATTTTTTTAAAAAGCCGACAGGTATAAATAAAGGATCTCGAATAGCACAGGCTGACAGAACCGAAGGGACTGTTGCTATGTTGTACTTTCTTTGCTCTGATTTTTTTCTTTGAATGTCAATTTACCATAAATCCATCCAACGGGTAGACACAACAGAAATGGAAGCATAGTGATAGACAACAGGTTTGTGGTTTCACTGTTAGATGTTAATATGGAATCCTTGCCTCTTGGAACATGATGTTGACAATGGACATATCAAACAAAATGTGCAGAAAGGAAATTTCTTGGTACTTCCTTATAATGACTTTTGTAATACGTAAGATGCCAAGAAAAGCTTGTTTTGACGAAAGTGCAGATAAGCGCAATCGAAAACATATCAGAAGAAACATCCAAAAAATCTCTTTAAATGGCCGGCGGACTAGGTTTAATGAATGGCTCCCATCCTGTCCTACGTCTTATGGCGATCTAGCAACATGCTTCAAATGGGTGTTGCGGCCTTTGACAAAAGGAACAATACCTGCTGATTCACATATTCAAGCCCTTGTCATGCTACATTAAATCTTGTCTGCATCCTGACACTCTTCATCATTATTCCATAGCGTGGTCGTCTCGTTGGAGTATCGTCTCGTGGCAGAGCGGTTGTTGATATTGATTGACAAATTGGAAAACAGCACAACCCATATTCATGATCCAGTCCTTTCGCAATTGAAACGGAGGATGCAATTACTCCAGTTATTGCTGAGAGGCTTCAAGTCACATTTTGGAGTGGATGCGAACTTTTAAATATCTGACTTCAAGATTCCAAAAGAAAACTGCATAATTCCTATTACACAATATGTGGCTACCCTATTTTGTCATTTGCAAATTCTAGGAAATAACTGGTGACGACTGTTTGAGGATAAATACACATCTGACATGTTGCAAGTTTTTTTGACGTCCTTTGTTAGAGTCACGACCACTGAAAATGACCATAGAGCACAGAATAGGACAGCAGAGTACCTGTTGTTCAGAAGTGATCTGACGTATTAACCGGTCATAAAAGGCTGCAACTTTGGAATATAATGCAATAATTCTGAAAATTACGGACTTTGTATCGATATGACGAATACAATTGTTCTCTGTCGAACAAAGGTCGACGTCACTGAGTTTATTAGAAAACTTTCTTTTTAATAATTCATTCTGGCATTAATCCGTGACCAGCTGACTTGGGGCTTGTGATCGCTTCAAAAGGCACGATGTACTCAGGGTTGATCACCGTAAAGATAAAATGACGAGCAGATAAAGGAATTTTTCAATCATTGTTGGGGAAAGGATGATTAGATTATGAATGCTGTGGGGCCTGAGTACCCAATGCTCTGCGAGAAACATATGGAGACACAGAACATTCTTCACGAAGTTAAACTTTGTCATGTTGCCGCCCTTACCTGGTGTCATTATCCTAACTAATCGTATTAGCTTACGTTGTCTTTCAGACTAATCATTTTCTGCCACAATAGCCTTCTACCTTACACTTAAGCTATCACATTTCACAACGATTATTTTCAGCTTTAGCTCATCTGTCACGTGATTTGACTAGCCTATCATATTATGTGTCCATTACTCTCAGCATAAGCTCATCTATTGCTCGTCTGTTACATGATTCTATGCATTGCTTCGTCAATTTAAACATACAACTGCCAAAGTAATTTTCATATTAGATGATTCTATGCATTGCACTATTAATCTAAACATACAACGGCCAAACTAATTTCCATATATTCCCCCCTTTGAGATGTATTGGTCTGACGTAGAGAAAGAATACAATGAGCTGGAGGAGTAAAGGCCAAACTGGTAGTTACAGTCCCAAAAGCGGGAAGGAATAATTCCACGATCCAATTCTCAAAGGATTCTCCTCCGTGCCTGGTGTCAATGGGCCAAAAACACGTCACTCAATATCCAGAATAGGAAAAATAACCCAAAGATTCTCACAATCTAAGCTCGCATATGACACAAATTTATTCAGGCGTATTTGTCTGGAAATGGCTTCAGCACGTCAGTAGTTATGAGATCATAATAATTCAGCGTTGGAGTATTATTTGAAGAGGGAGATGTTCGGCAGAACCACAGGACACTGCCGTGCAGTGAGACGTACTAAAACAAGTCTCAGAAGAGGTATAGCACAGCAAGAGACAACTGCAACAATATTCATCATGATACCTGCAACAATCCCAATCTTGGCGAGTCAAGCTCCCCATCCATACTAAACGCCATCCAGCCAGTGAAAAAAACTGATGGCCGGGCCCTGCATTTTCCTTAAGCTCTTGTCTGAGATTCTTCAGCTTATCCGTCGCCTTAATAAATGTTCCCTCCATGTTAGTATTATTGGATATGACGGTGCAGCAATGTTTCCCAAACATCACACCTTTTTTGGCTAACAACCAGTCCAAAGGCTATTTCACCATGTCGTTTTGGTAGTTGCATCCAATTGCTCCTCCAAGGCTGAGAGGGCATGATCAGTGGAATTTATGAATCACTGCTTGTTTTAAAAATGTAGTTAATCCATTCTGCATTTTTGTGAAGTCCTGTAGGAGGATGAAGTGACTCCCACCCTGTGGCGATTTTGCTTCGAGCCTTGAATTTGAATGGTGATGCCACTTGGCTGACTGATACTATCAATTTGCATTGTTAGGTCAGGGGCACACTCCCGTCGCCGCCTGTGTAAGTTGTTCGTAATAGAGAGTCAATGTGGGCCCGTAGTGACACATCAACCTCAAGGTGGACCAGAACACGGGTACAGGTCAAATCCCAGCCAGAAGGAAGGGTGGGACCCTACCCCTCTTCCAAGCCACACGCCACCAGGTGTCTGCTAACGTGATGTGCAGCCAATTCAGAAAGAACCATAGATGTGGGTCATGGCTTCAGAAGTTGTGACAGTCCGAAGGTGAATTGTGTCCCTACAATGGCGTACAAAATGGCCTACCGGCACAGAGACATTCCATCTGAAACAGTCAAATCTTAAGCCTTTATGCACCGTGAAAGTAGCCATGGGGAAGGTCTGATGTCTTTTACTGGTAGACTAAGCGTTACCACAATTACACAACTGTCGAAGTTGCTGCCTGACGTTTTCATTCCGTTGCATATACGTGGAATCCTGCATGAGGAGGCACCAGAGAAGGTACTTGTGTTGCACCGGTGATGACACGTCATTCAGTCAATTGGACGATGGGTTTGTTGTTGTTGCCTTTGAAAGCAAGTGGAAGAGTTATTGGGCAGAGGAGCAACGAAGTATGATGGTTTCGCCTCAGTGCACAGGAAGCAGTCCTACCTCGTCAGCAATGCTGCCGTGTAATTTGCCCATTGTTACCACTGGTTACTACAGTCAGCAACCACGCTTGAGGAGTGGGCTCCACACTCCTCATTCCTCTATACCGTTTCCCTAGGCTTTGCAGGGCATTGGCATTATCAAGCGAGATCCACCATGACTGGCAAGTCGATGGTCTACAAGTCTGTACACTCATAGAAAGGTTCACGACTGGGGAATGTCTCATCATTGACCACACCTGGACCATCCCAAGCCATACAATCAGGAGACAGACCACCTGTCACAGACTAATTTCTGATAGTCTTGGAGGCGTAATTATCGGAGAAAACCTCACTCACCAACTGCTCATAGTCTCGTAAAGGGGTATTGATTTTCAGCATGTTCCCTTCTGGCTCTGCAGCTCCTTCCTCAATCTCACCTACCTCAGCTCTGGTGTCAGTCAACATCTGCGGGACAGCTCTAGTGTAACGTTCCTCCACTTGAACGGCTATGGGCAAGTCGGTGCTCAACGCGGAGGGCCCCTTTCTCCTCGGCTCGTTCCACTTTCTCCGGGAAACGCGCATATACCTGGTCTCCGGGTCTAATATGTCTGTCCTCTTTGTCAGATAGATTCATATATCACAGTTAGTTGTTGCATGTACAACTTAACATCTAGCTACAATTCTTTCAAGCTAGGTCCTTCAAACAGAACCCTCCATTTGGCACTGGCATGGTCGACTGGTAAGTATTTATTGCAATGGCACGTTTTTCATGCAATTCGTCTACATGCGCGAGCAAATTAGTGCGAGCGGCAGCCCATTGAGCCATTGTACTTGCGTAAATTTAATTGAACTTAGAGTTAAAAGTTCCGTTAATCCTTTACATCATGCCTGGTGACTGGGAATGATACACACATCTAAATCTCGGCTTGATCCTCAAATTCTGCAGCACGCATTTAACCACTCTTTGTATAAAGGCAGAACCATTGTCTGAGTTGATATCTGACGCTGTGAGAAACTTGAGAATAACTTCATTCGTTAAAAATTTCACTACTGTGGCTGTCCCTGAGTCTTCAGATGGAGTTGCCTCTACCCATCTATTGAACCTGTCGATTACCACAAACATATATCTTTTTCCTCTCAACGTCTTTGTCATGTCCACATCGTCAATCACCACATATTTAAATGGTCCTTCGAACACAGGTATGTGACCTATAGGGGTCGAGATTCCGTTTTTAACATTATTCTGAACGCATACCTCACATTGTGAAAGGACGTAACCCACAGTCTTATTCTTAGTCCCAAAGTGGTTGCACTGAGTCCTGCCTGTCCCCACTTCCAGGGTCCTGACAGGAATGGGTTATTCAGCATTAATCGTTGAGCGGACACCTGAGGTAGGTTCTGCCCCTAGTGGGTATGCTGGTACTAATCGACCTCTTCCAGGTTGACACATGTGGTATAAGGTTCCGGAGGTCTCACGACATAATTGCTGTTTACCTTTAGCTTGCATTGTGGTTCATTCCAGTTCTCGCCAACCCAGTAGAAAACCACTTGTCATCACATTAGCAACCCGAAATTCCTGGATAAATTCATATGGTTTTGCCTGTTCATGTTGGTGACAGCAGAAGGAATGCATTGCAAAAGCATAGGGTTTAACAAAGATGAGTCAGCTTCTCGATCATTCTTCATTTTTGGGATTTATGCCACTTTTGCCAGACAGGTGGCCACTTCTTTTAGCCCTCTTACAAAAGTCATTCGGATTCAGTTCAATCGCAGAATTATGCTGCCTTTACATCTGTATCATTGTTTGGACATATTGAGCAAATTGGGCCAGTTTCTCCTGACAGGGTTTGGTTTAGGAAGAGAACTGTAATTCCCGCCATAGCCCCTTGTTTCAGATGGCTCATGCCACTAACCCCAATGACAGCAGCTATGAAGGTGGATACCGATATTGGATTCTGCATCTTCAGAGAACGGGAAGGTTTATTATCTGGGATGGGCTGGGAACAGTCAGGAGATATTCGGGGAAAATCCCCATTGCTTTCATCAAATAGTGTCTGTATGCCAGACATAGGCTCTGCATTATGAGTAAATGTAAGTTCTTTGTTTTTACAGCGTTTTTAATTTAACTTTTTAATATATGCATATTCCTCAAACTTAGTGTTCTTTTACATTCTCCCAGCTTTTTGGAGATACTTCTGCTGAATACACCTCTACCCGTATCACATGCAGAGTTATTCCAATGGCCAGTAAGGTGTCTTTTCATTTAGTATTGGCGTTATCCTTCCATTTTCTAATTACGAATGAATCAATGCTGATGCTTCAACTTAACCATGAGGTAATGACAGAGGTCACTGACAATGTGTTAAGGTATAAAACCAAACGATCCTGCCAATTAATACTGATTTTGCAATTCAGGGCTTATCCAATTGGTTTATAACTATTCATGAGTAGAATCATTATCAATAATTGAAAGATGGAAACTGAGCAAGCGACTAAAACATTTTAAAAGTCACCAATGTAAACTGGAAATTTATTTATTCAAAATTAAATTAAAAAATGTAAACTTCACATAGTGTCCAACTCTACAATCCATTATAATTGCTTGGTTCTAATCCCTGCATTCAAATCGCTGATTTGGTACCTTAAACGGTTCGGACCAAACGTTTCTCAATTACAATGCGACAGCATGTGAAAAGACTGCAGCTATATTAAAAGACCTTGTCTATTTGCATGGTATCAAAATACTTCTAATCCACAAATATTGGCCGAACCCAAACACACAGATATGCACAATAGGATTTTAATGCTTGCTACATGATTTTCACAGCATAATGTTCAACCAAAACTTATTTTCTCAGTGAGAGAGGCAAATTAATATAGAATAAAGCTACAACTGGTACTCCATAATCACCAATGATATGTAACATCTTCAGCGGAAAGAAAATAGTCCGAAACAAAAACAAATCATTTCTGCTAGAATCATTTTCTGAAAACTATATTATTGGTTTTTGATATTTAGAATCTGTCTTCATATTTTCAGTTTTACAATATTTAACGAATATTCAAGTTCACGTAATTCCTCCACTCAATCAGCAAATGTGATAGTCTGAGATGATATTCGTCAATGTTAGGTATAGTTTATTATTTTAAATGAAATTGAGCTGGGACCTGCTCTCATCCTAGGCCAGAATGATTCTGCACCTGAGGCCACGACTTAGTGTGGCTGATTTTACTTCCTTTAACCAATTATTTCATTCGTCCAACAAGTTGGGGTGAAAGGTGTGAAACTGATCTTTGGCAGCCACATGAAAATATGGGGAATTTGCAAGCAAGTTTGTGCTGATTTTAAATGGTCCAGGGGAAGACATATTTTTTTAAAAAAATAGGATCGTTATGTCGTCTTCGTCCATATTAAACTGATTGAAGTTAAACAGGGTTGGATTTCATAGAAGCATAAAAATGTGGTTAGTTAGAAGTTGACAGTAGAGCTGACTTGGTCCGTAAGAAGAACGGGTGGGTTAATATTTCATTAGTATTACCATTTATTCATGAAATTGGTTTTTCATAATCACTGGTAGTTTCCTGAATCCCTCAAAATAAATCGTCCTAAATTTCCAAAATGCAAAATAAATTCGAAACAGTCCTGTATGTTGAGCTCCAGAAATAAAAAAAAAACAAACATTCAATCACCATCAACCAAAGGTGCATTCAAACTAGATCACAAACAGTTAACCTTTCTGAAAACTGCAAGGATTCACACGCACGGACACATCCACACACACACGCACACATATTTGAGAAGAGCGATCATTCTTTTAGTATGGGGGAGCACTTTATCCATACTATCATCTTCATCCATGGACTACCCTTCAGATCCTGACCATTATTCCATCTGCAATTAATCCCAACTGTCCCGTGCTGCTAAAGGTCAGGCCTTCCTCTGAACACGCTTTTCTACCCCATTTTGCCCCTTCTATGGCTCATTTTCCATCTGGGCCTATTCAATACTCCGTTTACAGTTTAGAAAATCCACGTAGAGCTTTGTTCTTGTACTGTCCGAAGGAACCTGAGTTCCTCGTCTAAATTTCCCTTTGTGTTTTTGCCTTTTGCACTTGCCCCCAAAACACCTTCTCTGTTTCTGCCTTTCGTTGATTAACCCCTTCACACCCTCCCATCTCTGATTCAGTTCAGCTTTCTCGTCCTTGTCCTCAACCAATTCAATTTCTCCTTCTATTTCCACCGTTCCCTTTATCAAAGGTGATGGCTTTGTGTTTTCTGTTATCGAGTAGGTAGAAGCTTGCCCAGTTCGCCTAAGTCCTGACTCAAATAAAGTTTATCTTTCTGAACTCCACTTTCCACAGACTGCTTTTTTGTTCTTTAGCAGACTCCCTGGTCACTATCAGCTTTTCTACCTCTCATCTGAAAAATATTCATATTTCTGCCTCCCATTCCCTTTTGTACTTCCTTTTTTTAGTTTTATCTTCTGTTTGTGGTTCTTAATTGAAGTGAGCGGCATGGTGGCACAGTGGTTAGCACTGCTGCCTCACAGCGCCAGAGACCCGGGTTCAATTTCCGCCTCAGGCGACTCTCTGTGTGGAGTTTGTACATTCTCCGTGTCTGCGTGGGCTTCCTCCGGGTGCTCCAGTTTCCTCACACAATCCCAAAAAAAAGTGCAGGTTAGGTGAATTGGCCATGCTAAATTGCCCGTAGTGTTAGGTGAAGGGTTAAATGTAGGAGTATGGTTCTGGGTGGTATACGGGTCGGTGTGGACTTGATGGGCCTGTTTCCACACTGTAAGTAATCTAATCTAAAGTAAACCCTTCTATTTCAACCTGTTTATATCAAAGGTGCATTCTTTGGCCGTTCTGATCGAAATTTCTGAGTTTTCTCCCCATTTTTCGGTGAAATTACAATATTATTTTTTGTGACTGGGAATTTCTTACTCAATATTTCAACTGTTCTCCCTTTGGTGATGTTTAAAATTACATCAGTCCAGTTATCATACTGTAATTGTCTTGATACTACTTAACAGTCTAGTGGCGCTTGGGAAAATGTGGTTATTCTCAGTTATTTTTACTTTAGTCATCTATTACCAAATTGCAGGCATTCAATTTTAATCAGGATCAATAATACTAACAATGACGTAGTCTTTCCTGACTTGTTCTGCCTGTATAGAGCCCTTCTATTTCTAGACCGGTATCCTCCCTGACTGCGCAAACAACTTAATTCCCTCCGGCATTATTCGCAATATCATCCTGCCCTGACCGTTCAGACTCTCTTTACCGGCACAGGAGTATCCACAGGGACTTTCCAACCGTCCCATTCAGACCTGTTAATTTTCTCGTGCGGCATCTGCAGGATGGTCCAGCCTGACTGTTCAGACGCTCGTTACACGCAAGGTGGTGTCCACAGTGATTTTGTAACATTTTGTGTAATTCTATCTCAGCCAATCGCTTTGCTCTGCACTTAATCACACCACTGTGCAGTATTCCTGAATAATCCTCGGCGTCTCCTGAAATTTCAATTTACTACCGGACTCTTTGGTTCTTTGGATCAGAGCAACCTTTCAGCTGCTTTTCTGCACGTCTGCATCCCCGAGATCATCCCTTACTCAATAGAATGTAATCGAAAATATCAGAAAAATGCTCATATGTATTGAAGCTTCGCCAAACTTAATTCTGTCAGGCTCAGGAGGATCCCCAATCGACTGGGAAGCGCCGTCTGCCTGCTGCCTCTGTTCAGAAGTGTTTTTTTTTCCCCCGAGTCTACTCGCAGCGCCAAATTTGTTGTCGAAAGTTTGTATGCAATGCTCTGTGACGTTCACAAGGAGGCACAGAACATTCATCGAGAATTTGAACTTTTACTTGCAGACAAAAGCTGAAACAATCAGACAATTGCTTCCTGGCAGCTCCCGATACTTGGGGCTCACTACTTTTTATTTTTTTCTTGTTGCCGTGCTTATCTGGTGTAATCGTAATAACCAATCACACTAGCTTGCATTGCTTTTCTAAATTAATTATCCTCTGCCGCAATGGTCTTCGACTTTACACTTAACCTATCACATTATACTACCATCATCTAGCACATAAACTCACTTATCACATGATTTGATTAGCCCACCATATCATGTTGCCATTATTGACAGAATTAACTCATCTATTGCTCATTTGTTATATGATTCTATGCATTGCTCCATCAAGTTAAACATACAACTGCCAAACGAATTTCCACATTACATGTTTCTATGCATTGCTCTATTAATCTCATTATACAACTGATAAACTAATTTCCTATGCATTGCACTATTAATCGAATTATACACCTGCCAAATCAATTTCTTCATCGACATCTGCCTTTGAAGTAAATAGAATTGTCAAAATATGATCCAGTTTCATTTTGATCAGGATTTTTTGTGCCTTTCCCATGGCTTAGAAAGGAAAGGACTTTTTTTGTGATGAATAACAAACCAACCTTTAATGTGGAATCTGTTTTTCTCTGTCAAAGAGCAATTCTTCTGTAACTAGATTCGACTTTGCCTCTGATATACGGCGTGTAATATATGGTGAGAAAAATGCTGACAGTGCCAGACCGTCAAACTGTCTTATATATCGGGACTTCAATATTGTTGCTATTTCGGAGACATGGATAGAGCAGGGTGAGGAACGGATGCTGCAGGTTTCAGGGTTTAGATCTTTAATTAAGAACAGAGCAGAGGGATTGAATTCAAGAGTCGTGAAGTGATGTTGCAGCTGTACAGGACTTTGGGTAGGCCACAGTTGGAGTACTGTGTGCAGTTCTGGTCGGCTCACTTTAGGAAAGATGTGGAAGCTTTGGAGAGGGTGCAGAGAAGATTGACCAGGATGTTGCCTGGAATGGAGAGGAAGTCGGACGAGGATAGGTTGAGAGTTCTCGGCCTTTTCTCGTTGGAACGGCGAAGGATGAGAGGTGACTTGATAGAGGTTTATAAGATGATCAGAGGAATAGATAGAGTAGACAGTCAGAAACTATTTCCCCGGGTACAACAGAGTGTTACAAGGGGACATAAATTTAAGGTGAAGGGTGGAAGGTATAGGGGAGATGTCAGGGGTGGGTTCTTTACCCAGAGAGTGGTGGGGGCATGGAATGCGCTGCCAGTGGGAGTGGTAGAGTCGGAATCATTGGCGACCTTTAAGCGGCATTTGGATAGTTACATGGATGGGTACTTAATCTAGATTAGAAGTTCGGCACAACATCGTGGGCCGAAGGGCCTGTTCTGTGCTGTATTGTTCTATGTTCTATGTTCTATGTTCTAACAGGCAAGCCGGTAAAAGAAGGGGAGGTGTGACGTTGTTAGCCAAGGTCAGGTGGCTGAAAGAACTTTTGATGAGCAATCGTCTACTGAAGTAGTGTGGGCTGAGGTTAGAGGAGAGGTCACACTGCTTGGAGATTTTTATAGGCCTCCGCAGAGTTCCAGGGAGGTGAAAGAGTGGATTGGCAACAGTATTCTGTCCAGGCGAGAAAGGAACAGGGTAGATATTATGGAAGACTTTAACTTCCCCAATATTGACTGCAAATGCTATAACCTAGTTTGTCAGATAGATCAGTTTTTGTGCAATGTGTACAGGAAGTTTTCCTGACGCTTGTCGAAGGAGTGACAAGAGGGGAGGCCACATTGGATTTGCTGATAGTGAATGAACCAGGCCTGGTGTTCGATTTGGTTGTAGTTGAGCACTTTTGACAAAGTGACTATAATTCAGTTACGTTTTGTTTAGCGATGGGAAGTGATAAGAACATGCCACGGTCAAGAGTTATCGATGGGCAAGGGCAATTGTAATTCGATTAGGAAAGAATTAGAATGCATAGAATCGGTAGCAAAATGCAGGGAATTCATACAATGGAAATGTGGAGCTGGTTAAAGAATAGATGTTGCGTGTCCTTGATAGGTATGTCCCTATGAGGCAGGGAGGCAGTGATACGGTAAGGGAACCGTGGTTTACTACAGAAATTGCATCTCTTGTTAAGCAGGAGAAGAACGCTTCTGTGTTGATGAGCCAAGATGGTTTAGATGAGATAATGGAGAGTTACAGATCAGCCAGGAATAATTTCAAGCGAGACTTAAGAATAGAAAAGAGAGGTCACGAGCAGCGTTTAGCAAATAGAATAAAGGAGAACCCGAAAGCTCTCTGTAGGTATGTGAGGAAGAAAAGGATGACTGGGGTAGTAATAGGGCCAGTCAAAGACAGAAACGGGAAGTTGAGAGTAGACCCGATGGAAATCGGAGAGGTCGTAAACGAACATTTCTCATCGATTTTTACTCAGGAAAAGTAGAATATTGCAGAAGAGCAGAATGAGGTACGAGATATTAGATTGGAAATGACTAACATTAGATACAAATAGTTGGTATCAAGTCGAGAAGGAGTGAAAGTAGACAAGTTCCCTGGGCCGGTTGGGATTTATACGAGGATTCTCGGTGAAGCGAGGGAGGAGATAGCAGAACCTTTGGCTTTGATATTTGAGTCTTCATTGTTCACAGGTTTAGTACCAGAGGACTAGAGGATTGCAAATTCTGTGCCCTTGTTCAAGAAGGGCAGTGGAGATGACCCAGGTAGTTATAGGCCAGCGAGCCTTAGTTCTGTACTAGGAAAGATTTTGGAAAGGATTATAACAGATAAAAATTATGATGATCCAGCAAGCAACAATTTGATTTCAAGTAGTCAACGTGGTTTCGTCAAGGGCAGGTCGAGCCTCACAAACCTCATTGAGTTTTTTTGAGAAGGTGACCAAGCATGTAGATGAGGGTAGCGCAGTTGACGTGGTATACATGGACTTCAATAAAACCTGTGATAAGGTTTCACATGGTAGGCTGTTGGAGAAAATGTAGAGGCATGAAATTGAGGGTGATTTAGCAGTTTGGATTACAAACCGCCTTTCTGAAAGAAGGCAGCGAGTGATGGTTGATGGCAAATACATTGCCTGGGGTCCAGTTACTACTGGTGTGCCACAAGGATATGTTTTGTGACCACTGCTGTTTGTTATTTTTTTTTATGACTTAGACGCAGGCATAGGTGGATGGATTAGTAAAATTGCAGATAATACAAAAGGCGGTCAGTAGTGGACAGTTTGGAAGAATGTTACAGGGTGCAGCAAGACTTGGATAAACTGCACAATCGGGCAGAGGGGTGGCAAATGGACGTCAATGCAGCTAAATGTGAAGTGATGCACTTTGGAAAGAATAACAGGAAGACAGAGTACTGGGTCAATGGAAAGATTTGTGTTAATGTGGATGTGCAGAGGTATCTTGGAGTCTATGTACATAGATTCCTGAAGGTTGCCAACTCGGTTGACAGTGCTTTTAAGAAGGCACAAGGTGTGTTAGGTTTAATTGGTAGAGGGATTGAGTTCTGAAGCCGGAATATCATGCTGCAATCAAACAAAACGCTGGTGCGGCCACACTTGGAATATTGTGTACAGTTCTGGTCACCACATTTCGGGAAGAATGTGGACGCATTTGAAAAGGTGCAGAGGGCCTTTACCAGGATGTTGTCTTTTCTGGAGGGAAGGTCTTATGAGGAAAGGCTGAGAGACTTTGGTCTGTTCTCATTGGAAAGAATAAGGCTAAGAGGGGTTTGATAGAGACATACAATATGATCAGAGGATTAGATACGGTAGACAGTGAAAGTCTTCCTCATAGGATGATGACATCAGCTTGTAGAAGGGCAACACAGTGGGCGGCACGGTGGCACAGTGGTTAGCACTGCTGCCTCACAGGGCCTGAGACCCGGGTTCAATTCCCGCCTCAGGCGACTGACTGTGTGGAGTTTGCACGTTCTCCCCGTGTCTGCGTGGGTTTCCTCCGGGTGCTCCGGTTTCCTCCCACAGTCCAAAAAGATGTGCAGGGTCAGGTGAATTGGCCAAGCTAAATTGCCCGTAGTGTTAGGTAAGGGGTAAATGTAGGGGTATGGGTGGGTTTCGCTTCGGCGGGTCGGTGTGGACTTGTTGGGCCGAAGGGCCTGTTTCCACACTGTAATGTAATCTAATTTAATAACTACAAATTGAGGGGTAAGAAAGATGTCAGAGGCAGGTTCTTTACTCAGAGAGCGTTAAGGGCGGCGAATGCCCAATCTGCCAATGTAGGCAACTCAGCCAGATTCGGGAGATTTAAATAATCCTTGGATAAGCACATGGACGATGATGGGATATTGTAGGGGGACGAGCTGAGAATAGTTAATAGGTCCGCGCAACATCGATGGCCGAAGGGATTGTTTTGTGCTGTATTGTTCTGTGTTCTGTGTTATATGTTCTATTGTCCCTTCTAACAGGTGGCTATGCTCTGCTTTGTGTAAATGTTATTTCTTGTATGGATCGATTCGCAACCGTTGAAAGCTTGATTTGTCTCTGATAAAAGACGTATTAATTTCTTATATGTGATGGATTTCCATACGTCTCGCTAATGTACGCTCGAGCTGCTTCTGATATGGCTTGATGCATTTCTGATGCGTGCTCCGTGTTGCTGTTGATTTATCTCGTGCCTGCAGTCGCCAAATCTAAAACACCCTATTTCCTTTAATTGGCACATATTGCCCTTGTTTCTCATTTTTGTTATTGTTTCGATCTCTGGAAGCAGCCGTTATGAATGAATATAAGATGTGGCATTTTGCCCTGTCCCAAATTGCAAGAATACCTGTCTCAGTCATACATGCCATTCCTATATTTGCCCTTATTTATTTTTCAAAGAGAATTACAAACTTCACGGAATATTATAACGGATAATATCGGGTGAGTGTAGTTTGTCATCTACAGTTAGTCATTTCTACGCATTGCTGCCCAGTGTTCCTCACCATTGAGAATAAACTGACAAAAGGTGATATATTTGGATAAGCTGGCACCATCTGGTGCTCTGGTTGTCTGGACACCACTGCCAGTTCTCTGAAACGTTGATGCCACTCCTTTCAGCGAGATGGTCCAGAAAGAAATTCAGGTTTATCCGAGAGAAGCCAAGTGTCAGGTTTTCCTTTCTCAAAATCGCTCCTGACAGCGTACACCAATTAACTTTCAAATGACAGCCCTCTTGGGGACTTGGACTACAATATGAGAAACAGAGATAGGACTATTGATGCTGGCCTTCGCGTGTATCTCAGTTTTCTGATGGTTGGACCATAAACAGTGCATGGGAAGATTGGGAGGATGGCAGAAAAGATTTGTAACCTTCGGCTCAAATACAAATTACAGTTAATTCTTTGAGAAAATGAAGTCAGTAAACTAGCTCAGCCTCTGTTCTGTAATCACTGGTAAGGCTCAGGACTTTGCTGAAAAATGATATGACACATTGCAACAAAATGCTGACACTGACAGAGGGTCTAATCACAACAGAAAACGTCACACTAATGTAGATACTGATGCCCAAACAGGCTCAGAACGCACAGAGGCATTGATTCAACCAGAGGCCTGGAAACCTGCAGAAGTGTTGGCATTATGGAATTTTGTGAAACTGTTAGATATTCTGACATTTACAGATATACTGACGGTAATGCATATTCTGACTAACTAAGACCCTAACGTTAATAGAGATCTTTACACAAGTTGCATCAGTCTGAGTTAAGCTACTTGTTTAAATTTTAAATTAATTTTGGAAATTGTGTAGCAGTCAACAACTAACTGTTGCATTGGCATTTTCAACTTCTCAACCAAAGAAGTTGTACATGCCTTCCAATCAGCAATCTCATTCTACACAGACCATTTGAATATATCTTCTCCTTGCATCGCTGTTCTAACTCTAACAAGACTCAGGTAGTCTCCGTGCAAGTTACACATGATTGATAGAGACTGAATTCTCTCTCTGAGGTTGCATTTGCTGGACAGTCTTTCCTGTAAAGGTAAACCTGGAGAAAGATTGATTGATCAACCAGTATTTGGGATCCAAGGAGGTGAAGAATGCAGGTGCTGGCTTTTTGGCTTTTAGAATCTAAGCTGCTCAACAGCAACCACATATTATTCTGGGCAAATGTAACAAATTTGGCCCATTGTCTTGTATAGTTGGGCATTGTAAGTACACATTTAGATTGTTTTCGGTGTTCTGAGGTCGCCTGTCTCATCCTGCATGACTGGCAGACTGTTCTAGATTCTGATTAGCGTCTGGCTTAACAAATAAAAAGATTTATGGTTCTCAGATTGCCTTGTAGCTTTCGACCCCAGTGGTAAACTTTTGACCATTTCGTTATTGATCTCTCTTTCAAAAGAAAACTTCGTTGGTGTCAAATCTATCTTTGCACCTTCTAATTTTAAACATATTATTTGCCACTGCTCTATATGCCAACGTCCCCACTTTAGTGCCTGCCCGCGGACGTCTGGGATGGGTGGCATGCTTTTTGGAGGTCTACCATTCATTATGTATTCTCTTGCCTTGTTTGTCTGCCCAGATACAACACGTCACACTTATTTTGCTTGAATTTTATTTTTAATGATACAGCCCTTATGACAAATCTCTATGTCCTATTGTGATCTCTAGTTATTCTCCTCATTATTTACCACCGCATAAAAGGTTTCATCATCCGCAACCTTACTTATCAACTCTTAGACATCTAAGTAGAAGTTGATTACATATAGCAGACAGAACAGGAACACTGACATTGATCCCGACAGAACTACCATGGAGACAGATGAATGAAGGAGTCAGCAATTGATGGCAATCAAATAGTTTGGATTCTTCTCCATTGACCTGATGACCTCAGGCATTTGACAGTATAGCATCCATGTTGAAGAGTCACAGACACCTCCATTCTGAGTGTAACTTTCTGTGTTTTCTGGTGGGTCGGTCATGTGAATGTGAAATTGCTAGAAATTTAAAATCAGTGCCAAAGACATGAGACTGAACGTATATTTCAGTGACATTCCTCCTACTTGTAAAGTCTGAGATGCAGTGTGTTCCATTAAATTTCTCTCTCCTCATTTCCAGGTCCAATGTCTGGTCATTACATCAAGAGACGAATGAACTGCAGATGCTGGAATTCAAATTAGACAGGCAGGAGTCTGAACGAACACAGCAAGCCAGGCAGCATCAGGAGGTGGAGAAGTCGACATTTCGGGTTCACCATTGTTCAGGATTGGGTGTGGTATGGGGTAGCTGCAGCTGAAGGGGTAGCCAGGGTCAGAGTGGTGAAATGAGGATACATAATGGAAGGTAAAGTGTATGACCTGTTTAGTTAATGGGATGAATGAATCCAGTTGTTGACAGCGAGAAGTGCCAGTCAGGAGAAGGGGGTGGGAGGGGAGTCGGGAGATTGGGAGTGAGGTTAGTTGGAATTGTCAAACTCAGTGTTGAATCCTCCGACCTGTAGAGTGCCTAACCTTAAGATAAATTGTTGATTCTCCAATTGACGCTGCGGTTTGTTTTGGACATAGAATAGGCCAAAGATGGGCATGTTGGAAAGTCAAAGGCTGGGGGATTGAAATGGGCAGCGACTGGGAAGTCCGGTCGTCCGCTGCGGACCATCCTGTGAAATTCGGTGTGCTGTTCCCTAAGTTTAGACTCTGTTTCCCCGATGTCGAGAGGACCTCATAGTGAGCTTCTGATGCATTATCCTAAGTTGGAAGAGAAGCAGAACATTTTTAGTCTCATCTGGAAGGTATGTTTGTTGCCCTGGAGGGAGGTGATGTAGGTGGCATACTTGCATTTGTTTGCATTTTCCTGGTTGCAGGGCACGTTAACGCAGGTGCAGTTAACTAAGGAATGATGGAGGGAACGGGTCTTGCAGAAACCTGACACGGGTGGGGGCAGGAAGATGTTCCTGACTGTGAGGTTTGTTTGGGTTCGTGGTTGTGTTTGAGGATAATGCATTGCAGGCGGAGACTGGTGGGGTGGTAGTACGACATAGGACACTCTTTTCTTATCGTGGATGGAGGGAGTGTGTGCAGAGTGGTGGTACGGGAAAGGAGGTGGTGCGGTGGAGGGCTGTATGGATATTCAAAACAGGTCGACACCTGGGATGCTTGCGATTGGGATGTGTCTGCATCCAAGCAGATGCAGCGGACTTGGAGCAATTGTGAGATTGGGATGGAGTTATTGCACAATACGGGGTGGGAGGAGGTGCAGTCCAGGTAGTTATGGTATCTATAGTAGACGTCCGTTTGAATTCTGTCACTGGAGATGGAAATGGGATGGTCGAGGAAGTTGTAGGAGGGCTGTGAGAATGATCAAGTGAATTTCATAGCGGTGTGGAAGTTGTGGGTGAAGTCGATGTTCTGTTCCAGGTCAGCCTGAGTGTAAGACGCTGTATCGATGCAGCCATCGATGTAACCGTGGAAGAATTCGGGTACAATACCTGTGAAAATGCTGAAGCAGGAATGTTTGATATGACCGGCAAATAGACAGGCACAACTGGGATGCATACAGGTACCCATGGCTGGGGACCTATCACAGTCAAGATCAGGTACAATGTTTCAATAACAATCGATGTCATTGATTTTCTGACTTGCAACAGGGCTTGTGTGCTGTAACATTATCCAGAAAGTACTAATTGGACACACTCATGCAAATTAGAAACTGCAGAATGAAAGAGCTTTGAGAAACAAGGAAATAAATAGACACTCCGGACCATTGTGAAACAAATGACGTGCAGTTATTTTTATGCAAATCTAAAGTTACCCTCACTGATGGACTGCCGTTATTTCGTAGTGTGAAAAGGTCGCTGAGCACAGTCTTCAAAAGAAAATAATGAAATAGTCAGAGATTATGGGACAACTGTAGCAGACTCACTAATTCTTCTTTTTGTTGAGTTGTCAAAACTGGCAGAAGTAGATTTATGTGGAATGGCAGAAGGAAGAAAGTCGATCTTCGTTGATGGAGGAGCTCAGGATTTCCCCAAATACTTGCTCTGTAAATATTGCATTTACTTTTCTTATCTTGGCAGAATATTGAGAGAACAAGAACAATTGCCTATTGACATGGAATTCAGAACTAAGGGATTTTACAAAACACGTTCAAGAACACATTCGAGTAAAATGCAGGAAAGTGAAAGATAGACAATAGACAATAGACAATATGTTCAGGAGTAGGCCATTCAGCCCTTCGAGCCTACACCGCCATTTAATATAATCATGGCTGATCATTCCTAATCAGTATCCTGTTTCCGCCTTATCTCCATAACCCTTGATTCCACTATCTTTGAGAGCTCTATCCAACTCTATCTTCAATGAATCCAGAGAGTGGGCCTCCACTGGCCTCTCGGGCAGAGCATTCCACACAGCCTCCACTCTCTGGGTGAAGAGGTTTCTCCTGAGCTCTGTCCTAAATGGTCTACCCCGTATTTGTAAGCTGTGTCCTCTGGTTTGGCACTCACCCATCAGTGGAAATATGTTTCCTACTGCCAGAGTGTCCAATCCTTCCATAATCTTATACGTTTCAATCAGATCCCCTCTCAGTCTTCGAAAATCAAGGGGCTACAAGCCCAGTCGCTTCAGTCTTTCAGTGTAAGGTAGTCCTGCCATTCCAGGAATTGACCTCGTGAATCTACGCTGCACTCCCTCAATAGCCAGAATGTATTTTCTCAAATTTGGAGACCAGAACTGCACACAGTACTCCAGGTGTACAGCTGCTGCAGCACCTCTTTGCTTCTATACTCAATTCCTCTTGTTATGAAGGCCAGCATGCTATTAGCCTTCATCACTACCTGCTGTACCTGCATGCTTGCCTTCATTGACTGGTGTACAAGAACACCCAGATCTCTCTGTACTGCCCCTTTACATAAATTGATTCCATTGAGGTAGTAGTCTGCCTTCCTGTTCTTGCCACCAAAGTGGATAACCATACATTATCCACATTAAACTGCATCTGCCATGCATCTGCCCACTCACCTAACTTGTCCAGGTCACCCTGTAATCTCCTAACATCCTCATCACATTTCACCCTGCCGCCCAGCTTTGTATCATCAGCAAATTTGCTAATGTTATTGCTGATACCATCTTCTATATCATTAACATATATTGTAAAAAGCTGCGGTCCGAGCACCGATCCCTGCGGTACCCCACTGGTCACTGCCTGCCATTCCGAAATGGAGCCGTTTATCACTACCCTTTGTTTCCTAATAGCCAACCAATTTTCAATCCAATCTCGTACATTGCCCCCAATACCATGCGCCCTAATTTTACTCACAAACCTCCTGTGTGGGACTTTATCAAAAGCTTTCTGAAAGTCCAGGTACAATACATCTACTGGATTTCCCTCGTCCAACTTCAGAGTTACAACCTCAAAAAAATCAAGAAGATTAGTCAAGCATGATTTCCCCTTCATAAATCCATGCTGACTCTGTCCTATCCTGTTACCAATATCCAGTAGATCTCGTAGATTATCTATTTGTTCAGAATGTGTAAAATTGTGGAACTCCTGAACAGAAGGCAAAAATCAACTGCTTGCTTGGCACTGAGTAACACTGGGAATACGATGCGTTGTGAAACGGTCATTTTATTTAAATATAAACTCACTATGTCACCAACAAAGAATTATTGGAAGGTTAAATTGCACTTCAGGGGTGGAGTGTAGAGGACCCAGGCTACATTGAAAGCGCATTTCCTGAACTTGGGGTACCCTAATACGACACACATTCTGAAACTTAAACTGTCTCTGAATCTAATAGATTCTGTGAAATCAGACAGTGAAATTTATGTACACCCTGAAATGAATAGATTCCCTTAAATTAATGTCCGTTCTTAATTTAATAAGAAATTTGAAAAGTATCTGCCTAATATTGTGTATGAAACTTTTGCTGAAACGAACAAATCTCCTACATTTAATAAATACTGTTAAAACGACAGTCAGTGACACATTTCTTGAAACTAACGCAGGTTCCAAAACAGAAAATAAGACAGCAGATGAAAGTCATGAAATTCTTGTAAAGTTGCACTTCATGAATGTGATACAGACTCTAAAATTGAAACACTGAAAACAATAAACACTCTGAAAGCAAGGGAAAGAAAGAAGGTCGATGCCTGTTGATCAGGGAGCTCAGGATTTCATGATTGGCATTCTCCGTAAATACTGGGATTTGGTTTATTTTTGATTGCATAATATTGAGAGAAATTGTGATTTGATATGTTATTCAGGAATAAAGGACTGCATAAAACACATGCGGCAAGAAATGCAAATGAAATGCAAATAAATGCAGAGAGTGAATGGGCTGCTGGAGAACCTGTTTTTTCAGAACATGTAAGATTGTGAAACTCCAGAAAAGTAGGCAAAGTCCAATAGACGGACTGCTCTGCATTGAGTACCAATGGAAACACAAAGCCTCGTTAAGTTGTGATTATATTTAAATGCAAACTTGCTGTGTACCAAACGAAGAAATTTTGTAATTCCAAATTGTTTTTTAGACGTGGAGTGGTTCGAGGAGTGAGGCTAAATTGACAGCACATTACCTGAGCGTATTGTAAAGTAACACTGATCACTCGTCAGGAGCCAATCCAGACGAGTCGAAAACATACAGTGAAATTGATATGGACTATGAAATGGACATATACCCTGAAAGTAATGCAGATCCTTAAACGAATGCTAAACCTGAAATGCATACAGTGCCTGAAATTAATGAATAGCCTTAATCGAAAACAAAATCTGAAACTGATATCGACCTTGAAATTATTACTGATGCTGACACTATTAAAAAAACTGAACCTAATACTTCGACTGAATCGAATCACGACTGAAAATTGCAACGTAAGTGACACAGGTCTCGAGACTAATACACACCCTAAAACAGAAACTTATTCAAAAATTGAAAGTGATGTAAACCCTGCAATGATGCAGTCCATGAAAGTAATGCCGACCATATAACTGAAACTGATACATACATTGAAAATAATAAACACTCTAAAAGCCTTGTATGGAAAACAGACCGTGAAACTGATATGGCACTTGAATCACATTTAGACGTTAAACGAGAAAACAGCCCCTTACGCTGATGCACATTTTAATCAATTACACATCCAAATGCAGACACTGAAATACATACAGATCAGAAAGTAATACGTCTCTGAATTTGATGCACGTTCAGAAACTAATGTAGACCCTGTAAAAATATTACAGACCCTTAACCCGACACATACTCAGAATTATTCCCGGCTCTGAAATTGATACAAAGCCAAAAGACAATGCAGTCTTTTTAACTAAAGCACAACTTGCACTTAATAGAAACTGCAAAAATGATAACGACCCTATTACAGACAGGCGCTAAAACTTACACAGAGTCTGATTCGAGGGCTAAACCTGAAATTTATACCATCCTGAAATTAATATATACCCGGGTAGTAATGTATTTTCTGAAAATTTGAAATGTCTTGAAACGGACACGCTCGCTGGCACTATTTTACACCTTAACACGAATAGTGGTGTTAGGCTTGTGCAGACGCTATCACTTTTTGAGAACCTGATAGTATTAGAGGATCCGAAATTGATGAAGAACACGTCAGAGATTAATGGTGAACATGGAACTAAAAGTCATAGATTCAAACTGCAATGTTTGTCAGCCTTGTCAGGGCCCTAGTATCCCAAACGCAGCAAGTACTCAAGTCTGCTGCCCGATGTACTGTCCGTTGCAAGTGCCAGATTAGCGACCATGCAAATTCAGGAAGGCTGGACGGTGCTGGCAACAGCATGGTCATGTACTCTGCCAATTCTAATATTCCTGCATCATTTGTGTGAGGGTGTGGATGTGTGGCGGTAGTCAAATGCGAACATTAGGATCAAGTACAACCAAACAACACGTTCCAACGCCAGGAAAGATGTGTCATTGTTCTCTTTCTGTATGCCATTTCATAAAAGAATATTTAATTTGCATTGAAGTTGCCACAATTTAAATCATTGATTATGTAGCCAACCAGCACTTTATTCAGAGTCTTCTGAGGATGTAGTGTGAGTTGTTGTGCAACTGGCACAATGCACAGCAGAAGTTTGATGGGACTAAAAAGGTACCAGCTGAACTGGAATACTCCACAGCGAAACTGACTTCAAAAGAGACAGGTAAGCCGGAATGAACTAAAGGAACACGCTAACAAGCTCATAAAGCTGTCACTTATATTCACTTGATGGGAGGACTGGTTATCCTCTACCGATTGAAGTCTTTGCAATTGGAGTTGTTTTCAAAGATTACCATGTAATGAAACAGTAAAAGGAGCTGGTTCATTGTTTAGAACATAGCAATCAAGTCAGTTGAGGTTCTGGTAATTGTGATGTTCGGACTACAATTACCTTGCAGTAACTGTTACTTGCACACATGAGATGGAAGTTGTAAGGACGTGTACAGATAGATGCTCAAATGTGAGAGAGGTGCTTCTTATTCTGTTGATGATAATAATGATGAAGAGAGTTCGATCGCACCCTGTCTGTGGTTGTTCCGGTGGAACACAGACGTTCATCTAATTTTTCCTGCAGTTGCCCCAGTGAATGTAAGATGGTTTGAAGCCACCCACTCATAGTAATTCGTATTCAAGGACGACCAATCTTTAATTTATCTCCCATACTGTCGCTCTTCATTGACACTTTCTAATAGTAATTCTCTGTTCCCATTTACAGATTATCACACAGTGGCATGAGGACTCTACTGCTGTTTCTCGGTTTGATGTGTAAGTTCCTGAACATTCATTCAAACTTCACTCTGTTTAATTGTTTTAATCACGCATAAACATAACCTATCGTGCATTTGTGATCGTATTAAAAAACCTTTTGTATTTTCAGTGCTGATAGGAGTTAATCTTACGGAAAAAAAGAAACAATTATGTAATATACTGAATGGGCACTACTCTGTCAAATTGTCTCCCTTGTTATTAACTATTAGCATAAAATTTATAATTATTTCGGAAAGAGCACTACAGTATCCATTACACGACACTAGACTTCAACGAAATGCTTAAGAAGAACAGGAAGCCAACTAGCATGTCGTGACTCTGCTGTGTCTCAGAATGTGTCCTTTGCCAAGTACCAATTTTCTGCAATCACTTCATAACCCTTCACCTCACCTGTTCTGATACGCATCCAATTCCATCTCATAGAGCGGATTGCCACTGTCCCCATTAGATTCTTCGGCAAACGTTCCTGATACCAATAGCTGCGGAGAACAATGTATCTGCATTTCAGAATATCATTAATTTACCTTATAGAGGTTTATTAAATTCTGAGGAGCATGGAGAGAATAAATTGACAACGTCTTTTTTCCTGGGTTGGGGGAGTCCACAAGGAGAGAGCAGAGGCTTCGAGTGAGCGGGGGAAGTTATAAAAGGGACCTAAGGGGCAGCTTTTCACACAGGGGGCGGTACGTGTATGTACATAGCAGCCAGAGGAAGTAGTGGAATCTGGTGCAATTGCAATTGCAAAATTTAAAAGGTATTTGGATGTGTATATGAGTAGGAATTGTTTGTGCTGGGTAGGAATATGTGCTTGGAAATGGGACTAGATTGGGTTGGGGTAACTGGTCAACATCGACGGGTTGGACCGGAGGGTCTGTTTCCGTGCTGTAATCTCTATGACTCAATGACTCAAGCAACTGATTAGACTTTAATATTAGATTAGTTACAGTGTGTAAACAGGCCCTTCGGCCCAACAAGTCCACACTGACACGCCGAAGCGTAACCCACCCAGACCCATTCGCCTACATTTACCTCACACTACGGGCAATTCACCTAACCTGCACATTTTTGGATTGTGGGAGGAAACCGGTGCACCCGGAGGAAACCCACGCAGACACAGGGAGAATGTGCAAACTCCACACAAGGAGTCGCCTGAGGCGGGAATTGAACCCGGGTCTCAGGCGCTGTGAAGCAGCAGTGCTAACTACTTTGCGACCGTGCCCCCCACTTCTTTCTTCTTTTCAATATTTCTGTCAATACGATCACTTTCTCTCGTAATCGACACTGTCAAAACCACTCGTGACTTTCAATGTTTTTTTGTTAAAAACTGCACTCAACCTCTACTTCGCAAATGACGACAATTGGAACTTCAGTCGTTCCAGATTAGTGTGTCACTCGTCCCTGCTAATATCAATTATAGTTTTGATGCTTCTGGCAGCTCATGTTGCTATGTCAAATTCACTGTTCTTTACAACATAATATTAAACAGTTTTTTTTTGTGACCCTCAGTCCCAAACAGCAAAATCGCTGATCCATGTGTGAACCACACAGTCTTCGATCCGACCAGGAGGAGCATTAAATTGGGTCTAAAAGAATGCTTATACCGAGATGAGTGTGGTAACAATCTCCAACAGGGATGGTACAGCTTTAATAGGTAAAGAGTGAGCTTTCTTGGAACGTTAGTATAATTGTAAAAGTCAGGGTGATGGCTCACTGTTTGCACTGTCAATGGTTTCATTGTCCTAGGCACCAGTGTCAAGCTATGAGGGAATTGGTGGGAGTGAAACAAAAACATCTGTAATTCCGGAATACTAAACTTATCTCCCTCATTGTTGAAACTGAAAACATCATGTTTCGCAAAGAGAGAAACATAAATGTATTTTAGGGAAGGACTCGTGATATTTTTATAAAATTAAAAGCAAACTCGTTCATAATCATGTGTAACTCTGTTTTAAACATTTATCACACCACAATTGAAATGCAGCACACATTTCCTGTCTCCAGAGCCATCAGTTAATTTACAGAAATAGCACAGTCCACAGTTTGGTGCTCCACATCAGGAGCACAACATTTTCTTTTGGTCTTGATGTTATTCTGGTTATGCAAATGAGGGGCACCTACTCTGGTATTCACGGTCTTTCATTAATTTACACGAAGAGAACTGTGTTCTCTTTGAAAGTGATTCAATCAAGCATTAATGAGACAATCGCTGTGAGGGTTAATCATGAATCTAATGGAGAAGTCTGAACATGCTCCTGTATCAAGAGAATAATTTGAATGTTCAGCTCACGACCACAGGGACGGGTATTGACTTCAACTTTTGTTACGTGTTTAATGGAATAAAGATCGTAAAACACTTGAGGATAAACCAGGATAGTTTAATGTTGATGAGAGGATATCTATAGGTCATGCTTGAAAGTTCGTGTATGTGTGAATAATTGAAAAGAAAACAGTAGATAGAATGTCCACTTTCTATGCAGTAAATCCTCCGTACAATCTTGCAAATACCTGAACCTGAGCCAAGGGCTAACAGTATATATTCGGGCTGGAGGGAAATATTTCATTCAGAGTGCATGTTTTTGAAAGGGGCACAGATTGTGGAAGTCTCGGACATTTTACCAGTCTGGTAATATATGTGATCAGATCAGGAGCTGACTCTGTAATTTTTATTTCGGTTCTGGTGAATGGATGATTCCAGAGAATGCTATCCCAATTGATCACTGCTGCACAAGGAGTACAGGCTGGTTAAATGGTATAACCACCTATTTATCTACCATATTTAATTCTCCATTACGTACTGTTCATTTTATCTTTTAATCATTTCCGACTAAAACAAAATGAATTGCAGGACGCCATCCCTCCGTGAGTGAAGGGGAGGTAAGTAGGACTATCTGTTTTAATTGGAATAATAATAACTGCTCCTCCAGGCAAGACATCATCATCAAGAAATGTTCCACATTCTTTGTGTATGAGTTGAAGCCGACACAATTCTGTAATGCTGGATATTGTGCAGGTACGTCATAAGTAATTTACCAGCCACAGTGTGGTTCTGAGATTTCACGCGAGTCCGTTAGAATGTTACAAGCACGCCTTATTCGGTAAGCAAAAATGAGATGAGATACTATGTGGTCCTGTCCGTAATTTCTGGAAAACATAAGTGCTCTCCATGTAACTCACACTCTACCTCCATGGGAGCGTACAGAATACAGAAGAGACCAAGTGTCCGGTTGTGAGTTCGCTCGCTGAGCTGGTGGGTCTACATATACTGGGTGGAAAATCTGCTGGCGCTATTCGGATGGGGTTAAACTAACTCACCAGGAGAATGGGAACCTGAGGTGTAGTTCCAATGCGCAGAAGGAGGACAGGAGGGAGGACATGGACAGGATTTCGTGGTCATAGGAATGGGCTGGCAGTTAGCAAATTGGTTTGAAGTGAGTCTTCATCAAAGCCAGAAATATCCGAAATAATGTCGGTGAGCTTGCAGCATGGATAGGTCCCTGGGACTTCAATGCTGTGGCTATTCGTGGATAGAGCAGGGGGAGGAATGGATGTTGTAGGTTCCAGGGTTTACATCTTCCATTCAGAACAGGGAAGGAGGTAAAATAGGGTGTGTGGGAAGTGTGGCCTTGTTAGTCAAGACAAGTATAATGGTAGTCGAAAGAACTTCTAACGAGGACTCGTCTATTGAGAGAGCATGGGCTGTGGTGAGAAACAAGAGAGGAGAGGTTACACTGCTGGGAGGTTACTTATAGGCCTCCGCAGATTTCCAGGGATTAGATTAGATTCCCTACAGTGTGGAAACAGGCACTTCGGCCGAGCCAGTCCACACCGACCCTCAGAAGAGTAACCCAGAAAGACCCATTCCTCTCTGACAATTGACCTAACACTTTGGGGCAAGTTAGCATTGCAACTTCACCTGACCTCCACATCTTTGTACTGTGGGAGGAAATCTGAGCACCCGGAGGAAACCCACGCAGACACAGGTAAAATGCACAAACTCCACTCAGACAGTCACCCGAGGCTGAAATTGAACCTGGGATCCTGGTGCTGGGAGGCAGCAGTGTTAACCACTGAGCCAACGTACCTCACCTAATATGGAGGAGAGTTTCGGCAAAACGATTCTGGGTGGAAGTGAAATGTACAGCGTGGTCATTATGGGGGGCTTTAAATCCCACAGCATTCATGAGAAATGCTATATTTCGAGGACGTCGAATGGATTAGTTTTCGTACAATGTGTGCAGGCAGGTTTTCTGACACAGTATGTCTAAGGGTCGATAAGAGTGACGGCAACAATGTGTCTAATACTTGGTAATGAACCAGGCCAGGTGTTTGATTTAGTATCAGATGAGTACTTTGGAAAGAGACCATAATTCGGTTTCGATTAGTTCAGAGACGAAGATGGATAGAACATGCCGCAGGCATGAGATACAGATTGTGGAAGGGCAATTATAATACGATTAGGCAAGACATCGGATGCAATGAAAGGGGTAGCAAAATACAGGGATAGAGATATTCGAAATGTGGAGCTGGTTGAGGGAACAGATATTGCATTTCCTTGATACATATATCCCAGCCAGGCACGGGCGAAGTGATAACATAAGGTAACTGTGGTTTACTAAAGAAATTGCATCGCTTGTTAAGCGGAAGAAGGAGGCTTATGTGACCATGAGGCGACATGGTTCAGGTGAGACGACGGACAGTTGCAAATTTGCTAGGTAGAATTTAAAGAGAGAGTTCAGAAGATCAACGAGAAGACATGAGCAGTCTTTAGGAGGCAAAATAAAGGAGAACAATGAAGCTTTCTATAATTTTGTGAGGAAGAAAAGGATGACGAGAATCGTGATCGCGCCATTCAAAGATAGAAGTGGGAAGTTGTGTGTGGGCTCTGCCGAGATCGGATTGCAGGTCGTCAACATGGTTACATCAAAGACAGGCCAAGTCTCACCGACCTCATTGAGTTTTTTGAGAAGTTAACCAAGCTTGTCGATGAGGGTAGGGCAGTTGACATGGTATACATGGACCTGAGGAAAGCCTTTGATAAGTTTCCACATGCTAGGCAGTTGGAGACAATGCAGAGTATGGAATTGAGATTAATTTAGCAGTTTTGATTGGAAATTGCCTTTCTGCAAGAAAGCATCAATTAGTGTTTGATGGAAAATATTCAGACTGGCGTCAGCTTCCTAATGGTGTGCCGCAACAATCTGTTTTAGGACCACTGCTATTTGTAGTTTTTATAATAGACTTGGAGGCAGGGGTAGGTGAATGTGTTAGTAAATTTGCAGATGACTTTAATGTCGTTGGAGTAGTGGATAGTTTGGAATAATGTTGCAGGTTTTGGGAGACTTGCATGAACTGCAGAATTGGGCTAAGAGGTGACGAATGGAGTACAATGTTGATAAATGTGAGGAGATTCATTTTGAGAAGAATAACAGGAAGACCGAATACTGGGTCAATGGAAAGATTCTTGGCAGTGTGGATGTGCAGATGGATCTTGGAGTCCATGTACATAGTTCACTGAAAATTGTCAACCAGGTTGTGCTGTTAAGAAGGCATGCATTATGGTATGTTTCATCGGTAGAGGGATTGTGTTCCGGAGCCGTAATGTCAAACTGCAATTATGCAAAACACAAGTGTAGCCGCACTTGGAATATTGTGTAGAGTTCTGGTCCCCCCATTACAGGAAGGATGTGGAAACATTGGAAAAGATGCAGAGGAGATTTACCAGGATGTTGCGTAGTCTGGAGAGAAGGCCTTATGAGGAAAGGCTGAGAGACTTTAATTGTATTCTCATTGGAAAGGAAAAGGCCAAGAGGGGATTTGATATTGGCATACAAGACGATCAGAGGATTAGAATGGGTTGACATGAAAGTCTTTTATTCCAGTGATGATGCCATCAACTTGAACGAGGGGTCATAGCTACAAATTGATGCATGATAAATTTAAGACAGAAGTCAGAGGCAATTTCTTCACTCATAGAGTGTTAAGGGCATGGAATGCCCTGCCTGCCAATGTAGTTAACTCACCAACATTAGTGAGATTCAAACATAACTATAAGCACATGGATGATGATGGGGTAGTGTCGGGCTTAGACTAGTTCATCGTTTGGCACAACATCGAGGACCGAATGGCCTGTTCTGCACCTCATTGATCGATGTTCTGTGTTTCATTATTTCTTTCTCAGACGTTTCGTCAAATGTGAGCCTCCGTTCAACTAATGGTGTACTGTCCCAATTTTTGTTTATTTTTTTGGTCTGTTAGGTGGGTGACATAACTATTGTTTCTTTTTTCTCAGAGGTTGGTGAATGGGGTCGAAATCGATGTGTTTATTGTTGGAGTTCCTGTTTGAATGCCAGGCTTTTAGGAATTCCCGTGCCTGTCTTTGTTTCGTCTGTCCAAAAATAGATGTGCTGTCACAATCAAAGTGGTGTCCTTCTTCGACTGTGTGTAAGGATGGTTGTGATAGCTGGTCATGAATGTTGATACCTAGTTGGTGTTCGTTTATCCTGATTGCTAATTTCCTGCTTATTTGTCCGATTCAGTGATAGTAGCCCACAAATCTACCAATGGAATGGAACTGCTACTGATGAACCTAAAGGACACTTTATGACCAAACCCTAATTCGAATGTAATTTACAAAATACCCTATAAGGGCTACATCAAACACTACACCCTACAGCCAGGAAGAAATCTAGCCTCCTGGATATACAAACATCTACTAGTCATTAAAAGACATGATCATCTATAACTAGTATCTTAACACACGGATAAAAAAATACACGACATCAATATCACATCCATTCTCAGACAGCCAAATGTAAACACGCACGTGAATTCTGCAATCCCTGGCATTCAAACCGAAACTCCATCAATAAGCACATCTGTAGTAATCCTATTTGCCAACCTCTTTGGAAAGAACCGGAAATGATATCACCCAGTTTAACAGACCAAGACACTTAAACAAAAAGCAGGACAGAAGACAGTGCTTCAACAGAGGCTCACTGATTATGTTAAGCCGTGTGGTAAAGAACCAGCTGGTAACAAACCTCCCAGTGCAGGGCGCAAACTGCAACCTGAACTTCAACCTGTTATACAAAAAGTCCCAAAAATCGCAAAGTCCAAGTGTAATTCTGAGCAGTTCAGATGAACATCTGAGATAGAGTAGAACTTGGCGGATGCTGAAGTGAGGAAAAATGAATTGGCAGACTGATAGGAGAAGGATGTTGTAACTCATCCAAGTGTGAAATAGTGCTTGATGGTCGAGCGGTAAAATGCTCCAGCCCAGTGTGATGTTGTTAAAGACTGGAGTAGAATAAAGCACGTGACGGGAGTGGGATGTTGTCAATGAAAGGAATAGAATATAGTTCCCGAATGGAGGGTAATGCTTTTACTGACGGTAACAGAATACTGTGCATGATTGGACTGGGACTTTGTTACTGATGGGAATATAACATAGTGCCTGAAGATGGTGGGATGTTGTGACTGGCATGGGAGGAGTGATGAAGTGAGTGACTTAAGGAAGTGAAGTTGAGTTTTGGAGGGGAATTTGATGTGTTGACCGACAAGGTTAGAAGACCGTGATTAAGGTGAATGGAATTCAGTAAATCAGACAGCAGGATGTCGTGACTGAGCGGGTACGACCTCGTGACTGGTGGAAGTGGGAGTCAATGTCTTAACTCAGTCGAAATCGTGAACTGGGAACTGAGAAGTCACATTTGACAAAAATGGGATTTCGTGAGTAATTTAATGACTGAGGTGATTGGGATGAAGTGAAAGAGTGAGTTGAATGCAATGATGCAGGAGAGAAAACACAGAGTTATAGATTCCAGTCCGACCACAGAGGTAATTTGAATAATGGCATATCACCACCTTCATAATTCTCCAGTCCTCCAAATATAACCCGTAGTCTTGAATATTATGACACTTCAAATGCTGGTTCACTGCATTTTACCTGTTGAGATGTTGATGAGCAGAAAAACTCCCAGCCAATGTATTTCAAATCCCAATATTGCTTCTGTCCATATGCTTCAACTCCAAAAATCTCCTCAGCCTTTACTTTGCACTTGACAGTTGCGTCATTTGTTACATTAGCTTCTATAAGGTTGTCTTTTTTTCAGCTTGTCGATGCCCTATCTTATCTCAACCACGCTGTCACGACCAATTCAGCACCTTCCTCTCCAAAGGGAACAACTCCAGCGTATCCAAACTTTCTATATAGCTCTATTCAAGGCACCTTTGTGGAAAATATTCTGTGCACCGACTCCAGAGCAATCAAATCTTTCTATCGTGCATTGACCAGTATGCTCACAGTACTCCAACATTGACTGAAACACAGTCATTTGCATCTGAAATCTTATCTCCCTGCATTTATGAGCGAAAGAGCTCCTGGGAAATGGAATTAACCAATGTGCTTCTTTAATTATCTCGTCAACCTGTCTTGACACATTCAGGAATCTGGGTCCACACACTGCAAGACACTTCTTTTCTTCTTTGATTCCAAATGTCCAATCATTGATTAAGTTGTGACACGTATTCTTCCTTCTTGGCACACAACCGTCTACCTGGCAAAGTATTTGTATCCATGTGTCACTGAATAACGTGTTCCTCAATGTACTTAATTGGCCAATCTTTGTATCATCATAATTTAATAAAGGTCCTCAGTGCTCACACATTCAAATTTGAAGGTACAAATCTATTTTACTTAAGAATATGAAAAATAAGTGAACCAGCAATGATCACTGTCGTACACACTGCTGCCAATTCAACAACAGACCACCTTTCTCCCATCATTCTGAAAATCGTGGAACCTACTTGTTAAATTTGCCGCGTTTTTACATTTTTACCTAAGTCTCCCATGTTGGATCTTGTGAAAGTTATTGTAGAAATTATTATAAATTATATAAAATGTCAAGCATTTTGTTACCTCGTAGAAATATTCCAGTAGGCTTTTTTTTATAACATCTCCCTTTGGCAAAGAGGCAGTGAATACCCTTTCAATGTTTGGTTCGCCAAATGAAAACTCATGTTATGCTTCACTTGTTCTTTCTTCAAAAGCCTTCCTAATAATTACATGAGGGTTACTGGTCAATTGCTCCCCAGTATTTGTTTACGAGATTATAGTCGAATGTAAGTTTTGGCGTTAGTCGTTCTCGAACCTTCTTTCATCCTCTCTACGACACGATCTCAACTGGAAAATTTGGCTCAGGCAATTCGAATTAACTTCCTGAGCAACCGTATTGTTAAAAACTGAATATTTGACCACTGTTAATTTTTTTAAAAAAGTCCTCCCATACCTCCTCGCCTCTTAACATAAATTCTGACATTTTGTGCTTGTATTGTCCTCCTGGTGAAAAAAAAAAAGACATCTGTAAAGTAATGTTTCAGCGTTTTGCCAATGTGCTTCAGTTAAAGCAACAATTGCCACCTTCGTCCACCAACTCCTTACCCAGAATTCATTTCCTTTTGATATATTCATAGAATCTGTGTATACTCCCCTTAATGTTACCCGCCAGAGTTATCTTATGCACTTGTTTATCTCGATAAACTCTTCTTTCTCATCCATCAAACATTTCTCCGTGTCGGTATTGACGTGGTTCTGGCAATTTCTTGTCAATTTTATGACACCTGTGCTCTTGTGACGACTTCGGGTTTGGCACTGCTCTGATTCTATCGTCCGACCCCACTAAGAGTATTTTATTGAGACACGCAGTGCAAGTATGGAGTGGGTTTATTTGCGAAGTAGATGCATTATCTAATGATTATGTAATGTTTCAAAACAGTACACGATGCATCACCTGTAAGCTCATATGCCACCATCCTTTCTTCCTATTGCAGAAAGAGTACCAACTCAAAGACACAAGGATCTATCGACAACATTTTCGATTGACATTGCCTCGCCTGACTCTTCAGGGTCTGAGACTTCTACTTTGAATTCGTTTACTCTTCCATCCAACCCGACGGAATTTTATAACCTTCAGACTGATGCTGAGCAAGGTGAGGGATTTGTAGGTTATGGTACAAATCAGGGAAAGTATATGAACACCAAGCTGTGTGGCGTGATGACTTGCGAGAAAATGCAGATAATTTCAGTGTCGTTTTGACAAGTTGAGTGAGTGTGGAAAACAATGCAGGATGAAGTCAATTGTAGCAGCAAAAAGGCGAAGACAGTTTAAAATCAAAATGGCTGTATATTGAGACAGTGCAATGTGCAAAAAGATTTGATTGTCCTAGCTGCAAAAGGAAGTCATGCAGGTAAGTCAAGAAGCAAATGAAATGTCGCTTTTCAAAGCAAGTCGTTTTGAATATAGGATCTGGCATGTCTTGTGATAATTGTACATGCCTTAAATGAGAACACGACTGAATATTGTACGCAGTTTCGGTCTACTTAGCCGATCAAGAATGGACTTACGATAAAGGCAGTGTCAGTAACTTTACCTGACTGATAGCTTGGATAGCTGACCTAACTAAGAAGTAGTGAGTCAGGGTATTGTGTAGCGACTGAGGGAAGTGGAATGCAGTGGCTAAGTGGAGTTAGATGTAATGACTGAGGAGTTTGGAATGTATTAACTGAGGTGCATAGAATGTAATGGTTCTCAGTAGTTACCACGAGAATGATAAATTACTGGAGAGCCTGATTGACCGATTAAGTTTATACTGACAATGGTAATAATACCAACTTCGCAAGTCCAACTTTGCCGCACTCGACCGATAGTCTTTAATCGTATGTTCCTTTGAATGCTCATCCAAGTACTTTCAAAGTTTCGTGACGTTTCCCACCAGTACAGTTATTGCTGTTTCCCACCAGTACAGTTCAATCAAAACCGAAACACATCAAGCGAAAACGATATTCTTTCAACATCCTGTAAGCTTTCTGCCTTTCACTTCAATACTTTTCCCCTGATATGGATATTTCTACGAAGAGAAACAGCGGCTTTCTTTTCACCCTGTTCATGCCTGTGCTTATCTTGTCTACCAGTCTGGGATCCCCATTCAAACTTTCACGCTCAAAACAAAAAACGATATGCATAACCTCTTCATAGCTTCATCCAAGGCAACCTCCTGACAAACATTCTTTTGACCCTTTCCAGTGCAACCACATCTTCCGACAGTGTGATGACCAAAACTGCAAAAGTAGTTCAGCAATGAACTGAGCAAATCTTTCTGCAGATTCAAATTGACCACCATGTTGTTTTCACAATCGGATGCCTCAAAATGACAAGAATCCAATGCGGCTTGTCAACTACCCGGTTGAATTCTCCTGCCAGATTCATGTATCTGTGAACAAGGGCTGTAACATGAGTTTTCTCCTCTCAGAACTGAAAATGTGTTGCTGGAAAAGCGCAGCAGGTCAGGCAGCATCCAAGGAACATGGGAATCGACGTTTCGGGCATAAGCCCTTCTTCAGGAATGCTTTTCCCCTTTTCCCTTCTCTAATACCAAGCCTTGGTTGTTGGTTCGTCACATTTATCAGGTTAAAAATGTCACCTGACAAAATCCATTCATCTAATATATGTATAAATATATTTAATGTCACCAACTTGGCTAAGCTTTGTATGCTGTGGTTCTGTTCGCCGAGCTGGAAGTTTTTGTTGCAAACGTTTCGTCCCCTGTCTAGGTGACATCCTCAGTGCTTGGGAGCCTCCTGTGAAGCGCTTCAGTGGTGTTTCCTCCGACATTTATAGTGGCCTATCCCTGCCGCTTCCGGTTGTGTGGGACAACACTACCATTATAGGGCAAGCAAAACAAAGAACAGCCAGGGAATTCCTAGAAGCATGACACTCATCCACAAACTCCATCAACAAACACATAGACCTGGACCCAATATACCGGCCACTACAGCGGACAGCTGAAACTGACAACCGGAAGCGGCAGGGACAGGCCACTATAAATGCCGGAGGAAACACCACAGAAGCGCTTCACAGGAGGCTCCCAAGCACTGAGGATGTCACCTAGACAGGGGACGAAACGTTTGCAACATAAACTTCCAGCGCGGCGAACAGAACCACAGCAACGAGCACCCGAGCTACAAATGTTCTCACAAACTTTAAGCTTTGCATAACCTGCAATCTTATTTAGCATGCCCGTGTGACTACTCTCCGAAATTCGCATCTGCAGATCAAAGTTGTTTGTGAACATCTCAAAGATTAAGTGACCCAACAATGATAACAGTGGTACCCACTGATACCTGTTCCACACACTGGCCTTTAGCATAACCAACTGCTATGTTTTTGGGCATTTTTATTTAAATCAGAATTGCCAAATTCCGCTGCATCCTTTGCAATTATAACTTCATGCGTTTTGGCTTGGAGTTGTGTCAAATTTATTTCCGAAATACTGATTAATTGATAGCCTGCCAAACACTTGAACACCTCTTCAAAATAATTAACAAGCCTTCTGAGCCATGACCTCCAGGTAACAAAGCAATGCGGACTTAGCTGATTAAATATTGTGTCTCATTTAATACTCTTCCAGTGTGTGCCCACTAGACACAAACTGATCGTTTGTTAGGGACTGATCGTTCCATGGTTATTCACTTCATCTTGATTTACTTGCCGAATATCTTTGGATTAACCAGAAAGTTGTTCACAAGTGTTTTCTCATGTCGAGTATTTGCTCATTAATTGTTTTCTTGAACATCCACCAAACTTACTCTAGCAATTGAGGTTGCGTCCTGGAAATCATTGACTCACTTGTATTATCTGTATTCGTGTGATGACTCCTGTTAACTCAATGCTATGTATACAGTTCTTTTACCACCATTGACGATCAAAAATATTAAGTGGGGCATACACTGCAGGGTGGATCAGTTATTGTAGAACCTTCAAACTGGTTCACGAAGCTTCGTCTTTAATACCAAACACCACCTTCAGTCCTTCCTTTTGAAATCCTCTGCATTTGGGTCTTCCTATCTACATCTATTTCCCTCCACCTGTGTCTCCCTAACCCTTCATGTGTCATTTATTGATCACTCTGATCATGAGGCGAAGGTGAAACGGGAAGTCTGGAATTGCGTAAGCATGGAAATAAATTGCCTGTGAAATGGAATCAAAGAGCAGCAGGCCATTAGAAGCATAGAGTGAAGCATGGTAATTGAGGGAAGAGAGAGTGCAGATAAGAATAGTGAACTGAAGGCAGAATAGCAATATACAGATGTGCAGATAGAACAAACAAGTACGAGCAAGACAAAAGTGAATCCAATCTGGTAGGGACATTTTATAAATCAATACTATATCCTGTCCAGAACTACATGTGTGTGTAATTTGTTTGATGTCGTAAATATTGCATTTAGGCTCTCCGCATCAATGGGTTCATGTGATGATCACTTCGGATGCAGAGATTGACAACAAAAAGGCGAAGAAAATCACGCTGAAGACGGTAAGAGATTCCACTATACAAAGAGGGCAGACGCAAATTACCCACATCCAATGCCACCCCACGAGTTCGACCATCATCCTCGCCCCCGCAACTGCATATAATAACTGTTTTGGGGAGGAGCTAAGCAATGATAAACCTCTCATATTTTCTGCTTGCATCACACGGACAAAAGATCGAGAGGAAAGCTGAATGACCTTCTTATGATTTTTGCTTCTTCGCTTCCTTTCATGTTTTGATTTCTCCATCAAGTTTTGTCTTCTATTACTGTCCTATTATATATCACTCTCGCCAACCACCCCCCCCCCCACCCCATGTTTCTCCCCTTTCACTGGTGTTACGGAAATGATGCCATCGCCTCTCGTTTTTTTCTCCTCTCCTTGTCCCTGTCTCTCATTCCAGTCCACTTTGTGTGCTTCTCAATTTGCGCCATTCCCCTCCCTGCTCCTGTCTCCATTTGACAATACCTTTTGACTCCGCTTCGTCTCCTAATCTCAGTGTAAACATCTTGTTTTTCATTGTGCATTAAATCTTCAGGAAATGGTCAATGAGCGAGCCCGGAGGAATGTGGAATTAGTCCAGGAGGAGGGACACTGTGTGGCTGTGGTCGCTTCAGGACCTGAAGGAAACTGAGTGTGGTCATGAGGCCCAAACACCCAGGCATCGCCTTGCCATAATGATCACTGGATTGCTACAACCGAATTGGCCTTCACACTTCTGACATAACCAAAGCAAACCATTAGCAGTTAGTTCTGTTGTTGAATAGAAACGTGCTTCCTTTATAGTGGTAACGAATATGCTTTATATTGCACTTTTCCCCACCGTATGCTACATTTAAGCATAGATGGCCCTTTTAACAAATGGCGAACAACAAGTGCAGGGCCCTCGACCCTTCCAGCCTGCTCAAATGATCCAATGTGATCCCCGATCTGATTTTAACCTCAGCTCCAAATTCAAAGATAGTCTTTCATCCACTCAGTATTCAGTGATCATTCAACAAAAAAATTCTATTGCCTGCATTCGCTGAATTTTGAGGAAGGGAGACCCCGAAAACTCACCGAAGTTTAACAGAACAACTGGGACATTTTTCATTTCTGTCTTAAATGGATGACCCATTTTTAAAAGACAAATCTTGATGGATCCCATTGGTTACACAAGAGGGAAAATTATGTCCGGCTCCACCCATTAAATTAGATCTTATATGCTTTGAATATGTCACGTGTAGTTTAGCCAGCCACAATCATATTGAGTGGCAGAGCAGGCTCTCAGGTCAGAGCCTCTACTATTGTTCTTTGCTTGCAACTTAGCTATACACGGAAGGCAGCTGTCTGACAGCAGGAAATACACAACACAAAGAATAACCTTTTCCCCTTTGGTACACTGGCCAGACAGAAAAAAAATGTGGTAATCAATACCGAATATCAGGGGTTTTGTGCTCGGTGGTTTTTGCAAGGGGCGAATTTGGCAGTATGCGCGTTCTCAATTCAAAAACCCAGTTAACTGACTTTCTATGAAATACTTTGGTAAATCTAAGTCAAATTCGTTAGGCTATGGGTGGGCTTGCTACTTCTGGCACATGGGATCAACATTTTCAGGATAGCCTGTGAGAAATTCTGGCTTTCAGTATTCTATGTGATTCCGTAATAAAGTCTTTCAAGATTTATCCCTGTTAACATCCGGAATGTCGACATTCGCTAATGATTTTGGCCTCCTCAATAGCCAGTTTTGAATTTGCAATTTGCAGTTGCACAATGCGTTCACCAGGTAGACAGTTAAATAGTTTGAATGGATGTTCCAGTTCCCTCCGACAGTCTAAATAGCTGCAAACTAGTTGAATTAGCCATGCTAAATTGCCGATAGTATTCATGGCTTTGTAGGTTCGGTGCAATGGTCACTGAAATGCAGGTTTACAGGAATGAGGTATGGAGTTGAGAGTGAACGTGATGCTCTTTGGAAGGTGAATGTGGCCTTGTTGGGCCGAATGGTCTGCTTCCACGTTGTCGTTAATCTACGATTCAGTTCTACGATTCAGAATTGTCCGTACAACTTTACTTTCTGTAAATAATTTTTGTCTGGTTGATACTTTGCAGACGTGCTTTCAGATGCTCCCCACCTGCATTTAAATACTCCACTTACCTTTCAAACACGAGTTGCAAAATTTCGACTCTATTATTTTGAACTGTCTGCTTCGACTTTCAGTTAGAATAAAGGCCGTGAGAATTTGTCATAAAATAACAGATGAGGTGATGTCAAGCTAATCAGAGAATTTATAACTGCAAAACAAAGGGATGGATCTGAAAAGTATCCACAAATGAAATCACGTAGGTAAATGTCAAAAAATCTAGAAACAGCAACCACATTGCACGGAATGCATTACAGAATTTGATAGCAGCTCGGGAGAAACCAAAGAACAGATCTGTACACAAATTCGAGACAATTGTAAAAGCAACATTGTTTTGAAAGTCTTGGATTTCTAACTGCCAACATTTAATTTGGTAGTCTTAGCGAGATTGGTCTCCAACGAGAGGAAATGTTAAGATGTATGCGTTTTCCTTGTTTATTCTCCCTTATAGAAAAGAAATGTTAATTTGAAGATGCCTTCATTCGATATTTTTCTCTTCTTTCACCTCTTCTCTCATAAGTTCATAACTTCATAAGCGATAGGAGCAGAAAGGGGCCATTCTGTGATAGCAGATATGCTCATCACCCTTACTTTCCTGCCTTCTCTCTATATTTCTTCAACCCGTTACCAAGTAAAAAGCCATGTAACTCATCCTTAAATTTGCTAATTGTCACTGCATCCACTGTACTTTGGTGTATCGAATTACTCAGATTTGGAAGAAGGACTTTTTCCACAATAAATGCACAATTCCTCTGACGCTTTAAGTTGCTTTGTAAACCTCGATTCTCATTTACCATCCACCATTTGCCCCGCATGTACAGTCCACCATCCAGATGGTTTCCGAGTTGTCATATTTTACCAGTAAAGTGTGTATGAACCATCGCAATCCTCTACCACAGATAGTACGGCATGGACAGACAGGCACATCACCCCCATTGCCTTCATCCAGGGATTCATACAATCCTTCCAGCTAAGACAGAGGTTCACCTGCCTCTTATCTAAATTAATTTACTTCATCAGGTCCTCCCGATGTGGTCTTCTCTTTGTTGGGCAGACCAAATACACACTAAGGAACAGTTTCATCAAATATCTCAGCCAGACCTGCAGGGGCCGACCTGATCTACCAGTCTCCGCTCTTTTTAGTTCTTATTCCGACTCCCTTTCCAACATGGCCAGCTTTGGCGTCGTCTATTGCCACAGCGATGGCATTGTATACTGGTGGAACAACACCTCATCTTCCATCGAGGCAGCATGCAGCTCAGAGTTCTCAAAGCTGAATGCTTTAATTTCAAATAACGTTCTTTCCCGTAACCCAACACCCATCATAGCCTCTCCCTTTTCCCTTCCATTCGTCTCATCGGTCCTTTTTTCTAGCCATCAAATTGATTCCTTTCTCCCATGTACCAAACAGGCTGTACCCTCTACCTGTGCTCACCCATCCCCACCTCACCACCCTGTCCGCCCACCCCGTTGATACCCAGCGCCCGTTACACCGACCGCCAGTCCAGAAGGCGGGCTACACCCGAGAAGATACATTTTCCACCTCCTAATGCTGTCTGGTTTGTTCTGTTGATCCATCATCCTGCTTGTCCACCATGGGGACAGACAGTGACAGATACGGAGACACTGGTTCATTCACAAACTTACACACCATGCATCACGCACTGAGACAGATTGGATTCATACGCATAAAGAGAACAACATGAAGATCCATGTAAACGCAAACATAAACATACACAAACAATCACCCTCAAAGATTTGCAGACAGAAAACGGAAACTCGCAGCACCCAAAAACACATTCACAAGCACATAGATCCTCTCACAGGCAAAGAGATCCATGCAGCTCGAAGCATGTGATGAACTATGTTTACAGAGACCTCGTCGATTTTTTTTCGTTAATCTGATATTGCAAAATCGGTTTTGTTTGCAGCTAATAACTCTAAACTGTAAGCTAAAGTTGAGTTTTAAACCACGTGCAAGTGTTAAAATGAAAACACAAGTGATAACAAACAGGGTTTTGTATATTCGGGAGTTCATGCTTGAGGTTCAACGTGGGCTGTGACCTGATCAAAAGATACTACATAGGAATTGGTTCGAGCAAAGTCTGGACAAGACCTCATATTAAAGGAGATGGAACACGATGAATGGTAGGTGGAATCTCATAGCAACGATCGTTGTTCTCTCAGTATATCGGCAGACTGCTAAATGGATTTTGGACAGCTGCATTTAAGAAGAACAATTCTTTGTTGCAATTACAGCATGCAGCTTTGAAAGCTCCCTGCCTAATATCCCCGGGAAGGCTCTTACAGTTTCAGAGAATAGAAAATGACGATACATGAGTTATGTCCTCTTTACTAGGTGAATTATAATACATACCATCATAAAAACAATCTGGAAGTAATTATCTATGCCTGCGGAACGACGCATCGTGGAAACCTGCCAAGTAATAGGGTCTGATTCGTGTTTATTTTTATTTGACTTCTCCCTTTACTGTGATTGTGTATCCTCCAGTCTTGCACGTATTCTGCTGAAAAGAAAGCCTTTTTGGTTCATTGCAATGACATTGTTGTTTCGCTTTGCGCAGCTGAATTTGATATTTTTTTGACTGAAATTTTTAAGTATTTTGATTACAGTTTATACAATTGCCTTGAATTGAGTATTCGCAGAGACTGAGGTTGGAGATTTTAAAGTCCGATTTGGATACTTTGCCATACATTTGAGGATAGCAAAATGTTGTAATTTGACGGTGTTGCAAATACAGTGGGAGAAAGGGTCACTTATTTCGGATGTCTACTTCTCTCTCATTGGAACCCACAAACACAAGGAAAAATGCGCTAAAATGCAGAAATTTTAGCATGCGTGCAATCGTGCATATTAGCGTACAGATAAATGCACATATTATTTTCGTTCCACACATAAGCATAGATACTCAGGCACCAGCAGGCAATCACACAGTTAATCAAACACTAACTACAAAGCCTCACAGTCTTACAGTGATATACATAAATGCACGGAACAAAAGGCACATAAGTATGAAAACATCCAAAAGGATGCAGATGTCGTTGTGCACATCGACACAGATATAAAGACACATGTGCAAAAACAAATACACGTGCAGAAGCAGAGAAAGACAGAGGAAAGAAGTCCCAGCCAACCCGTCGCGATTGTGATACCAATGAAAGTAATGTGGCAGAAAAAAGTTCTCTCACACAGAAAAAAAATGAAAAATGAAACACATATTGGCAAATTAATAAATACGGGCTTTCAAGTCTATACACAGGCGTGCGTGAACAAACATACATGGATATAAATTGGTGGAAAGAAGATAAGGACAGACGTATGCATTAACTTTTTCTACATGCAAAAATTAACACGCTCATCAATATATATGAATACAGAGAGAATATCACACAGTCACACACTGAGCACTAATACATGCGAAGAATGCAACATCTATAAATGTGAAACACATACGTACTCTCACAAGCAAGGTTGCATTCGCGCAGATGTACAAACATTGACCCACCTATAAATTCATTATAAATATGCAACAAAATATATATACAGAGTCCTGAAGAAGGGCTTATGGCCGAAACGTCGATTCTCCCGCTCCTTGGATGCTGCCTGACCTGTTGCGCTTTCCTAGAAACACATCCTTCAGCTCATACGCATAGAACCACTTATAAATGCAGAGAGTGACACATGCAGCAAATGCAAATGCAGCATTATTCATCATCGTAGCAAATGTCCACACATAGACAGCCGCAACACAAATACATGCTAAGCAGATGCAGAATCAAAGAAGAAGACACCGAGGACAGGTTTAGAATCAAAATAGTGCGATTTATCAAAGACACGGAAGAGGGATCACTGATGGACTGAACGCATTGATTGCAACAAATTAGACAGGTATAACCTTTTGTGAGCCAATGAAATTCTCAGTTACGGAATGGAATTTGAATTTTTTTAATCTTAATTCCAAGACATGCAATGAAGTTTCACTCAATTGATAACGTAAGCCACCTGTCACTTCGAAGACACATGTTAAGAGTTTCAAGGAAGGGAAATGTGGTCACAAATTCGGCATTTTCCATTTGGTAGGATACGGAACAGTTCGATCAAATCGATTCGCCAGTACGCACAGCAAGAAAATGTGATTTGAATTATGTACTTGTTGAACAAAACCTTCCGAGACAGCCCTTGAGCATTAACAGTTTATTACGAAATGGGGAGAGCACTGTCCAAAGTACGGCTCGGCAGAACTCCGAAGTACAACAGAACGTTGCAGGATTATACAGAAAACCAGGCATGAGCACAGACACAGGCTGACCGTTAATTACAGGATATCAGTTTGGTGTGAGGGGGTACTGAGTCAGATGACATCTCTCAAAGTCAACCCTAATTGATATGACACATTCCACAAGTGGACTGGAGTGAAATTTATCACATCACGTTTGTTGCAGGGATTTGCAAAAAATGTCGGACAGAAGTCTTAACTGGAGCAACAACATATATTAGCAATATATCGTAAACTAAATGACGAGCTAAGTATGCTTCAGCAACTAAGCTATATGTTCCAGCAATACATCAGAGTGAGGAATCTAGGAGCAGGCAAACAATGGCGTCTTGAACAGATAAACTATACATTAGCGTTGCATCATAATGAGAGCAAAGCGAGGGGGCTTTGAGACAGGCACAGCTCATATACCAAGGAGTTTTTTCTGCTGGCTTGAGGGGCACTTAAGCAAAATTGTTTCTTAAACAGGACGGAAATAACACCCAATAAAATGGCTTCCACAATCGTACATTTTCTTTTCACCATCTAAAGAGCAGGTCAGGATCTTCAGCAAAAGCGTGAAGGTAGCGAGAGCCAAGGGGCTTGTTTAGACGTGGAGGTTCTAAATCACACAGGTAGTCCCACGAATCTGAAGTGTCAGCGCTGTTAGGGCTGGGATCTGGGGCTCAGGGCCTGTGCCAGTGAAGGGGGATCGTGACCAGCTGGGCTAATTATGCGATGAAGAGGAGAAGTGAGACAAAGCACGCACACACTGCTTAATGAAACTAACAAGGATCGCAAGAAGAGTACAGACAACAAGGACAATGAGCACTTGTCGAAGAGCACTGGCCCAGGATCTGAGCGACGAGCCCAAGCAACTCCACAAGTCCCACCTGGAGCTGGGTTGCCACTGAGGCAGTGCTCTCTTGGATCGATTTATATGCGTCCACTCGAGTGGTCCTTGAAGTTTGAATACTGTGCGGGTGATTATTAGAACAAGATCCTGGCATTCCCACATAGGCTCCAATTTTCTGCGGTCCCCATTCTTAGGCTTAGTGTGCCTGTGACTATAAACATTAAAGACTATTAGTTTACGTATGCAGATATTTCCCACTTTTCTAAGGTGTTGTGAAAGTCGTGTCAGCCGTTGGGACGATTCATTGACTCAGTTCAACTACTATAATTAGACGGTATTTGTACCAATGTACTCGAGATAATTTCATAAGAACAAGTTAGAGGAAAGTAAAAAGGACCACCAGGCAAGAGAGTGGATTTGGAACCCTCCTTTCCCAAGTGTGTACAACTTTACACATAATCAGCTAAAACAGGCAGGAGCAACGAAGGAACACAAACTTTCACCGCTTTGGGCACCCATATCTTGGTTTGAGTGCCGAGGGAGCACCCTATTTGAGTTCATAGCTTGTGGTCTTCAGCCTAGTCTTACCGCTCTGACTGCTGTGCCTTACCCAGATCTGGCATTTCCGTCCTTACCTTGTCTCTGTGAGGATAAAACTTTCTATGTTCCTACAAGGCTCCGTAATCGTGGCTACTCCAAAAGCACAACGAGAGTCATCCTTTTGCTGGAATGCAGCATGTCAAACCTTACGTTAGCTCCAAGGCAGCTGCAAAGACAATTCTCTCCTTAGTAGCTACATTTCCAGTTGGTATGTTGGTCTCAGTTAACCTTTTCGGGGTTGGCACATGGGGCATAGGAATCGCTAGGTTGTTGGACGTCTTCGGTTTTGCTTGCAACCTCGATCGTGGTTTGGTCTCATTCTGGACATCCAAGTAGAAAATCACTGCTCACTGAAATTGCGACCGGAATTGTTAGACGAGTTCATCTCATTTGTCTGGAACATGTCGGCGACACCAGAAGGAATACATCGCAAAAGCATCGCATTAAACAAAGGTGAGTCAGCTTGTAAATTGAAAAGCTGATTGCCTGATAGAAATTCCTGAGCAGGCAACATATCGCAATATTGACCTCGTGACTCCCAAGGTTTGAGATTGCATTTCAGTTCATCACGAATATTTGCAGGTTGTTGTAAAACTCGTTCTAATGACTGTATTGAGTGGTACACCTGTATGTCATTGTCAGGGAATGAAGCCTTCATATCCTCATAAATACAGACGGGCCTGATAAGTGGCATTAACACATCCGTATTGTCCTTCGAATATATTGAGCAATTGGACTTGTTCTCCTTGCAGTCAGGGGCTTGGTTCATTAACATTCATCTGCTTATCGAGACAGCCTCGGTTGTGGATTACTCAAGCCACGTACTTTTATGATGTCGGCTATGAAGATGGTTACCAATGCTGGTCCCTTCATCTTCACAGAAACGGGCGGCACGGTGGCACAGTGGTTAGCACTGCTGCCTCACAGCGCCTGAGACCTGGGTTCAATTCCCGCCTCAGGCGACTGACTGTGTGGAGTTTGCACGTTCTCCCCGTGTCTGCGTGGGTTTCCTCTGGGTGCTCCGGTTTCCTCCCACAGTCACAAAAAAAAATGTGCAGGGTCAGGTGAATTGGCCATGCTAAATTGCCCGTAGTGTTAGGTAAGGGGTAAATGTAGGGGTATGGGTGGGTTTCGCTTCGGCGGGTCGGTGTGGACTTGTTGGGCCGAAGGGCCTGTTTCCACACTGTAATGTAATCTAATCTAATCTAATCTGTAATGTAATCTAATAACAAAAAATCTAATAATTGGAGGTGCGGAATCAAAGGTCATGTGGATAAGGCAAAAGCAGGATACTGAATGTGGATGATCAGCCATAATCATTGTCGTGGAAATTAAATCGACTGGACTCAATTATTGGCAAGAGCAAAGGAAGGAGCTTCATTCTAAATTCTGCAGAATTGACTCCATTACACTACGGGTCCGGGTAATAGTCGTGCCTTAAGTAATCCTTCGTAGAGACTCATTATCAGAGATTAAATACAGCACGAAAAGGGTTCAGTGAACTTTCACGTGATATTAGAGCAAAACCCCATGGAAGGTGATTGCCGTCTCCAGAGTGTTTAGGACACAGCAAGTTTGAGGGTAGTTTTAGACTTGGAACCTCCACTGGCTGAGTTGGACTCGCCAAAGACATGCCAGGCACGTGGTTTCTTGGTTTACGAAAACCAAGGCATTGAGGTAGACGCGGCCAAAGCGAGAGGGGACCTCTGGAGGTAAAAAGCAAGTCAAAGGGAAAAGATAACAGAGAGAGAGAGCTGAACACTTTTCCAGTTACACTAAAAATGGCAAGAGCAAACAAAGGGAGAGTCCACACAGGACTTGGAATGGCCAACCAAAAATACAATATATGCTACTAATTACGGCCCAGAATCTGTAAAGCAGTCAGAATTGTGGATTGAAGAATGTGGTTTTCCTGAGGGAGGAAGTTTTAGTAAACGACAGCTGGAAATATTGAGTTCGAAGTTGGAGGACAGGGAGAAAGAGAAAAGGAAGAGAAAAATATATCCCGTGAATTGGAGTGCTTATAACATGTGCAAGGCTGAGGCTGATATCAGGGAAAGGAAATCACAAGTAAAAGATAAATCAAATACACGGACGAACACCAGCACACATGCAGACGCGCGGAAAACAACCTCACGAAGCTGAACTGTGTTTAAAGTCCATTTCAGTTTCTGACCTTGATGCCTGCCCTCCGAGACCTACAGCACCCCTACATGATCCACCTGGCGAAGATTCCACGTCAGCGGCCGCTGCCTCAGGATCTGCTGGATCACTGATAGCCCGCCATACCCGCAACCAATTGAAGCAAGAAGCCCAAAAGAAGGACGACCACTCCAAGACAGAAAGGCATTCAGGGCCTGTTTGCGGTCACCCTCCGACGGATGATGAGTCAGACGGTGAGGGTACTGGTGTACGATCATCGAACCAGGTAGTTCTGCAAGCACCAATGGTTGAAATTTTAGGTCCAGAGGGGCATCCAGTGTTGGAAAACCGGCCATGGACCATGAAGGATCTGGAAAGTGCCGATGGGCAGTTGCCTAACTCACGCGAGGTTCGAGGTAATAAGTTCGCCGAAGAAGTTACAAAGTTCTGTAATCAGTTCCGTCTCACGTGATATGAGATGAGATGAGATGTCTCCTGGGACGAAAGGTAGATGCCAATGTCACGAAAATCAAGTATACCTGGCCAAATTCAAACCTTCATGGCAGGGTAGCTGACACACAAGCGGAGCAGAACGAAGACTTCAATGCTTTTGTTGCAGCGCTGGCAACCGCCTGTAGGGAGGCATTCCCAGTGCGAATGGACATGACCAAAATTACAATGTGTAAACAACGGGAAGGTGAGACCGTGTCCCAGTAACGTTCGTGCCTCACTGAAGTCTGTAATGCCCATAGTGGACTGAGACCACCCGACAACATCACTGCGGCAGAAACCATGCCTTATGAGGCACACCTGAGGACCAGCTTCATCAATGGAATGAAAGACGAAAAAGCAAAAACATGTAAAAGTGACATGTATTACCTAGGACACGAGAAAGCTGAATTTGATAGAACAACGCGCGATACATGCTGAAAAATTGCTTACCCAAGAAAAGTATAAGCGGAAATTAAAGATGGAACAGCAAGCACATAAAGCTCAGCTTACAGTGATGCAAATGGTCACCCAGCCGTTAGAGGGAGGGGCTGCAGGAAGACAGAGAGGCAGAGGTGGAGTTCGCGGCCCGGGCAGGGGTAGATCTGTTGGATGCTTTGTTTGCGGAGCAATGGACTGATGGGCGAGACAGTGCCAACACAGACAGCCTCAGTTGGTGCTGGAGGATGGTCGACAGGGTGACTGACAGGGGAAGGCTGAGGTGGAGACGAGAAGCCCACAACACACAGAATCAAGTGAAAGCAGCACTGCAACAACCAACAGGAGGGAACTGCATGATCTAGCACCTGGAGAGTGGGTAGTGGTGAAAGAATTCAGGAGGAAAAACTGGAAGGTGAAGAGGTGGCTTGGACCATTTTAAGTGATCCGTGCAACACAGACAGCAGTTAAGATCGCAGAAAGAGCCACGTGCACACACGCCAGACATTGCAAGTGTGCAGCTGGGCCTGAGTAGGCATCAGACAGCACCGGAACCATTTAAGGGCAAATAGTGATTAGAAGCCTCATAAAAAATATGGGCTGCCCCAGCTCAAACTTTTAGCAAGTGCCCTGGTCGGACTATTCATATGGGCTGAGGCATTGCGTGGACCCCACCGTACCATGGCGTTGACGAGTGTGACGTGTGCGCATGGGCTATGTACAGGTACACCCGAGCAAGTGACGATACCACCACAAAGCTCGGTGGTGTCTAAGGAAAGGTCTGGTGTTTCCTTAACATTGTTTGATATATAGCTACTCTGGCTCTGTATTTTTGTTTGTTGTTGCTGTCGTTGTCCTTGATGTCATAAGATGACAAAAAGATGGAAAACGTAATGGAAAATTATCCATTTACTGTGAAATTTGAAAGAGAATGCTTTTCTAACGCCTGCAGTCAGCTTATCACTGTTCGAATTATGTCCACATCCAACACGAACTTGCGATAATCGAACTTAGAAAAAGCTGAAGAACTGATATGTCTAAGACCAGGGGATGAGAGAATAACAACTTGAATTCTCCCAGTCTTTGCCCTTGAGAGCGTGATAAGAAACACGATAAGTAAAGCATCAAAACAATGCTCAGAACTCCTTACATTGAGGCATCTGGCTTAGTGTAATGGAGTTAATTCGGCAGAATTTAAAATAAAGTCCCTTTCTTTGATCTTGCTAATAATTGAGTCAAGCCGATTTAATTTCCACGAAAATCATAATGAATGGTGGTGCTGGCTCGTAGGGCCGAATAGCCTACTCCTGCATATATTGCCTATTGTCTATTGTCTGTTGAGTGCTGAAGACTATCAGGACATATAAGGGGTTCACTGGCTCTCCTTGAATAACATCCCTTTCCCCCATCCATATCAGTGTCATCCCCATCCTGAAGTAGTGTCGGTGTGTCAGGCATAAGCTCAGGATCCCGATTAGTACTTAGATTCTTTTACAGCGCTTTTGCTTCAACACCATTTTTTATACATTCTATTACATCGCTTGCTTCCATTGCCAATTGGATGTGCAGTGCTCAATTTATCATATGGGATGGTTGAGGTAAACATGAGTCAATGTTGCCATGCTTTCAACTAATTATGAGGCAACAACACAGATGACTGAAAATGTATGATAGTGCATAAACCATTCAATCTTGCCAATTTTGTTAACGCAAGATGGAAACTGAACACGTGACTGAGACATTTCACTATTAATTAATAAGAACAAATAGATTTTAAAGTCACTAAAATGATTCAATATGCCTATAATTGCAGTCATGAAATTGTATCAGGATTGTTCTATTCGGAGAATATCACACTTAACTTTTTAAATCATAAGTTTTGTTCCGATTTAGTATGAGTTTTGCCTCGAGACTTCAATATGAAAGTGAAATAAACTCATTCCAGACCCAATTGTATAATATAAAATGCGCACTGTTTCGAATCCTAAAATCCATTATAAATAACCGGTTGCAGACTCTCCATGTGAATCCCAGATTTAGTTCCTTAAGCGGTTCTGATCAGTCATTACTCAGTCATTGCGTCATAGGGTGTGAAATGACTGCAGCTGCATCAATAAAGTCATGTCTACAAATGCTTTGTATGCACAAATGAAAACTTAATCCAAAGATACAGATATCAACAATACTATCTTAACTTTTGCCAAATGATTTCTTTCTCAGAAAATCATGTTGAACTGATACTTATATTTTTAATGGGGAAGGGAAATTAACATCGAATAAAGTTACGACTGACACTTCGTATGCACAAATGAGATGCAGCAGTGTAAAATTTAATTCTGTTCGAATCATGCTTTTGAAAACTCTATCACTGGTTTGGGATATTACATCCATCTTCATACTTAGAGTTTTACAAATTTTAAATATTATTTTTGTGATGTTCACTGCAATTCCTCTACTGAATGATCACACGTTAAAGTCTGAGATGATTGCCCTCAAAGTTACGATTAGATAATCTTGTTTAAGTAATAAACAGATACCTACTTTCAAACCGGAACAGAATCATTCTGCAAGCGAATCCAAGGTTTACAGTGGTACAACTTTAACTGACCTCACTCAATCCTTCAATTAGTCCAACACCTGGTGAAAACAGGGAGTGAAATCGATCTTTGTCAGAAGCAGAAATTATGCAAGAGTTGCGAGCAGATTTACACTTGTGTCAAATATTGTAAAATCTGAGGAGAATTTTTTGTTTAAAGATTGTAATGTCGTCTCCCGCCATTTTGAATTGGCTTGAATTTCATGAAAATAAAAAAAAAAAGTCGAGTTAACAATTGATAGTCTTGCCATCATAGTCTAGGAGAACAACAATCCTGAATCTCGAGCGCCAGGAAACAAACAGAAAAATTCAATCAACAACAAGCAAATGTGCATCAATAAAAGACCACAATAATGTAATCGTTCTGCTAGCTTCAGAGTCTCGGGGCTGAGAGGGTCTCTCTCTCTTCCTGGCAACAATTTTTCTATTTCAGTTTTTTTAAGATTCTGGTGATTCTTAGTGTCATGAAACATTCACATTCCAGAACAGTCAAAATTTGGGAGTTCCAATTCTAATAATGTTTTCAAGCCTAGGTGTGCGTGCTTCTATAGTAGTCGACGATGAAGGGGAAAATACAATGGAGAATGTAAGAGTCGCCCTCTGTGTCCCATTGGCTCAACTCAGGAAAGCCTGGACTTTCTGTGGCAAGCAACTATAAATAATGCATGTTTGTACAAGCCAATTAAACTTGTTAGGCACAAGAGCTTACTGGGCGTATTGAAACATGTCACAAACCTCAACATAGGTCCAATGATTGTTAAATGGTGTTTCACCGGTCATAATTCTGGGCAAGCAAGTTCTTTATTAGAAATATCTGTGAATCGTGAGATTCTTTTACCAACACTTGCAGTCCAGACACTAGAGCCCGGTTGAGTACTTGCACTCATAAAATGTGGAGAAGTAGCAAGAACTGTAATAGCTTTTTAAACAACATTCTTTCTCTGGCCAGCTTTCCTGGTCGTTTGGAAAGTGACAACAGCAACAATCCAGTTTGATTGGTAATTTTGGGATATTTAGGGGAACAGGGTTCGAGTCCCGTGGGAAGGTTTTGAATGTGTTCGCTGAACGCTGATTTTGATTGCAAATGTACGGGCTGATGGCTCTTAGCCACATTCATAAATTCAACAAGGGAAAAGATTTGGCGCAAAATAGCGACTCCCCAGCTCATTGGATGCTGCCAGACCTGCTCTGCTTTTCAATTACCACGCTCTCAACTCTAATCTCCAGCATCTGTAATCTTCACGTTCTCTAATGAAATCGCCTAACTTAGGTTTTGCATTTAGTTGTCTACCATCGCGTTTCAGCGTGGCTTTCGTGGGGACAAAAGCATGGGGTTCGGTCTGCACAGCAGAACAAGATTGCCTTGACCCCGTCACCGCTCTTTTGATCTTATGTGTAGAGTGGTTTGATCCAATCGTCACCTGCCTCGTCGTATGCGCAGAAACGTTACCTCTAGGGAAACAAAGAGGACACAAACAAAGACAAAACACACAAACTGTGGTTCTATAGCCAATTCTGAAGGACACCAAAAGTTAGTAGTGTTCAGCACAGGTTAGGATAATGTACTTAACCGATATCTGCAATTTTAATTCGCCCCATGCATCACTCCCATTTACACTTACGCAAATTTAACCTGTTGAAAGCACTAATTCATTTCTGCAGAAGACCCCGTAATGAAGGGGACCATGCCAGCTACACCAATTTTTCAAGAAAATCTTGAGAGGCAGAACTTGAGCATTGGCCTGTTTATTACAAGACTCATCATGGAGATATCCTCGGCCTTAAAAGTGGCTCGGTTGGATTCTGAAGTACAGCACAAAGTTACAAGATTATATAGAAAAGAAGACAAGACTGAGACACAGATTGACCATTAAAGATAAAGTGTCAGAATGGTCTGAGAAAGTACCGAATCAGGGGTCAGCTGTCAAGGTCAAACCTAAAAGATGCTACACGTTCTGCAGGTAAACAGCAGTCAAAGTTATCACCTAACATGCTATTATCAGAAGGTCCGTGACAAATGCAGGACAGATTTCCTTAATGTGACGGACATCACTTACAGGCAAAATATCGTTGAGAGAGAGAAGCTGATTGACAAGAGGAGGCGTCTTTGACCAATTAAGCTGGACAGACCAGCAATGTATCACAGTGGGAGAGGAACTAAGCTATGTGCGAGACAGCCACCCAAGGCTACATACCAAATACTATTGATCTGTCGGGTGAGGGGTCCTTCAACAACAGGGTTCCTTAACCAGGAGGGAAGCCATAGCCCAGAAAACGGCTTCCACAGATACCAATGCATAAGCACTTAAAATAGCCTGTTTTATCTCTTCATAATGCCTCGACCCCTCATCTGACAATGCAGCAAATGCCTTACTGTCTCTGCTGAAAACTTTATTCTGGAAAACCCATTATTCCTCGAATCACGACATTTGCCTAGCCAATTTTTACATTGAAATAAAGAAGGCTTCAACATATTTCTCATTACATCATGGTAAAGTTTTGACATATATTTAAATATCAATACCTTCTCTTTTAATCTCCATCCTGTTAACTTGTCTTTGTTGACTGAGTCGCAACTTTTCAAATTCAAATCCTCTCTCTCTCCCTCTGTGTCTCTCTTTCGTCTCTGTCTCTTTTCTCAGTTAAGAACACTTTTTATCTCTTTTTCATCTCTCTTCTTCCTGTTTCTTCTCTCTCCCTCTTCCTTTTTCTTCTCTCTCTCTTTCTCTTTGTCTCTCCCTTTTATTTGTCTTGGACCTCCATTTTCGTCAGTTGCTATTTATCTTTTCTCTACATCTACTGCACTGATCTGCTACTCTGACACACGTAAATGTTTGAGTAATTCCCTTACAATGAGGAGAAAGTGAGGGCTGAAGAAGGGCATATGTCCGAAACGTCGATTCTCTTGTTCCCTGGATGCTGCCTGACCTGCTGCGCTCTTCCAGCAACACATTCTCAGCTAATTCCCTTACAATGTCAGCTTTACATTTATCATTAGTTTAACGCAAATCAAACTTTTTATAATTTTAAAAGGACTGCCTTTTTCTTTCGTTGTTCACTTACTTGGCAAATTTGATAATCATCTTAATATCGCAGAAGCTCTTTAGCAATTTTAAGAGCAATTCCCCTCATTTCTTATTTAATTACCCACATTTAATCACCGAAATTAGATCAATTGTGTTGCCTATGATTTATTTAATGATCAAGACACTAAAATGTTAATGCTTCAATCTCCTGGGCTTTTTCGGACTCCTGATCTATTCAAATCTATCCAAATCGCTGACTGGATCTTTTTAAACGTGTTCAAATCACGAAACCGTGACCCAAACTGTTCAAATTCTGGCTACGACCCCCTAAACTGTTACAGCACACGGTAAACCCCTTTGCTGAATTAAACTAGCAACACAGATAAGATTCATCCATTGATATCATCTGTTAAAATTGGACAGGCAAAGAAGTATCCCAAACGTCACTACTTAAAGTAAAAATTAATAACTTTATGTTCAAGTCTAATACAGAATTTTAACTAACAACTATTTATAACTCCTTTCTCTTCAGCCTGTCTTTTACTTCCCACTCCACATTACTTGTCCGATAAAAGAAATCCCAATTATAATTTACATAAAAAGGTAACGTGTGAAAATCAGGAGCTTTGCCGAATTTCCTCTGTCGATCTGTCTGTCTTCTTTTCTGCTTCTTAGGGATTCTGCGTCACAGGTCTTTGATAGATAAAAATTGCTTTTTTGAGAGCAATTCTGCTGGCAGTCTGTATTAGTTGGTGATTTGCTGCTCTTTGACATTCTGGCTAACTGTTTAAAATGTGCGATAGTTTTACGCTGAACTATCGGTTTATTTCATTGTTTTTAATATTGTCAAAATAATAAAAGCAAACATGATTGCACTTTGGTACCTTGGATTTAATTTAAAATGATTGGCTGAATTTAAATTTGATTTTTTTTGGCTCATAGCAACTCACCGACAGGTGGCTATTCCAACATATGCTACATTTTACATTTTCCTACACCCGTGTCCTTGCTAAACGTTGCTAGTCTTTAAACTCGTTTAAAGGTACAATGCACCGACAACTTCTTAACAGTTCTAATGTCAGCTTTCAATATTGGGATTGGCATTGGCCTGCTTAGCCGTGTGCATAGACCCCACCAAGTGGATAATGGTAGAATAGATAACGTTCTGGCTCTCAGCTTTCTTCAGTCTTTGAAAGCAGTATTGAATGAGCAGAAAGCAGTTCGGAAGATAAATGGCGTGTTGAACAAAATTTCAAGGGGATTTCTGTAGAGGAGTAAGGGTCTCTTAGTGCAACTGTGCAGTGTCTTGGTGAGACCTCATCGCCGACATTGTGGAGTTATGAGTGCAGTTCTAATTTCCTTACATAGTAAAGCACAAACCTGACATTGATGGATTGCAGCAAAGAAAGACCAGACTGATCTCTGGGCTGACAAGCTTGTCGTGGGATCAGGTTTGGGGTCATATCCCCCAAGCTTTCGGAGAATGACTGGAGATCTCAGGGACAAACTCACAAAGATTGAGACACATTGGCAGCAAGGATGATAATTCCCCGGGCTTGTACTTCTAAAACAAGCAGCTACAGCATTAGGTAAAGGCATTGAGATTAGAATAAACGTCGGCACTCAGACACTGGCGAAGCTCGGAATTCTCTCACAGATGAGGCAATAAAAACCAAGGCATCGAATGTAAGGATTTCTGGACACGATAGTAATGGAAACAATGCAGGATATCGCTTTTGGGTAGAGGATCAGCCATCATTATAGTTAGGTTTTATAAGATGGCAGCTGAGTTCCTTTGGAACACTATGTTATACAAAACCATGGAATTCATGTCATGAAACGTAGGCGAAAAAACATGTCTCGGGCGAAATGCCACAAATCGCGGAAAAAATCAAAACAGAAGTAATGGTTACCTTAACACAGTGTCGTTCAATATTTAAATTATATATTGTAATGAAACATTTCTGTAAATGAAGCACTTTAAGACGACAATCACTGACTGCAGCATTGTACCTTTCACGATGCGCTTCATCAGAGAAAATGCAAACCGACTGAGCACATGATGCCTACACAGAATTCCAGTTCTCTGTAAATTTTGGTCCAGTGTGAAATTAAGTTCCTTCTAAATGTACAAGATATTACCACTTTCAAGCTCATTTCTCAGGCTTATCGAGCTGATTCCTTTCCTGTTGTAGCTGTGCTTGCATTTTCCTGGCAGTGGATTCTGAGGTTGCATTTTGCTGCTCAGTTAGCGCCAAGAGAGAGTTGTGTAGCAGTCAAATGGAGTTCGACTTATATATATATATATAAAGTTCGTCAATTCACTAATTGCTTTAATCCACATCGTTTAATAAAAAAAAGTTACAGGAAAACGAATTGTATATTGAATAGTCAGCAAAATCCGTTGAATTTTCGTTGAATGTGAAGACAGAGCCTTCAGCCCAACAAGACCATCCAAATAGTAACTCATCCAGAACCATTCCCCTCCTACTCTACATTTACTTCGGACAAATACACCTTAGCGACATGAACCTGTACACAATTTAACATGATCAGTTCACTGAACCTGCAAGTGTTTTTGTTGCGAGTGGAAACCGGGGCACCCAGAGGAAACCCAGATAGCCACGGGGAGAAGGTGTAAGTGCGCCAAGATGGGATTCAAACCAGGGTCTTGTCGCTCTAGCTCTCTCTCTTCCAAACACCTCTGTCTCTTCCCATTCTACCACTCTCTCTACACCCATACAGTCTCACTCCCTCTGACACACTGTCGCGCTCTCTGTCCTCTCAAACAATCTCTTTTTCTTTGCACTTGCACACACTCATCTCGCCCTAAGTCTATCTCTCTTTCTCTGTCTGCTCACCGCACTCTCTTGTCGCACCCTTCCACTCTTTCTCACACACTTACACGAACTCCTTTCCTTCCCACTCTTTTTTTCTCCCTCTCCGGCACACTCTCTCTCCCATCTTATACTCTCTATCTCTACTCTCCATTCTACCTACCGCCTCCCACTCTCTCCCTCTCTCTCTACGTGCCTCGCATTCTCCCAACACCCGCTCGCTCTCCACCCCACTGCCTCTCTACCCCTCAAATATTCTTCTCTGTTACGTTTCCCACTCTCTCTGCCGCCCAAAATTATATCTCTCACCTCCACTCTCTCTATCTCCGCTCTCCCACACTTGTTCGCCCACTCCCACTCGCTCCCCATTTTATCCCCTCGCACTTTCTCCGACTGCATCTCTCTCACCCGACTATTTCTCACTCTGAATCTCACACTCCCCCTCTTCTTGCGTCCTCTCCTCACTCCCCATTCTATTTCTACCCTCCAACTCTTTCTCACCTCCCTCGCTGTCAACTCACTCTCTCTGTCCCTCATTCCCTCTCTCTCCAACCATTCTCTGTTTCACTCCCGTCTTCCCGTTCTCTCTGTCTCCAGGCACACTCTTTCTCCCCCTCCAATTACCTCCAACCTACACAACCTACCCACCCACTATCACTTATCCTCTACAACCCTCCCACCTCTCTCTATCTTTATCCTGCCATGCTTTCTTCACTAGCCCCTCTTTCCCTCACGCTCTCCTTATCTCACTCTCTCTGTCTCACTTAGTCACACACTCTTTCGTACTTTCTCTCTACACCAACCACTTTCTCTCACCCTTTCCTTGGTCTCACGCCCTCTCTTTCTTTCTGCAAATCCTTTCCCTCCATCTTTTCCCTTCCATGACTCTCTCTATCCCCTCTCATTCTCGCGATCTACAAAATCATTCTCTCACTATCTGCCTGCTCCATCTCACCCTCTCTTTCACTTAAACCTCCCACTCTGTCTCAGTCTATTCCCACTCCCCATCTCTCCTTCATTATCTACGCTCTGCCACCATCTGTCCTCTCATACCTTCTATTTTCTTGCTGTTTCTAACCACTCCCACTCTCCCTCTTCCCCCACTCTCTCTCCCCACACTCTCTTCTCCCTCACCCTCTCTTTCCTCCCTCTCGCTCTAGCCTTCACTCTCTCGATCTTCTCCACTCACTTTTCTCCCTCCCACTCTCTCTCCCCACCCTGCACTCTCCCTCTCTCACTATCACTCCCTTTCTCCTCCCTCTAACTCTGTTTCTCCTCTGCTCCCAACATGTCTCTCTCTCTTGCGCACCACTGTAATTCTCACTCTCCCAATCTCTCTCTCCCCATTCTCTCTTTCTCCTATCTTCCAACTCTGTCTTCACTCCCCAACTCTCTGCATCGCTGCGCGCTCTCTCTGCACCCCTTTTCTCTATTTCTCTCCAACCACTCCAACTGACTCTCTTTCCCTTGCCTCCTCCCATTCTGTCTCTCTGTACATCTATCATACGCTCACCCTTCCTCCCTCTCTAACACTCCCACACTCGCTTCACATCCACACTCTCTCCGAAACTCATTCGCTCTCTCACCCACACTTTCTCTCTAACTACCTCCCAGTAAACCTCTCTCTCTCACCTACTCCCTCTCCCTCCCATGCTCTCTCACCCTTCCACTCTCTCGATCTCCACCTCCCTCTCTCTCTCTCTTGCTGTCTCTTATCCCTCCAATTCTCGCTCGAGTTCCCATCTCCCACGCGCTCTCTCTTACCCATCTTTCGCTTTCTCTCTCCTCCCTGAAGTCTTTCTCGCTATTTCCTTCCTTGCTCCCTCTTTCTATCTCTTCCCCTCCAACTCTTCCCCTCTCCCCTTTACCACCCTATTTCTCCTCTCTCTCTCTTCACTGAACACTTCCACTCTCTCAGTCTTTGTCTCCACCTCTCACCTACCTCTCTCTCTTTCACTGTCTTTCTTCCACTTCACTCTCTCTCGCAATATCATTCACTGCCCCCACTGTCGCTCCACCTCATTCCCTCTCTACGCCCTCCTCTTTCTCTATTTCTCTCCTGTCCCACTCTCCATCTGTCTTCAAAACCTCCCCTCTATGTCCCTCCCACTCCATCTCTCCTGCCACTCTCTCTCGATGTCTCTCTCAATCCAAGAATCTCACTCCCCGCACTCCCACTGTCCCTGTATTTCCACCCATTAACCTCACTCACCCCAACCAACTCTCTCGCACTGTTTCCTCCAACCACCACTCCCTCTCTCCGCATGCTCCCACTCTTTCTCTCGTCCGCCACACTCTCTTTCTCTTCCTCCCTCTCTCTCTCGTACTCTCTGCCCCCAGAAACTCGATCTTTGTCCCGAGCACACGTTCTCTCACTCCACTAATGTCTCTAGATCGCTCTCCACCACCACCCTATCCTTACCCTCCCACTCTCTGGCTAAATTTCTTCGAATTCGCTCTCACTTTCCTCTCTGACATACTCTCTATAACCCATTTCCAATCTCTCTGTCTCTTTTTCTTTACCCCCTGCCACTCTGTCTCTCTCTACCCAACTCCCGCAATCTCTCTCTCTCTACCCCTCACACTCTTCCTCACTGTCACCGAACCTACTCTCTCCCCCTCCAACTATCTCCGCTCTGCTAACTCTGTCTACCCTTCCAGTTTCTCCGTGTCTCTTCCCTCTACCTGCACTCTCTCCCTCTTTCTCTCCGTCTCTCCGCCTCACCCACTCCCATCTCTCTCTCGCTTCCTTTCTCCTTTCCCACTCTTTCCTTCCCCTTCCACTCTCTCTATCTCCTCTTCCTCTCTGTCTCCACTTCCCATTCTCTGTCTTTCTTCCACCCTCTAACTCTCTCATGTCACTCTTTGTATCACCACACACCTGCCTCTTCACGTCCCACTCGCTGCAACCAGTGTCTTTCGTTCTCTAAAACCATCCCATCTCTCTTGAACCTACTATGACTCTCTCTCCCACTCTACACCACTCCCAGTCTTTCTCTGTCCGTGCGCCTGCCACTGTGGTGCTCTTTCCCACCCCCTTCCTCTCTCTCTCGCTCTCCTCATCACACACTCGCTATCTCCAAACCAGTACTCTCTTGCGCTCTTTGTCTCCGCCCACCACTCTGTCACATCGGTCCCTTCCTCTCTGTCAATTGGTCTATCTTTCTCCATGCTCCCCACACTCTCTCTATCCCCTCCGTGACTCTCTCTGCACCCCCTGACGTTCTCTCTCTACTGCCTCATCCTCTCTCTATCTCTGCTCCCATCATTCTCATTCCCTTATTCCCTTTAGCCCCACCCACTCTGTCTATATCTCCCCTTCCCATTATCTCCCTTTCTGTCTGCGACCCTCTGACTCTATCTCCAAACACAACCTCTCTTTCCCCTCTCTTTATCTACCCCACTCCCACTCTCTCTCTCTACGCCCTCACGCTCTCTCTCCCTCCAACTCTCGCCCTCCTCCTCCCACTCTATCTCTAGCTCACACTCTCTCTGTCTCTTCCCCAATCTCGTAACACCCCACTCTCTCCCTCCTTCTCTCTAACTCTTCTCTGTCTGTGTATCAGTCCCCCAGTCTCTCTTCGCCCCTTTTCTCTCTCTTCCCTCCCTCTCTCTCCCGTCCCTCTCTCACTTCCCTCCAACACATTCTCGCTGTCTCTCTCTCGTCCAACCACGACGCCCTCTCCCCATCCTCTCGCTCTTTCTCTTTCCCCACACTCTCTTGCCTCACAATACGTCACTCTCTGTCCACTCAATCTCTGTCTTTCTCCTGCCACTTCCACTCTTTCTCGCCGCCCTCTTTCTCCCCACCCTCTCTCCTTCACATCCACTCTCTCTCAACCCCTACTGTCTGTCTCCCTCTCCACCACTTACTCTCTAACCCATCTACTCTGTCTCTACCTGTTTCTCAAATCGTTACCACGCTGTCCTTCTCTCCCTGCCCAACTCCCACTCCCTCTCCACACCCACTATCTCTTAACCAACAGTCTCTCCAACTCTCCCCCTACTCTGTCTCTCTAACCCCACCCTCCCTGTCAACCATTCTATTCGCACTACGTCCTCTCTCTCCCCTTCCCACTCTCTAGATAACTGTCAGTCTCGCTGACTCCCCTCTCCCATTCTCTCTCCTCCACACTGTCTCTCCATTCTCGCTCCACTCAAACTTTCTCCGTCTCTCTCTCTCTCTCTCACTCACAGATGACTCTTTCACTCTCCCACTCCCCTCTCTCTCTTGCTCCCTCTCTCCCCTTCCCAATCTGTCTTTACCCCACTGTCTCTCTCGCCTTGTTCGCTCTCCCCCGCCCCTTTTGTCTCCCTCGTCTTCCCTCTTCCCCCTCTCTATCTCTCTCCCAACCTCCCAATCTCTCTCTCCAGCCACTCCGAATCCCCAACAACTGTCGGTCTCACCACACTCTCTCTAGCCTTCGACTATCTCTCGCTCTTTACACCCCTACAACCTCTCTTGCTCAAACTCACTCTCACTCTCCCTCACTACACCACTCCCAGTCTCACTCTGTCGTTACCTCCCGCCAACAACTGTCGGTCTCACCACACTCTCTCTAACCTTCGACTATCTCTCGCTCTTTACACCCCTACAACCTCTCTTGCTCAAACTCACTCTCACTCTCCCTCACTACACCACTCCCAGTCTCACTCTGTCGTTACCTCCCGCCACTCTCTGTTCACTACCCCTCCTTCTCTCCCTGACTCGCACTCTCTTCCTCTCGCCCCTTCCACTCTCTCTTTCTCTTGAAACCAACCACTCTCTCTCAATCCTTCCTTCCTCACTCTGCCTCATGTCCTCTCTCTCTTTCTGCCTCCCCCACTGTCTCCCCATCCCACTCCCGACTCTCTCAGTACGCCCTCCAAGTCTGTCTGCCGACTATCTCATTCTCTCTCCATCTCTGTCCCCTCGTTAACACTATCTCTTTCCATTTAACCCCTCTAAATCTTTCTCCCTCCACCCTCCTCCTACTCTACCTCTCTGTATATGCCCCTTCCTACTCTCTCCAAACCTACTGTCTCTTTCATTGCTCTCCCTTTCCCACTTCCACTCTCCCTCTCTCTGCGCTGCAACTGACTCTCGTTCGCACTCTCATTCTGCACGACTCTCCCTCTAGCACCTCTCTCTATCTCCTCCTCCCAAGCTCTCTTCTTCACCACACTCTCTCTATCTCTATGCCTCGACCACCAAATCTGCCTCTATCTCACCGTCCCAAAATATCTCACCTTCACTCTCTTTCCCCCTCTCCTCTCCGCCATTGTCCCTTTGTTTTCCCAACCCACTCTCTCTCTTTCCCACCCTGACTTTCTCTCTCTATCCTGCTCTCTCCCCAAACCAATCTCCTTCTCTGCCCAATCGCACTGTCTTTTACATCCACTATATCTATCTTCCTTGTTCCACACTCTCTCTCTCGACCCACAGCCATTCTCTCTCGAACCATGCTTGCTCACTATATCCCTCTCTCTCCCCTTCTCTATACCCTCTCCTCAGCCTCTCACTCCACCCTCATTTTCCCACCACTCTATCTCTTCCACCTCTCTCTCTGCTCTTCCTCTCTCTCCATCCCCTTTATCTTCCCTCCCACTCTCCCGCTCTCCCCTAACCCACACTCTCCCTTTAACTTCCTCCCACTCTGTCTCACACACACTGTCTCATCTCTCCCCATATTTTCTCACTCACTCTCTTTCTCTCACGCCGTCCGACAGTCTCTCTCTCCCTATACACTTTCTCCCCTTCTCTCTCTTTCTTACCCACTCACACTTTCTATCTCCCTCTCTACCCCATTATCTCCCTCTCTGTTTGTACCCCTCTTACTATTGCTCTTTCCCTCCCTCTATTTCTCTGTCCTTCTCCCTTCCCAAACAATCTCTCCTATTCCCTCTGTCTCTCCTCAACATTCTTTCATACACCTCCCAATCTTTCTCTCTCCCACTCTCTGTCTCCCCATTCCACTCTCTCTTCCCCCTCTCTTCCCTCCAGTCACACGCTCTCTTCCTCTCCAACACTCCCTCCGACACCCATTCTCTTCCTCTCCCTCAACTCTCTCTCATCCCATCTATCTGTATCTCTCTTCACTCTCCCTTCTCTCTGTATCGATCCCTCCTCCTCTCTCTCTCCGAGTCCCTCTCTCGCTCTCCACTCATTTTCCACCCCTTCTCTCCTCTCCTCATCTCTCCCATTCTACCTCAATTTCACTCTCCCCTCTCTCACTGTCCCCACCATTTTCTCTCTACGTCACGCACTTGCTTGACCCTCTCTCATCTCTCTGTCTCTACCACCTCCCTCTGTCTCTGTCACTCCCAACTTCTCTCGCTGCACCCATTTTCTCTCTCCCCATCCCAATCTCTCTCCCCCGGTTTCTATCTCTGCGCTCAATCTTTCCCCGTCTCTCTCTCTCCCTGTCTCCCTCACTCGCTCTGTCTCTGTCCCATTGCCCTCTTTCTGTAGCTGTGTCTCCCACTCAGCGTTCTCTCATCCCCATTCGCTCTGTCTCACCAGTATCTCTCTCTTCCCTCCCCTTTCTCTCCCTTCAAACTCTTCTTCACCACACTCTATTCCGACCTCCTACTCTCTCTCTGTTCCACACTCTCGGTTTCCCCTCCCAGTTTTGCTCCCTCTTCCACTCTCTCTTGCTCAACCGCTGGCCCACTCTCTCCGTTCCTCGCTTACTCTTACTTCCTCTCTGCATCCCTCCCAGCTATCTCTACACCGAAAACATACTCTCTCCTTCTCTACCCCAATTAAGCTCTCTCTCTCTGCATCCCCCCCACACATTCGTTCTCTCCCCCTTTCTCAATCCCTCTCTCATTCCCCTCTCACACCCTCCTCCATCTCACTCTATCAATATCCTCCTCACACGCACTCTCCGCGCTCACTCTCTCACTCCTTCATTCCCTTTCACTCTACTCCTCCAGTGTTCTCTCATCCCTCCCTCTCGCTCTTTCTCTCATGCCCCCAATCTGTCTCTCTCTCTCCCCAACTCGCCTTCTCCCCTCAATCTCTCTCGCTCTCTTCACCCCTCCTAACTGTGTCTCTTCCCATCCCACTCTCTCTTTGTCCCGCCACTCTCTCTCACTTATCCACGCTCTTCCTCTGTCCATTCCACTCTCTCTATTTCTCTCCCTCCCCATCTAATTCACTCTTGCCCCATCCCACTCTCTCTGTCTTCCGCATTCTCTTTTACCACACTCTCTCTCGCTCTCTGCAGCAGTGCCACCTTCCTCCCGATACTAGTCCCATGTTCCTACTGTCTGTACCATCCTACTCTGTCTCTTTCTCATCCCTCATTTTCTATCTCCCCTTCTTTCTCTGTCTATGTCTCCCAACCCACACTCAGCCCACACTGAGTCCCGCATGCCACCCACTCCCTCTTTCTACTCCACATCTCTCTCACCCATCTCACCCTCTCTACCTCTCGCTCTCTCTTTCTCTAGCCACATCACCCACACTCTCTGTCCTCATTCCTCTCTCTCACTCTAAGCCCCCAAACTCTCTCTCACCTCAACTCCCTCCCTTTCCACTCTGTCTTTCTCCCCGCTCTCTCACTCTAACCCGTCTCTCTCCTCGCTCAGTCTCGCTCCCTCCTCCCAATCGCTCTTCCCTATGCTCCTTTCTGCCACCCCCGCCACCCACTCTCTCATCCCCCACACTCTCTCTCCCCTGCCCTTCCATTCTCTCTCACTTCCAATTTTTACAGCCCCTCACGCGCTCTCGCACTCTATGCTTCTCCCACTTCTCTGTGCACCACTCCCACTGTCTCTCGCTCTCTACTCCACTCGCACTCTCTCAGTATATGCTCCAAAACTTTCTCTCTTTCCCCCGACCACAGCTCTCTCTCTCTGTCCACTGTCACACTCTCTTTCACCCATCCCACTCGCTTTCTCCATTCCACTCCATCTCCCCTCCGTTTATCTGTCTGTCCCCCTCCCAAACTCTCGCACACAATCCTACTGCACCTCTCTCTCTCTCCCGCCGCCCATTCCACTCTTTACCTATCTCACTCTCTCACTCCCCCCTCACAATTTTCCCTCTCCCTCCCTACCACTCTTGCTTATTTTAATTTTCTATCTCCACCCAATTTCTTTCTCTTCTGCTCATACTGTCTCTCTTGCCTCTCTCTCTACATTAATCTCACTTCAGCTTCTCTCTCAAACCCTCATTGCCACGCATCTTACTCTCTCTCCTCTATCTCCGCATCACAGTCGCTTTCTCGTCCCTTCCCGTTCTCTCTCCCCATCCCACTCTCCATCCTCCCCTCACACTGTTTCTCTCTCCTCCTCTTACCGTCTCTCTCGCTCCTCCCACTTTCTCCCTCTCTCCCACCCACTCCCCTCACTCTCCTCCTCCCTCTGTCTTTCCCATCTCTGAAAGTCCACATTGCACTATACCACGTCCCACTATATCTCTCCCCTGCACAGCTTGTCCCCTTCTTCGCTCTCAGTCCCCATTCTCCCCCTCTCTTTCCTATCACACACTCTCCCCCACTCTCTCTCTCCCATTCTCTCTCCACTCCTACAGTCTGTGCCTATATCTTTCCGCTCACAACTCCCACTCATCTCTCTTTCTCACACTCTCTTTCATTTCCCCCTCCTATTATCACTTGTCGCTGACCCACTGCCATCTCTCTCTCACCCTGTCTCCCCAAACTCTACTTCTCTCAGCAACCTCTGTCTTCCTCTCTGGCATCTCGCGATCTGTCTCCCCTCTCTCTCTCCTCACTCTCTCTCTCTTCCAAACTTTTTCGTTCTGTCCTTCCTTCCCACTCTGTCTCCCCTGCACCCTCTCTCCCTCTCTCACATTCTCTCCGCCCTCCCACAATCTGTCTTTCTCCCCTGATGCCCCATTTCTCCCTCTCTTCGTCACTCTCTCTCGCTGCATGCATTCCTCCCACCACTCTCTCGATTTCACGCCCACTCTTTCTCTCAACTTCACTGCTGACACACTCTCTTTCTGTAGCCCCTCATAATTTTCCTCTCTCTCTCCTCCTTTCTCACTCCGTCTCTCATCCCTTTCTCACTCTCTCCCTATCCCACTTTATTTCTCTTGACCTCCTACCCTCTCACACACAATTTCTCCCCCAATTCGTTCTCTCACCCTGCCAAACTCTCTCCCTTCCACTCTCTATATTTTCCTCTCCCACTCTGTCTCTCCTGCACTCTCTCCTCTCACTCTCTCTATGTCATTCTTCCGCATTCCCTCTCTCCCCGCTTGCTCCGTCTGTGCCCTCCCACTCTCTCCATCCCTCAACATCTCCACGTGTTCCACGGTCTTTCTCTCTGCCTCCCCGAATGCCCTCTCTCGCTCTCTCTTTCCCTCTCTCCCCTTTTCCGCTCCCTCTCTCTCTCCCCTTTAATCTCCCCGTCCCTATCTCATCTTCTCCTACCCCACACTCTCTCCCACTCCGACTCCCTCTCTCCCCCTCCCACACACACTCTCTCCCCCTCACTCATTTCCGCCCATCCACTCTCTATCTTCCACTCCCAATCTCTCTGCTACTTCCACTCTCTTTCTCTCCCCTTCCATTCTCTCTTCTCCAACACTCTGTCTATCTCTCCGCTCAATCTGTCTCTACAGCAGCCTCTCGCTTCCCCCAAGCTCGCTCTCGCTCGCTCGTTCCCACTCTGTCCTCCCACTGTCTCCATTTCTCTCCATCTCCACGGTTCCCACTCTCTCTATCTCGCCCCATAAGTTCTCTCGTTCACTCTGTCCCTACACACTTTCTCCCTAGCCCTCTCCCCGCTTCCACGCGCTCTCTGTCTCTCTATTCTTACACTCCCACTCTCTTTCACGTCTCCCCCTCTTATTCTCCGTCTCCACCGCTCCCAATCCCTCTCTCCCCTCTCCCTCTCTGTCTCACTCTGTCTTTGCCTTCCACTCCCACTCTCAATCTCCCCACCTGTCGCTCACCCATTCTCTCTCCTCTCCCACTATCCCGTTTTCTCTCCACTCACCGCGGTCTCCCTCCCCAACCTCCTACTCTTGCTCACACATGCAAAACTAGTCTCTCCCTCTCCCTCAGGCACTCTATGTTCCTCTCTCCACCACACCATATACTCTCTCTTTCTGTTTGGCCCTTCCCACTCTATCTCTTTCTCCCCACCTCCAATCCCCCCTCTCTCTCTCCCTCTACAGCCCTTCCACTCTCTCTGTGTCTCTAACCCCCACACTCTGTCTTTCATATTAACCCCATTACACGCTGGCTCTCTCTTTCCCACTCCCACTCGCTCTCTGTCTCTCCCACTTCCTTCTCTCTCGCTCTCTACATCCCATCTCCCTCTCTCGAAACCTCTCACTTTCCAACTTCTCTCTGTCTCCACCTCCACCCTCAACTGCTCTCTCTCCGTCTCTCTATCACCCTCTTCTCTTCCTACTCTCTCCCTCCTCTCTCTCCCCCTCTCCCTCTCCCACTCTCTCCTCCACTCCCACACTCTCTATACGCTCCCCTCTCTCCCCACCTCCTCTCTCAATCTGCCCCCTCACTCTCTCTCCTCAACTGCCACGCCCTCTACACGCTCCCGTCAGCCCCCTCCCACTCTCTCGCTCTGTCCGTCCTTACTGTCTCTTCGATACTCCCATTCTCTCTATGTCCTCCTCATCTGTCTCGCTCTCCCCTCCCACTCTCCCGGGCACTCTTTGCCCCCTACCCCTCTCCCTTGTCCCATCCACACTCTCTCGCCCTCTCTCCCTCCCACGTTCTCTGTGGCTCTCTCTCACATACTCTCGCCCTCACTCTCCCCTCCAGTTCTTTCTATCTCTCTCTCTCTATCCTCCTTCCACTCTCTCTGTTCCCCATCCACGCTCTCTGTGTTTAACCCCTCCCACTCTTTCGCTCTTTTTCGTACCCCCTCCCATTCTGTCTCTCCGCAAACCATCCACCTATCTCCCTCTGTCTCTCTCCCAATATCTCTCTGCACCACTCCCTCTCTTTTCCACAACTCTCTTTCCCCACACTCCTTATCTCTCCCCGCCATCTCTCTCTCGCCTCCCACTCTCTCGCTGCCTCACCCCTTCCCTATCTGTGTCTCTTCTACTCTTTTTCTCTTGATCTCTCTCTCCCTCCGCTCTGTCTGACTCTCTCTCCCTCCTTCTTACACGTTGTCTGTATCTCTGACACCTTACCCTCCCTGACTCTCTCTATCTTCCGCTACCATTCTATACTGTCTCTCCTCCCTCGCTCATGCTCCACACACTCTCCCCACCTCCTTGCTCAATCTCTCTATCCACTCGCGCTCTCCCCGACCCTCCCCCTCTCTTTGTCCCCCTCCCATTCTGTCACACATATGTTTTATTCTCTCTCGCTCTTCCATCCTCACACTCTCTCTCTCTTCCCACTTTCCCCCTCTCTCCCCTGCACTCTCTCTCCACGCAATCTCCCCCACACCACCTCTACCGCGTTCTCTCTCTCCCCATCCTAATCTCTCTTTATACACCCCCCACACTCTCTCCGTCGCACTCACTGTCTCTCTCCCTCTTTTCAACGCCCTCTCTCTTTCCTCGACACTCTGTCTGCCATAACACGTTTTTCCCTCTCCCTCCACCCCATTCTGCCTCTCCCCTCCATTCTCTCTCCGTCTCCCAACCCTCTCTCTCACACTCTCTAACCCACCTTCCAATCCCTTTCTCTCAAAATCTCTCTCAATCTCCATCTCTCATCCTATTTTTTCTCTGTCCGACTCTTCGAACCTTTCCCCACCTCATTCTCTCTCTACTCCCCCTCCACCTCTCTCTCTTATTCTCTGTCTTCTCCTTTCATCTTCTGTCTCTCTCCCCCCTCTCTCGCCCCCTTTCGGTCTGTATCTGTGTCTCTGTCCGTCCCCACTTTCTCTCTCTCTGCCTCCTCCCACTCTCACGCTCTCTCTACCACCCAGTCTCTCTCCCTCCCATGCTCACTCTCTCTCCCCCACACTCTCTCTCCCTTTCTCTCCCTTCTCCATAATATTATTTCATTATCTCTCTTCCTCTGCTCTTTCCGCCCTCTCTCTGTCTCTCTACTCCACTCTCTGTCTGTCCGTCTGTGCTCCTCCAAGTCTCTCTCCCCACTCTTTCTCCCCTCTCTTTCGCACTCTCACCCCTACCCCTCGCTATCTCTGCTCCCTCACTCTCTCCTCTCTCTCCCTGTCCCTCTCTTCCCACCACTCCACCCCTCCAACTGGCTCTCTGTCCCTCAACCCCATTCTCTCTACCCTCGCAACTTGCTGCCTCTCCCTCCACACACGGTTTCGAACTCCCACCCCACTCTCTCTCACACCACACACTCACTCTGTCTTTATCTCGACTCCCTTGTCCTCTCTCTCTCTCCGTCCCACTCTGCCTCGCCTCCTCCATTCTATCTCCATCTCCCAACCCCACTTTACTCTCTCCACCCCCACCTTCCACTTCCTCTCTCTCTATCGCTTTTTCCTCAATTTCCATCTTCAATCCCATTCTCTCTCTGTCCGCCACTTGGCCTCACTCCCCATCTAGTATGGGTCACGGTATAAATCGCGGTGCTTGTGCAGCAACTGAGGAGCTGCAGCATGAAGACCAATTCCAGCACAACGGGATGAAGATACACGGAACGTTACCCCAAAATACCACAGCGGTAACTGTGTAGAATACAACATTAACATTGATCATAACAGGATGAAATCGTCCGAGATCACAGGAAGTAAAATGATAAACATTTTTCTTTCTGAATGAACATCCCCATTGGTGTAAGCCCGAATTGAGATCCTAAAATAAATCCCTGTCCTCCAAGGGCTCCTAATCCTTTCCCCAATTTCGATAATTGCTAACACCTCCTCCGATGCACCACAATCCCATCTCGTCTAACAGCCTGTATTTCAATGTTCTCCTCGACAACGTTGTCATTTTGCAATGTGAATATTGTGGGGAAAACGTCCATTTAGCGTTTCTCCCACCTCCTCGCACTCCACGCATAACTCCCCACTACTGTTCTTGACTAGCCCTAATCTTTCAATAGTCATTCTCTTGATCTTGGCGTTCCTATGAAAAGATTTAGCGTTTTTCTTGATCCCAAATGCCAAAGACTTTTCATGTCACCTCCTGGCTCTTCTTAGCTTCTCTTTAGATCCTCCCTTGCTAACCTGTAAATGTCAAGCGCCCAAACTGAACCTTTGCGTCTCATCTCAACATTGGCTTTCTTTTCCGTCTTTAGAAGAGATTCAGCTTCTTGATTAAACCATGGATCCTTCATTCCAACACTTCCTCCCTGTCTGACAGATACATGCATACCAACAACACGCAGTAGCGCTTCCTTGAATATGCTCTGTATTTCAATTGTAACCATTCCCTGCAGTTTCCTTCCCATCCGCTATGCATTCTAACTCATGCCTAGTGGCATCAAAATTGCCTTTTCCCAGCTGTAACTCTTGCCCTCTGTCCTTATTAGTCTATCCCTTTCCATCGCTAAAGGAAACCTGACAGAATTGTGATCACTGTTATGAAAGTGCTCACCGACCTCCAAATCAATCACCTGAACTTGATTCATCACCCAGTACTAAATTCAACGTGGCCCTCTCCTCTTGTTCATGTATCTGCATTATGTGTCAAAAACCTTCCTGTTCTCATTGGAAAAATAACTAACCCATCTGCAGGACTCGAACTATTGCGTTTCTGGACAAATTTTGAGAAGTTATTTTCAACAATAACAACTGCCCTGTTATTTTTGTTCCTATCCAGAATCATCCTTTCAATCCTTTTCTCGACATCTCTGGAACTTTTCGGAAGCCTGTACAAATTCCCAACAGTGTAACCTCTCCTTTCCTTTTTATGACATCAGCTAAGTCGTCGAGACCTCATCAAGCGTCCTTTCTGCCACCGTAACATTGTCCTTGACGAACAATGCCATACCTCACCCTCTTTGGCCACCTTCCCTTTTCTACTGCATATCTCCCCTGGAAACCGCAACGCCCATTTCTGTCCTTGCTCTATCCATGTCTCCGAAATCGCCACTACGTCGAATTTCCAAATACCAAACCATGCCACAATTTCACCAACCTAATTCCAAATGCTCCTGGTTTTGAAGTTGACGCACTTCAAGACAGCTTCCTGCCAACTGATGCACTCTTGCATCTTGAATCCTAATTTATGATCTCACTATTCACAACCTACTGTACACATTGGTTTCCCATCCATTGCTGAATGAATGTTAGACCACCTCCAAGATTATTAGCCAATTCCACTCGCTCCCTCCCGCCACAGGATATTAGTACACCTCTGGTTCAGGTGCTGTTTCTAGAGGTCCCACCTCCCCCAGATGTAGCCCCAAATTTCCAGATATCCGAATCCCTCCCTCCTGCACCATCACGTAGCCATGCGTTCAACTCCTCTCGCTCCATTTTCCTTGCCTCGCTAGCACGTGGCACGGGTAACAAACCAAAGATAACAACTCTGTTTGTTCTAGCTGTATGTTTCCATACTAGCTCCCTGCATTCTGCATGAAATCTTCATCCTTTTACCTAACTATTTCGTTGGTACCTATGTGGATCATGGCTTTGGTCTGCTCCGCCTCCCCCTCAATGATCCCAAAAACACGATCTGTGACATCACAAACTCTTGCACCTTGGAGTCAACATACTAACCCTCAGTCTCGTTTGTTTCCCATGAAACTCCGATCTTTCCACCACAATATGGAATCCCCAATGTCTAATATTTGCTGCCTCTCCCCTTCTCTTCTGAATAAGAGCCAGAAACCTATACGCTGTGCCTTACCCATGGTCTGTCGTCCCCCGCCCAACAGTATCTAAAATGCTATACTTGTTACTGAGGGGAATGGCCACAGGAGATCCCTGAACTGTCTACCAGTCCCCTTTCCGTCATCTGACTGTAACCCATCTCCTTTTTTTATCCTGTAACTGAGGTGTGACTACCTTCCTATAATTCGTCACGATTATCCCTTCTGCCGACTGAATGATCCGAAATTCATTCCGCTCCAGCTCGTTCCTTAACCTATTGCTGAGGAGCTGGCTTTGCGCGCACTTCCTGCAGGTAAAGCAAAAGGGACATTAGTGGTAACCTCTACCTCCCACATTCTATTGGAGGAGCATTAAAATGCCCAAAACGCAACTTTCTCTGTTCTAAATTCCAGAAGATATTATTGGAAAACGATATCTACGAACATTACCAGTCCGGCGCACAGAATGTATTTTTGGTGTGTGGAACAGAATGCGTGGAGGACACTAAATAAGTAGTGCTTCGGATAACGCAACCACACATGTATATTGCCTCACTTTCTCAGGAGTCCCGTGGCTGCTTCTGCTCAGTGTACGCTTCACCTATTCACAAAGTAAGTTTTGAAAAGCAGTAATTTATCTTGCTGGTAGCCACCTGGTCATAGCTCCTGTTGCTCCTGTCGTGTAAAATTGGAGGTCATTGACGCTCGAGTTAAGTTTTTAAAACACCAATTTGACTAACTCTTTGCCAATCTTTTTGGCTGTGATATTGTGAAGTGAAACACACTCTGGAAATCTAGTGGACACTCCCATTATTTTCAACAAATAATTTTATCAACTTTTAGGTTGAGATAGGGATCCCAAACAGTCAATTAAGACTCTTGGAAAACGGTCCACAAATGCAGGAATAGGTACGAAAAGTGCTAGTTGTATTGCTACATGTGCTTTTCCAATTACTTGGCATGTAAAACGTGTTTGTAAAAATGCAACTGTATCCTTGTGTAGTCCACAATTGTTGGAGATGCTGGGGAGACAATGGCGTAGAAACTTTATGACTAAAACTGTAACCAGTGACACAGAGGTCAGACTCTGGATTCGAACCCTGCCACGGCAGATGGTGGAATTTGAAGTGAATAAATTATCTGGAATTTTGGATTTTATGAAGTGCTTGTCGATTGTCAGCAAGAACCTATCTGGCTCATTAATGTTCTTCACGGAAGCAACTCGGTCATCTTCACTTGGTCTGGTCTATAGATGACAGCCCCAGGCCTAATGCTGTTGACATTAGGAATGGGCAAGCAGCCTCTCCGCTGTTTGAATCTCTTCAAATGATAAAAAAAAAGATCTGGATGGTCGTAGAGACCGGAAATGTACAACAACACATGGACTGCAGTACTTCAAGAAGGCAATGCGACAACAACTTCACAAACGAATCTTGTAAAGGAAAATAAATTCTCCCCCAGATAGCAACATGCATACCGTATTATTGAGTAGACATGATGACGACAATCACGGAAGAGAGACAGCAAGGTCATAATTCAATTTAATCCAAAAACGGGATGTAACCTACATGGGTATGTTACATAGGATTATGGATTCAAGACAAAAAGAAAGATGTTTACATCACATTCCATTCCTACCTCAGATAATCATCGACAATACTGGTTTTCCCTTTCCTACGACTTGTTGAACTCACTCCTTCTTCCCTTCAAAACAGACATTCCTGATACCAACATCAATCACACTGGTTTCCAGGTTCTTTCAGTACTGATGTATGGTCAGTAGATTTGCAATGCTAACTCTCAACAGAGGTTTCCATAACTGTGCAGTTTCACGAGCATTTTCCGTTTTATTTTTTCAGACCTCCAGCATCTTTTCATTGATTGTTTTAACATTTAATGTTGTCATTAAAGGGGATATTGTCATTGTTGACAAGGGCAGCATTTGTTGACCATCAGCAATTGACCTTTACTCTGAACATTCCCCGAGGAAGTATGCAGCCAAGCACATGCTAGTGTATCTGAACTTACTTTTAATCTTGAAAGATAATAATCTTTGCTGTCTTTAGCAAACGACATCACGGGAACAGCTAAGTTTTTATACAAGACCCTGCTTCCTTTCTGGTTGTTATTCGCGAAGACCTGGTTTTCTATCATTTGAATTTAATTTCGACCGTCATCTGTGGTTGAAGTTGAAACAGTGACGTCAGTGTAATAACGTGGGCCTCTGAATTGTCAGCCCAGTGACGTTACTACTCTAAATGGTGTTCCTGTCGTAAAGTAACTTCAGACAGAAGAACTAGTTCGTGCTAAAAAAAATTCAATTCCGACGACAGGCCAAAAGAGAGCTGGAACCGTTCAGTGTGAATTTTATCACGGCGTAGTTGATGGTTTATTCAGCAGAGGCGAGGACTGGGGATATTATAGAGTTGCTAGTGAACAAGTTTGTTGGTGAAGAGAACACAGAGACATAAATCAGTTCAGAGCAAATTGGATTTTTGAGGCTGTAAAAAGTTTTCTTCTCAGATGTTTGTGAGTGTGGCGGTCTGAAATTCAGGAATCATGAATGGAGTTCGTTAAAGAAACTTAAGACAAGAGACTTTGTCTTTTCCAAATATAAATTATGGAATAGAATTGAAGTTTAACCTGGAGTATGGAATTAATAAATATCAAGATCTCGAAGGACTTACCAGGAACATCAACTGCAGTGAGGATGGGATATTAACCTGCTTGAATTAAGAGCAGTAGACCGTATTTCTGTTATGGTAATGCTTGCCAAGAAAGATAGGAAATGCCCAAGAATAAGTGCCTGTTGTCCATTGTTGAAACATTCCAGTCCATTGCTCCCAGATTCTGATCTCCCCTCCCCTTGTCTCCGCAGACAATACTCCTGGTGCAACAATGAGACGACACATTGAATGAAGCCCGTTACAAATAGGAGAACGAAAGCCTCCTTGATCTGTTTAGACTCCATGGAGACTGAAATCAGTCACAGTCACTGAAAAAAACATTTCCAGTTAAAACCTTTCAGTGCAGAATTTTTAGGTCATTGTAGTAACTGGACTGGATTGGATGGTAACATCGGTGGCCATTGCTGTCATCTTCTGTAGTCAATTGTCCTAGCGAAGCCGTGGCGAGACAGAATGATGAACGTTTTCTTTTTGCAGATTATATGATTATGCCGTCTTGTGCGTTTCCAATGCTGTAACCACCTGACTCCGAAAGCCCCCAAAACACACAATTGAGAGTGTTTCAGTCCAATGAACTCTTCTTCACTGGAAAACAAACTTCAACTTTTTATCACAGGATACGTTTGCCCTGACTGTACACGGGATGTATGCATTTGTCAAGAGTTTCCTCTCAATGCTCGAATAAGGAACCTTTGTAACTTCAACACTCAATGCGCTTCCATTTTGTTCTACAAACTGACAATTTTCATACTGCAGTTTATATCCTTTAAAGCAGCAATATGTACACACATTTACTTAGACCAAAGTCACACATGGCATTTACAATGAACTTCTTCATTAAAACCCTGGATTAATGAGTCAGTATCTGAATAAATGTGACACTGGCGAGGAGACAGAATGGAATGGTCACAGTGGCTATCGAGACTGCATGGGGAGTACAATGATATTCCCCAGTCATCATCACTCTTTCTGACAACTGGAATGAAATATTAAGGCAAAGCAAGGAAACCGAAGATATTTGGGAGATGGAATGCCAATCGACAATGAGCAAAACAGGATAACATTAAATACAGGAAATAATGTTTTGTACATACACTGTTTAAATTGCTCGGTGTACGATTTGATAATATTGCTCATATCTGCTCAGGGTACTCAGAATTGAAAACAAACACATGGTAACACAATGCACAGGACGTCATGGTGATTACAGGAGAACAACAATATAAATGTAGTGCAGTCCGAGCTGGTGCAGCCATTGTGAGCTGATTGACCACTGCCTTTGCTGCAATTAATGCATGAAACTCTGAAGACGCTGAAACAGGCCATTCGGCCCATCACACCTACCCAGACCTGCCAAAGAACATCCCGCCTCTCTCCACCCCTATTCCTCATGGCTAATGCACAAACTCTACAGATCCATGGATAATATGGGCAATTTAGCATTGCCAATCCACTCTAATCTGCATATCTTCAGACGGCAAGAGGATCCAAGCAGACACAGGAAGAATGCACAAACTCCACATAGAAAGGCAGACGAAGTTGGAATTAATTCCGGGTCTCTAGCGCGGTGAAGTAGCGGTGATAGCAGCAGTGCGCCCTCCACAAAACAACCATACAGCCACAATGATATGTATTAAACGTTTCTGGACCTCTGCAGACTGGCTTGTTCAGTAAAGGATTTAGAGTCATAATCACTTTCCTATTATTTTGTTCCGTGAAGTGCAACTGCCTCCAAAATGTGTTTCCAAACAAATATAATTTCCTGAGGTTTGAGAATTTACACATTGTGCATGGGATAAGCGAGCGTGACTGAGGGAAGGAATATTGGAGATGGTGGATTGATTATGTGTAATCATTCAATCTGCCTTGGCTATGGGAGTAATGGGATTGTTAGAAAATAAACATACTTCTCTCTTCTCAAATCGAAACATACATTCTGTAACTAAAGATCAGTCATTACAATGTATATAAAAACATTGGAAGTTTTTTTTAAGTACAGATGCCGGAGGGGAGACTTGCTTCATACAATGTGGATATAACAGACAAAAGGCATGGATTTTTTAGCCCAGATTTCTATCCGACAAACGCAATTCCGATGTTTATTCCAGGTTCGGACAGGGCATATGAGGGTCATGCTGTTGAGGTTATCGATATCAATGAACTGTGACGAAGTATCATTGACTGGACGTCAACTAAATTCTGTTTATGACGTTGGGGAAGAAGACAGAAAAAAGAGAGAACTTGGGACATGGCTATTTAGACTGGACCGAGGGACAATAATATAATCCAGCCATCAGTCTTGGACCGTTATTCTTTACATCTCGTATGAAGGGCAGATTCAAGAATACATCTACAATGAGGAATGATGAGAGATAATATTAATGAAATTCGTTTATGTAACTGGAAATTAAACGACAAAATGTCTTTCTGTACATTCCAAATTGCAGAAAGTACAAAGAGGTAAGAATGTTAAAATACACTCGTAACGTTGATCTGCATAAATTGAAATGTGGATTACAAATCTAAGGATATGGTGGAATACTTTATCAATCATAGAAGGAAGCATATGCCAGGTTTGGACAGGAGAGATCAAATGAAACCTTTGAAAAGTATAAAGGCAGGAAGAATATACTTAAGAGGGAAGTAAGGAGTGCAAAAATGGGACATGAGATAGCTTCGGCAAGTATAGTTATGGAGAATCCAAAGGCATTTTATAAATGCAATAAGGGCCAAGATCAGCAAGGCAGCCTATGTGTGATGCCGCAGGAGATGGGAAGCTACGAAACGAAAATTTTCCATCAGTGTTTACAATGAAGAAGGACATGGAAGATATCAAATATGGGTAGACAGATGGTGACAACTTGATACATATCCATATTACAAATGAAGAGATGTTCGATGTCCAGAAACGAATAAAAGTCGACAAATCCCCAGGACTTGATCAAGCGTACCCTCTCTGTGGGAAGCTAGGGGAATGTGTGCTCGGCCCCTTGCTGAGATATTTGTGCCGTGGATAGTCACAGGTTAGGTGCCAAAGACTAGAGGTTGGCTCAATTGGTGTCACTATTTAAGAAAAGTGATAAGGTAAAGTTAGGAAACTATAGACTGGTGAGCGTGACATTGGCGGTGGGTAGATTTTTGGGGGGACAGGATTCACATGTATTTAGATAGGCATGGACCGTTTCGGTAAATTCAGCATGGCGTTGTGCATGAGAACCTGACTGATTATTTTGAAGAATTAACAAAGATTCTTGATGTGAGCAGAGTGGTAGATGTCATCTATATGAACTTCAGTAAGGTGTTCGACAGGGTTGCCCATGGGAGAGTATTTAGAAATGTTAAAGCTCATGGAATACAGTGAGAACTGGCCATTTGCCGACAGAACTCGCTCGAAGGTGGAAGACTGATGGTGGTAGCGGAGCGTTGTTTCAGACTTAAGTTGCTGACAAGTGCGATGCCAAAAGGATCAGTGAAGGGTCCATTGCTTTTTGTCATTTAAGTAAAGGATTTGGATGTGACCATATGAGGTTCAGTAAGTAAATTCGCAGATGACGCCAAAATTGGAGGTATCTGGAACAGTGAAGAAAGATTACCACAGAGCAGAATGGAATCTTGATCAGATGGTCTAATGAGCTGAAAAGTGGCAAATACAGTTTAATTTAGATAAATGTGAGGGACTTTATTTTGGCAAAGCAAATCAAAAAGGTACTTGTGTACATAATAGTAAGGTCCTGCTGAGTGTTGCTGAACACACAGTTCTTCGAGTGAAGGTTCATATTTCCTTGAAAATGGCATTGCAGCTCGATAGGATAGTGAAGATGGCCTTCGGTATGTTTTCATTTATTTGTCAGAGCATTGAATACATGAGTTGGGAGATCGTTTTGCGGGTGTACAGGACATTGGTTAGGCCACTTTTGGAATATTGCACGCAATTCTGATTTCCTTCCTGTTGGAAGGTTGCTGTCAAACCTGAAAGTATTCAGAAAATATGTACAAGGACGTTGCCAGCGTTGGAGGATTTGAGCTAAAGGAACAGGACGAATAATCTGGGGCTGTTTTCCCTAGAGGTTAGGAGGCTGATTGATGATCTTACAGAAGATTGTAAAGCCATGTGGGGCATGGATAGGATAAGTAGAAAAGGCATTTTCAATGGGGTGCGAGAATCCAGAACAAGAGAGCATAGTTTGAGGGTGAGAGTGGAAATGTGTAAAAAGGGACGTACGGCAGAAATTTTTCACGCAGAGAGTGGTGCATATATGGAATGAGCTGCCAGAGGAAGTGATGGTGCTGGTATAATTACAGCATTTTAAAAGGCATCCGGAATAGTACATCGATTGAAATGGTTTAGAGGATATGGGCCATTTTCTGGAAAATGGGAAGGGATTGGTTTAGGATATCTGATTGGCGTGGACGAGTTGGACCGAACAATATGTTTCTGTACTGTCCATCTCTATGACTCTATGGCTCTAATCATTATTTTATCAACAACGGAGATGCTGATTTCCCTTCTGTGAGTGATCGTCCTCACCGAGATTCTCTACCTCTGTCTTTCACACAGTGTGAGCGTTATCAGTTAAAGCTGTTGTTGGCCAATTCTATTTTAATTAACCCACCTTCTCCCTGGAACATATCTATTGGCCCATTGGAATCTGTTTAACTATCAGCAACTTAGCACTGTAATATTATCAGAGATCAATGATCAGGGATCTCAGCCAGTTTCAGCATATTGTTGAAAGGATATGGCACTAGACAAAATGTTTGCAGTCCATGGGAATTGCTGGATAAAATTTCCATAATCTGTCTGTTCATGCCTATCTGCCATCATCCTATCTTCGGATCTATCTTATTTCCCCTTCGCTGAAGACCCCTTCCTCCCTCACTCATTCTGTTGTTCCCCTTTCCCTCCTTTTTCAGTTTATCTCCCGTCATTTTCTTTTCTCTGTTTAACTTTCACTCCCACTCACCCCCTCAATCTCCACACACACTCTCTGTCTTCCAGTTGTGCAGTTGGAGAACTCATGGACACACGATGGGCTGAGTGTCCTCCATCTGTGCTCTAATAATCTTGAGGTTCTCTGAACCTCAGTAAAAACGTTTAGGGTCTGGACAGAAAAACTGTTTAAGTGACAGTCACAGTGTACTATAATCAATTAGCTCTTCCTGTTCTTCTCTGATGTGCAGCTGCATCTACATGCCTGCTCAAACAAAACGGATTGAATGACATTCAAGCAGTCCGGATGACATTTCAATATTTTCCAGAATAATATAAGCATGGAAAGAAAAACAGGGCAGGATAAGAAATACCAGCAGAGCACAACGCATGTTTCCGAGTAGATCTCAAGATATTGTTGGATTACTAATCGGTTAGGTCAGCAGATGTTCTGGGCACCCACATCAGAATCACTACAAAATAGATGTTGGAAATTGAACTCAACAATTAAAACAAGCTCGAGTAACGATTCTACTGATAACTATTAAATCATCGTCGATTGTCAGGAAAACCAAAGAGGTTCACTGATCTCAGTCAGGGATGGAAATCTGCCATCCTCACCGGATCTGGCCAAATATCACTCCAGATAGACAACAATGTGTTTGACTCTAAGTCACCCTTTGAAAATGCGCAGCGAGTCATTCAATTGTGCCAATCATAACAAAGCCTCCAAGGCATGAAACTGAACAGATCACCTGGAATCGACCGGGACACCGCAGACGTCAACGTCCAAAACATCCCTGTCCATCCTGCAAACTCCTGCTGACTAAGCGGAACTAGTTCCAATATTGGGAGAGCTGTGTTACAGACGAGTCAAACACAGTCTGCCATTGTCATACTTACAGATTCATACCTTACAGACACCGTAAAAGGAAGTACCAATACCATCCCAACATGTGTTCCGTCCAACTGGCAGTATAGTCCGTGCAGATGTGGCAGCACAGTGAGATACAGACGGCAGGGAGTTGCTCTGGGAGTCCTAGACATTGACTTAGTGCCCCATGAAGTCTCGTGGCTTCAGGGTAAATATGGACAAGGAACCATCTTGCTATTTGTCACATAGCGTCCTCATTCGACTGATGAATCAATGCACCCCCATGTTGAACAACACTTACCGGGCTATTTGGAAGGACAGCCAGGAAGCAAAGGAAGGTGATGTAGCTGTGACATTCAAGGACGACATGAGGGCGGTGCTGAGATATAATGTAGGTTATATGCAGTTAAAGTTTATTTGCTTGGACACCAGCAATTCTAAGAAGGAAAATGCACCAATAGGCAGAGTCTATAGGCCGCCACGTAACAAAATCATATTGGGGCAGGCTATAACCAAAAATGACTAATATCTGTAAAAATGATGTGGCAATTATCATCAACGATCATGTCGATTAGGTGAACCAGCTTAGTCAGAGTAGCATTGACCAGGAGTTCGCTGAGAATATCCATAATAGTTTTCTTGAACAGTACAAATTGAAGCAAAAAGGCAGCAAACTATCCTCGATATAGTCCTGCGTAATGAGACAAGAATAATTAATGACCTCATATTTAGGGATCCTATTGGAAGGAACGATCACATATTTTAGAATTTAAAATTCAGATGCAGAGTATGAAGTTAAAATCCAGTACCAGGATCCTGTGCATCAACTAGTGGGACTACCACAGGATGAGGGAGGACTTCGCTGAATTAGACTGGAAATAAAGATTTTATGGTGGGACAGTTGCCTCCATTTGAAAGCAATTGTTCAGAGTGCCCACCAAAAGTATATTCCAGTGAAATGGAATGATTGTAAGAAAAAGGCCAATATACTGTGGTTGCTTCAGGGAATAAGGCAGGCTATATAATTGAAAGAAATATCGTACAAAGTATCCAAGATCAGAGGGAAAGCAGGGATTTGAGGAAAATCCAAAGGTTAGCAGAAAGGGCCCAAAAAGTGCTATAAAGAAAAGTAAGGCAGAACATGAGGAAGAGAAAAACTAGCACAAAACACAAAGACAGACCAAAAAAGTGGTCTGGGCGGCACGGTGGCACAGTGGTTAGCACTGCTGCCTCACAGCGCCAGAGACCCGGGTTCAATTCCCGCCTCCGGACTGTGTGGAGTTTGCACGTTCTCCCCGTATCTGCGTGGGTTTCCTCCGGGTGCTCCAGTTTCCTCCCACAGTCCAAAGATGTGCAGGTCAGGTGAATTGGCCATGCTTAATTGCCCGTAGAGTTAGGTAAGGGGTAAATGTAGGGGTATGGGTGGGTTGCGCTTCGGCGGGTCGGTGTGGACTTGTTGGGCCGAAGGGCCTGTTTCTACACTGTAAGTAATCTAATCTAATCTAAAACTTACTATAAAGTATAAAACAAAGTGCCAATTAGTTATGGGATATGGTGAAATGGTCAGGCAATGAAGAGGTATTTTGTGTCACTCTACACAGTGTAGGACACTAACTACATGCCAGTAATTGACAAAGAGACGAAGGTGAAGAGGACCTGAAAGAAATCATTATTGCAGAGGAGGTAGTGGATGGAACTAAGGATAAACAAGTCTGCTGGCCCTGATGGAATGCATTCCAGAGCACGAAACAAGATGGCGTGAGAAATAGCAAGTGCACTGTGGTAAATTCCCAACTTCTCTGGACTCTGTGACAGTTCCAGCACATTGAAAAACAGTAAATGTGACTCCACTCTTTAGAAAGTATAGTAGACAAAATATGGGGAATAATAGACCACTGAACTTAACTTCTGCCGTGGGGGAGATGCTTGAGTCTATTACCAAGGAAGAAATAGCAAGACGTCTGGGTAGAAATTGTAATTTGGGCAGTGGCAGCAGGGGTTCGTGAAGTGCTGGTCTTGCTTAACAAACCTTTTGGAAATCTATGAAGACGTACCGAGCAAAGTGGAAAATGGTGAACCAGTAGATGTTGTGTATCTAAATTTCCACAACGCCTTCGACAAGGTGCCATACCAAAGGCTGCTGCACAAGATAAATATCGATGGCGTCATAGGTAATGTATTAGCATGGATAGAACATGGGTTGACTAACAGGAAGCAAAGAATGAGGATAAATGCGTGCTTTTCTCGATGGCAATCAGTAACTAGTGGTGTGCCTCAGGTATCAGTGTTGGAACAGCAATTATTCATAATTCAAATGGATGATTTGAAGTTAAGGACCACGTATAATGTGTCAAAGTTTTCAGATGGCAATAAGATGTGCGGCAGACCGAAGTATGCAGTGAACTGTGAAACATTGCAGAGTAACTTAGATACTTCATGTGAGCGGCAATTGGCTGGAAGAAGGAATGCAATGGCAGTAAATGTCAGGTCACCCATTTTGCAAACAGTAATGGTAAAATGGTATTATTACTTGAATGACAAAAAGAAATTGCAGCACGCTGTTGTGCAGAGTAATGTTTGTGTCCTTGAGATGAATCACAGATGGCTAGTTGTGCAGTTGCAACATGAAATTAGGAGGACAATTAGAATTTTGAAATTCCTTGCGAAAGAAACTGAGTTTAAAAGCAGAGAGGATATGTAGCAGCTCGACAGGGTGCTGGTGACACCACACCTTGGGTACTGTGTACTGATTTGTTCTCCTTACATGAGAAAGGATATACTGGCACGTGAGGCATTGCAGAGGAGGTTCACGAGGATGCGTGCGGAATTTTGGAGATTGGTTGACGAGGGGACGCTGACTAGACTGGGATTATGTTCATTGGAATTAAGAAAAATGAGTGTGGTTCTTACAGAAACATATACAATTACAAAGGGGAAAGATAAGGTAGACGAAGACAGGACGTTTCAACTGGCAGGCGAAACTCGGACAAGAGGGCACAGTTTCAAAATTAGGGAGAGCAAGTTAAGGTCTGAATTGAGAACAAACTTGTTTACTCACGGGGTTGTACATGCATGGAAATCCTTGCCCAGTGAATTCGTTGACGCTATTTCAGTACACGTTTTTAAAGTAAAGATGGATATAATTTAAACAATGAAGGATTGAAGGGTTAGGATGAGAAGAAAGGTAAGTGGAGTTGAGTCCACAGAAAGATCACGCATTTATGTTATTGAATGGTGGAGCAGGGTCCTCCTGCTCCTATATCTTATTCTCTTTTGTTCTGGAGACAGCTGTCCCACACAAAACGGACTATTCAGAGACAATAATTTTAAACATCGTTCCCTGCACAACGATGACCATTCATTGACTGCAATATTAAACACAGCTCCCTGAACAAAACTGACCATTCATCGACAGTAATACTAAGCACAGCATCCCTTCAAACCACTCTCTCCATCTCGTCTTTTCATATGCTACCCCGCTCCGTCAATCCGCACCTCCCTCCATACCCTCAAAGCACAACGTCCCCGTGGCCCTAAATCACTCCCTACCCTCCCCAAGCCACTCAGCCCAACACCATTCCCCCGCTCCTTCAATCCGGTCTCTCTCCGTCCCATCAATCAACAAACGACAATCTCCATGTTGATCCTCTCCCTTCCCCGTCCCCAATCATCTCTCCCCATCCGCCACCTTAATCTGCCCCCTCCCCTCCACAAGCACATCATCTCAAAGCCATTCCATCACCCACTCAATCCTCCCCAACCCCGCCTCTCAACCTTCACCCAGCCGCAATCCCCTCAATCTGCTCCCTTCCCTCACCCCCAAAATCCGCGCCCTCCCCTCCGCAAGCCACTCAACTCAACACCCTTTCCGAATCCCCTCAAACCGCATCCTACCATGGCATGTCAATCCCCACTCTCCCCTCCTCCCTTCAATCCGCGCACAACCTGCCTCCCAATCCACACATTACCCGCCCACTCAAATCACATGCCCCCTGCCCCCTCAACCTGTTCCCGAACCCACCGACCAATCTCACCCTTCCCCGCCCCTAAAACTACGTCGTCCCCACCTCCTGAATCAACACATTCCTCCCCCTCCTAAATCTGCGCCCATTCTCCCCCCCACCCCCCATCCGCTCCCTACCCCTGTCCCCTCAGTCCGCATTCTCCGATGGCAACTTCAAAACACCCCTTGACACTCCCGTGCCCCTGGCTGTTCCCATGGACAATCGCAGCATGTCGGGATAAAATTTAAAACAAACAGCTGAATGATTGTAATTAGCACTGACTGAACGTCAATGCTCAGCTGTTTGACATTCGGAAAGTGAACTGAAGTCCTTCATTGCAGGCAGGTCTTCAGTTGGAGATGGAAGGCGATGTGGATCTTCACCATGAACGCAGCCTGGTGTCTCCACAGGCACCGTACAGCTAGATCCAAATTGCATCTTGGACGGTAACCTCCCGCTGCAGGCCTCGGAATCGTCATGTACTGGCAGTTCGTCACTTGGTGCGTAGCATACACGTGCGATTCACCACTGCCCCAAACACAGGGGACATCAGAGAACAGGGAAATCATACAGATGATATAACAGATGATCACACATCAGTATCGCCAGGGTGTCCCGGGGGCAATGCATTAGAACCTCCAGCGTGTCCCATGGGGGATGCAAAGGCATCCATAGTGTGTCCAGAGGAGATACAGCAGTGTCTGCATGGTTTCCCAGATGTAATGCAACAGGACCTACAAGGGTCCCAGAGAGGATGTAGCAACATCTACAGGTTGTCTTGATGGCGTTTTGAGGTATTTACATTGGGTCTAGGTTAAAACTGATTGTGCTTCCAGGGAATCCACTGGGGCTGTCAATATTCACACGGAATTTCATGGGCAGTATTTCACAGGAAATTCCCCAGAGTGTATCATCACTTACACAAAATGTTGTTAATGTTTACATGGGACTAGCGGTACTGTGTCAGAGTGCAACAGACATTCGCAGAGAGACCATAGTGTTTGCATGGGTCTGCATGTGATAGGTTCTGGATGATCACCAGAAATTATATTGGTATCGAAGTGATTTGATGGACAGTTCGTTCTGACGTCGAGGGTTGCAGGGAGGGTTGTATTACTAACTGGGCATCCCCAGTGACATTACAGTATCTATAAGTATCCTCAGCAAGACGTTCAGTATTAAAAGGACTTCTTTGGAATCTATCTGCGTCTGTCGGGGTGCTGGGCTACAATGTCATTGTTTCCAGTGTTTCCACAGGAAGCGTATCAGTAGTTGCAGATAGCCCCAGGCACGTATCTCAATAGTTAGTGCATTCATGGAAAGTTTACCTGTGTCCTCAGGGATTGTGTTAACATTGATAATGGTTGTATGCAGGGTAAAATGCATGGCATCTCAGTTACGACGCATTTTGGTCTGCAAAACAAGAAGGCAGTCTTTTGGCTGAATAATCCTCGGTTGGGAGAAGCGGATGTTTCAGTGACAACGAGCTGTTATTGTGCACAATTCACTGAAAGTCGCAGGGGCTGAGAAGGGAAATGGTATGTTGGCCTTCACATTGAGAGCTTTCGGGTTTAGATTACTCACAGTATGAAAACAGGCCCTGCGGCCCAACAAGTCCACACAGACCGCAACCCACCCATTCCCCTACATTTACCCCTTTACCTAACACTACGGGCAATTTAGCATGGCCAATTCACCTGACCTGCACATCTTTGAAATGTGCGAGGAAGCCGGAGCACCCAGAGAAAACCCACGCAGACACGGGGAGAATGTGCAAACTCCACACAGTCAGTCGCTTGAATTGGGAATTGAACCCATGTCTGGCGCTGTGAGGCAGCAGTGCTAACCACCGTGCCACCCACAGCTTCCAGAGTAGGGTTTCTTTCTGCAATTATGCAGGATCTTCATGAGACCATCACTGGAGTATTTTGTGGAGTTGGTTTCCTTCATCTGAGGAAGGATGTTCTGGTTACAGAGGTAGTATAACAAAGGTTAACCAGACTAATTACTGGATTGGTACGAATGAGGTGTGAAGTGAGATTAGATTCGGTAGGATGATATTCAGGGGAGCAGAGAAGAATGAAGGGGAATCGCAGAACCTACAAAATTCTAACAAGGGTGAGAAATGGTACATACACGAGGGATGTTCTTGCTGACCAGGCAGTCGAGAAGCAGGGGTCAGAGTCTACGGATAAAGTCTGGCTCAAACCGAACTGAGATGAAGAGAAACGTCTACATCCACAGAATGCTGAGTCCGGGAATTCACTGCCAAAGGAAGCAGTTGAAGCCAATGCATTGAATGTTTCAAGGAAGGAGATACGTTCAGTTCTGGAGGTTAAAAAGAACAAACTGTATGGGAAGTCAACTTGAACAGGAGAATGAGCTGGATAATTAAGGAGGATTAAATTGAATGACTTAGCATTTTGAGGGACTGAATGGCCTTCTACTGTTGCTGTGTATACAGTTTCCTAAAGGAGGACTCATGCCCGAAACGTCGATTCCTCTGCTCCTTGGGTGCTGCCTGACCTGCTGCGCTTTTCCAGCAACACTTTTTCAGCTCTGAACCTCCAGCATCTGCAGTCCTCACTTTCTCCTCTACAGTTTCATTATTGATTGTAAGATTCCTTTCAGTGTGGAAACAGGCCCTTCGGCAAACAAATCCACATCGACGCTGCGAACAGTAACCCACCCACACCCATTTCCCTCTGACTAATGCGCAATTCAGCATAGCCAATTCACCCACCCTGCACATCTTCAGACTGAGGGAGGAAACCGGAGCACCCGGAAAAAAAACCCGCATACAGGGGGAAAACATGCAAAGCCCACACAGACAGTTGTCCGAGGCTGGACTTGGACCTGGGATGCTGGTTCTGTGAGGCAGCAGAGCTAACCACTGAGCTACCGTGACTCCGTCAGGACAGCATGTTGATGTTACTGCATCCAGTCTGTTACCGTTGTAGGTACGGTTGCATCCCATCTGGTATATGTTACAAATACTGCTGTATCTCCTCTGGGACACAGTATAGATACCTCTGCGTTATCCTTGGGTCAGGCTTCAGGTTCTGATGCATCACCCCGCTCCCCTCCCACCACCCCACCCACCCCCCCCCCTCCCCCCCCAACGCCGGGACACCCAGTAGATGCTGATGTGTTATATACGGGACAACTTGTAATTACCATCGAATCTGCACAATGTGGGAGGAGGCCATTCCGCCCATTGGAGGCACACCAACGCCCTTCAGAGCATCCAACCCGAACACACCCTATTCCCATAAAACTGCATTTCCCATGACTAATCAATCTAGACAGCACATCATCGAACTGTGGGAAGTAACTGGAGCACTTGGATATCACCGATCGACAGAATGTTCGAAGTCCACATAATCGGCCGAAGGTGGATCGAAGTTTGGTCCCTCGGAATGTGAACGAGCAGGACCAGCCAGCAAGCTACTCCTCATTGTCACAATTCCCTTGGATTCCCTATGGACACTGATAAACTGTCCAGGGACAGGGATTTCTGCAACATTTTGCAAGGATTCGCTGTCATAATTTACCGACTCCCCATCCCACACTGCAAATGTTGAAACATTACCTGAAGTATTCCCTATAAATATTGACACACTCTCCTACCATTCCCTGGAGAATTCTGTCACGCTCCAAAAGAAGAGCCTTGAAATATTCACACCCTACCCAGAAAAACCGTTCAAATGCTGACACACTGCCCACAGCTTCATGCTGTAAACACTGATGCATCCTATCTGAAAACCCTGGGAATGTTATTAAATGTGCCTTGGAATCCCTGTGGTTGCATTCCTCGCAGCCCAACATTGCTGGGTTCAATTCCAGACTCGAATGGACGTGTGTATGGAATTTGCACAATCTCTTCGTATCCATTTGAGTTTCCTCCCAAACTCCAAGGGTATTAAGGTGCGTGGATTTGCCACTGAAAATGCTGGATTTTGGTTTACGGAGGTGGGATATTTTTCAGCATGTCGGTGGAGACTTGATAGATTTAATCGTCTGCTTTCAGAATGGAGGGATTCCAAGGTATTGCATTCCTGCCAAGAATCCATGAAAATGAGAACATGTGTAGCAGTGACTCCCTGTAAACGCCGATACACTGTTCAGGTACGCCATCTAAATCCTGGCAGTTTCACTGAATACCCTCTGTAAGTAATAATACACTAGAAGGGATCCCAAGAAAATACTCCCACCGTTCCACCAGGTACACTGCAAATTTTGAATCAATTTTCCAAAATCTCTGTGAACGCTGTCAAATGCTCCAAGGATACTTTAAATAAAGTTCACTCGCTGACGATGCTCAGTAGGTACTGCCGCCCTCCCTCACTTTGTAAGGGAGGATGAACTCTTGGAGACTGAAACAGGTCTATGTGATCACCCTGTAAATAGAACTGCAATAATGTTTACACTGTGGAATGATGCACACAATTCGCGAGGACACACAGTGAATGCTCTCGCAGTTCCTGAGGTCTCTATAAATACTGCCTCAATCTGCGAAGACACCCTGGAAATTCTGTGACATCTCATGTAAGTATGAACACCCTCCAGTGACGCTCAATTCTGAATGTGTCCTTGGCGCAGCTTCAAAAAGCAACTCCCTGTGGGCTATCTCTTTATAGACCTGTTACACACTGAGCATTTTCCAATGAACATGCCCCTATGTGAATGATGACACACTGTAGGCGGTCCTGTTATATACACCCTCTGAGTTATTCAGTTTGAGCTTTCAAATTCCTTCGGAGACAATAGACAATAGACAATAGGTGCAGGAATAGGCCATTCTGCCCTTAGAGCCTGCACTACTATTCAATATGATCATGGCTGATCATCCTTAATCAGTATCCTGTTCCTGCCTTATCTCCATAACCCTTGATTCCACTATTCTTGAGAGCTCTATCCAACTCTTTCTTAAATGAATCCAGAGACTGGGCCTCCACTGCCCTCTGGGGCAGAGCATTGCACACACCCACCACTCTCTGGGTGAAGAAGTTTCTCCTCATCTCTGTCCTAAATGTTTTACCCCGTATTTTTAAGCTGTGTCCTCTGGTTCGGCATGCACCCATCAGCGGAAATTTGTTTCCTGTCTCCAGAGTGTCCAATCCTTTCATAATCTTATATGTCTCAATCAGATCCCGTCTCATTCTTCTAAACACAAGGGTATACAAGCCCAGTCTCTCCAGTCTTACAGTGTAAGGAAATCCCACCATTCCAGGAATTGACCTCGTGAACCTACACTGCACTCCCTGAATACAGAATGTCCTTCCTCAAATTTGGAGACGAGTACTGCACACAGTACGCCGGGTGTGGTCTCACCGGCGCCCTATACAGCTGCAGAAGAAACTCTTTGCTTCTATACTCGATCCCACTTGTTGTGAAGGCCAGCATGCTATCAGCCTTCTTCACTACCTGCTGTACCTGCATGCTTACCTTCATTGACTGGTGTACACGAACACCCAGATCTCTCTGTACTGCCCATTTACCTGAATTGATTCCATTTGGGCAGTAGTCTGCCTTCCTCTTCTTGCCACCAAAGTGGATAACCATACATTTATCCACATTAAACTGCATTGGCCATGCATCTGACCACTCACCTAACTTGCCCAGGTCACCCTGTAATCTCCTAACATCCTCATCACATTTCACCCTGCCACCGAGCTGCTAATTTGCTACTGTTATTGCTAATATCATCTTCTATATCATTATCATATATTGTAAAAACCTGCGGTCCCAGTACTGATCCCTGCGGTACCCCACTGGTCACTGCCTGCCATTCCAAAATGGAGCCATTTATCGCTACTCTTTGTTTCCTATCAGCCAACCAATTTTCAATCCAAGTTACTACTTTGCCCCCAATACCATGCGCCCGAATTCTGCTCACTAATCTTCTATGTGGGACTTTATCCAAAGCTTTCTGAAAGTCCAGGTACACTACATCTACTGGATCTCCCTCGTCCATCTTCAGAGCTCTATCCTCAAAAAATTCCAGAAGATTAGTCAAGCATGATTTCCCCTTCATAAATCCATGCTGAGTCTGACCTATCCTGTTACTACTATCCAGATGTGCCGTAATTTCATCCTTTATAATAGACTCCAGCATCATTCCCACTACTGAGGTCAGACTAACTGGTCTATAATTTCCTGCTTTCTCTCTACCACCTTTCTTAAAAAGTGGTACAACATTCGCCACCTCCAATCCGCAGGAACTGATCCCGAATCAATCGAACTCTGGAAAATAATCACCAACGCATCCACGATCTCTCGATCCACTTCCTTTCGTATCCTGGAATGTAGACCATCAGACCCCGGGGACTTATCAACCTTCAGACCTAACAGTCTCTCCAACACCAATTCCTGGCAAATATATATTCCCTTACGTTCAGGTCCTTCAGCCACTGTTACCTCAGGGAGATTGCTTGTGTCTTCCCCAGTGAACACAGATCTGAAGTACCAATTTAATTAATCTGCCATTTTTTTGTTTCCCGTAATATATTCCCCTGTTTCTGCCTTCAAGGGTCCAATTTTAGTCTTAACCATTTTCTTTTGCCTTTCCCATACCCAAAAAAGCTTTTACCATCCTCCTTTATATTATTGGCCAATTTACCTTCGTACCTCATTTTTCTCTGCGTACTTCCTTCTTAGTAATCCTCTGTTGTTCTTTAAAAGCTTTCCAGTCCTCCGTTTTCCCACTTATCTTTGCTATGTTAATAGATTGACACATACCCTGGATAATGCGTGTAAATAAAGAAATACTAATTTGGAATTCGCTTTACATACTGACACACTCCTCCTGAGAGTGTTTACAGGTCGTCTTTTAATCCCCTGTAAATATTCACACACACACAATTTTGAGTCACTGTAGGTACTGATATACGGTTCTAAATAAGAGTCACATCAGATGCAAAATGTTCACTCTGTTTCTCCTGCCACAGAGACTGCCAGACTGGTTAGACTACCAGCACATTTTCTATTTTCTTTGAAATTTCCAGCATGTGCAGCGTTTGTTTTTTGTCTTGATGTTTCAGCACTAATCCATTGCCTGGAATATCGTTCGATACTCTTAGTGTAGAAAACATTGTGAATCATTTTCTGGAATACAGTAAGTCAATCAATTCTTAAAGTAGGAATGATCACAGATTCAGTGGTACTTGCGAGAAGACATTTCTCGTTGTCTCAGTCACTCAGTCTGCTCGACAGATCGGAGATTGTGGCCATGGTTTCTAGATTCCTATCACCAGACACAGCTGATACCATGAATCATGTCAATCTCTTTTTAACAATTTGCAGTTAAAAAAGAACACCTCTTGTTGACATGCAAGACAGGATAACTAAATCTCATCCATTTAGTCCACTTCATAAACAATCTCCAGTCCCAGGAATGTGTCTCGTGCCCTTCGATAATAATCAATCCAATGTCAAAATGTGCCTCCTTAAGTGAGGGAATTAAGTCTGGACACATCTGTGTCTCTCTGGCTTCAGAAAGGTTCCACAAAGTACTTTGTTGGAAATCACTTTGCAATGGACGCATCCCTATTCCAGCTGTTTAAGTCACTTCATGTATAATTTGAAGACAAAGGAAATCTGTATTCTTGGAACATAATTCTGTAAGTGACAGACTGTTACACACAGTGCCTGACCCTCTCACAATCGCAAGCCATCGTCTTATTTAATATTAAGCAGAAAATATCATGTAAAGAGCCCACTCATTGTCCTTTTAATAAAATAATTTGCTGATAATGTGCTGTTTGAAGAAATGAAATACAGTGAGATAGCTAAGTGAGTGTGGCTAACTGATGAAACTGACTCACGTTAAATTTTGACTTCAAGACATCAGAACACAAAGATTTCATCCTCATCAAACTCACAAATAATATTCAATGTCAGATTTGCAGACAAAGACCGGAAGTATGCCGAAAGAAAAAAAATTATCAGACATACTGGTTGGTGGTGTGTTTGAGAAACATTCTCAGTCAAAGAACTTTGTGATATGTCAAATGTACGAAGAGCAATGACTCTCTGCTTCACTGAAGAAAAGCAGGGATGTAGTTCACTGGCTGCCTGATTTGCAGACAAAGGAGACATTTTCGGGGATATTCAGGTAAATTACTTTATTAGTGACAAACCATGCACACAACAACAGTATCTCATACCAAGAAGAGAATGGATTTTAGTCAAACAGAGACGCATCCCAAATTGACAAACTGGCCCATTTGCCAAACATTCTGCTGTTGGAACATCATGAACAGATAACCAGTATAGTAAGGCTTTTAAATTGTCCAACAAATCTACTGAGTCTTTCTCAATTCAACAGGTGGCGTGACATCGAAACCATTCCTCCAGAACTACCCCTCTCTGAGGATGAAAGATCATAACTCAGCAGAGGCCTCACCTTCATCGCACTACACTTCCGGATTAACGAGTTCAACACGCGGCGTGACATCGAACAATTCTTCCACCGCCTTCGTCTCCGCGCCTACTTCTTCAACCAGGATTCTCGCCCATCCTCTGACGACCCCTTGTCCCGCCTCCAACACACCCCATCCAATTGGACACCCCGTGCTGGCCTCTTACGTGCCCTCGATCTCTTCATCGCCAACTGCCGCCGCAACATCAACCGCCTCAACTTCTCCACCCCTCTCACCCACTCCTACCTCTCACCCTCGGAACGTGCAGCACTCCACTCCCTCCGCTCCAACCCAACCTCTTTAACAAACCTGCAGACAAGGGAGGCGCGGTAGTAGTTTGGCGCACCGACCTTTTCACCGCTGAGGCTAAATGCCAGCTCCCGGACACCTCATCCTACTGCATCCTTGACCATGACCCCATCTCCCACCACCAGACCATCATCTCCCAGACCATCCATAACCTCATCACCTCAGGGGATCTTCCATCCACGGCCTCCAACCTCATAGTCCCACAACCCGGCACCGCCCGTTTCTACCTCCTGCCCAAAATCCACATACCTGACTGCCCCAGCCGACCCATTGTCTCAGCCTGCTCCTGCCCCACGGAACTCATCTCTGCATACCTCGACACGGTCCTGTCCCCCTTAGTCCAAGAACTCCCCACCTACGTTTGGGACACCACCCACGCCCTCCACTTCCTTCATGAATATCACTTCCCCGGTCCCCAACGCCTTATCTTCACCATGGAACTCCAGTCCTTGTACACTTCCATCCCCCATCACGAAGGAATCAAAGCCCTCCGCATCTTCCTTTTCCAAACAATACCCTTCCACTGACACCCTCCTTCGACTGACTGAACTGGTCCTCACCCTGAACAAATTCTCTTTCCAATCCTCCCACTTCCTGCAAACCAAACAAGTAGCCAGCATATGCCCCAGCTATGCCTGCCTCTTTGTAGGATATGTGGAACAGTCCATCTTCTGCATCAACATTGGCACCGCCCCCCGCCTTTTCCTCCGCTACATCGATGAGTGTATCAGCGCTGCCTCGTGCTCCCATGAGGAGGTTGAACAGTTCATCCACTTTACCAAGACCTTCCACCCGGACCTCAAATTTACCTGGACCATCTCAGACTCTTCCCTCCCCTTCCTAGACCTTTCCAATTCTATCTCGGGCGACCGAATCAACACGGACATTTACTATAAACCGACCAACTCCCACAGCTACCTAGACTGCATAACCTCCCACCCTGCCCCCTGTAAAAACGCCCTCCCATATTCCCAATTCCTTCGTCTCCGCCGCATCCCTGTAGGACCAGTTCCAATACCGAACAACCCAGATGGCCTACTTCTTCAAAGACTGCAATTTTTCCCCCAGATGTGATCGACGATGCTATCCACCGCATCTTCTCCACTTTTCGCTCATCCGCCCTTGAGCCCCGCCCCTCCAATCGCCATCAGGACAGAACCCCACTGGTCCTCACCCACCACTCCACCAATCTCCTTATACCTCATATCATCCATCGTCATTTCCGCTACCTCCAAACAGACCCCACTACCAGGGATATATTTCCCTCCCCTCCCCTATCAACGTTCAGAAAAGGTCGCTCCCTCCATGACTTTCTTGTCAGGTCCACACCCCTCACCAATCCAACCACCACGACCGCACTTTCCCCTGCCACAGCAAGAAATGCAAAACTTGCCGCCACACCACCCCCTTATTTCCCCCCAAGGCCCCATGTGATCCTTCCATATCCACCACAAAATCACCTGAACCTCCACACATATCATTTACTGCATCCACTGCACCCGATGTGGCCTCTTCTATATTGGGGAGACTGGCTGCCTACTTGCGGAACATTTCAGAGAACACCTCTGGGACACCTGGACCAACCAACCCAAACACCCCGTGGCTCAACAATTCAACTCCCCCTCCCACTCCAAGAAGGACATGCAGGTACTTGGACTCCTCCATCGACAGGCCATAGCACCACGACGGCTGGAGGAAGAGCGCCTCATCTTCCGCCTAGGAACACTACAACCACAAGGGATGAACTCAGGTTGAAACTTTATTGCTGGAACAGCACAGCAGGTCAGGCAGCATCCAGGGAACAGGAGATTCGACGTTTCGGGCACAGGCCCTTCTTCAGGAATGAGCCTCATTTCTTCAGGCTCATTCCTGAAGAAGGGCCTGTGCCCGAAACGTCGAATCTCCTGTTCCCTGGATGCTGCCTGACCTGCTGTGCTGTTCCAGCAATAAAGTTTCAACTTTGATCTCCAGCATCTGCAGACCTCACTTTCTCCATGAACTCAGGTTGCTCCAGTCTCCTCATTTCACCTCCCCCACCTTGTCTCAGTCCCTACTCTCGAACTCAGCACCACGTTCCCAATCTGCAATCTTCTTCCTGACCTCTCCGCCGCCACCCCGAGTCTGGACTATCACCTTCATCTTAACCTCCTTCCACCTATCGCATTTCCAACGCCCCTCCCCCAAGTCTCTCCTGCTTACCTTTTATCTTAGCCTGCTTGGTACACTCTCCTCATTCCTGAATAAGGGCTCATGCCCGAAACGTCGATTCTCCTGCTCCTTGGATGCTGCCTGACCTGCTGCGCTTTTCCAGCAACACATTTTCAGCTCTTATCTCCAGCATCAGCATTCGTCACTGTCTCCGAGGAATGTCAGGTGTTGAGTGACTTGTTAGAGGATTCTTCGTCTGTGACCTGCTGTTGTTGCCATCGTATTTGTATGAGGAGTCCAAATGAATATCAGATGGATGGTAATCGCTAAAATGTTCTTATTGGAGAGAATGGGTATCATGTGGAAGACCTGATCTCCTGGCTCAAATATAAGGGAATTTTCCATTTAATTGCAGAACAGAAATTAGCTTGGAAATATTAGATTACAAGTTTAGATTAGATGACATTAGAATACATTGCAATTTGGAAACAGGCCCTCCGGCCAACAAGTCCACACCGACCCGCCGAAGCACAACCCACACATACCCCTATATTTATTCCTTACATAACACTACGGGCAATTTAGCCTGTCCTGTCGTAATTTCAACATTTTTACAATTTTCAGACCCTTGATTGTATCAGGCCACCAGTGCAGCACATTATCTCCAACTCTTCAACAGTCTAATCTTTCAGTAATTCACCCTTCGCAATCAGTGAATTTCCAATTAAACACATGGACGTGATACTGCCATCTAAACTTCCACGAGGCATAAAATCATGATGATTCAGGAATTCATGATTAGAGGTAGGACTCTGTGAAACCCTCAGGATCAGAGTGATGTTGATGTGGATTCCATCACCGTGTTCTGATATCTGAACACCAAAAAGGTGTATGGTTCACTTGCCTTTCATTGTTGAGGGTCAGATGTTTAGAGCAGTACATTGGGGTACATGGACTAAATATTTCAAAGGACATTCAAGAATTCAATCCCAGCATCAGCGATGTTGTTGACGTTACACTAGTAGGAAGAGTCCATCTTAAAATCTAAAAAAAAAAGCTGTTCCTGAACAAAGGAAAATTTACCCGAATATTTAATTCCGGTCTTTAGCATTTCCACATGAATGATATGACTCATGACTTACATACTTGACAATTCAGCTGATCATATGAATCTATGGCTCTGTGCAGACAGGGTTTGGTCAAGCTCTTGGACCTCCAAGAGTCTCATAATGTTTTCCATCCTCTCTTATCGCCGTTGTTGAGAGTTTTCAACATGGACACATTAGTACATTGCCAGATATTTGCCAGCTGCAACACGTTTAATTTCTAGATAATCCTAAATTTATCGTTGGTGTCCTGTAATGGGTGCATTCATACCAGATTCCATTACCTGCTTATTTATGTTCCTGTGATTGAATACTCCCTGTACTGATTAGATTAGATTACTTACAGTGTGGAAACAGGCCCTTCGGCCCAACAAGTCCACACCGACCCGCCGAAGCGCAACCCACCCATACCCCTACATTTACCCCTTTTAACCTAACACTACGGGCAATTTAGCATGGCCAATTCACCTGACCTGCACATCTTTTGACTGTGGGAGGAAACCGGAGCACCCGGAGGAAACCCACGCAGACACGGGGAGAATGTGCAAACTCCACACAGCCAGTCGCCTGAGTCGGGAATTGAACCCGGGTCTCTGGCGCTGTGAGGCAGCAGTGCTAACCACTGTGCCACCGTGCCGCCCACTGCCACCGTGCCGCCCACGGCTATGTTGGCTGTCTTTACTTTTAGACACTGATTACCCTCTTAATTTTACTAGAATCGTTTCCTGGAATGCTTTCGCGACAGTTTTTTATACAGGTAAACCATTAATGCAAGATCAACACATGAGATTCACTAATTAATTATGGTCTCAGCTTTCCTTATCTATGTCTTCAGCTGAAACAACTGCAGCTGTATAATCTCTCTTAGTTATGCTACTTTGGATTTACTATTTGGAGCTACTATTCAACTTGTGAAGAGCACAGTTATCAATTATTATCCCAAGCTTTGAGCCTTTCTTTGGCGAGCTGTGGCACATTTTATGCTGCTCAATTATGTACAGACTGAACAGTCCCTTCCTTTTGGAAAGATCTGCCGTGAAAAAACCGAAAAGCTGAATTTGGTGTCAATTATTTGTCCAGTATTTTTTTACCTCATGGTGCTGGCAGTCACGTGATTTGAGGAATCAGTTAATCACACAAAATCTTTTCATCCTGGATTGTGTACTTTTCGCATTTTCAGTTCTTCCTTTCTCTGGGTTCATAATTTCCTGTTAAGTCTATGTCGTTGAAGTGACATATAAAACATCATCCTGCATAATAGGGCCAATTGGCACTTAACTCCGAGTGCTAGATGAATCGCTATCCTGATCCATTGGTGAATATTGACATTCTTTCCTCAGTTACATACTTTCTCCCACCACCTTTCTTTCTGAAATTCTCATTGTCTCTCTCCTTGAAGAACTTCGTTTTCCTTTGTAGCTGATGGCGCAATTGTACTGTATGACTTATCTTATGTCTTGAATTGTACAGTTATGTGCGGAATCGGGGCCGCTGCCACTTCCCTCACTCCATAAGTCTATCATTAAGCTTATCAAACACTGTAAGGACATGCGGTTGTCCTTGTCTGATGTGCATCATCGGAACTTGGCATTTAGTGAATGGTATGCAGAGAGTGAAGCAACGTTACGAAATAGTATAGGACAATTTAAGCTTCCAAATTCATGTGACATTTTGGTCGTAAATATCCAATACTGTCCTCTTGCCCCTGCCAATGTCCTGAGCGATTGCAATCTTTGGCTGCCTGGGTGATTTTCATCACGCTCCTCTCAGTCCAATCCACCTATATCTAGGTTCCCCCCCAGTCAAATTTGGTGTGAACGTGTGGCAGTCCATCGTATTTGTTTGCATTCCAAAAGAGGTGACCTCAAGGAATATTTGATTTCGATTTATTGCATTTGTGCATTCAGAGCTTGTACCGAGAAAAGTCATTTCTTTGGACAACACCAATATTTCCAATCTGGTAATGAGTATATGGTCCTGTCCCTGGATTTATTACGGGGATCGACAGAACGATCTTACACCTTTGACGTGACAAGACCTACACCTGGGGACGACTGAACAGACAAACCTTCGTTCGTACCTTTAATGTGCATTCATCTAATGTCCTGTGAAATCAAATCAATTGTGCTAACTGAGTACGACTGACCCAATCAGGAACCTCACCCCTCTTTATTTGAACCAAATTGTGCCTTAATTTGCGTATGACCCAAAAACAATGGACATGACATATTTCATTTTGATCAAGATTTCAAGAATCCTATCATTCACTGCTGATTAATTGATTAATTTTATGAGCAAGTACTTCACTTATGGCAACCCCATCGAGCTGTATCTTTCGTGTCTTCCTCCAACGCTCTACTTATTCCATTTTAGTTACATCTGCCCACAATAATAATTCCTGAATAATCTGTTACAGCCTGTGTACATTTTGATTAACTCCCAGCCAATCTCGAGAAAACACTTCGGGAAATCTGGTATCAATCTTAGTGACATTGTCATTCAATGTCTCCATATGATGAAAACATGATGTTCTATGAATTTAGTGGCTCCGATGGTTATCAGTAGATTGTTGCGTTGCTGTTTTGTTTTTCACATTTCCTTTATCGATTTTGAATAACATTTCAGCACCTGGATGCCTGAAATATTAACCAGAAAAGGTGCAATCCCAATTTTACATTGCCATTTAATGTCTTTCCTCCATTTGTCAATATTATTCCATTGACTGTTCCCTCTGTTGGTCACTTCAGCCCTCTCGTGATGAGAGGAAAAGCAATCTGAACAGAATTGTTATGGACGGGAGAAAAACACATATCATGATGTAGAGGGGCTCCACGTATGTGCAATACACACATTCTGCTGCCTTTTCTCACTCATATATTATCACAGCTTGGCCATAGGGGCAGGACGGCAAAGCAGCCCGAAGTTTTCCCAAATGTCATTTCCACTTCCGTTCTCAACACACACTTCATGGGTCTGCCCGTGGAGCATTGCACACACACGGCACATCTTCACCTGGTAAAACCGTTGACGCAAAAATAAATCATTTCCATATTTCAGACTAGAGTTGCAGGTTCGTAAGTTAATGTCAGACATGCTTCCATAGCCCCGAAGTTGAAACAACTTCACGGAGTCATTCAGGCCGATCAGCTGTTTTACACCATTCGTTCTTTTTGGTATCTTTCTCACAAGTCTGGATATTCGAACCATGCTCCATAACCACTGTAACTGCTTCATCCGTGATTCATTCTCGGAACTGGAAAATAAACACAAGGAACGAAGGGGTTATCTGCTTGCTGATTTCTTTCCCTCGTGGAAAATCTATGCCATATCCCGCGATCCCACACAGTATAATATGTCATTTTTCATCTTCTCCCTTCACATTCAGTTTTCATGTTCAAAAACGCAGATCCAATCATGAAGCCATCTAAAACAAATCTGATAAAAATTCCCAAAACTCCAAAATTCCAAATAGTACACTTTCCAATTTATTATTCTAATCTTTATATGAGTCGTGTTACGTGATCTATTTGTGCAAGACTCATAAGCTGTCATATATTGTTTCAGTCTGGAACAAAACTTCCAATTACCTTTAGATTGCATATCAATACATGTGCTCGTGCCACTTTTCATTAAAATGCAGCATGGTTCTACACACCGTGTGGAAAACTTCATTCCATCAGGATTGAGAAGTGTAAGGACTATGTCGCACTTGACTTTTTTTAGTTAACTTCAGCAGTCTATTTCGCCTCCAAGTCGCTCACAATTAGTTGCCCCATGACCCCATAGTGCAGCAGTTGAAAGGAACCACACACCGTTGGATCATGTCATCTTCTGTTCCAAACTCTGTCCCTCCCACTATTATGGTCTCAGAGAGTTTCACGGTTTTTACTGACACTAATTCAAGTCGTGTTCGGTCAGTTGTTCTTCTTAGGTCGTTCCAGATCTCATTGAAATACATCGGATTTTGTCTACACACCGTCTTCCTGTCTTTGCTTATTTCTTACATATAGCGTCTTTAAGTTTTCTTGTTCTCAACTCGAGCATCGCTGAACTCTAGAATAGCACGCAATATGAACATCTGTAATATTCCCAAGTAAAGAAAAGTTCTTTTCACGATGCTTCCCCTGACCATGTCCCCTGACATGATGCAACCTGAACGGGCACTCCACTGTGTGCAATTATTTTGTATGCTGTATCTTTACCACTGTGTGGACACTGCAATGCCTTAGGGAAGGACTCCCATCTTGCAAAATTATCTATAATCTTTGAACAATATTTCGTTCCCCGCCTATAATGAAGGGACTCAGTAAAAATCTGTCTGGAGGTTTCCCACAGCCCCTTTGGTCGCGATTTGTGAGCCATCAAATCATAGTGGATCGTCCTGTGTTGTGCTGTGTCCATCGTTAACTGTACTAAGCCACGTATATACCGATTCCTGGATATCGTCAGTCTTGTCATATTTGGCGGACCATGCCATCATGGCCAATGCGGTCAGTTTCACAATAAACTTGAAGGAGTACATTATGTCTTCATTCAGTTGCTATCGTTACTAATCATTTCTTGTAAACCCCTTTGTGTTTTGTTTCACTCCGCTTTGTTACTATTTTGCTGTCTCCTCTGCAGGAGTCTCTGCTTGTGAATTTTGAACATCTTCTCTCCTAGTCCTACTGCTGCCGTATCAATGTCTCTTGGGTTCGCTGTCTGCTGTTTCTCTCTCTGATCTGCCTGCTCTCATGGTTCTTCGCTGTGTTTCTGTTTACACGTTCTGGTTTCGATTACGCAAACGCAGGTAACTGAAAATTGATCTTCAATTGTACTGTGAGCATGGAATACTATGGAAATTATAAAGCAGAAAAAAATGGATTCATAGCCTGCATCCTTGTGATGGCGTTTGTTCCAGAATTCGTGCTCAATTTTGGCAATTTATCTGGAAAACAACACAGGCAGGACAAGACTGAGCATCGCAATGCTTTCAAATTCCTCACATCAGCACATGTTTTAAATGTTTTACTTCATTAAAGCACACAGATTGAAAACCAGATCAGAGATTCTTCGAGTGTATTTTTGGAATTTGTGATTTCTGTGATTTCAACATTTCTAACGTCAACAAGATGTCCACTACTTTTTTCTGGTTGGAGGGAAAGCAATTGAATAAGCCTTCAAAAATGCTAGCATTATCCAATTTAACTGCTGTTCTTCAGCAGAACGGTTTGCAAAGTAGCTGTGATGGGAATAAATCCATATTTCAAACATTCTTCCGATACTCAACTCATTTAATTACATTAATTATAGAAGCAAATGATGATTTCAATAGATTTTTGATGTGATCACGGAATCTTCTCTGTGTCACTGCGTAAATACATGTGTTTGTGCAGCAGCTTAGCAGCTGGAGCATGAAACCTATTTCTTGTGCAAAACTATGCAGAAACATCGAGGTTAGTTCCAAACCCGACATACGGTTCCATATTGAATCCAGCATAAAGACAAACCATAAGAGAATGAAATTGCCTGAGATAACGAACAGCAAAACAATGGACTTTTTCCTCTGCACCATCTCTGGGTCTCGGGCAGGCTCCCCAATGCTTTGACGCTGGAGTCACCTGCGTGCTGTACTTGCCACTAAAACGTGCCTTATAGTGAAAACATTAAACAGCACAATCAGCAAAAATGGGATGCCTGCAGTTATTATATAATGTAGGAACTCAATTGACGCCCAGGCACGTGACTTCCAATTACTTTCAGAAATCCAACAAAACCAGGCAAAGTTCTGAAGCAAATAACGGCCCATTAACATAAAATACCAGAAAATATTTTTTAAGCAACTTAGCACAACCACAGTGACTAGAACCAAGGTCGCTGTTTTCACAGTGCAGTAATTAGTTTTCAGTTTCTGGGAACAAATGGCAATAAATCGATCAAACGTGAAAGTAACAGTGAACCACACCGAACAGTCTGTCACTGCATAAAGCAGGACAGCATGTAAATTACACAATCGGATGGAAGTAAATGATCTGGATACCGAATTGGAATTTGCCTCAATATCAAGTCGAGGACAACGACAAGAAGATCTGCTGCAGCCATGGCCACGAGATAGCGAGTGACACACTTGGAAAGACCACAGTTTCTGCGAGTGAGGATCCCAATCGTTGTTACATTAACTATGGGAAAAACAAATAAGGAATTAATTGCAACATCAGTTTGGTAGCGTCCTACTGGTTTAAGAAAAACAAATCCATTCTTGAGGTCAAAAAATTAAGCATTTTGCTCTGTGGATAGATTAAGATGGTGGGACAATCATAGTTGCACATTTTGAAGATACGCTTGGAAATGTACAATATCATTTATGAAATGCAAATGATTTTTAAAATAAGTCAACATTCTTTGCAATTTTGCAACTATCAGATAAAAGTCATCTACTGACAGATGTTGAAGTATGACGATGAGGCTTCAAGTAGGATAAGTTATTGATCTCAACGCCATTTGGGTAGTGGTAGCAAAGCAACTACTTTTACTGTTCGAGATGCGATTCATCATACTATCATGATAGTGACTCATGTTTAGAAGAATAAACTGAGCTTATTTTCCAACCGCTGAAAACGAGTAAGTGACACTGAGCTCGTTTGGGGAAACTCACCATATTTGGTGTATTAATGACTATCTTAACTACCTGCGAAAACTTGCTTAATTTTGACCAACGATTGGTGGCCCAAGCTGAAGCCAATCATCCTAAATCAACGCTTCTGATGTCGTATGATTAACTCAGCAGAACTAAGAGTCAGGTGTAACAAACTACGAACGTAACCAAAAAATAAAATACAGAAATCAGCACCTCACGTTAGAAGTGCAAACTGCACATTTCCTTAATAATATTTGCTGTGGACCAAGCCAGAGCCCCTCAAAACATTTTAAGAAGGTGTTTAGGACCGTAATTTTTCGAGTTGTTTTAAGCAGGTGAAAGTGGATATTCCAGGATTGATTCAACTGGCCCCAATCACTCGGTTTAAAAAACCGGAATTAATATATACACGAATAAAAGATAAAAGAACATAGAATAACATAAATCACGTCAAAACCCAATCGACTCTCTCGAAACAAAATGGGACTGTTCCAAATAGTTGCAATATTCGCGAAACACCCACTTGCCAAGAAAAAACACTTTTTTTTTAAAACATGAGCAACGTCAGAGAGGAAACGATCAGCATGTAACTGCCTTTTTGCGTCCTCAGCACCTTCTCTGGGTCCCCAGCTAAAACATGACAACAGCTGCAAAATAATCGCAGTTTGCTCAAACCCAAACCAGACCAAACGCTGAACTTGGAGAACTGCCCACTCGCCTCTCGTTTTTTCCTGATTTGCAGTGATTTGTTGTCCATGCTAAAATCCATTTAAATTTTATCGGGGTACAGGAAGCCATAATGCTTTCAACAGACTTAGAACAAAGAACATAGAACAATAAAGTGCAGAACAGGCCCTTCGGCCCTCGATGTTGCACCTTCCTGTGAACTAATCTAAGCCCATTCCCCTGCACAATCCCACCATCAAACATATGCTTATCCAAGGGCTGTTTTAATGCTCCTAATGTGGCATTAGCAGGCAGTTCATTCCACACCCTGACCACTCTCTGAGTAAATAAGATGCCTCTCACATCTCTCTTAAATCTATCACACCACAATTTGCAGCTGTGGCGCCTCGAACAAGAAGAAGTCATCATCCTCGGAAAAGACTCTTACTGCCCACCCTAATAACAATGCAATTGTTTCGGGTTTGTTCGCCAAGGTGGCAAGTTGGTTGCCAGGTAAACGACCATGCCCACAATAACAGCAATTGGCACCCGTGCAACAAATCTTTACACAAACTTTGGACAAATAACAATATTTTGGACAGTTTGTTCTGATATCTGTGATATGAAAAAGATGGATTGATGATGTCGATGCAACGCCTATTGCCATTCGATGATTTTTTTATATCGTTTCAAATGACCATTCTTATGTTCCAGACCAAACCCTCTCAAAATATTTCAGTCAGATAGATTGGACCCTGACTTTTCTTGGTTTAAAGGCAAGTGTAAGGCGATGCATTACAGACGCGAATCGATGGATGAAACTACAAGATTTCACTTAATTCCAACACCACGTTGAACGTACAGACAAGACAAAATAGATTTTTAAAAAGCTGCAACTCAACTGAAATACGCAACAATATCATATACAACTTAACTACGACCTATTAATTGCAATATATTATCCAATATAATAGCATCATATCTTTTGCAAATGCAAGTGACAAGGTAAACACGAAAATATGAAATCAGCAGTAGTTGAGATCACATGCTTTTGCAACAACAGACAAAGACAGCTCGAAATTGAAATGTCACCGTTTTACAGCTGAAAACAATTCAGTGCGATGGAATAAAAATTTCTGATATAAAATACTCTGTCCCAGGAATTATATGTTTTCCCTTTTCGTTAATGGTTTCGGAAACTTCACAATGACTTTTGTTTTCAAATCCCGTGATCAAGGGTTATCTGCCAGTTTTGCCTCCTGATGTGAATCGGATAATTCTGTGAAGTGTTCAAAATATTTCTTTCACTTGTGACTGAAAATCAACACATCGTGTCTGCACACCACAAAATTGGATACTTCCGAATAGTCATTATTGGTTAGTCTTTGAAATGTGACCGTCATATTCCTAATTCCGATCGGTATTTGTTAATATTCTTCCAATCGAATGGTGTCATCGAAGTCAAAATCTCCTTCAATCTGTCAGATGAAGGTCGTCTGCGTAACGCCAAATTATAAATTAGGATGTTTGACCGACGTTCTCAATACAGTGTTACAAATGTGGAACATAAAATTAACCAGATTTCCTGACTATATTGGCATTACGATGGTTTACACATAATCGTGTACCAGCTGGTATTGTTATCATTACAATTGGTGATTTCGATTTGCAACTAATCACTTGGACTTCATTTTCAGCCTGCTTCCAAACAGGTTGTCAATCTCTTCCAATTTTATAATGCTAATTTGATAAGGAGGTTACTTAACTGACGCAGCATTTATATATCTGTGTAATCATGCATAATCAGGTTCTGACTTATCAACTTTTCCTGCATATCTCATGCGGCTGCAACCCTCCAGGTCATTTTGAGAACGTAACACAATCATTTATAGCATTTAAAAAAATACTTCCTCTTTGTTGTATGTAATTTGAGGAATGTCTAAATCAGAATCACTTGAACTTGTTTCTTCACTCTGTTTTTTCATCACTAACACATTATCATTTCTCTTTGTTTTATTATCAAAGTATCTTTTGAACATTTTCACGTCACCATCAGTGAGATTTATTTCTCTCTGACTTTCTTATCAAATAGTTCATCTTACTCAATTTCCTTTCATCTCATAAGATACAAAACATCTTGATTTTAAATGTTCACGTCATGGCAGTGGCATAAACATTTTATCTCTTCAAGCAAAATTGCGCAGTTTTGATGTATCATCTGCTCTCGGTTTCGTTACATTCTGTGCAATGTTAAATGCTGTCTAACTCAATCATCCAATCTATATACATAATTTTGATTTGGATGAGCCGGTGTTGGACTGTGATTTATAAACTTAAAAGTACACAACAGTAGCTTATAAACCAACAGGATTATTTGAAAGCACCAGCTTTTGAAGCCATGCTTTTTCGTTAGATGGTTGTGGAATAGGACCATAAGACACAGAATTTACAGCAAATGTTTACAGTGTTATTTGGCTGAAATGCTTGAAGAAACTTGGAGTAAGTATTGCATCTTTTGGAATGTGTTTGCTAGCTTTGGATCATTAACATTAAATGCCACAACACTTTTTAAGTAATGTGGACATGACATAGGATTAACGAATGGCTGAGGTAACACCTTTCATTCGAAAACCTGACGTAACCTTGAGAATATAACTTGGAAGGAGTATTGTGTGATTTTTAATTTCGTACACCCAAGTCCAACACCGGCACCTTCTACTCATGTCCGACATGTAACACTTAAATTCCGTAACACACAGCGATAAATTTCGTCAACCTCTGTCATTTTCATTTATCCAACAGAGAATGTGATGGACTTATTTGCCGAATTAAAATTTCATTTTTAGAATAGTAATATTCTGAAATTCACTGAAATTATTCTTCTAAGAATAGTTTGTTATAAAACAGATCTGGTATTTCATATTTTTGTTATTATTCAGTTGGCGTTTCTGAACTAAAACTTTTTACTTTGTCCCCCATTTGTACTTGTTCATTTTTCACAGGCATTTGACCGACGTATCTGATATTTTAACGTCAACTACCTTGTCTTTACTCCGTGAAATCTCTCTTCTTTCAAACTGGAGCTTTGCGAACTTGTTACTGCACAGTCAAGCAAATTCCCAGGCTTCACTTCCTGTAATAACTCTGTTGGCTGATTTCCCAGTGCATTTTCAACCACATAGACATCACTCCTGTCTCTGATACATTTCTAACATGAGAAAAGATGAATTTTATTTCTGGGACCAGGGCTTCTCTGTGGGTGCGAGAATGACTTCATCATGCTTTGACACTTCAAACTCAAAACCGAATCTGAGCACTGCTCTTTTAACCTGAATTCTATAGAGGACAACATTTCCTGGCAATAGCACTTCCATATACCAAATTTCTTCACTTCTCACCATCAAAGAAAGACTCTGCCAAATGCTATTTACTTAGCTGCTTGAACTGGCGTACATGAGCAAATCTTACCCACACAAGCAATTTCTTTAAAGGAATAAGTGCTTTCTTCTCAACAACCACTGACTATCTTGTATGTATTTGTGGCAATTTTCGTTCCAATGTGATTTTGTTTCGTACTTCATCAAAGCTCACTGCCGTATGCTGTTTCTGCAAATTTGTCCCATCAGTACTTTTTCCATATCACCAACAGTGAGACATCATATGACATACTTTATTGCAGTGGAAACATCTAAACAATTTATTTTGCCGTCATGATTTTCTTTTTAACTCTGTGCGAAACGATCTTTGCCATGTTCACAGAGATGCCGTTTTCGTCACCAGCTGAAGATTTCTCCTTTCTATTTCGATACCAATTTCCAGTATGAAATTGTTGTCGAAAGCCAAACTTTCCGCTGCTTTACTTGAAGTCTTTGCTTTTCTACATGACTTTTCATTATTTTAGCAAGTGAATTGTTTAACTCCTCCCAAATAACCATCTTTGTCAGCGCATTATTTACTTCACCGATTTTCAATATTCTGAGCCACATATCAACGTTCCTTTCTTTAATCCTTTCAAAACAATTGCAGGGATGTGCAGATTAAATTCGTAAAATTGTCGTCAGTCGGTTGCCTGTACTAGCTCACTAGCACTTCAGATCGTTTTTTTCACTTGATCATACGCGCCACATGCACACTGTGTTCGCGACGGCACGACTTCACTAGCTCTACATACTCATGTTGTTTGGATCAACAATATCTACATGGTCACTGACCAATTCATTTGTTTAGCCGCTTTCTCATATGAAATGGAAAATGATTCTACGTACTTCATTCTGAACTGAGGCAAGAGTTGGACTCATTTAAACACATTTTCACTCTGCCTTTTGCTACAACGGTATTCCTATCAATCACTGTTCTGATCAAATCTCAATACATTCAGCTCTACCTCAGTCATATTATGTGTAAGTTCAGTTTTTAGTTGCAACTTCTGAAACGCTATTGACAGCATTTTTGATTATTAACACAACATAAATTATGAGTCAAATCGCCGAAATTATTGCATTGCAAACGAGGTCTCTTCCTGGAAGATGAAGACTTTTATCAAATTGCAAGAGAATTCATAGAAATTTTCCATTCACCAGTGAATGAAATGTTAGAAAAGACATCAAAATAGATAGATCGTGAATGACTTGAGATTAAATATTTTCACACATATTGAAAGAATGTCTTAATAGCGAGTTGTTTTTTAGTAGCGTCAAAGTCGAATAGTTCATTTCAGAAATTGATTTTATGAAACACACTACGGCTGCGTAAAGTGGTTAATGTTATGAATTGTCTCTTGATTAAATCTGAAGTGAAAATGGACATTTTTCTCACTGTAAAATCAAGCAAGATTAATTTTTCAATCCAAACTAATGAACTTGATTAAAATAAGCCAACACCGCATCTGACGACTTAATGTGATAATTCAGAGTAACATTTTTATATGAATCATAGAGCAAAATGAACACTTACAAGGAACAGCAACAACAGCAATCAAAGGATATTAAATCTCTTGAACTTTAAAAAGTTTGCTTCTTATCTGGTAATTTAATAAAAAACTACGTTGCACATAATTTTTCTCACTTTCCATTATGGAAGTCATTGGTCCTGATCAGTAAAGGAGACAAACATTTGTATTCACGGAGCAAGGGCAGGTTGAAACTCTTCCAGTACAGTATAAATAGAATATACAAGTTCCCTCGTGAATCAATAAACACCAATGAGCCTGACGTTAAATCTGCTCAATGAACAAACAGATTTCGTATATTCGATCGAAAAACAACATGATTGCTGATCAAGTGCATTCAGCGAAATGCAAAATTCAACTTCCCTTACAATTTAATACTAAAATAAATAATTGAATATCATAGTGCAGTTCTGGCCCTTCAGACCTCGATGTTGGCTGCCGTGTGAATGCAATCTGAAGCCCATTTAAACTACACTGTTGCATTCTCGTCTGTATGCCTGTGCAATAACCATTTAATTGCCCGGAAAGTTGTAGAGTCTGCAACTGTTGCAGGCAATGCCTTTCACCTCATTACTACTCTCTGAGTAAAGAAACTATCTCTGACATCTGCCTAGATCTATCAACATTCCATTTGAAGCTATGCACCCTCTTACAAGCCAGGACCATTCAAGGAAATAGGGTCTCACTGTCCACCCAATCTAAAACTCTGATGAACTTGTCTGTCTCAATTAAGCAACCTCCCAAACATCGTCTCTCTGACGAAAACAGGCACAAGTCCCTCAAATGTACCTTGTCAGACTTTCCTTCCAAATCAGGCAATATCCTCCTAAATCTCCTCTGAAGCCTTTACAAAGCTTCCACATCCTTCCTATAATGCATTGACCAAAACTGCACGCAATATCCCAAGTGCGGCTGCATCAGTTCATTGTACAGCTGCAACATGTCCTCATGGTTTCGAAACTCGACCTCACTACTTATAATAGCTAACATAGCCTTCTTATGAGCCCTATCAAACTGGGTAGCAAATTTGAGAGATACATGGACATGAACACTGAGAACTCTCTTCTCATCAACACTACCATCTGCCCAGTAGTCTGCATTTCTGTTACCCCATCCAAAGTTAGTCACCACACACTTTTCTTCATTATACTCCATATGCCACTTCTCAGCAAAGCTCTGCTGCTTATCTATGTCCCTCTATAACAGCAAAATCCTTCAGCACCACGCACAAATGTACTGAGCTTAGTGTCATCGCAAATTTGTTAACCCTTCCTTTTATGCCCTCATTATGATGTTTCTAAAAATGACAAATAGCAGTGGACCCAAAAGGTTCATAACATACACTACGAGTAACTAATCTCCAGCATGAACACTTCCTTTCAACCACCACGCTCTGTCTTCATTCAGTTCGCCAATTTATGATCCAAATTGCTAAATCACCTCATCCTAAGACTGTCTATTTTGTGCAGTAGACTTTACTGAAATCTATATACACCACATCAACAGCTTTTCCCTCATGCACCTGTGTGGTCACCCAGTCAAAGAACACATAATGTCTGTGAGGCACGACCTACCCTTCACAAAACCGTTGACTATCCATAATCAATTTGTTTCTATAGAAATGATTATAAATTCTGTCACGTATAAGCTTTTACAACACTTTACCTACAATCGAAATAAGGCTCACTGGTTTCCAATTACCAGAGTTGTCTCTATACCCATTCTTGAAAAAGGGAAAAACATTCACTATCCTCCTGTCTTCTGGTCCTGTTCCTGTAGACAATGACGACATAAACATCAAAGCCAAATTTTCGACGATCTCCTCCCTGGAATCCCAACGATTCCAAGGATAGATCCCCTCAGCCCCAGGGAATTTATCTGTTTTCACACATTCCAGAATTTTTAACAGTTCCTCCTCGTGAAACTCTATCCCATTTAGTTAAGGAGCCTGTTTTTCAGTATTGTGCTCGACAACATTGTCTTTTCCCAGTGTGAATCCTGACGATAATCTCTCAATCAGCACTGCCCCTATCTCCTCTGGCTCCATGCACAACTTCCCACTACTGTCTTTAATTGGATCTAATCTCACGCCAATCACTCTTTTACCTCTTGTACACGGTTAGAAAGTTTTCGGGTTTTCCCTGATTTTATCTGCCAATAACTGCTCCTGTCCCCTCCCCGCTCGTCTTAGCTCTGTCTTTATGTATTTCCCGGCTACCTTGTAACTCTCAGCCTTCATGAGTGTTCACATCTCATCCGAACATTAGCATTCTTCTTCCCCTTGAGAAGAGATTCAGCTTCCTCAGTATACCATGGCTCCTGCGCTCGACAACTTCCTCCCTGTCTGACAGGTACATACGTACAAAGGACACACAGTAACCATTTAAATTACTTGAATTATCGTATTCCCATTCAATATTTTGGAATTTGATGTCCCCCATAGCAACAACTCTATCACTCTTGATCCTTCGAGAATCATCCTTGCGGTCTTTTACTGTAACTCTCTGGAACTATTCAGAGGCCCATAGAAACCTCCCAATAGGGGAGGTTCCATTTCGTGTTTGCAGATTGTTTTCAAAGGTTGTTGCAAAATGATTTGAACCGTGTCAAAATGTTAATTAATCAAAGAAATGAAAATATCAATCTGTCATTCAATGTGTCGAGGTGGCATGAATAAACAACATTGTAGTGACAGCGATCGGTGAAGCATAGTTAAAGCCTTTTCTTTTTTATATATGCAAACAATTTGGAAATTTACCCTCCATCAATAAACCAGTACAATATTGAGAGATGCAGCAGAAATGTCGAGCATTATGAGTGAATAAAAAAACGAATTGTTCAATGTCCCAAAACTCCAAAAAAAATCTATGAAATCTAAAACGTTGTCAACGGTTTTTCATACCCAACATCAATTCTACTTGTTCAGTTCCATAAAGATAATATCAGTAAATGTCGACGTTATTCGACGTTAATGTCGCACCACGTACATTTAAGGACAATCTCTGCAATTTGTCACAAACTTGAAGAATTTTAATTTCATTCCCAAGATTGAACTCTCAGCAAATCACTGTTATGGATAGATCGACCCAACGCTTGCAGTGCCAAATATCGTGTTTTGTTTACAAAAGAAACACGCCTCACCGTTTGCAATTACATTTATTGATATCTTCTTGGAAATTCGTCCATCAAATAGTTTTAGAACTCTTCATGCATAATGCTGCAGTCCAAATAATCACACTGATTTGAAGCCATGACTTAGAGCTGACGGTTTGGGGCTGAGGTGAACAGGGTCCGAAATCAGAAGACACCAGGTTTACGCCGAAAGATTTCTTTGAAATCACACGCTTTCTAAGCGCTCCTCTTTCATTTGGTGAATTGAGAGAGAAGCATACAGGCACACAATTTAATAGCAGAGAAATGTTCATACAAATGGTATGATTGGAATGTCAGTGAGTTGAATGTAATGTCACTATTGGTGATTACAAATTTGAGGCGCTGTGTGTGAAGTCTTACTAGCAGAATAACAAGCAAACGAATGACTGATTAATTGAGGCAGATACATAATTAGAATAATATTATAAATAAGGCGATGCTAAAACCATACCAAAGAACTGAAATAGCCGAGTGTCTAACCAAAATAACGCTCATCCAAAACTGTATAAATTGATTAAGCTTGAGAAATCATAATCAGTTATCAAGTTGATAATTCAAAATAGGACTGTAAGGGTGATATTTCAGATAAACAAACGTGTGGGGGGATCGCATACAGGTTGATACGAACCTAAGATTCGTATTGTAATATGTATGTACATTGTTCTGGGTCTGGAAGACAGTCTTGGTGAAAGTTTACCTAAAGATCAGAGGCTGAATGTCCTTTACTGCTGAAGTGCTCTCCGACTGGGAAGGGCGATGTCTGCCTGGCAATTGTTGCTCTGTGTCCATTCATCCGTTGTCTTAGTGTCTGCATGGTCTCTCCAATATAACATGCCTTGGACGATCGTTGCTTGCAGTGTATAGTGGTAGATTACATTGACAGAGTCACAAGAATAACTTCATGTTTACATGAAGCGTGGTGATTCCGCGTGTGATGCTGATATCCATGTCGAGGATTTGACATGGCTTGCAAATGATGCCGTGGCAGCATGTGGTGCTCTTGTCAAAGTTGCTGTGAATGCTGGCGGGGGGGGGGGGGCGGGACTTCGTTTTGAACGATGGTCTCTTTATGATTCGGCACTTGTTTCATTGCAGGAAGTGAAGGCGTTGGGATGATCTTGGACTACAGATCGCAAACCCACTCAATTGACCTGCATCACGGAGTAAACTCAGAAACGCTGCCGTTGCAAATCTCCAATGCACCTCAACCATCTCGTGCACCAGCTCTGCAGCAGAATCTGCAACTTTGAAATCGAGGTGGAGTCGATATTTTCAGCATGCGCTCAGGATACAGTGGACCAGCTATGTGACACTGTGAAGCAGACGGATCAACGGAACCACACCACCTCCACACACGCCTAGAACAGGAAACTGCAGAAATTTGGCGTTACCACCATCTTCTGTTTTGAAACTAGTACCATCACACGGGAATCCATTATCAAGTAGCATGACTCAACCCATCAAACAGTCCGAAACGAGTTTTGCAGCTGAGGACTTAATTTTTGCCCCACGACCAAATTGCAACCCATTGGTCTCCTGACAGATGAATTCAACAGATGAATGAGGCTTTGGGAATTCTTCCACAAGCTACAAGACGTTAGCAGCGAGCACATTAGGGAGAAAGCCCAACGAAAGCAACATATTCGATAGAGAGTTGCACAGTGCAGCGACCAAAAAAGTAAGAGTCGTGTTGGACACCTCTGGAACATTGCTGTTCTTGGCTTGTTATCGACTTACAAGCTGTCAGCAGGTATAGCAACGCCAAATTCATTAGCTGCACTCACAAGATAGCGCAGGATGTTACCTCAACACAAGACCAAACGCTGCATCGTCATCAAACACTGCATAATCCATCGTCGCACAGAATAGAATGAACTACTGCAAACAAGCATTCTGACAACTAAACAACCAGAAACACAAAAGAGAGCAATTGCTGATGCGGTCAAATAATACAACGGTCAACTCAACAGATTGATTTCTGACATTTGATCCACACCTTCAGATTATCCTATGCACCCGCATCCTGCGTAGTTGTCGCATTGAAAACTTCAATACATTCCGAAGGTACACAAACAAACATACCTGAATGGCCAATCATGTCAGGGAACGGAATCTGTTATGCGAATCTCTGTGGCTGTGTCGAAGGTAACCTGAAACGAATGCACAAGGAACCCTCAGTTTCGAACACGAAACTAAAGTCTTCATAGTGGAACTCAGCATTTCTCCACCAGACGAAACAGAAACAGTCCACGTCACAGTGCAATGTTTAAAATTCTGCAACAACATCGTCCACCACGACGGCACAACTGCAACAGCCTCACCACTCAATGCCAACAACTACCAATTTCCACATTCCGCATTCCATCCCCCAACTCATTTGCACCATCCTCGGATATGAAGTCTTCACTTTCGACAACCAGACAGGAGAACACTAAGATATATCAACGAATACTGATTATATGCGTCATGAGCTTTACATTTACAAGTTTCCACGAGTAGAAGAGAACAAACGTTCTTGGTACATTATGTTTGGAGCACGTTCGGAAAAGACATTAACAGGACATCAATTATTTCAAGTATGTGGTAATATTTCCTCACTATTGGAGCAATTGATGTCGGACGCAGTTTCTGCTTGTGCAATTCCTGGAGATGATTAATCAGATTGGGCAACTGATACAGTTAAGCGAATGAAACGTGACTTGTTGGAGATTTCTATTTTTCCCGCCCTATTTTCATTGGAATGATTGTTATTATTTAGTACACATAACCTGGACATTTTTCATGCATTGCTGCACACATATGTGGAAACTCTATGATCTGAAATGAATTGAATCTTAATGAGCGTTGTTCCTTACTCAGAAATCATCAAAATCTCTCACATTGTCGTGGCGGGAATATGTTTGATGTTGTAGTAAAGACATTTCCTCAAACGATACCCGTCTGAGAAACACCTACTGTTTTGTTCTGGGTTTCCTGTTACTGACATCCAGCAAACTCACAAAGTATTCCTTCCTTGTCAGCATGATGTTTTTCTCCCAGTTCTATTATTTCTAGCTTCGTGAACTTTCGTTGATACCACATTTGGTCAATGCTTCCTTGATATCAATAACACCCAGTTTCCTTTGGATTCGTGCTTCAAAATGTCTGTGCAATTTTGTGCTGAGGTTGTGACAAGTTCTTGCCCATTTGGCGCTGCTGAAACGCAAATGCAGCATTTCCAATGAAACTGGCTTTCTTTGCTTAGCATGCTTTAGCACAGTCGATCACGTCGTCCAAAATGATGATATTTTTTGATAATTGGCTGACAGGCCAAAAAGCATAGAGAAGGAGCAATAGATTATTTTTGATGCGCTAAAACGTCAGCAGTGCAGTATTACAATGATCTGTGCTTGTTCTGTTGCCGTGCACATTCAGAATTATTGAAGGCAGAGATTACTTTATGGTTTCCATGTTTGCCTCTCGAAGAAACCATTGAGGTAATATGAAATTTAAGGAAGTTTCATATATTTCACGGTTAATAAAGAACTTGCATAAGTGGAAATGAAGTTGGAAGATGTATACTAATATAATAATTGTGGGTTGACTGTAATTAAAGTTTTGATTGCTGGGCCATTACGTGCCAACGTTGACTTTGCAGCTTTTATTCCTGATGAAGGGCTTTTGCCCGAAACGTCGATCTCGAAGCTCCTTGGATGCTGCCTGAACTGCTGTGCTCTTCCAGCAACACTAATCCAGAATTTGGTTTCCAGCATCTGCAGTCATTCTTTTTACCAAGCTGTATATTTCAGTCACGTTTGCAGTATTGTGTATCGTTCTTGTATTCACCCCAAAGGAAGGGCGGGAATGTTTTGTACAGGGTATAAAAGAGGATGAGCACAACGTGATCTGGACTGGAGTGAATGATGTACCAGGAGAGGTAGAACAAATTTAGAGTTACTGAAACATTGGAAGCTGAGGGACACCCTGACAGAAAAAAAACAATTTTTAGAGTCATGGACATGGTTGGCAAATGCTGTTTTTCCCGATGAGCGAAATTTCAAATCCTTGGGGGCGTAGTTCTTAGTTGAGAACAGGAACATTTGAAAGGGGTATTTCATGGTAATAGAAGCAGGAGTAGACAATTTGTCCAAACGAACTTGCTACAACACTCATTTAGATCATGGTTGATCTATTCTTTATCTCAACTCCGACCAGCATTATCCCCATAAACGTCGATTTCCCTCCCATGCAAAAACCTATCCAACTGTGTCTTGAATAATGGAGCTGACTCTCCTGCTTCCTTCGTCCGACACAAAAAACAAATGCAGATGTTGGAATCCAAAGTTGTAAGGCAGGATGCTGGTAGAACATAGCAAATCGGCAGCATGAGGAGTGGTGAAACGTTCTGAAGAAACATTACATCCGAAAAGTTGACTTCTCCACTTCCTGATGCTGTCTTGTTTGCTGTGTTGTTCCAGCCACCTGGCTATCTACTGCTTCCAGGGCTCGAGAAATTCATCGGATCACAACTCTCTGTGGAATAGAAGAGATTTACCTGGCCGAAATCTACTCCCCCTAATCTTGAAACCATGTCACGGAACCCGTGTCTCAACCACAATCAGAAACAAATTGCCAGCCTCTCTCTTATCTATCCCTGCCAAAATTGCGTATGTTTCTGGAATACACGCTATCATTCTTGGAAATTTTAGTGACAAAGTCACAGGCGGCTCAACCTCTCCTCATATAGCAACGCTCTCATTGGTGGCATCAATCTGGTGAGCCCCCTCTGCACCACTTCCAAAGCCAGTGCATCTTTCCCAAAGTATGGAGGTCAGAATTTACAGAATATTCCAGGCGTGGCATCAGAAGTAATCCCTTTAATTGTACGACAACCTCTCTGTTTTTAATTTCAATCCCTTGTGCAAGGAAAGCAGACATTTAGTTTGCCTTCCAGATTAACTGTTGCCCCTGCAAAATCAACTTGCAGCGATTCATATACCAGAACTACTCAGTCCTACTGCACAACAGCGTGCTGCAAATTTCTCCATTAAATAGTACTCTGATCGACGATTTTTATTTCCGAAATGGATAACCACATATTTACCAACATGGTACACCATCAGCTAAAACCTTGCACACTCGCTTCTCTATTGAAATCTCTCTGCAGACACTCCACATACTCTGCACAGTTTGGCTGTCGACTCAGTTGATTGTCAGGAGCAATCTCGTCCTTCTACTCGAAATCATTTAGATGAATCATCAAAATGTGTGGGCACAACATCGATTCGTGTGGTACCTCACTCACCACTGATCTTCAATCAGCAAAACAACCACTTCCCTCTACTATGTTTTCTCTTGCTTAGCCAGTCCCCTATCCTTGCTCGTACATTCTCCGGAACTCCATGTCCATCAAGCTACGTTTTTTGATTTACACAGAAGGGTTCAACGGGCCTGACACTCTCGAGTATCTGAGGTGATAGAAAATGATACGATAGCAAACATCTAATACATATTTAAACAGAAGTATGTAAAGACAGAAAATAGAGGAGTATGGACCATGCTCGGACAGGCAGGATTAATTTCAAATGGTATCGCGTTTGGCAGCGGCATGATGGGCGAAGGTTCTCTTCCTGCATTGTGCTTTTTTTTTGCTATCTGTGCGAAGTAACTGCATTGATATTATTACTGCATTTTTTGCTGTGCTTTTACAGCACCACAGTCTTTGACTCTGGTCTGCAGTCTTCACGCTCTCCAAATGAAAGGAACCGTTAGTTACAAAAATTATTGACAAGAAATATTCAATTTTGCTACACAGTAGGATCCTATCTGATCACAATTCGGGCAGGTCAGAATAAGCAACTTAATTGCAACAAACTGGGAGTGACGATCAACAAATATTGAGGCAGAGCATTCAAAACAATACATGAAATGCGTCCTTGCATTTAAATCAACTGCAAAAAGCCCAGCTGAGGGATATACAACGTGCAGTTGCAAAGCCATCAGCTAGTTCCATTGCGCTGTGGTTTTCAGATTTTGTGTTCACCGAATAATTAGAGAAGTTTAATTAATCCAGAAAAAAATGTTTCCAATTATATGACATAAGAGGTCAATGGAAATGTTCAAATTCTCCACAGAAGACTTGATAAGATAATTGTTGGCAAAATATGTCAAAGAACAATCAATGGGGAACAGTTCACTTTGGTCGATACAATCAAAGAGGGGAAAATACCAGAAACTGAGTTGCCCTTAGAGCAGTGTATGATGGAATGTCTCTGGTAAGGCATATTCAAGGCAAAAGGGAAGGATTATGATTGTTCATCTCTCTCGGTGAGATTCGATGGCTTGCTGTCCAACTTATGAGTGGTGGCGTGAGGAAATTAAAGTGTGTTGATTGGTGATAATTCAACAGAACATCTATTAACCATCAACATTTGCGGTAATTTTTTGTTCGCGTTTTACATTTGGTGTGCATTCTTTGCATGGGCAATCACATAGCTACATAAAGTTAGCTGACTACATGTCACAGCGGGTTATTGAAACTCCAAATTAACAATGTCTTGTATTCTGATGGATTTCGTCCCAATATTCTCCAAAGGAAAATACAGTAAGATTTCTGTAGATCATTTTTAACTTTACAAAACTAATTAGATTCGTGAAAGATTTCTTTGGATTGTTAAACACATAATGTGAATCATTTATTCATTAATACCTGCAGAACGTGCAAACACCGAGTATTTACATTAACACCTGCTATGTGTAAACTTTAGAAGCTTTAATACTAAAGGCGTTGTGATTGGGCACTTGGGTATGTTCCAGGTTTGTAGACACAATGAACATGGTTTTGTTAATTAAAATCATAATCAACTAATTTATTGTTTTTATTTGAAGAAGTGCTAAATGGGAGTAAGTTCATATGTTTTACAACGCTTTTCAGAAAAGAAATCACGTCAAAAACTCTCCAGATCAAAAGCTATTGCGAAAATTAAACATTATTGGGATTGCCAATAAAATATTGTCATTGAAAGAAGATTGACTTGGCTACAGGAAAACGAGGAGAAGAATAAATTGGCATTTTTATCAAGCTGGTGGGATATCTGGCACGTTGTGAAAACAGAGATCAGCGCTGTGGGTTCAAAGCTTTTCAGTGTTTGTAAATATTTGAACGAATTCGGAAGTTACTATTGGTAGATTTCATGATATCACAAAGATTTTCCGGAAAGTAAATTGTGAAAAAGAAATATGTCGAATTAAATGCAGTTTGGGCAAGTTAATCTTTTGTATTGGAGCAAAATTGAAGTGGCCAGCATGCACACTGAAGGATGCTAATTCGTTGGAAGGATTTCAACGAGATTTATAAGACTAACAACGGCAATAAATTGATTGCCTTTTTTGGGATAAGTTTGTTGACCAAGGCCTATATCCTTCTGATATTTGGAATTGTCTTGGTTGATTCGCTGTAAACCAATATATCCCGAGGAGTCTAAAGAGGCAGAATTTGTGAATGATTTTCCTGTTGTGGGAGATTCCAGAGCTTGTTTCCTTACTTTCTCAAAGAAGGTGAGACCATAAGAACCAGGAGCAAGAATAGGCCATGTGGCCTTTCAAGCCGACTCTGCCATTCAGCAATATCATGGCTGATCTTTCTTGGCCTCAGCTCCATTTGCATGCCATCCCACCGAAATAAGTAACTGCTTTATGGTTCAAAAATATAAAGGTTAATAACTTAAGATTGTAAGACATTCAGGAGCAAGTCAATTTTTTGATGGTGAGAGATGAGGGGATATGAAATTCGAAAGGAATATTGCCAGGAAAGATCGTAACATAATAAATTCATGATGAGAAGAACGTTGTTCCATTATGGAAAGTGACGTTTCAGAGTTCAGTAAAAAGTGTTGAACTGGCGATACGTGTATGTGAGAAATGTTTGGTTCTGGGTATGCAGTTGATCCTTGGCTAGATTACATTTGGGAATAACAGCTACTCTCGTCTAAAAGCTACACTAAATCTGGAAACTTTAGTACTACAGGAACTGAAGAGCAAAGTACATAACAGAAGTAAAGCACAGGAATAGGCCGTCCTTCTATCCAAGCGGGAGGCAATCATCATGTCCTAACAAAACATATAGAGAACCTTCGGCTCTTATAGTATCCTTTTTCCTCTATTACCACTATTCCCTCCCTCTTCATGGAAATACCCAAATGCCTCGTAATTGCCATTAATGTGCCTGCATTCACAATCCTCTTCTGGGAGTGATTTCCAAGCACCTAATACTCTGCCTGAAAAAAAATCACTCGCACGTATCTCTAAAACATTCCCACTCTGAACTTGAACTGTGCCCCCTCGTAAATCAAACTACAACACGGGGAAAAAGCCTTTTACTACCCACTCTATGTATGGCTTTCAGAGTTTTGTAGACATCTTCTCTCAGTAGCCGTCTTTCCAGGTCAAATAATACTCGTCTTTTTCAATCTTCTACTCAAGCAATGACCTCAGGATTCGGCAACATAGTGCTGAACCTTATCTTCAACCTCATGAAAGCTCCCACGTCATTGTCATGATGTGGCGACCAAAGCGGCACATTATACTCAAAATTCGGCCTAATAAGTGTTTTATGTCGCTGCAACACGGTTTGACATGTCCTCTATGGCCCAGACGAAGAGGGCAAGCGTTCTATATGCCTTCTTAATCATACTGGTCACATGCGTTTTCACTTTTAGGAAACTGTGGAACTGCACAACGAGATCCGTCCATATGTTAATATCTCTAACGGTTCTGCTATTTACAATACAAATCTCACCTAACTTTGAGACGACATAATGCATCAATTTGCATTTGTTTGGAAGAAATTCCATCTCCCATTTATGTGCCCAAGTCGCCAATCTATCTATATAGTTTTGAGTCTTTCATAATCATTGGCTCGATCAGCAACTCCAACAAGTATCGTATCGACTGCAAACTTATTAATCAGACAGCCCACACTTTCTTCGAGATTATTTTTATTTACTGCAAACAGCATGTGAACTAAAATGTATCCGTGTGGAATAGCACTTTTTGGTCGTGTCAGTCCCCTTCCACTGATACCGTCTGTCTTATATCACTAAGTCTGTTTTGTATCCGTCCTGGCCGAATTTCATGTGAAATCAGTTTTCGAACAAATCCGCTGTGTGAGAGTTTATCAAATGACGTAAAACATCCATATAAATTATATCCACAGACCTTCCGTCATCAATTATCCTTGTCATCTCTTCCAAAACTCTAATCAGGTTGGTGAGAGATGACCTTTCCCATACTGCCGATCAGCAACTATTCCATTTTCTTCAAAACGTATATATACCTTATCCCTCTGTATTTTCACCAAGAGGTTTCCCCAAGATTGACTTCAGCCTCACTAGCCAATAATTTCCGACATTATTCCTAATTATTGTCTTCAGAAAGTGAAAAACGTTGGCTGGTCTCCAGTCCTCTGAAACCTCGCTTGTTGTCAACGAGGCTATGAAGCTATTTGCTTAGATCTAAACTATTTCTTCCTTGCCTCACGTATTAATTGGGGATAATTTCCCATCTGGCCTTGGGTACTTCTCTGTTTTGATGCATTTTCAAAGAACCAGAACTTCTTCTTGAATATATAGCAAATCTCTCGAGTCTTCCCACAATCATCGCTGACGTCCACATCGGTAATGCAATTCTCCTTGGTGAATACTGACACAAAGTATTATCGAGGATTTCTCCCACAACCCGTGGCTCCACACATAACGTCCCTCATTTGCCTTTGAGGGGAGGCTACTCTTTAAACAGTTATCTTCTTTCTTCTAATATATGCGTCAGAAGTCTTGGGATTCTTCTTGACTCTGTTTACTAACCACATTTCTTGGTCCATTTTTACATTCCCAATTCTGTGTTTACGTTCCTTCCTACTTTTTCTATACTAGTCAGTACTCCTTCAGTTTATAACTGCCAAGACCTATCGTTTAGTGCATTTTTTCCCACTTTTCACTAAGCTTATAATTTCCCTTGTCATCCATGGTATCCAAATCCTGCTTATGCTTTCCTTCGGTTTTTCAGGGGAATGCATGTCCCACACTTGAATTAAGTCTCCTTTAGAGCTTCCCACGTCCCAGACTTAGATGTGACCTCAAATAACTCCTCCGAATTCACATTGCCCATTTCCTGTTTAACTTAGATAAATTGGCTCTTGCCCAAAAAAGCAACCTCACCCGTGGCTCAACCTTGTTCATGTCCACGCTGCATAATATCTTATGGAGTTTGGTCACTTTGTAAATCCTGGGAGTTTCCCGCACTGTATGACAACAAGGTGTAAAAATATAATCAAAGAGGAAAGTCAAAAATGTTCAAGTACGTTGTCAGAGACGATGCTTGACCAAATGGTTAATACAAAAAAAAGTGGAGAACAAGTTTGATATTTTGTTTCAGAAGCATGAGGTGTTTTTCAACAAAAAGTAGAAAATCAGAAACTGTTGGATCAAAAAGTATGAACAGGATAAATCTGGGCACGTGTACCAAAATGTGGCTAGCATAAAAATGAAGTCTTGGTCAGAAAACGGAGTTCACACATGGAGACCACGAGGATGATGAGAACTAGGTAGAAGTTAATCAATTTGCATTAATGATGGGTTACATAAAGAAGACTTTGCGAGTAACACTTGAATTACCATAAGGAGGTCAATTGGGAGTGAGGAAAATACAAGCTCAAAAACAAATATACTTTTACTGTTTTGGAATGCAAAAGGACTTGATTGAATATAGTGGGCACGTCAAATGTGTGAGGTATTTCGAAAACTTCAGCCAGTTATACAGCCGGCATGTTTGATACACATTTTGCACTTGCGAAAACTTTTTGGAAAAAGGCTTAATTAATACAGAGGACTTCATCAGAATGCAACATGCGACAACAAGATTTATTCAACATAGTGGATGCGTCTACTACATTTCCAGGGACCATTTCATTACACAGTACCATGCCTAAACGTTTTGCAGAAATGGTGTTCAAGATTTTGTTTTATATTAACTTGACGCTGACTACCCACAGAAATACAAGCGGATCTTGTGCCAAATTTTACATCGAAGTCGTAAATCTACTGTATGCCATCCAGAAACGAGACAGCAGCAGAACAGTTGCATCATTTTCAAAAATGTTTCTGAGTCCTTATATTAATTATTAACCATTGGATTGTGGTAAAGTAATTTAATTTGTAAACCTTGCAACTGGGCATGCACAGAATCAAACAGCTCAATTCAGTCCATTTGAATTGTATGTTGGAGATGATTTGAAAGTTTCAGATATCACGTATTTAGACTTTATGTCAAATGATTTGGACTGATTAAATAGATGAGTTGTTCACACGGCATTAGAGTCTATCAGATCACGTGATGAAACAGGAAGCAGACAGGAAGTCGTATTTTAGAAAGTTTGCTCTTGGTAATGCAAAGCTAGCATTGTCTCATCATCAAACATAAGGTTTAGACTGCCTTATCGACTTGAAAGGAAATTGTGTGAGTTGAATTACTTGATAATTACGCCATTACAGAAAGAAATCCATCTGCGTTTCTTATGTGAATATGCCCAAAATTTTCTTTGATCGCGAAGGAAATCAAAATGAGAATGTTGTATTGGTTACAACACAGACTAATACATGAAGTTCGGAGGGTACTGAATTCAACATTCCTCAAATTAAAGTGGACAAGAAAGAAGTTGTCAACAAATGCGACACATTATTGAGTCGCCTTCTAGAGGAACACCAAAATGACCTGAGACATTGACGTCAATTGCATTACGAGCTGGGAGGTAGTATTCTGATTAAGCAAAGGTATATATTTACGCATTGGAAAAGCTTTATCAATGAAGCAGCATTCGAACAGACCTAACCCTCCAAAGATGTCACAGGTTGAAATAGACAATAAGCACATGCTGAAAGACAACAAAATGGAAGTTAGTCACAGCAATTTGAGCTCACCGAGTTAATGGCTCCACAATCAGATGGTGCCCAAAGATTGTAGGTGGACTATGGCCAGTAAATGCAATTACAATGTCTGATTAATATACTGTACCACGTTTGGAAGACTGTATTGAGAAATTAAAACACGTAACTTACGTTGAACGTTGGATTTTCTCAGAGGATACAGGTGAGTACTTCTATTTTGAAGGAATAAAGGACACTTCTGCTTTCATGATACAGAATGGACTATACCAATTTGACGCAATACCATTTTTTTTGAATTGCCAGTCACATTCCAAAGACTAATCAATATAGTCATTTGTGGATTGCCTAATTGCGTGGTATATATTGATGGTGATTTTTAGTCACACATGGAAGGAAGATTTGGAGCATGTTTCATAAGACTTGATGCATCGTGATAAACCTGACTGAGAATAACATTTTAAAAGCCCAAACCATATTCCTGTCCATGATTTTTTTGGCATGGACAAATGCGCAAAAGAGATGTGAAAATGAAAATCTATTTGGAGTTTACGATACTATCGATGAAGACGTAAATGTGGCGATTCCTGGGGTTGAGTGATTTTCTTCACTGGATGTTTACACCAAATTTTAACAGTATGGTTGATCCACTGACTGTGCTCTTGAAGAGGTGCGGAAACTTCCAGTGGATTGAGAATTGTGATAAGCATGAGACAGCCTAAAATCTGCCGTATGTATCTCCGCAATGTCATTCAAAGTGATTAATGATGCAAGTGATACAACCTTGAAAGAAGAAGTCAAGAAAATAGAAAGAACGTTTGGCATTGTTTCCAGTAAATTGAATAATTAACCACAGAAATATTCCAAACAGAGATGGAGGTCTTCCGTTTAGTCTTGGTATTGCATAATTTCAACATATTTGTTGGTAATAATGTGTCTGAGACATGTGTATTTTCTGATCATAAGGACTGAAAGTATTTGGGGAAAAAAGGTATGTATGAAAATCCTCGACTGTTTTAATGGAACTTATTATTGCAGCTATTCAATTTTAAATTTGTACAGGTATCAGGATGAGACAATATAATTGATATCTAAGGTGGAGGCGTTTGGTGCTGAGGAAAAGAGGACTGAAAAGACTAAGAGTGAATGCTTGTATACTTAGAGTCAGATAAAGTCATTGTTATCTCTTGATTGTTCATTTTCATTCAGTGGGGCATGCAACGACATTATGGAGTTAAGAATTAAGCTTTCTTTTTAATTAAGAAATCTTCATAAAGAGGGTGCAAACATTCTGCTTAAATCCAAGCGAGCAAATAACTTGGGAGGCTTGGGGCACTTATATTCTAACAATAGACGGAACCTGATTGCTTGAGGTCAAGCACAGACAAACCTAGACAATTGTACATACTGAGGTCTTGAAGCTGGATGCGGAAGCAAGTATTTCTTCCTGTGTTCCAGGTAAACGTTAGGGCTCTCTTCCTGCCCACTCAAATTGCGTCCAAAATTATCTGCTTTCGTGAATTTGACTTTGCCAAACGTGTTCTTATGGGATATTACGATATTGGAACAGTTAATCAACAGTCGGTCATATATCAATTACCCTGTTAAGAGTGTTGTACTTGATACACGTACAAACACTGTTTTAACTGAGATCTGTCGGAAAATAAATTCAATATTAATTATCTGATCAAAATATTTCTTTTTTGTGAAATAAACGCTCAAACCTATATGGTTAATGGCTGCGCGTGGGGACAGAAATGAGTCATTCGCTACCTTCCAAGTCCGAATCATTCTGAATAGAAGCAATTGTTTTATCCCGTTATGTCTCTATCTTTTGTTCAGAAGTACTGCTGAATAATCATGACGCTGTTAATTTTCCCACTTTCCAAATGGACTCCACATTTTCTTTAAATAATCCAAGGCTGAGCAATTCACTGAAGTGTTAATGTTGGAGGACGTTGAGACCAGTGGTCATAATTCCATTAGTTTCGTTGGAGGAGATGGCCTGGTGGCATTATTACGAGACTATATTTTCAGCGATGTACTGAAATAATATTTCCCTTTTTCATCAGTAATTTTAACGTGGACAAAGAAATGGTATCGAACGAGCCAGGCAAATATTTTTTCATGTCTTGAAAGCAGTTCACTTTACAGATGAGGAGCTTCTGGATACGTTACATCAAACATGAAAGTTAATAAATTTCGAGGCACTGATCAGATGTACGCTGGAACATTGTGCGAAGATAGGCAAGAGGTTGTGGGGTCCTAGCATAGAAACATGTATCATTTAAAGCTAGAAGCGACGTGCCTGAAATGTTCAGGGTGGCCAATCTCGTGATTATCAAAAAGAAGATCGACACGTGACATATTTGAAAATGCCAGGGTGGCTAACTTGCTGACTTTATTTTAAAAATGGCTGTAATGAAAATCCTGGGGACTATGGATCACTGAAATTGACATCAGTGGTGGGCAATTTGTTGTTGGGGGTTCTGAGAAATATATTTGCATGCAATTGGATTTGCAAAGACTTTTCAGGTGTAGTTAGCATGAGTCTGTTTGCTGGAAATTAAGTCACACAAGGTTGTTGGAACATTTTATTTTGAGGACAGAAACAAAACGATTCTTGAGGACAGAGTGGTAGCCGTTGACCACATTCATTTTTGTGCAACCTTTGACGGGGTATGCAATGATAAACTGATTCCTAAAATTAGATCACATGGGATTCAGGGAGAGCTCGCCAATTTGTTTAAAAAATGGCGAGGTTGTAGGGGACAGACGGTCGAGTGGAGTGTTGTTTTTCGGACTGGAGGCCTCTGATTAGCGATTTACACAGGGATAGGAATTTTGATTATTATAAATATCAACGATTTGGATGAAAACTTAGAAAATATCGTTAACAAATTTGCAGTTTACAGCAAATTGGTGGTATCCTTAACAGTGAAGAAGGTTATCAATGATACAAAGAGACCTTGAACATTGGGCTCATGAATGAGCCAACAGTGGATCAATGCGTGGTTTTGCGTTTTTGTAAAACAAATAAGGGTTACACATATATAGTTACAGTTTGAGTTATGACACGGAGTTATACCCCCTTTGATAATGTGAACAGCAACACAGAAAAGATGCAACCCGTGTTGTGATCTGTTAAAATTCAATAAGAAAAGAACCATCCACGTGTTAATCATTTAACACAAAAATGACGATTTTATTCTAAAATCAAATAGAGAATATTAAAACGAATAACTATTTCAAACTTCTTTCTCTTACATGGATCTTTTACCTCGCATTCTGCAATACTAGTCCAATAAAAAAAACTTGATAAAGATTTACAAAAAACAACATATGTTTCAAAAATAGTCAGCTTTATCGATTCTCCTGTGTAGATATTGCTCTGTACATTCTCCCCAGGTCAGTTCCGATGTTCTCCTTTTCAAATACAGACAGTTGAAAATGTGTTGCTGGAAAAGCGCAGCAGATCAGACAGCCCTTTCTGAAGAAGGGCTTATGCCCGAAACGTCGATTCTCCTGTTCCCTGGATGCTGCCTGACCTGCTGCGCTTTTCCAGCAACACATTTTCAGTTCTGATCCCCAGCATCTGCAGTCCTCACTTTCTCCTCAAATACAGACAGTTACCTTGCTGAAAGCTCTTCGACAAGCAAGCTCCATTTGTTGGTCCTGTGGCAGTTCTCTCTGCAGCTGTTCAAAATATCCAGATTTATGCCCCAAAACATCGGAACGGTTCATTGGTATTCATATTATCAAAATACGAAATGCAAATTTGTTTGGATTTTGTTTTCTTGGTGCACAATTTAAACTGATTGATTGCATTTGAGTTTGTTTCATAGCAACTCAGCTGCATATACTTGTTTCAACAAACTGTTACATTCTTACTTTTTCAGGGCTCTGTGCTTTGTCAGACCTTGCCGGTTTGTCAATTCTCTAAAATGCAGGGTTGTCAATTTTCTAACATGCACAGTCCCCCTACACATTCTTAACACTTCCTGCCATCCACTCTTCCTCCCAACACTCTCTCTTGCCATTGACACTCTCACAGTCCCTCCCCATTGTCTCTTCCCCACCTCTTCTCTCTGTCTCCTAATTCTCTCTGTCTCACGCTCCCTCGCTCGCCCCCTCGCGCTCTCCATCTAATCCTCTCTTTCTCTCACTCTATCCCGCCCCTCCCTCCATCCCATCTTCTCTCCGTCTGCATTCTCTCTCCCAAAATGTCTGTCCTCGTCTCCTTTTCTCTGTCGTCCCTATCTCTTTCCTCTCTCTCTCTCTCACCTCTTGCTTTCACCCGCTCTGCCTCCCCATCCCAGTCTTTCTCCCCAGCAGTCAGTCTCCCAAACTCTCTCTACCCCCACTCACTCTCTCCCCCACGGTCTCTCTCCTTCCACTGTCTCTCCCTCTCTTTCTCCCCTCCCGTTCTTTTTCCCGCTCTCTCCCCTGCACTGCCTCATGCCCCACTGTTTTCTCTCTCTCACCGCTTCTCCTCTCTTCCCCACCTCACACAAAACACCCTCTCCCCTTTCTTCCTGTCTCTGTCTCTCTCCTCCTCTCTCTCCACCCTCTTTCTCTCTCTGGCTGTCCTCCTCTTTCAACGCCTTTATCCTCTCTCCGCGTTTCTCTCTCGCCTCCACTCTCGCTCTCCCCCTCTGTCCCCATTTTTTCTCATCCAGCCCACACTCTCTTCCCCACTCTCTGTCCTTTAATCCGTCACAATCTCACTCACCCTCTGCACCTCTATCACTCACTCCCTATTTCACGCATTCTCCACTCTCCCTTCCCCTCTCTCTCTCTCTCTCTCTCTCTCTCTCTCTCTGTCTTTCTCTCTCTCTCTCTCTCTGGTAGCCTGCATCCCTCACTCTGCTTCTCCGACTTTTTCTCCATCCCTCTCCCACTCCCTCTCTACCCTATATCTATCCCCATTTCCTCTCTCTCTCCCAACACCTCTCGCTACCTCACCCGCCTTCTTTCTACCCATTGTCGCAAATCTTCCATCTCTCTCTCCTCACACTCCCACTGTCTGCTTCCTTTCCTCACTCACCCTCTCTTCCCAAACTCTCTCTTTCCCACTCCCAAAAATATCTCCATGTCCTCAACTCTCTTTTTCCACCCCTCCCATTCTTTCCCCAATTCCACTGTATACGGCTGCTTCCACCTCTCACTCACTCTATCCCAGCACTGTCATTCTGTCTCCCCAATCTCTCTCTCCTATTCTTCTCTCTCTCTCTATCCCCATATGACTCCCATTCTTTTATCTTCATTCTTCTACTTCCTCCCCCTCCGACCATATCCCTTTCCTCCTTTATCCCTCTCTTCCCTCCCTTTTCTCCCCCGTTCCCTCTCTTCCTCTCTGGCCCTCGGTCTCTCTCATTCTCCCTCCCACTCCCCTCAATCCTTTTCGCACATCTCCAACTCTCTACCCCTCTCTCCCCCTCTCCACATCCCTACCCTCTATCTACTTCTTTCTCCCTCTACTTACCTCCCACTCTCGCACCACATCTCTAAGCGCCTTTTCCACGTTCTCTTCCATCCCTTTCACTCTCTATCCCCTTCTCCTCTCTCAGCTCCCTCTTCCTCTCGCCCACATCCCTCTTGCTTTCTCCCCAAGTCTCTCTCTTACCTCCCTCTCTCTGCCGCCTCCAAGTCTCGGTCTCTTTCCCAAATTTGTTTGTCTATGCCTCCCTCTTTCTCCCACCCTCTCCCTTTTCCGTCTCTCTTCCCCTCTCTCTCATTCTGTCTGTCGCTACCACATCACACTCTCCATCTATCCACCCCCAATCTCTCTCTCCCCATCTCTCTCATCCTCTATTCTCCCTCCGTCTCTCCCGCTCCCCGTTGTCTGCCTTCGATCACTCTCCGCTCCCTTCTGTCCCTTTTCTCGCATCACTCTCTGTTTTCTTTCAATCCCCACACACCCTACTCTTTGTCACTGACGAGCCCTCTCCTCCCACCCTCTCTCTATCTCGCCCCTCTGACTCTGTCTCATGCCAACTCCTATTCTTTCTCTGCCCCACTCTCTCCATCTCCCCTGACTCTCTCTCCCTGACTCAGTCCCGCTTCTCTCCCTCTCCTTCGCTCTCCCGCTCTGCCCCTGACTCTCATTTGCCCATTCACCCATTCTCTCTCTCCTCTCCTTCCCTCTCATCTACGACTACACTCTCACGCCATCAGTCGCTTCCTGGCTCCCTGCACGGAATCTCCCCAATGTCTCTTTCCTTCTCTCGCTACCTTTCCCACTTCCTCTCTCTATCACCCTTTCTGCCACTCCTGCACGATTGTTTCCTCTATGTTCTCCCTCTCTATGTCTCTCCCACTCCAAGTGTCTCACTCCCTTCAACAATTTCTCTCATCCCCCTTCCTTTCCACCTTCTTACTTCTCCTCCACTCTCTTACACTCCGTCGCTTCAGCTTACACTCTTGAACTCTTCCCAAAGTTTCTCCCCCACTTTCTGTGTCACTCCCTCCTCATCAAGCTAGCTCTGTCTTGCTCCTCACTCCTCTCCCCCTACCATTCACTCTGACCTCTCCCCATCGCTATCTCATAGATTCTCACGCTCAGTCTTCCCCCTCCCTCTCTCCCGCCCCAACGTCTTACCGTCTCTCGCCCAGATCGCCCTCTGTCTCTTTCCATTCCTCTTTCTTTCCCCTCCCTTCTCTCTCTACCCCTGCACTGCCTACCAATCTACCTCAATTTCTCCCACGAACCCCTCTCTCTCCCCTTTCTCTCTCCCCACGTAATGTCTCCCCCTCTCTGTCTCACTCCCACATTCTCTCACACTTTCCTGTCTCTGTTTTTCCAGCCTCTCTCTCTCCCCCTCACTCCGCCTCTCTCTTCTCCTCCTTCTCCCCACTCTTTCCCCGTCGCTCTCCCCCTCTCTGTGCAACCTCCATTTCTATCGGCACCACTCTCCCTCTTTTCTGTGTCCCTATCTCTCCATCGCCGTCACTCTCTGTACATCATTCCCTCACTCCCTGCGGCACTCGAGAACACACGGCCCATCCCTTCCTCTCTCTACTCCTCGCTCTCTCAGTCCCTCCCTCTTTCTCTCACCACCCTCTCGCGGTCCTCCTCGCTCTCATTCCGCCCTCTCTCTCTTTCCTCCCACACTAGGTCGCTCTGCTCCCCCCACGATTATTTATCCCATTCACATTTTCTTTCCCCAATTTCCACTCTCTCATTCCTCCTTCCACACCCTCTCAGCTGCTTCCATTCTCTCTCTCACACACCCCTTCCTTTCTCTCCTCGTCCCTATCGCTCTCTTTCCCTGCCGTCCAATATCTCTATTTCCCAATCCCCTTCCTCTCTCTCTCTCAACCTCTCACCGCCCTCGTAATCAACCCTTTCCACTCTCTCTCCTCGCCTCCCTCTCGTTTTGCCTTTCCATCTGTCTGATGCTCTCCCTCTCTCTCTCTACCCACCTCCCGATTCTGTGCCTCTCTCTCCGTCTTACTCTCTCCCTTCCTCCTCACCCTCTGTCTGAATCTCTCTCCCCTATCCTCATCCCTTTCCCTCTGACTGATTTTGTCTCCCTTACTCTCTCTTAATCTGACACACGGTCTCTCGCTCGTCCTTTCCTCTTCTTCTGACGCAGAGGATGGATGTCGTGGAGAGAATGGTGATGGAAGGGCTGGAGAAGTGATAGAGGATGTCGGGTTGGGCGGAGGAAAAATGGCGTGTAGAAAGAAATGCAGCAGCGAGACCGATACAACAGGAGAGTGAGAGAAATGGTAAGGGATTGAGGGAAGAGCGGATGGCGTGTTGAATAACGGAGTGTAAAAGAGAGCGAGAGACGTCGGAAGACAGAGTGAAAGCGAGAGGGGAGAGAAAGAAAGAGTGTGTAGAGAGAGTGAGAACGCTGAGGAGATTTGATGGCGAGAGGTAATGGGGAGATTGTTCAAGATAGGGTTGAGATGGGAAGGGGAGAGTGAGGGATGGAGGTAGAGAGAGAGATGGAAGCGGTCGACAGGACGTGGGGGAACGGAGAAAGAGGAAGTCTTCCACAGGCCAGGTTACAGTGAGGGACCCTGAGGTGAAACTAAGGGCAGTAACTTAAACCCAGTTCCTGAGGTCTGGGCTCAGCTTCCTCCCATTGCCTGTGTAACAGGACGAGGGACTGAGTATGTCTCACTCCAGTTAAGTTTTCTCAACACAGATACAAACAACAATATTGTTCACTCTTCTGCCCGGCACTTTTTAATGAATATTTTTATTGCTTACAAATTGAAGTGATCGATACAGTCAATGGAATGTTTCCTTTGCTCCCTGGCCTCTGAGTTGAGAGAAACATTGAAATGTGTACTTGTAACACAGCTTGACAGGTTGGACAAACCAGCACTACCCTCCGACTGCTCCCACAGCGACAGGCGACTGCATTACTTAAAAATTGAACTGAAATGAGTAAATCCAGGTCGGATTAATTCATGAGTGAATTTGATGGATGATTTTGTGTAAAAGGATATCCCCGCACAATTTTCAGCTGCTATCTGATTTTTGTCTGAGTCACGGAATAAATTGTGGTGCTTGTGTAGCAACTGAGGAGCTGCAGCATGAAGCCCACTTCCTGCACACAGACATCTCGAAGCATATATCTATACCCAAATTCATGCATCCGCTTCCATACAGAATACACAATTAACGTTACCACAAAAAGATGAAACTGGCTGACGTCACAAACAGTAAGATGATGGATTTTTGTTTTGGCTTCATTTTTCTGCATCTCACTGATGATCCCCATTGGTAATAGCCTGGAATCTCCTGCGGGCTCTGCTGGTCACTGAAATGTTTCTGACGGTTAAAACATTGGGCAATAGAATCAGGAGAAATCAGAGTGCTGGAGTTAGAATGTCCAGGCGGAACTTGATTGTTACATCATAACACCACGGGATGTTACCCAGGTAATATCGGGCTTTGAGGATACAATGCCAAAAATGCTATTTTAAAAGCTCAGCGGAGTCACTGTTCCCAAAACCATAGCAGCAGTTTTCTCACCGCATGATATACGTTTGAGCTTCTTGGAACAAATGGCCACAAATCGATCGAAGGTGAAAGTGAGGGTGAATTAGAAACAACAGCAGCCAGTGGCTGCACAAAGCTGGACAGCGTGGAAAATACACACGGGGATGAAGTAAAGGAAATAAAACTGTTCCCGATAAACAATGGGGACGTGTATCAATAATAACCAGTCGAGGATAATAACCAGTATATCCATCACTGCCATGCCCCATAGGTAAGGGCTGCCAATGTATAAACGAGGATGCAGATCTTCAATACGTTAACTGCGAGGAATGAATGCAAAACATTATCCAGCAACCTGGAGGAAATATAACGAGTTTGATTGAGGTGCCCGTGAAACTTTCAAGTATGTCACTGTATTATGAGATTTATTAAAATAATTGGCGAATTCATAAAATAACAAATGGGAAGATGTGAATTACTGACAAAAATGTGTCATGAAACATAAGAACCCCTCCCTCCGCAAACACACCAAGACACATCCATAAGAACAGATGGTTTCTAGAACATTCCCAGAGACTCGATCATTCGGGAGCAAACACGATTTCTAATACGGTTTGAAAACGTTGTTGTCATGAATGATTCTCTCCCGGTTCCTCGAAGACAAACGGACGCTGGAAATTTCTGTCTTTTAGGTTAACTTACGGTCGATCCTGTGTCGTGATGAAATTTAAACGAAGGGAAAACGTTAACAACCTGAGGGGACTTCGGAACAATGTCTCCTTCTCCCAAGAACTGGATGTCTTCCCTCGGGATCTTATCTTTTGTTCAATTCATTGACATTCGGATGTTCACAAATAATGTCAGGGATAGAAGGTTCCACAAAATGTTAGTTATAGAATGTTCCGAAGAATGTCAGTTATAGAATGTTCCAGTCAGTATCAGTTATAGAATGTTCTTCGGAACGTCGATTGCAGAATCTTCCTGGGAATTTCGGGTGTATGATTTTTTGGGGCAATGTTGGTTTCAGAATGATCCGGCCAATGTACAGCATAGAATGTTCTGGAGAATGACAGTTACAAATTGTACTGCGGAAAGTCGGGGATAGAATGTTCCAGAGAATGTCTGGTATGTATTTATGGATATAGAATGTTCCGGAGATTGTCAGGTTTAGAATGTTGGGTATAGAATCTTCCAGGGAATGGCTGTTGTAGAATATTGAGTACAGAATATTACTGGATTGTCAGTGATAGAATGTTCCGGGGAGTGATGAGTACAGAATGTGATATCCATTCGTTCATTGATGTACTGTCTGAGTACTTATGTGGGATGTGCTCATACAACTCGGCCAACGTGGTCTATCACACACGCTGTAGGGAATGATATCCTGAGGCATGGTAAATTGGCGAGAATGAGAAAAGGCTTCTGAAATGGATGAATGGACCACCGCAAAAAATCATCCGGCAGGAGAATTCCCAACCAGCCAGTGAGCATTTTAGCAGTAAGGCACATTGGGCCTCCAACATTCCGGGGGACCATTCTCCAAGACGGACCTTGGGACAAGCAAAAACACAGAGTGGCTGAGCAGAGTCTGATAGTCAAGTTCGGTCCCGAGGGGGATAGCCTCAACCGGGATCATGGGTTCATGTCACACAACAGATGACCCCACTGCAGTACACGTACTCACACTCATATAGGCCCTCTCTCAAAAACACACACGCTCACACATGCACACCCTACAATCACACCATACACGCATCCTCCCACAGACGTATACTCCATTATATACACAAAGACACACACCTTCTCACAGACACTGACGCACCCACACGTGCACACACATTCAGTCTCCCCTGCATGCACACACAAATAGGTTTGTGAGGTGAATTTGTATTTGCAGAATTTTGCTTGATTTTACTGAAAAACGATATAAATGTATACAAGGCTTTGTAACCCCCACTTCAGAAATCGAAAGAGTCTGAACTGAAATTGGAACAAAGACTTTCTTTAACTTCACAACTTCAACGCATGATTCTTAGCTGACATGATGCGCATTGTTAAAAGCTATCCTGAGAATACAACTTTAAAAACAAGTTCTGGGAATCACACAGATTTATAGCACGGTAACAGACTCTTCTGTGCAACTCTTCCATGCTGACCAAATATCTGAACGTAATCTAGTCCCAAATGCTAGCACCAAGCTCACATCCCTCCCAACACTTCCTATTTGCATACCCATCCACATGCGTGTTAAATGTACCAGCCTCCAAGACTTCCTCTGGCAGCTTGTTCCATACAGGAATCACACTCTGCGTGAAAACGTTGAACTTTAGATCCACTTTAATATCTTTCCCCTCTCACCCTAAACCTGTGCCCTCTAGTTCTTGACTGTGCAAACCCAGGGAAAGGTTTTGATCGTTTATCCTATCCATGCACCACACAATTTTATAAAACTCTAAGGTTACCCCTCAACGTTCAGCATTCCAGGGAAAACAGCCGCAGACTATTCAACCTCTCCCTTTCCCTCAAATCTTCCAAATCTGGCAACAAATCGTAAATCTTTTCTGAACCCTTTCAAGTTTCACAACGCCCTTCTGATAGGAAGGAAAACAGAATTGGAAAGGCAGGGACTGATTCGGAATAGTGAACATGGCTTTGTGCGTGGGAAATCATGTACCACAAACTTGGTTGAGTTTTTTGATGAAGTAACAAAGAAGATTGATGAGGGCAGAGTAGTAGAAGTGATCTCTATGGACTTCAGTGAGGCGTTCGACAAGGTTCCCCATGGGAGACTGATTAACAAGCTTAGATATCATGGAATACAGGAAGAGCTAGCCATTTGGATAAAGAACTGGCTCAAAGGTAGAAGACAGAGGGTCGTGGTGGAGAGTTGTTTTTCAGACGGCAGACCTGTGACCAGTGGAGTGCCACAAGGATCGGTGCTGGGCCTTTCGCTTTTTGTCATTTACATAAATAATTTGGATGCTAGCATAAGAGGTAGAGTTAGTAAGTTTGCAGATGACTCCAAAATTGGAGGTGTGGTGGACAGCGAAGAGGGTTACCTCAGATTACAACAAGATCTGGACCAGATGGGCCAATGGGCTGAGAAGTGGCAGATGGACTTTTATTCAGATAAATGCGAGGTGCTGCATTTTGGGAAAGCAAATCATAGGAGGACTTATACACTTAATGGTAAGGTCCTCTGGAGTACTGCTGCAAAAAGAGACCTTGAGTGCAGGTTCATAGCTCCTTGAAAGTGGAGTCACAGGTAGATGGGATAGTGAAAAAGGCGTTTGGAATGCTTTCCTTTATTTGTCAGAGTATTGAGTACAAGAGGTTCGAGGTAATGTTGCGGCTGTACGGGACATTGGTTAGGCCACTGTATGAATATTGCGTGGAATTCTGGTCTCCTTCCTATCAGAAAGATGTTGTGAAACTTGAAAGGGTTCAGAAAAGATTTACAAGGATGTTACCAGGGTTGGAGGATCTGAGCTACAGGGAGAGGCTGAACATGTTGGGGCTGTTTTCCTTCAAGCGTCGGAGGCTGAGGGGTGACCTTATAGAGGTTTTCAAAATTATGAGAGGCATAGATAGGATAAATAGACAAAGTATTTTCTCTGGGGTCGTGGAGTCCAGAACTAGAGGGCCTAGGTTTCGGGTGAGAGGGGAAAGATATTAAAGTGGACCAAAAGTTCAACGTTTTCACGCAGAGTGTGGTCCCTGTATGGATGCGGTGGAGGCTGATAAAATTGAAAGATTTGAGATGCATTTGGATGGGTATATGAATAATAAGGGTTTGGAAGGATATGGGGTGCTGGCAGATGGGACTAGATTGGGTTGGGATATCTGGTCGGCATGGATGGGTTGGACAGAAGGGTCTGTTTCCATGCTGTACACCTCTACGACTCTTTGACTCTAATTTGATTGCGTTTTTTGAAGAGTTGACAAAGAAGATTGATGAAGGCAGTGTGGCAGACATTTCAGTATGGACTTCAGCAAGGTGTTCATAAGGTTCCGATGAGTAGGTAGAAGGGGAAGGCGCATGGGATCCAAGGGAAGTTAGACAATTTGATTCACATTTGATTTGAAGGGAGAGGGTTGTTTCTCAGAATAGAGGTCTGCGACGAGTGGTGTGCAACAACAGTCAGGACTGCCTTCACTGCATTTGATCATTTATATAAAGGATTTGGATATGAATATTGGAGGCATGTTTCGTAAGTTTTCTGATGACATCAACATGGTAATGTAGTGGACAGTCAAGATGATTACCATAGAGTAGGTAATAAAATGTGCCAACGGGACAAGGATAAATGTGATGTTCTGCATTTTGGAAAGTCAAATCAGGGCATGGATCGTACTCTTAATGTTAAGATCCTGGCGAGTGTTACTTAATAAAGAGAATAGGGTTGAAGGCGCATAGTTCCTTGTAAGTAGAGTCACAATTGGACAGGTCAGTGATGAAAGCGTTTGACACGCTTGCACTATTGGATCGGAGCATTGAGTATAGGAGTTCGGGGTGGCATGTTGCTTTTGTATAGGACGTTGGTGAGGCCACTTTAAGAATCCTGCACGCAATTCGGTTGGCTTTATATGCTGTTATATGTGACAGGGTGTAGACAAGATTGACAAGGACGTTACAGGACTGGAAGTTTTGAGCGACAGTGACACCGTAAATATGCAGAAATGTATCCCCCTGGATTATCGAAGACTTGGGAGGGGTGATATTGTAATAGTTTATAAAATCATGAGAATAACGTGTTACCCAAGATAATGGAGTTCAAGAACATACGGTGTGAGTTGAAGGTGAACAGGAAATGATTTAGAGGGTACATTAATGACAACTGTTACATGCGGAATTGTGGAAGTACGGAAGGTGCTGCCAGTGGAAGTGATGAAAGCAGACTCGACTACTCATATAAAAGGTATGCGGATAGGAATATGAATAGGAGAATTGGTGGAGAAATTTTGGAAGATGGCGCATGGTCAAATTAGAATATCTGGTCAGCTTGAAGATTGTGGTGCAGGAAAATCACAGCAGGTCAGGCAGAATTCAGTAGGATCACGTTTCGGGCAGAAGCCCTTCATCAGGAATGAGAATTGTGGGCCGGGCACAGAGAGATAAATAGGAGGGATATGGAACTGGGAGTGTGGTGAGTATAGTTGGGAGTAGGATATGTAAAGGAAGGTGGGTTAGAGCAGATAGATGGGCCCCAGCTACATTCTACCGAGCCCATCACCCCTCCCATTTATTAGCTTAGATTCATTACAGTGCAGAAAATGATCCTTCAGCCCAAACCAATCCTTCGAAGATTAACCCACCCGGCCCATTTCCCTCTGGCGAATGCACCTAGCACTATAGGCAATTTAGCAGGTCCAATTCACCTGAACTGCACATCTTTGGATTGTAGTAGGAAACCGGAGAACAGGGAGAATGCGAAAACTCCACGCAAACATTCACCCGAGGCTGGGATCAAATCCAGGTCCCTGGCGCTATGAGACTGCAGTGCTAATGACTTAGCCACTGCGCCACCCTTACATCACGTAGCCTCCATTCTACAAGACTTCATTCCTGATGCAGGTCTTATGCACGACGCGTTCCTGTTACTTAGTTTCTCCTTGGTCTGCTGTGCTTTTTCAGAACCGCACACTCCACTCTGATCTCCAGCATCTGCAGTCCTTTCTTTATTCTATCTGTACATCATTGATAGGTTCGAGGAAATAGTCTGTTTCAGTGCTGGATGAAATTTCGATTCCATAATTCAGATACAGATACATTTTACAAGAGCCTTTCGAGTGGCAGTTCTCTTCCCCAGATGTTCGTGCTGCCTCAGTGCAAACATTGATTCAAAATTGCATTAGTTAAGTAATTAGCATGCAAAGTCACGGACAATAGGATACCGACAGAAAAGTGGGGCTGAGCCCAGAACCTGATTTGCCATGATCCAAGGGTCTGATGGAGACGGCGCAAGGTGTATATTGAACCACTCCTGCTGTCTTCCTCTGTTCCATTCAGCCCCTCAAACTTGAAAGAAAGCAGCCGTTGGGGGTCACTTACTCCTATAGGCTGGGACACAAAAATAGATTACACCATTTGGCCCTTCAACACTGTCACACATGATTTGGAGTGATGTGGAGAAAGTAATTGGAAAACGCAGTTTATTGCGAAAGCGACCTTCCATTTCTCTTCACAAAGCCTACCCTCTCTGTATCTTTTGAGTCATTTGTTGGGCATGTTGTAGACCGAGTTGGAGACTGTGATGATATCCCTGACACCTCACTCAGAGCTGGCTCACAAAATCCTCTTTTCTCTGTGATTGCAACTTTCAACAACAGAACTTCCAGGGAAACAACTCCCACTAACTTTCCGATAACAGAATATGAAACATCAGAAACAGGAGCAGGTCGTTCGTTCCCCCGAGCCTGCCTTTCCCTTTAATAAACTCTTGGCTGATCTGCTCTATTTCACATGTCCCTTTTAAATGTCCAATTCTTTCTTGCCGTCAACTCTCTGACAAGTCGACATTCGTCTACATCCTCTTTAAATATTTTCAGTGACCGAACTCCCTGAACACTTTGGAATAGAGAATTTGTGACATTCACTAATCACTGTTAGAAAGAACACACTGGCTGCTACTGTATCATGACCTACTTATATGGACAAACGTGAAGAACACCAGTGTTTGGCTAAGAGTGATTGACACTGATATTAAGGACTGGTTGACTGAAGATGACCTCAAAGAGCGAAACAATATGGAACTGAATGGGAATAAACTCCTCACTGGTTGGAGTCAATTGTGCCAGCAATGAAGGTGTGTATGGCTCGTGGATGTCAATCCTTCCAGTTTTGTGGCATTCTGCAGGAGATCCTCAGTGTAGCATCCTCAGCACAAACGCCTTCAGCCACTTCTTCAAATTCTTTCCCCAACTAAAAGATCAGATGTGGGGCTGGTCAGTGAAGATCACACAATGTTCAGAACAATATGTTACCTCTTTGCACTTGAAGCACGCTGTTCCACATGCACTCAAACCGAGGCAACATTCAAGCTTGTGCTCTTAAAGGGCATTTAACATTCTTGTAACAGTACTGCTAGACACCGCACAATTTCACAGTTAAAAATGAAGAGTTTAATCAGCACATCACGCTCACTTCACTGGAATATGACGACACCAGTCAGCCCACTGAAACCTTTGCAAAAAAAAGAGGAATAGTCAATTAAATCATTCCAACCTATTACACAGGAAGAAGATGGACCACAGCAGAGCAGCTCCAAAATATTTTAAAATGGTAGCCCAGAGCCTTTTTTTTTTCTTATTTTAAAGGTAAATGTAAAGTTGATATTTCAGATGCAATGTGACTGGTCAAACTACTCAGTGTTAAGCAGAACAACATTTATTTTTCAAAAAAACTATCGCCAAAATGCAACCAAATAAAGAGGATTTTTTAGTAACTTTGCTCTATTGGAATACTTAACAGAGTAATGGATACAGTAATTTTTATTAATTCCTTTTTCTAATAAAGGAATCTCCAAAAAACACACCCCTTGACAAAAGGAAAATTCTGATACAGATTCTCAAACACAATTCTCCAATCAAAGAGGCAAAAACAAAACATAAAGAGAAAATTCAGAGAGAATAGCAGACAGGAAACATTCACTGACAATGTGACTCAGTTGCCCGTGGTACACAGGGAGGAATTTAATGTGTTTTGCTGGCAGTGAGGACGGGCGCAAAATGTTTTGTGTGAGGTTTCAAGGAGGCATCTTCCATCTCTGAGAAGATAGACTGTTTTTTTCTATGTAGGTCAGAAGCTGTGGGAATGTTAACTGTTTCAGAAGAAATGTATTGTGGCTGGCGTCGGGTTTGTAAATAGCATTACGTCCATTGCAGGATCACACACACCAAGTGCACATTAACGTGGGAAACGTTCATTTGGAGCCTGCACGTCTCTCTCAATACCTATGGGGCTCACAGATCCACATAAACTACAAGGAAATCCGAATTAGACTGATGAATTGACTCATTAACTTCAAATCACGTTGGTATTGTTCATATTGATCTTGTCTCGTGCCGCCCTGTGGCGTGTAATCTTTGTTCCTTACTCTGTTCAAGTTCACTAACCCGGTGATCTGCATTTTCTTGCTCACTGTGATCTGTCCCTCCTGCTCACAAGCAATGTTTTCACTGCACTCAGGTTCACGTCACTATAAATCACATCAATCAGTCCTGAGCAAAACATGCGTTTTTCAGCCTTTCAATTTCTCTTTGGGAAACAAGTGATCCCAGCCGCCGGTCAAGTTTCATCGTAATCATCTCTTCTTCTCTCACAGGTCTACTGAATAAACACACACTTTCTTCACTCTCTCCGCATGTTACCAATGTCTGTACCTGCGGTAAGGAGATCATTCCCTTCAAACGAGATCAAACCTGCTGAGTATTCGTAATCTGGAATTCATGGCAGCCTACAAACTGACAACCTCCCTCAATCAACAATTCACCCGAACAAAAGACACTATACCCAACACGTGCAAGACTAACTGAATTGAAATGATTCCATGCAAAAATGGCATGGAAGGAAATACTAGCCAAACAGGCAGACAAGTAGCAATCTGCACCCACGAACACCAATGAGCGACGAAACGCCACGGCCAACTGTCCCTAGTAGCCGTAAATTCTGATGAGAAGACCACAAATTCTACTGGTATAGTGCAATGAGCATTGGACTAGCTTGACAGAGGGCAGCCAAAGAATTCCTAGAGACATGGCACTTATCCAAAGGGTACGTCAACAAACACACCGATCCGTACCCAATATATTGCCATCTAAAACTAACAACTGGAACTGGCAACCAGAAGCAGCAGGAACGTAAGGACATAAGTTCCAGAAACCACGGTATAGCAGCGCTTCACGCAAGGCTCAAAACCACTGAAAATGTCACCCAGATAGGAAACGAAACGTTTGCAAATAAAGCACACAACCATCGCAAGCAGCACACGAGTTACAAATCTTGACAGAAACCTTGAACATCAAATCTGTACGCAGTACCCCAAATACACTCTGATCACGGAAATACAAATGCATGATGATCGCTTTACTTATGAAGTTCAATCATTATGCAGTGAAGGATAGCACATCAAATATGCACTAATTATTTATACACGTGTATGTGCTGTTTCTGGTGACTCATGCTGAAGGACATGCAGGTCTTTTTGAACAGCATTTCCGAGACTCGCATCATTTAATCAATAATAAATGAGATCTATACTATTCGTTGCGAACATCCAACTCATTTAACTCCCGTGTAAATTTCTGTGCCCCAAATACTGATTCATGTGATATCTCATGATTAACTGCCTTCTGTCCAGACTACGGTGCTGCTCTCTGTATTCGCTTCATTAAATAATGCTCAATCTATGTGCCCCACCCCACTTAAATACTGACTTTCACTCACATGGTCAGCAACCATGTCGAACTATTCTGTAAATTGAAATCCACCACACCCACAACAAACTTATAAGGTTTCTAAAAGATGATTTCCCTTTCGTGAAGTTCAGCTGACTCTGCTAACTCATATCCTGATTCCCCATGTGTCGGTTTTTCATATTCCTTAGAAACGATTCAAATACTTTACTGACAATTAACATTAAATTGTCCAATATTTAGTTTTGTTCAGTTTTCCCTCCCTCGCCCGTTTTAAATACTTCAGAATATAACAGGTTCTTTCAGTTATCAGGAAGCAGAACTTCCAGAATGTAAAGAATTGTGAAGGGTGTTCAACAATTCGTTCTTGTAGGTGCAACGTTTAAAATACTTTTGGATAAGCACATGAATAGAAACGTTTGGGGTGATACAGACGAAGAGCAAGCAGGTGGGACCAAGTAAGTTTGGTATTATGGTTCTCACGTACTGAATGGATTTAAGGGTCTGTTTTCGTGTTGTGTGACTCTATTAACCTTTAATTAGCTGTATTGCCAACTCCCTGTACAATCGGCAATGGGCCCATCTCATGCAGCAACTTACCCAAACTTCAATTCAATTAAATTTTGAATAATTTATCTTTATTATTTCTAACCTGTTTCTCATTTTCATCAATCACTTTGTCGGGTCAAATTTCTGGAATATTTTCTGTATCTCTGTTTGTGGAGACAGAACGACTCCGTTTCCCTCAGCGAGCGGCAGAGATAGCCTACGTCACCTTGTGTATATATCTGCGCACTGCACCCACTTCTAATCGGAAAGTTCAACAATTACCATAGTTCAATGAAACTGTCACTTCGTGGTCGCTGACCGCATAGACCTCTCCCTCGTGGCAGTTAACAGATTATGTTGAAAGAGGTGACACAAAGCTTTGGCCACCTCATTTTAGAATCAAACTGGCTTCATAGTTTCCAACTGGCAGACGTCCAGGGAGGGAGTGAAATACTGTTATGATCAAAATATTTGAAACTCGGAGAGTGACCAGAAGAAAACTGCAACCGGAAAGATTAAGGTGATGGTGGATTTACAAACTGCACTGAGACAGAAGTGAAGATTGGCAATATTATGTAGGTAGTCGTGGGCACGTTCGGCGATGGAGAGAATATGAAGATATAAATCAACACAAGCCAAAATTGACCACTGAGGTTGTGAACACATCTGGTATTGGACCTCAAGAAAGAGAGTTTGTCTAGTGCCTCCGACATGGATTCTTAGAAGAGCTGGTGCTGGAGCCTAATCGGGAGAAGGCAATTCTGGATCTGGTATTGTGCAACGAACCAGAATTGATCAGGGATCTCGAAGTGAAGGAGCCATTGGGAAGTAGTGACCATAATACAATAAGCTTCAATCTGCAATTTGAGAGGGAGAGGGTACAATCTGAAGTGACAATATTTCAGTTGAATAAAGGTTTCTATGGCGCTATGAGGGAGGAGCTGGCCAAAGTTAAATGATGCAATACCTTAGCATGGATGACAGTGGAGGAACAATGGCAGATATTTCTTTGTATAATGCAGAAGATGCAGGATCAGTTCATCCCAAAAAAGAAGAAAGATCCTAGGAGGAGGAATGGGTGTCCGTGGCTGACGAGAGAAGTTAAGAAACATATAAAGTTAAAAGAGACAAAGTACGGGGATCCAAGATGGCGGCGACCCAGTCAGACTGAGTCTCTCGTGCTCCTCCCAAGACTTGGGTACAGTGGGTCACCCACCCCCGACCAAGCTCACCAAATCATTTATAATAGTTGTGTAATTTAATTAGTTGTGTAATATTACATTTAAACAATTTAATCCTAAGTTAAAATGACTAAAGGGAAGGGAGCCTGCAGCTCTCAGCAAGCAGGAACCCCTCCCCCACCCTCTCCAGCTGCAGCAGAGGCGTCCACAGCCGCCCCGGGGGACTTACCAACAGTACCAAGCCTTGCAGAAATGCTTTCCAAGCTGGACTCGAAGATCGATGCCTTTATTGTCGAATCCAGAAATCGTTGGGAGTCGTTCTCGGCCGCGCTGCAGAAGCACGACCGAGAGATTCAAGAAATTGAACGCCGAGTCGGAGGGGCGGAGCTAAAGGCCGCGACCTCCGAAAATACCGCTCAATCGGCCGTGGATCAGGTCCGGACTCTCGAGCAGCGAGTCCAGACCTTGGAAAATCATATTGACGACCTCGATAATTGAGGTCGCCCAAAAAATATTCGTTTGCTGGGCCTTCCCGAACGGGAAGAGGAAGGCCAGCTTACACTATTCCTGGAGCAGTGGCTGCTACAACTTTTAAATCTGCAAGCTGGATCAGACCAGGTAAGGGTGGAATGGGCCTACCGGGTCGCAATACGCGGGCCCGGCTCGAACCAGCGCCCGCGCCCGGTCCTGTTCCGGCTGCAGAGCTATAGGGAGAGGCAGATACTTCTAGAAGCCTCTAGAAATCTCGGAAAAGACCCCCACGCTATGATCTACAAAGGATCCAAGATCATGCTATTCAGGACTTTTCCCCGGCTCTGGTTCAAAAGAGGAAGGCATTCGACGAGGCGAAGAAGCGTTTAAGGGACTTAAATATTCAGTACTCCTTACGCTACCCAGCGATGTTACGCTTTAACCATGAAGGATCCGTATATAACTTTGGATCACCAGAAAAGGCTAAGAAATTCTTGGACTCTCTTAGATAAACTGTAAGACATAATGGATGTTGGTCTGCCTTTCCCCCCCGCTTTGGTTTATATCACCCCCTTTTGTTTTCTCTTACCTTACTGTTTAATATTATCATGGGGGGTGGGGAGAGGGATTTGATTTTCTCCCCCCCCCCCCTTGGAGTTGTTTTCTGTTATTATTTTATGTATATATGAGGGATGTAAGTATATGTGTGTATATATATATATATATATATATATATATAAAAGCTGGGGGGTTTAGTTAATGTTGGTAGGGGGAGGTGGTTACCTTATTCAATTTTACCTCTGTCTCTAGGAGCGGGGTTGTTTTCCCTTCGTTATTTTGTATTATCATATTTAATTATTATTTGTTGAGGTGGTAATTTTATAGTTATATGCTTATATATGGTATTAACATTACCAAATATACCCAGGTGTTGGTATGGGTGGGGGTAGGGTGCTCACTGTTAACTCTAGCTTTGTATTATATTTGAATTCTCCTCATTTTACTGAGGAGTGCCTGGGTCAAGGGTGGGGCATTGGTTGGGAGAGGATATGAGGGACTTTTGGAGAGGAAGTGACGCCCCCTGGGAACAAGGGGGAAAGTCTCCACTTAGATACGTTTTATTTTTTTTTATTTAGAAATAGTTTTTTACTGTATTGTTGTGGGTGTATTAAAGAGGCTTTATTTTTGTAAATTTTACATGTTCTACGCTCGGGATGTTCTGGATAGGGTTCCCCCTCCCGAGGGGTCTCGGATTGGCCCAGAGGATTATGGTTGATCAGTCGGTTAAGTGGTGCACCTAGAATGTCAAGGGGAGTAATTCGCCACTCAAAAGGAAGAAAATATTATCAAATCTTAAGAAGGAAAGAGTTGATATAGCTCTCCTACAGGAGACGCACCTGTCAGATAAAGAACACTTGAAATTACGACAGGGCGGATTTGATCAGACCTTTTTTTCTTCTTTTAGCTCAAAAAGCAGGGGAGTTGTTATTCTTGTTCGGAAGAATTTCCCTTTCAAAATCCTAAAGCAGATAAAAGACGAATCTGGACGATATATCTTGATTAAAGCCCTCATAAATGGAGAGGAATATGGGATTTTAAATTTGTACTGCCCCCCGGCACACCCCTTTAAATTTATAACGGAAGCCTTTTCAAAATTGATGGATTTTGATGCCCGTCATATAATTATAGGGGGAGACTTTAATTGTATTATGGATCCGGAAATAGATAGGATTCTCAAGAGTACTGCAGGAGTATCTCCCAGATCTAGACAATTGATGGATCTGAACAAAGATTTAGGATTAGTAGATGTATGGAGATGTCTTCATCCACAGGGTAGAGATTTTTCTTTCTACTCTAATCCACATAAATGTCATACCAAAATTGATATGTTTTTTGCCCCCTCGATTTTTTTAAATTCCATATCATCCTGTAAAATAGGTAATATAGCAATTTCTGACCACGCTGCTGTATATATGGAAACTAAGGCGACGAACAATGGGACATCCCCTCGGCATTGGCGTATAGACCCCTTCCTAATGAAAGATAGTAAATCTGTAAAGTACTTCTCTCAAGAATTTAAAACTTTTTTAGAAATTAATTCAGGTACAGCTAGCAACGCGTCAATGATGTGGGAGACCATCAAAGCTTACAAGCGAGGCTTGATCATCTCCTACTCAGCGACCCAGAAGAAATTAAAGGGAGAACAACAGCGTCTGCTTGAAGCCCGCTTAAAAGCGGCTGAAACAACATACACTGATAGACCTTCTATTATTAAATTACAAAGGATTACAGCTCTTAGGACAGCTCTAAACACTACACTTACTCATCCCGAGGGAAATATTATTTGCAAAGCAAAGGTTATATGAATATGGTGACAAACCGGGTAGATACTTAGCATTTCTTGCAAAGATAAAAAAGGCCCCTCAGACTATTATGTCTATCAAGGAAAGTACGGGTATTTTGACTCATGATCACAAAAAGATTAATGCGACCTTTAGAGAATTTTATTCTGAGTTATATAAATCACAGGATTGTGAAGATAGGACGAAGAGGATGCAGTCATTTTTTAAAAAATTGATTTTTCCAGACCTAACTCCGGAACAAGTATCGGTCCTAAATGATCCTCTTACACCCCAAGAAATAGTTGATGCAATTAGGCACCTTCAAAATGGTAAGGCGCCGGGCCCAGATGGTTTTCAAGCTGAATTCTATAAAGAATTTACAGAAATACTGGCTGGTCCACTTATGGACATGTATAACTATGCATATAGTCAGGGCTGTCTCCCGCCTTCGCTGAAAGAGGCAAATATCTCTCTTATCCTTAAATAAGGAAAGGACCCAGAAGATTGTACATCATACAGAACAATATCCTTGCTAAATGTAGATTTTAAAATCCTCTCTAAAACGTTAGCACTGAGACTAGAAAGGATACTGCCACATATTATAAAGGAGGATCAGACCGGGTTTATTAAGGGCCGTAGATCATCCAATAATGTTAGAAGGGCTCTGAATATGATTCAAGCTTGTCATCAGGGAAAGATACCAGGAGTAGTGGTTTCATTAGACGTGGAAAAGGCATTTGATAGGGTCGAATGGTCATATTTGTTTTCCACATTGGAGAGGTTTGGCGTTGGACAGGTGTTTACCAAATGGGTCTCAACATTGTATAGTGATCCCAAAGCAGTTGTGGTTACCAATGGATTAGGCTCAGATAGCTTCAGTGTGGGTAGGGGCTGCCGTCAGGGATGTCCCCTCTCGCCATTGTTATTCACGCTAATAATTGAACCACTAGCAGAAGCTATACGAGCTGATCCTAATATAGTGGCCCCAAGGATTGGTACAGGTAAACATAAAATTACCCTTTATGCAGATGATGTTCTTCTATTCCTCAGTAACTTTTTGATGCCCATACCTCGCTTAATCCAAGTTATTAATACATTTAGTGCATTCTCAGGCTATAAAATTAATTTTTCAAAATCGGAGGCTATGCCAATGGGTGGCCTTGCTATGATACCCCGCTTAGCGGACGGATCCCTTTTTCCCTTTCGCTGGTCCCTGGAGGGCTTCTTATATTTAGGCATTTTTATTACTCCAGTATTTGGTCAGTTGTATAAGGCTAATTTCGTGTATTTATTGGAAAGGATAAGGCAGGACCTCCAGCGATGGAGAGACCTACCAATTTCCTGGTTGGGTAGAATAGCATTAATCAAAATGAATGTCCTGCCCCGTCTCCTAGACCCTATGAGAATGCTTCCGGTGATGCTGCCGAGGACGGCTTTATGTAAATTATATGGCTGGCTGAGTTCCTTTATCTGGAATCATAGGCGGCCCCTCATTAAGCTAAAGAAGCTACAGCTTCCACAGGCAAGGGGTGGATTGGACTTCCCAGACTTTAGGAAATATCAGTTAAGTTCCCTATTAAGTTACATAGCTGATTGGGTCTTGTCTGATCCACAATCAATCTGGTTGGACATCGAGGCTTCTCAAGTAAAATACCCACTTATTAACCTTTTATTCTCAGACAAGAGGAAAATCATTACAGATCACTGTAAAAACCCTATCATACTAAATACAATCAAGGCTTGGAATATAATGCGGCAAAATGAGGGTAATTCACATAAGACATCCCCCTATGCATGGGGGATAGTGGGAGCATGGGGATTCAAAACCGGGGTTAACAGATGCCACTTTTAAACTCTGGAGATCCAGGGGTATCTCATGTCTAGGGGATCTATTTAAAGATGGGATCCTGATGTCTTTCGAACAGCTGCGTCAGAAATTCGGATTACCCAATGGAGACCTCTTTTGATACTTCCAAATTCGAGATTATATACAGAAGAAGACTACGTTATTAGATAGTCTTTATAAATCCGATAGAGAATGTAGTCTCCTACGACCAGTGCGGGTATCTTCCGTCAGTACTATTTATCATTTACTACATGATGAAGTATCGGGAGATATGGATAATCTGCTTAAAACATGGGATCAGGATCTGGGACTAGAAATCTCCACAGAAACGTGGAATGATATTTGGGAAAATGCTAGAAGAATTACTATTTGTAACAGAACCCAGGCTATCCAGCTGAAGATACTTCATAGGGCCCATATAGCACCGGTTCGATTGGCAAAATTTAAGGCAGGAGCATCTCCAATGTGTCCTAAATGCAAAATAGAGGTGGGCACTCTGGTACATTGCTTATGGACCTGTCATAAGATACGTAGATATTGGACTAAAGTAGCAAGTACCCTGACAGAAATTTTAGGAACGGAAATTAAAGTGGACCCTGTATCTCTCCTCTTGGGCTTTTCGAACTTTCCCTCTCTGGACACGTACGGGAAGAGACTATTTTCTATTCTTTCTTTCTGTGCAAGGAAAAATATTTTGGTGAACTGGGCGGCTGAGGGCCCCCCTGGACTTTCAAATTGGCACAGACTAATTATGGAATGTATTCCCCTTGACTTCCTTACAAATATGGTGCACCGAAAGACCGAATTATTTTATAAAATATGGTAGCCCTTTTTGAATTACATAAATACAGATATTTCGGCTATCCTAACAAGGGCTTTTATTTAATTGAGATTACAAACCTGGCTGGTCCGCGGCCCCTCGGGGGAGGAATCCCACACGAATACGGCTTTTATTATATCTGATGCTAACACACCCCGAGCATGTAAGAGACTTAAATATACACTCTGGTTAGTTGTAGGTTAGATTAGTAGATAGTTGAGTTTTGTTTGTTTTTTTTTTCTTTTCGGTATTTTTTGTTGTTTTGTTTATTTTTGTTAAATTTTGGCTATTGTATATTTGAGCTAATTGTATATCAATGTTTATATCTGAGAGTTTTGTTTATTTTTGTAAACTTGTAAAAATGTTAAATTTCTAATAAAAATATCTATTAAAAAAAGAGACAAAGTACAACATAGCAAAGATGAATGGGAGAACGGAGGACTGGGAAGCTTTCAAAAAACAACAGAGGATTGCTAAGAAGGAAATACACAGAGTCAATATGAGGTACGAAGGTAAACTAGCCAAAAATATAAAGAAGGATAATAAAAGCTTTTTTAGGTATGTGAAAGGCAAAAAACTGGTTAAGACTAAAATTGGGCCCTTGAAGACAGAAACAGAGGAATATATTACGGGGAACAAAGAAATGGCAGAAGAATTGAATTGGTACTTCAGATCTGTGTTCACTGAGGAAGACACAAGCAATCTCCCTGAGGTAACAGTGGCTGAAGGACCTGAACTTAAGGGAATTTATATTTGCCAGGAATTGGTGTTGGAGAGACTGTTATGCCTGAAGGTTGATAAGTACCCGCGGCCTGATGGTGTACATCCCAGGGTATTGAAAGAGGTGGCTCGAGAAATCGTGGATGCGTTGGGAATTATTTTCCAGAGTTCGATAGATTCGGGATCAGTTCCTGCGGATTGGAGGGTAGGCTAATGTTGTACCATGTTTTAAGAAAGGTGGGTGAGAGAAAGCAGTTAGTCTGACCTCAGTGGTGGGAAAGATTATGAAGTTTATTATCAAGGATGAAATTACGACACATCTGGATAGTAGTAACAGGACAGGTCAGAGTCGGCATGGATTTATGAAGGGGAAATCATGCTTGACTAATCTTCTGGAAATTTTTGAAGATGTATCTCTGCAGGTGGGTGAGGTAGATAAAGTAGATGTAGTGTACCTGGACTTTCAGAAAGCTTTTGATAAAGTCCCACAGAGGAGGTGAGTGAGCAAAATTAGGGCGCATGGTATTGGGGGCAAAGTACTAACTTAAATTGAAAGTTGGTTGGCTGACAGCAAACAAAGAGTAGTGATAAATTGCTCCATTTCTGAATGGCAGGCAGTGACCAGTGGGGTACCACAGAGATTGGTGTTGGGACCGCAGCTTTTTACAATATATATTATTGATATAGAAGATGATATTAGTAATAACATTAGCAAATTTGCTGATGATACTAAGCTGGGTGGCAGGGTGAAATGTGAGGGGTATGTTTGGAGATTACAGGGTGACCTGGACAGGTTAGGTGAATGGTCAGATGCATGGCAGATGCTGTTTAAATGTGGATAAATGTATGGTTATCCATTTTGGTTGGAAGAACATGAAGGCAGATTACTTCCTAAATGGAATCAATTTAGGTAAAGGGGCAGTACAAAGAGATCTGGGTGTTCTTGTACACCAGTCAGTAACGGTAAGCATGTAGGTACAGCAGGTAGTGAAGAAGGCTAAGAGGGAAGCTGGCCTTCATAACAAGAGGGATTGAGTATAGAGCAAAGAGGTTCTTCTGCAGCTGTACAGGGCTCTGGTGAGACCACATCTGGAGTGTTGTGTGCAGTTCTGGTCTCCAAATTTGAGGAAAGACATTCTGGCTCTTGAGGGAGTTCAGCGTAGGTTCACGAGGTCAATTCCTGGAATGGCGGTATTACCTTACACTGAAAGGCTGGAGTGACTGGGCTTGTATATCCTTGAATTTAGAAGACAGAGAGGTGATCTGTTTGAAACATATAAGATTATCAAATGATTTGACACTCTGGAGGCAGAAAACATGTTTCCGCTGATGGGTGAGTGACGAACCAGAGGACACAACTTAAAAATACGGGCTAGACCATTTCGGAAAGAGATGAGGAGAAACTTCTTCACCCAGAGAGTTGTGGGTGTGTGGAATGCTCTGCCCCAGAGGGCAGTGGATGCCCAGTCTCTGGATTCATTTAAGAAAGAGTTGGATAGAGCTCTGAAGGATAGTGGAGTCAAGGGTTATTGAGATAAGTCAGGAACAGGATACTGATTAAGGATGATCAGCTATGGTGATGAATGGTGATGAATGCTCGAAGGGCAGAGTGGCCTACTCCTGCACCCATTGTCTATTATCTATTGTCTATTTTCTATTTGTCCCACTTCAGGTGTGTGTATGTTAAGGGCATAACTTGCATGGAATTGGAATGGACTTTGTGATTGAAAACAAATACAATAGCTTACATTTTTTACAAATATAGAGAATAGATAAAGCGATGGCGTTCAGAATAGTCGACGGAATGAATAAATGGACAGGGACAGACTTCGCAGGAACACCACCAAAACAGAGAAAGCGACCGTTTACTGCTTGAATAATAACAGTTCGTATTCTCGCCGAACTTTTAACCATAACCATGACTTGTATATATAGTGCGGGGCTATTTGTCATATCGCCCATTTCCAATTATTCCAGCAATGTTAGAGGTAAAGGAGAAAGGTGATACTTTCTCTCCACTGGCTCGATTACTATGCTGTGTTATCCACATGCAATACTCCATGTACTTGCGTTACTAAGAGCCAATCGAGAGGTTGTTACGACATAGACATTTCCTCGGTATTACAACAGCTGCCAGTTTTAAATCTGTGTCTGGACAAAACTGCCCTGAAGACACACAGAAAGTGTGTATTTCTGATGAACTTCCCTCTCATTGCTTTAATAAGGAAACATTATCGCTTTAACAAAACGCACTTCAATAATTTGTTTGTAAAGCTGTAAACATATACTTGCACGTTTTTATGTTCTTTTTCAGATTTTCTGGCCTTATCCCAAAAATAAATGTTACATTTACAATTACCGTGTTCATTGCGAGTGAAGAGTCAGGGACAGAATGTGCGTGGCATTGGTTAAGGAAAAGAAAAGAATAGCAGACAGTGGCTGGAGAGTGAAGTAATACCTCCCAGTCATCAATATCGTTTTGAAAGACAGAAAAAAGTAAAATACAGGGAGAGAGCAGAATACACTTGCAACAACGAATAGCGAGGGGAATGTAGAGGAAACAGGATAATTCGAAATGGGATGCAGAAAAATGATTTAATACACTCTGTTTAATCAGTGTTTTTGCAGTTGGATAAGGTTTTACATATGTGCACAAGGTCTTCAGAATGAACAACGGAGACACATTTAATAAAACATGATGAATGTGATGTAGAAAATATATAAAACATTAAAACATTATTTGATCCTGAGTTGAGGTCTTGCATTGCCGTTTCTTGGGATTCCCTGCTCTTGACCTCCTACTTATCAAGACGTATGTTATAAATTCCTCCTCCTGGCATCCCAAACTATTTCAGTTAATTCAATATCTACCTGGAAATAAATATATTTTCCTTCTGGGTTCTTTCAACAACTGCTGTCAGTCATATAATTTGAGATAAAAATAGCTGCGTCAGACACAGAATTTGATCATATTACTCTGTCGCATACCAACTGTACAAAGGATCACAGTACATGGGGATTGCCAAAAGAAATAAGGAAGTTCATCGAATGCTGTCAGTAAACTTTTTAAATATTATTTTATGAGTTTATCGCCTCATCTACATTCTCTGTCTCTTTCTCTCTTTGTACCTAATTAATAAATCCTTCAATCGTTCCCCGTATCCCACCTCTTAAAGCTCTCTCTCTCAGTTTATATCTATTGCTAACACTTAGATGAGAAGTGATTATAATTGAGCAATTTAACAGCAAAGACAAGAGGGAATATCTGGCCAGAGTGCACTGGAAGGGGGAGCCGAGCTGAGAAGACATTGACGCTGAAATGGCAGAAGCTTCTGGGGATAATTTGGAAGCACAGCTTCAATTCAACCAAGGAAGAAGAGATATACTCGGGGAGGACAATAAAACTTTGAGTGATAAGGGAAGTCAGAGACAGCAATTAACCAAACGTGCAAAACATACAATGTGGTGAAGATTATTGGCAATCCCGATGATGAGGAAGACGGAGTACCAGCAGAAGATAATGATTAAAATCAAAAGGGAGAAGATGAAATTGGAAGTTCAGCTTGTTAATAATATAGCAGAGATTTGCAAGAGGATGTTAGATAGATAATAGAGGAGAGGGGGAAGCAAAAGGAAGCATACGGCTGGAAAATGGGCCTCGAGTACTTGTGGGAAACAATTAAATAGCAGAGGAGTTGAATACATACCTTTTATCAGTCTTCATGGTGGAAGACGTTCGCAGCAAGACCGAACTTCGAGAGAGTCAGGTGACGGAGGTGAGGACAGTGTCGATCACTCAGGAGAAGGTGCTGTGGAAACTGAAAGGTTTCAAGGATGATAACTCAACCAGATCAGATATACTCCACCCTCGAGTTCAAATGGTAGCTCACGAGATTGTGGAGGTATTGCTGGTCATCATTCTGCAATCAAAGGAGTCAGGGAGGGTCCCAGAGGAATGGAAAATATAACCATCCCCATGACACCGTTTAAGGAGAGAGGGTTGCAGAAGACAAGAAGTTGTAGGTGACCAGGAAGCGTGAAATGGTTGTTAAGAAGTAATAACGCCAGATATTTGATTCATTTCTCATTTTTTCGCAAACACAACAAAGACTTTCTCGGTAAAGCATCGTTTCTTTGTACTCTTTCAATCCAGTCTCCTACTATTGCTGCTCACAATGTACTCCTTTTTCCATTGACGACATCAAATAGAGCCTGCATTGAGGAGCATTTCCACTACGGTTGGAGGAATAATCCTGGCCTTCTTACTGCATCCCATTTCAATACCCTACCTTGCTCTGATGCTGACATTTTAGTCCTGGGCTGCGGCAATGTTCCAGTGGAGCTCAACCCAAACTCGACTAGCACCTCGTTTTTCACATTGATACAATAAGGACTATAGGAGTTAATATTCAATTCCATAACTTCACAACATGAACAAATTATGACTGTTCTCCATTATTCATATATCCTCCCTACTGGCCTTCTGATGATCTTATGTTTTATGTATCTTTTTTAACTTACACTCAGTAGTTTCCATTGACATTTCCTCCAGAACCCATTCATTCATTCACAACTTAATTTGCACACAATTCATTCCTGTTCCTCTCCCACCACAAATAAAACACTCATTGTCCTTTGTATTAGGCCGCCAAACCCTTTGTTTCCCGCCATACCTCCTCCACCTCTGTAATAGTATCAAAACGCCAATTTTCAAATCAAGTTGATCGATGTTTCAGCGGTGAGTGCCAGGGACAGAAAACTGAGGACAAGCCGTTAAACGTACCGCATTTCACAGCTTACATTCCAAGCTAATATTTGGAACTAACATTGGACAGAGAGTGCGAAACGATCGCAAAACTAACAGATGAGGTGGAAGTTCGAAGTCTTGCCACATTCAACATCAATCGTGATGGACAATTAAGCAATTCTCTGGAGGAGCGGGCTGCCTACCCTCATCCTAAATAATGGAGTAGCCCGGCACATAAGTGTAAACGACAAGGATGTAGTAACTGCACCATCCTGCGTGAGACGTGTTGAGTGGATGATCCACCTCACCCTTGTCAGATACAAATTTACAACCGATTCAATTCACTGCACGAGACATGAAGAAACAGCTGAATACAGTAGATACGATAAATGCAACAGGCCCTGATACGATTCCTGCAATAAGACTGAAGACTTGTGCTACAGAACAATTCGTGTCAATGAGGAAGTTGTTTCATTCCAGCTCCAAATCTGATATCTAACTGTTAATGTGGAAAATGGCTCGGCTCTGTCCAGTCCCCTAAAAGGAAAATATTACAATGTAACTAATTACCATACCCTCAGTCCCATTACGACAGTCAAATTGGTCGGAGATCATTTTGACAAGAGCTGTCAACCAGCACAGAAATAACCTGCTCAGTTTGGTTTTCGACAAGTCTCGATGTGTAGATGGTGCTGCTGTGGAAATGCAACTGGATTACAAACCCAGACCAGTGTAATGCTCTGGCAGCAGGTGGAAGTCAAAGACGATTAAATATCGAACGCAGAAAATTTGTCAGTAATGTTGACTGCGAAACCATTATCGATTGTTAACATCAATTTGCTTCAGCAACACAGGAAGCAAAACTCGAGTGTTTTCCTCGTCTGACCTAACTGTGACTAAAGAAAGACAGACACAAACGTGATAAAATCATCAATGTTCTCTGAAACAACGAAGCAAGACGATCAATTGTAAAGAAAATGCTACAAGGCCTTCAAGGTTAAAACCAGACAGAACACCTGTCACAAGCCTCAGTATCACAAAAATGAATGGGAAGCACTGCCCAGTCATCACTGTAGAGACCTCCTCACTAACATCTGAGAGCTTTTGACAACATGTACAGAGCTTTTCCACAGACCACAATAGTTTCCACAGAAACTATTAGGCCATTCAACACATCGAGCCCACTCCATCTCAGTTCACGGCCAAACATCTCCCGAATGCAATTTTCACACACAATGTACATATCCCTTAATGTGATTGACCATCGGAAATTATGAAATAGAAACTGCAGTAGTTTATTTGGTGCATCAAATATGCTCCCCAATTCATTAACACAATGGCCGATCATCTGTCTCTTCACCATACTCCTGATCTTTCCCCATCCCTTAAGTGGTTAGAAATCCGTATTTATGTTCAGTGTTTTATCTTGTTCTTCATCTGCCTTCGAATTGTCCATTCACTCCCCTTGTCTCAATCAACTTGGAGATTATTACATCCTCCTCACTCACGCACAATCCCAGTTTACCAGAATACTTCTAAATATTGCATTTGATTCTGTCAACCAAATGTTTGATTGGTATTGTGAGCAGCTGAAACCCAACCACCCATCCTTGTGATACACCATCAGCTTTCCACTCCAAAATGACCCATTTTACCAAAATTGTTGTTTCCGGTCAGCTCTTCCGTTATAACACAATGTCCACATAGTTTCTCCAATACCATATGATTTTACTTCACACACTATGCTTGGGGCTCCACCAAACATCTTTCCGAAAATCCAAATGCATTGAATCGAATGTTGTTCCATAATCTATCTACCAGTTGATTTCTCAAGTATGATGCCTCTTTCTACTCCCGTTAATTTCAGTCTCAATAATTTCTCCAGAAACGTGCATTTACTAATTTCATTGTATTTCATTTTTTCAGCAGACTTAGACTTTCTGCTATTGCTGGTTTGTCTTTTTTAAAAATGCCATTTGTTTCTCTGAAGACAAAATTTCGGTAATTGTTTCATAGTTCTGCCATTTCCATTTTCTCCATTCTCCATTCTCTGGTTTTACACTGTGAGGAAGAAGCACTTGGTTTCCTACCTTACCCACTGACATACATTTAGAAGCTAGTACAGTTAACTCTAATAACCCTTGTTCATGCACTGTCCACAAACCAATATGTCCTGTCTTAATCTACTCAGTGATTCCCCATCGACAGCCATACATCACACGAGCATAGAACCTGGCGAACAGAAATACAGCACGGTCTACATTAGTCCCACTTTCCAACACAAGGCCGTTATCTGTGAAAGATATGACACTACAAGCGCTCTCCAAATAAATTTTAACGGCTGTGAGGTTACGCATGAAAGCAGCCCTCCAGTAATTTCAGTCCCAACTCCCATAATTCTCTGGGCGTGAAACTATCCTCGAGTCATCTCTAAACGTCAAACCTTTACTTCAAAAGTATACTCCCTTGTTCGTGATCCTTTGTCTAAAAGGAACAGCTGATCTCTGTTCACCCTGTCCATGGCCCTCACAATCTTACACCTATATTATTTACACGCTCAACGTTCTCTGCTTCAAGTGAAAAGTCCTAAGATTATCAAGATTCTCTTCTTCGCTGATATGCTGCATCCCAGGGAACGTCCTAATAAATATCCTCTGTACATCATCCAGTGCATTAAAATATAATGCATCATTTCAGTGCTGTGATATTTATCCCATTTTCATCATATTGCTGTTGTGAAAGAGAACTTAACTTTTGTGTGCATTTTGTGCATACCAGATGATCGGAAAGTGGGTATAATCAAAGGATCTCGGACCTTCAGTAAAGAGACTTTGCAGATTATTATTATAGAGTCATAGAGATACACAGCATGGAAACAGACCCTTCGGGTCCAACGCGTCCATGCCGACCAGATATCCCAAACTAATCTCATCCCACCTGCCAGCACCTGGTCCATATCTCTCCAAACACTTCCTATTCATCTGGTCGTCTATGTAGCTGCACAATTCTGCTTGGATACTGATGTTGTAAAGCTCACATACACTTGATTTGGTTTATTAGGATTTTCAAGGTAAGGCGGACATGCTTTAGTAGTCCATCGCCTTTATAACACCTTCATTCGGGTTCAAGGTATAGAATTACCAAGTTTAGGTGATACACCAGAAAAGATAGATTTTCAGGAAAGGGGTGTTGCAAGGTTGTTTTTGATAAATGTTGCACTGCGTTTCGATCCCTGAGCCCTGCGCTAGTGCATTGAACATCTGCCCCACATATTTCCATGTTGTTCCCTGTCTCCAACTTCTGTGCTGTGAGGGATTGTGTGAATAACTGTCCACATCCCGTTTGGAAGTTGCCGGGACAGAATTTGGAGATGAGAAGTGTTTTGGAGGTAACAGTGAGGCCCAGTAGAATGATGTCTGAATTCATGTTTTTTTTTTTTCAAAATCATTTTCAACATCTTTGCTGAGTACAAGATTGTGTGTTCACTGATCTGAACATGAATCAGATGTTTACGTATGTCACTGAATGATGCAATCGTTAGCTGTGTCCTCTGGTAATTTAAAATATCATTCACTTCAATTGTTTTAAACAGAAAAAAAAGATGTTTGTCTTATTTGAAATATGTAAGAAATAGTGATATTAACACTTCATTGTACAATGTGTACAACAAGTAAAAATGACGAGCCTTAAATTTCCCACAGATTAATCAAGCTACAGTCAGACATTGGCTGTAATTCAGAATTCTGTGAAAGGCAATGTTACCCCAGCAACATTACGATCCTGCCAGGAAACTACCATCCCACTATCAGGACAGAGCCAGGCAGAGAGAGGCAGCTCCTTATTATATCGTCAAAATAGTGGTTAGCATTGATCGTGGATCCTGTGTTCGCTTGAATGTTCTGCAGCAGATTATGAAGGAACTAATAAAAGGGAAATGTATCATTGACCACATCATCACCAATCCGCCTGCTGCAGATACACCGTTCCATTTAATATATCGATAAGTCTGGACACTGAACAGTCTTTGTGGGGGAGGAAGGGTCACCTTCACATTTTATAGATCTCCACAATATAATGCAGCAATCCGTGTTTTGAATAGGACAGTCTGTAAACAGATTGATCAACTAATGACGAAGCGTGCATGAGGTGCAAAGAACCAGGCACAGCAGCAGAATAATACTCTGTACAACTCAAACAGGTGCAACTTCAGGGCCCGGTATACGCACCATCAAGCCAGGGATCCACCCTGATTCAATGAAGAGTGCAGAAGAATATGTTGGATGCCTCACCAGCCAGGTCTTAATATGAGCAGACAACTTGGAGAAGCTAATAATGTGTTCATCTGCAACATAGGACAATTTACATGCTAAACAACATAAACAACACTGATGAACAAAGCACCGTAATCCCACAATCAATACTTCAGATTTACCTTCGCAGTCCTGATCAATGTAGTCATAAAAGATTGTGGACAATGAAATAGACTATTGGAGGAGGAAAATTGCCCACCAATAACGAAGTTCCCAGTTATTGGAGTGCGGAGCACACCAGGGAAAACAAAGCTGTATTTTTTTTAAAATCTTCGGCCAGAAGGGCTGCGCGGATGATTCATTTCGTCCTCCAACAGTAGTCCCCTGCATCACAGAATCCCAATGTTCAGACCATTCAAATCAATCCATATAATGTCAAGAAGTTGCTGGAGACACTGGGAACTGTAATTTAAGTCCACAGATTGCCATATCTCTGTCCAAGCTGTTCCATTCCGGCAAAACACTGCCCTTTTCCAACAATGTGATAAATTGCTCAAGTGACTCCTGTATACAAAAAACATGGCACTTGCATTGCAGCCAGTCACTGACTCATTGGTGTCCAGTCTACCGTGGGAATGTGAAGCAAGGTGTCAGCAATAATGTGAATAATCAGCAATAATCTCCTCGGGTACTGTCAGTTAGTGTCCCGTAAGACTCATGCAGCTCTTGACCCCATTGCAAGCTCACTTGCAAAAGTGTTGAATTTCAAAGGCGCAGTGAGAGTAATTATTCATAATATCGATGCACCATTTAGACATGTGGGCATGTCTAAAATATAAGCCTGAGTATAATTATATTTAAACAGAATCTGGGTGAAGTATTCACTGGTTGAGAATTATTATAAGCAAACAGGAAAAGATTGTTGTCAGTGTCAGTAACTCGAAATCCGGGACAGCTCTGCAGCCATTCCTCAGGAAGGTGAGTGCCAAAAGCTCAACCATTTACACCTCCATAAAATAATTTTTCTCAAACACAACATTAGGCATGGGAATATTACTGGTTGTTCCACTCCTGAAATGGAACATGTTCAAAAACAGCAAGATATTGAAAATATCCCAGTTCAGTCTGACAAATACCAAGTCATGTTCACAACACACGAATATTAGACAAACATGGTAATAAAGAATTAAACTGTCCTTTTTTTGATTTTCAATAGCATTATTATCTATGAGTCCCCATCAGAGTGTCTATCAGTTTCCAGGATCTCATCATTGACCAGACATTGCCCGGGACTAGTCATTTACACAGCATTGTCTTCGAGAGCAGATCAGAAGCCAGGAAATCTGCAATGAGTAACTCACCTGCAGACTCGCCAAAGTCTGGGATGGATTACATCTCAGGATTAAGCAAGGATACCACCAGTCAATTTAATTACTAACAATTCAACGAACATCCATTCCATCCACCATTGACGCTTAGCAGTAGCAGTGCATACCATCTGCAAGATTCACTGCACCAAGTCTTAAGAGACAGTAACGTCTAAACCCACTGCCATCGAGAAGAACCAAGGCAGCAGACAATTTGGAAGACCAGCTATCTGCAATCTCTTTCCTTCATACGGTCAGAAGGAATGAGGTTTGCTCATGATTTTACAATTCTCAACTCATCAGATCACATAATCAGTCCAAACGCAACAAGACTTAGACAACAGCCAGGCTTGGTTTGACAAGTGACAAATAGATTTGTGACACACAAATGCCAGACAATGACCTTCGTGCACCACACATCATCGCCATTCAACATCCAAAGGGAATACAGTTGCTGAATCCATTGGCACTAACATTCTTAGGTTTATCCAAGACCATTTAGACACTCTCATGCGAACATCAATCAGAAGTCATGAATCCTGCAGCAAGTAACTTTTCTCATTTCATGCGAAAGCGTGCCTACTATCTCCGAAATACAAGTCAGGAATATGATCATTTAATCTCCTGTTGTCTGAATGAGTGCAACTCCAACAATACTCAAACAGCTTAACACGACTGAGGACTGTGCAGGTCACTTGAATAGTCCGCATCCATCCCTTCCTCCGCCAACGACAGTCACCAGCAGATATGAATATCATGACGCTCCTCACAGGGCACCATCCACACTCAATACCAACTGCTGACTGCAAGAAAAAGGGCAGCATTTAAGGAATATTCATCATTCTTTTGATGCAAACATAAGTATTGTAATGGACAAAGCTAGACTAAAAGCTGGACTCTTATTATGGCCTCGTCTCATTTCATTAAGCTGCAAAGAGATTTCTTTCAATTGAACAAGAAACAATAATGAGAACATAAATCCAAACCGGAGCAGTGGCAGGTATTATAAGGTGAGATTAAAGCGTTTCCAAGAAAATAAGTTCTCACGAAGTAAGAAGGACGTGGCTGCGAAATCCAGAGCTCCCCGGAAGTCTAGGAGCACGCAGAACAGGAATGGTTACATCAGACAGTGGGAATTCAATAATACAGAAAGCCAGGAGGAGTGTGGAATGTGGAGGAGTTGGGTCCAAATGAAAATCAGAAATCAAACAGTGTGTGTGAAATGATGCTGGCAAGAAGCATCAAGCAATTTTTCACAGATTTCTTTTCAATGAAGAGAACAAAAATAAACAAAGAAACGAAGATAAAAGGTAAACATTAGAAAAGTCGTGTAGATGCAGAAGCTTTTATAGGTGGTCCTGAATTTAAATTGAAGCGTAAGGGGACTTGAACAATGTGTGCAACCATGATGAATCTGCGATAATTTTCTGATAAGCCCATCCATCATTCTCGATATTGCTACTTTTAGGAAAATGAGATCTGATCATTGAAACAGGGTGGTAAGAACGACCAGATTTGAGAACATTTGATGACAACGGAAATTGTGAGCTCAATCAAAACGAAAAATGGAAAATAGCCAAGCGTTTGCAAACTGCAGACAATCGGGGGACTCCAAAAACAAAAGGAAAATCGGAAAAAACGTAAATAAGGATTTAGATTTACTAAAGGGCATCAGGATTTGACAAATAGGATTAAGGCAAATCCCAAACCCGTTTATCTTGAAGAATAGGGTCACAAGGGAAAGAGTAAGTCAACCCAAGGACAAGGAAGGAATTAATACGTTGAGCTGGAGGAAGTGGCTGAATACTCTGCACTAGTATTCAATAAGGATGAATACATGGTAGACGCTGAGTGAAGAGAACAATATATTGATATTACAGAGCGTTTCGGTATTTATAAAATGAGGAATATGCTGGGACTTTTCAGAAACATTGAAGTCGACAAGACTCCAGGATATGACGGGTCAATTCGAGAACAATGAGTGAAGCGACGAAGTAAATTACTGGCCCTTCTGCTCACTCCCTGAATGCTCTTCAGTCACAGGAGAGGTTCCAGAAATCTGGACAATAACTAATGTCGGTTCTTGCTTGACATTCGGACAGTCCAAGAAATTTAGAGCTCGGTGAGCCATATGTCAGTGGGAGGGAATTATTGGAGATTCTTAGAAAGAGGGGATTACTCACATTTGGAAAAATATCGACTTATTGGCGAAAGGTAACACTGCTTTATTTGGGTAGGTTGTGTCTCACAAACTCGATTGACTATTTTGAGCAAGTGACAAAAGTGACTGATGAGGGCATGGGACTGGATGTTGCCATATGGAATTTAGCAAGGCATTTGATATGGTTTATTATGGTGGGCTCATACAGAAGTTGAATTCAAATTGGATCAGCAGTCAATCGGTAAACTGTTGGAGAACTGTATGCTCATAGCAGACAGAACAGTGATAGAAGTCTGTTTTTATTTATTGACTGGAGATCTGTGAATAGTTTGGCCGAGTTACCGATCATGAGGATGATTGATAGAGGATGCAGCAGGATATAGGTCAGTGGACACCTGGATAGAGAAGAGGCAGATGTAATTTACTCCGTGCAATTGCGAGGTGATGCTTTTGGAATGTCGTCAGCAGGAGGCAAGGAAACAGCAAATGGAAGAAATCTAAGTAGCTTCAATGTGCAGAGGAATCGAGGTGTACAAGTCAGCACTTCCCTGGAAGTCGCAAAGCAGGCAAACAGTGTGGTCCAGAAGGCATGTCGCATGCTCATGTGCGCGAATCGGAGCAGACAGTATTAAATTAACATGTCATGTTGCAACTGAAAAGAACTTTATTTCGGTCACATTTGGCATATTTGTTTAGAGTACCGTTTCCCACATCACCAAAAGTATGTTGGGCCCTTTGAGAGGGCTTTAGAAATATTTGACTGGATGTTGTCTGGTAAGAGAACTCGAGCCCTGAGGAGAAATTGGGCAAATTTGGTTTGTTGTCAATTGGACATCAGTGGCAGAAGGGCTACCTGATAGATGTTTACAAAAATTTTAGAGTCATGGACAGAATATGCAGTCGAAAAGTTTTTTTTTACCAGGGTGGAAATATTATTTACTTGGGGGCATAGTTTTAGGAGAATGGGGGCAAGTTTGAAGGAATATGAAAAGCAAGTTTCTTTTTTTTCTTTTCCAGTCATAATGTAAACGTGCCTGGAATTTGTCATCAGATGAATTTGAAGAACAAACAATAGGATCATGGAAGAGATATTGGATGGAGGTATGCTCGCTGATCTGGAAGGTTCGTTGACTGATGTTTCATCACCATATTAGGTAACATCTTGAGTGACCCTCCGGATGAAGCTCTAGTGTTGAAGCCCGTTTTATATTTATATGTTTAGGTTTCCTTCGGTTGATGGACTATAGTGATGCTATTTCCTGTTCTTTTTCTCAAGGGGTGGGAAAAGGGCTCCAAGTCAATGTGTTTGTTGATAGCGTTTCAGTTGAAATGCCATGCTTCTTGGATTTCTCGTGCCTGTATCTGCTCGGCTTGTCCTAGGATGGCTGTGTTGTCCCAGTCGTAATGCTGTCCTTCCTCAGCTGTATGAAAGCACACTAGTGAGAGAGGGTCATATCTTTTATTGTCGTTAGATCAACTGTTATACTGTGTTATGTTCTGAAGTTTTCAAACTTTACGAATATATGAGAAGATCAATGTATGTGGATGAGGGGAAAGGGCAGGGAGGTGTAGTGTGGAAATTGATTTGCATCATAGTGATACTGATCCCATTCTTTAAACGGAATACCACTTCAATATGTTGGGCCTGTTTATATTTTTCTGTAAAAATGGTGAAATCCTTTGAATACTCACTTCTCAGTTGGCCACAGACTAGCCACCATCCCGTAATGACAGCTACATCTGATATGTTTGCTTTTATTGAAATCTATCATTATTTTTGCCCTGTTGAAAAAATAGGAAGTAATTCAGGAAAGGCAGCAAGTGGCAGAGACCAGGATAACTCTATGGGCCTGAGGAGGTTACAGGGATAGAAAGTCGTGTGAAGACTTGGAGATTCTACAGGGATATGTACTATTCTACGTGCCGAAGGAGGTTGCAAAAGTAAGAATAGGTTTAGTTTCTGTTTTAAGTGAAAACGGAGCTGGGTCAGCCAGGTGAATATTTGGATCTGAGATCATTTAAAATATATGCCTCAATCAAACCTGATAAAAAAAATGGTAAGGGGACAAATTATCATCTGATATAGCGCTGCAACTACCTGTAGCAGAAAAAAAGTCAGGTTCAGAGACAGGACAGCCAGGCACGTGAGACCTGGTGATGGAACCCACACTGTGGTCGGGGAATTGAACTACCTATCTTCGCAGATTATGGTCAACAGTGCAAGTTCAATCCACACCTTTTGAAACAGCATGTTTATTTTTCAATTATAATATTTTAGGGAGTAAGAACGTTTTATGATCTGAGTGTGTTTTGAGTTGACCACTGATGAATAATTGATACCTGGGAGTTTTTGGCTGCAGGGAGATATTTCGGTTCTAACTTTTTTCAGTTCAGGAGCACACCGAAAAATAGTTATAGAATAGATAAATACATTCAGAACTGAACAAACCCCGGTACATTAGGCACTTATAGCTAACTGCGTCCATCCTGGAAAACAATCCCACAATGAGATCAGGAAGTTCTCACATTCTCTCGCTCACATTAACTTGTTCTCACTTATCCTGGAATGAGCTCCATTTCCGATCAGGAAGATCATAAAATCTTTCCCCAGCCTGTGCAGAGTACAAAGACTATTTTCAGAACAGGAAGATCCCAGGCTAGGTAGTGGCCCGATGCAATTGCAGTTCAATAGCACTTTTTTTAAAATCCACGGATGTTCGTTTTAGTGCCAGAACATTGGGTATGGGTCTGTGTACGCGTTGATGGAGTCCATGGATGAGTGCGTAATTCTGGGAATACTAAGTCAGTGGCAAACAGACAAAAAACTAGCTATCCGCATGCACAAATACCAACTAGGTAAACAACGCCATGGCCAACTCTCCCAAATAGCAACACACAGATGACAGGGATGACGAATTCGACTCAGACAACGCATCATTCATCGGACAAGCCAAACAGAGGACTGCTGGAGCCTCCCGAGAAGCATGGAACTCATCTATGTATTCTACCAACAAATACTTCGACCTAGATTCAATGTATTGGCCACTACAATATGCAACGAGATACAACAGAAACGGAATCAAATATACTCCATAAGACGCAGTACAGCAGCGTTTCACATGAGGATACAAAGTACTGAAGATGTCACCTAGACAGGGAATGAAGCATCTGCAAATATTCGTCCTAGCTCGGCTAACATACCCACAACCACGGCGAATATAATCAGTGCTACAAATCTTTACACAAATCTTGAACACAGAAAAAAATCTAGGATTTGTCTGGTTGGGTGTGGGTTTCAAAAATGCAATAACCTGCAATTGCAGATCCCCATTACAGAGGCTGGGATCTTCCTCTTCTAACAATGGGACTTGGTACTCTGCACGAGCTGGGGAAAGAATCTATCATCTCTCTCATCATATTTTGGAGCTCGGATCCACGATAGGTAAGAGCACGTTCAGGGAAGAAAGGGAGTGTGGGACTGTCCTCATCTCATTGTGGCAAAGTTTTCCAGAATCGATGTGAATAGCTATAAAAGTAAAGTAAACCCGGACTTGTTCAGTTCTGAATGTATTCCCTATTCTGTACCTGTGTCTGCATCTGATTCGGAAGGAAAGTCGTTACAACAGAAATGGCTCCTTACAACCAACAACGCCGAGGCATCAATTCTTGATCAGCGGTCCACTCTAAGAAGCTTCAGATCAGTATAAATTCTCACGTTCTGAAACGTTTTAATTGAAAAAAAAAACACGAAGTATTTTTCAACTGGTGCGGTTTGAATCTGCATCATTGACCATAATCTGTGAAGACAGGCAATTCACTGCCCTGTCACAGTGTGTGATCCATCTGTAGGCCTCATGTGCCTGACAGCCATGTCGACGTCCCTGAGTTTACTTCTGCTACAAATAGACACAGAAAGCCAAGTCATATAATAATTTGTTTCGCTGTCATTCTTTACCAGGTTTCATTGAGGGTTTATTTTAAAATGTTCTTTTTTGCCAAAATATTGATATCGCTGGTCCAGCTCCGTTTTCACTTCAATCAAAACCTCAATCAATTCTGTTCGTTTTAATCTCCTTCATCTCCAGAACAATCCATACTCCTGTAAATGTCCCAGAACAATCCATATTCCGGTAAATTTCACATACTTTCCCATCTCTGTAAACTCAGTTGGACACTACAGCCATCCTCGTCTCTCACACTTGCTGCCATCCCTTACTTACTTCCTATCTTTTAAACAAGGAAAGTGATGTGATAGCTTCACATAGTACTAACCAGGTCAGATGCAGCTGTTGTGAGTCAATCCTATCTCTAATAATCTCCAATAATTCCCTATAACTGACATAAGACTCACCGACCTGACATTTCTTAGATTAACTATTTTGCGTTTTTTCAACCGAGGAGCAACATTAGTTAATCTCCACGTCTCTGGAAACTCCGCTGTGACTGAAGAGCACACAAAGACTGTGCACCAGGCGACAGCAATTTACTCACTTGCTTCCCTCAGTATTTTTGAGTATATACCGTCATATCTTGGAGGCCTGTCTATATGCATGCTATTCACAATACCCAGCTCGTCCTTCGTTGCTAAATACTGAAATACTCTGGAATGTCGCCATATCTTTCTCTGAACTCAGAATCCATCATGTCCTTCTGCTTTGACAGTTCCGAAGCAACGTATTCGACAAAGAATTCACCCACTTCCTCCAGCTCCAAGCATTAATTACCTCCTTTCTCCTTCAGTGACCCTACTCTCCCCCGACTACCCTCTTAATCCTGATAACACTGTTTGCCAAAGACGTTTCTTGGGACCTTCGAGCCCTCCGAATTCTTTCTTTACGCTTTTCCTGCTTTTAATGTTTTTGACACCTCTGACTGACTTCAGTTGCCAGGCCCTTCGAAGTGCATCTTCTTTACTTTTTCACTGAACTCACCGTTTCTCTTGTCATCAATGGTTCCCAAATCTTGCCATTCAAACCAGCCTGCCGCTCTGACCCGACCACGTTTTCCTGAATGCAGTAAGATCAGGAGGGGTGGATAAGCTTTTCAGCCAATTCTTCCAGATTCTTCACCATCGGCCATATTGTCGAGGTCCCTTTAAACTTCAATTCAAATTCAGAACGATATACAAACGTTTTGCCACTCTATTTTGCGACCATTGTTTGCCTTTTATTCTTTTCTTATTTTCGTTCTCTGCTTTGAAAAGAAATCGACTAAAGATTGATGCATCTTTCTTGCCAGCATCGTTTTAAATAAGTTGTTTGCTTCCATATTTCTTTTTGCTCTTGCCCCTCCGCATTCTGTACTCCTCCCAGGTTTCTGCGATACTGAGTTCCCACTGTCTGATGTAAGTTTTGCTGTTTTGTCTGTGTTTTCCTGCACTTCCAAGAAACCGTGGAATAAGCAGCAGAAGATTTTAACTTTGTGAGATCACATGTTCTTGAGATCACTTTAATCTCCCCTCAGGATACCTATCACTGCTTTGATTCTGATTTATCTTATCGTTATTGTTTCCTGTTGACTTGCATGAAATCTCTTTCCAGCTGAATCAAAGGAGACTGAGTCATATTCGGACCCCAGCTGTTAGTCTAGTTTTGTCTTTTCGAATTCTTGCATTTGAATCAAATCAATTGTGTTCACTATTTCCTTAACACTGCCGATTTCCGTTCAGACGTGAGTAGTAATGACCTTCGATAGTGATGTTTAACGGGTATCATTGTACTCACACTTGCTGACAAGTGTCGGTGGTGTATTGTGGGAGTGATTGCAGATGGGGACCATTCAAGTGGGCTGCTTCCTCTTTAATCATGTCAAACTGCTTGAGTAGTGTCGGAACTGCATTCATTTAGACAAGTTGAGATTATTCCATCATATTCCTGACTTGGGGAGACAATGGACAGTCTTTGGCAAAACAGGCGAAAATTTACAACCTAGATGATTCCTAATTTCTGATCTGATGTTCTAACTCTCGCAGCGATATTGTCTTGCATAAATCTGAGAATGTTCGTTTTATTGGATTCAGCATTGGTAATGAGTTTGGATGTTGAAATGGCAATGATGCGTTGGTTTGTCGTGGTCATTACCTGACATCTGTGTGGCACGCACGTTACTTATCATTTGACAGCCTAATTGTTGCGTTTCTTCTGATTGTGTGATATAAATGGTTGTGCATTTTCAACTCATGAGCAAACGTTATCACATCTGAACGTATGAAGAGATGAGCTTGGCCACAGCTGGTTTTCTAATGTACCTGCTGCCTTTGTTCTTCTAGGTGACACTGAGTTTCGAAGGTGCTACCTTATAATCATTCTGCAGAGCACCTCGTATATTGAAAATACTGCTATTAATGAGCATCAGTAGTGCAGGGAATGGATGCTCGTAGAAGGGACTAGTTTTGTCCTGGGTTATTTTGGGGATGTAATCCATCATCATGTGAGATACTCACTGCAGCATTCCTAACCTCTGACCTGCTCTTGATGACAGTGTTATTTATGTGAATAGTTCATGGTAAGATCGGATTGATAATAGCACCCAGGATGCTGATAATTGCAGTGGCGAGCACTCACCGATGGTTACCTTTTGAACATCAAAGGAGGATAGCATGTTTCTTTTTTGTCTTTTTTGTCGAGTATTTTTGTGTTGTGAACATTGCTGGCAAGCTGTGAGATTAAACCTGGATGCGTTCGATGCCTTGTTTCATTTTAAAGTGGACTGTTTCAGAAATGGCATAATTAGTGAACATTCCCAATTCTGTACTTAAGATGGGGAGAATGTCATTGTAACAGCTGGGAATGTTTGAGCCTCGGACACTCGATTTCCTGAAGAATGGCTGCAGAGCTGTTTTTGTGCTCCAATTACTGACATAAACAATAACATTGTTTTTGGCTGGTGATAATTCCAACCAGGAGAATACCTCACACAGATTTAGAATGACTATGATCTTGCTGAGGCTCCTATTTCACACCCTGTTAAATAGTGGTTTGATGCTCAAAGTATTTACTCTCACTGCCCCTTTGGAATTTCACTTTTTTCAATAAAGTTTGCAATTGAGTTAGGAGCTGAGTGTGCATGACGGGACACTAACTGACCGTCACTGAGCGGGTTACATGCTGATTGGTCACATGATTGCTGACACCTTCCTTCACACTTATTTGGTCGTCTGTTCACCGATGGTCAGTGACTGGCTGCAACGCAAGAGCCCCGCTTTTTATTTGTGGGACAGACTTGAACAATTTATCTCATAGATATTGGATGTCAGTGATCATGATGGAATATTACAGCTTGTCTAGGGATGTGGCAATCTCTGGAGTTATATCACAGTTTCAAATGTCTGTAGCCATTTCGTGGTATCGTGGGGAGTACTGGTAATTGTCTGATGATTAGCTTCTTTGAAGCTGGGGTCTAGTGAACGAGGCCGAAATGTATCATCTGTTCAGCACTTCAGATTGTAGATTGTTACAAATGAATCAGTTATATTTCTTCCCTGATATGCTGTACTCCCCGATGATTGGAGTTTGCATTGGTGGAGACAAGCTTCCTCCTCCAACGGTCTCTTTTATTGTCCATATCTTTTATGACTTCATGCTGCGGGACCGGAGAGATAGATCTGGACATTTTTTGCTTGTGTTTTTAAGCCTGCAAATCGTACCGTTTTATAGTTGAAGACAAAAAGAGTTTTTCCAGGTTGTCTCCTCATATTTCGGTCAGGCTGGTGCTGCTAGTGGCATGTCCTTCTGTACTCACAATGTCCTTCATTGAATCAGGGTGGATCACTGGCTTGATGATACTGTACAGTGGGAGATGTGCTGGACAGTCAGGTTGCAGACTATGTGACGACTACGGCATATGATTCTGCTGCTGCTGATAGCCAACTGCACCTTATGTACCACTGTGATTGGTTGCACGATCTGTTAAAAAAATGCCCCATTCAGCATGCATGTTGTTACATAACATGGTGAGGATACTACAAAATGTGAAGATGGACCTTAATTCTTACAAGGATTGTCCCATGGCAACACTTACTAATATATTAAATGGAGTGTTCTAACTGCAGCAGGTGGATTACTGATGATGTGCTCAATTATATGTTACTCTTATATTTATTCCTTCATCACCTGACAAAGTGCAATACACCAGTCACAGGATCCACTATCAATGCTGAGCACTATATTGATTGTATACCGAGGAACTATCCCCACAAAACCTCACTTTTGTCTGGCTCTGTCCTGTCAGTGGAAGGGAACCGAATAAAGAGGATGGTAATGTTGCCTGGGACGTAGTCCTGCTCACAGAATCCTGCTTTTCTTACAATTTCTGACTGTTGCTTGATTAGTCTGTGGAAAATATACAGCAGGACAATTTAATTTCTGCACAATTAAGAGATATCACTTTATTTCTCTCGTATTTTACAGTAAAACCAAGCGTCATTGTTTTCAGTTGAAAAGAATTGAAGTGAACAATTACCAGAATACAGACTTAAGAATTACACAATTCAGCAACCATATCTAACATCTGATTCATGTTCAGATCAGCGAACACACCATTTTGCAGTCATGAAAGCTGTTGAGAACGGCATGGAAAACATTTGAATTCAGACACAGTGCTACTAAGCCTCTCTACAATCTCTGAAAGTCTGGCCATCTCCAAAATCTGTCTAGAGAGCTTCCAAACTGGAGCTGGACAATTATTCACACAATCCGTCACAATAGGATGGTGCCAGACATCCCTAGTCAACCAAGAAATGCATGCGGCAGACAGGCCATTGGACTCAGTTCTCAGTGCTGATCGAAACGCAGATCAACATTTGTAAACATTACATGACTACAAGGATATCTTGCAAGTTCAACTTTTCTGGTGTTCCATCGAAGCTCTGTAATTCTGTACCTTGGACCCGATCCTGAATGAAGGTGTTATAAAGGTAATTGTGGAGAATACGAAAATAAGGAGCAGCATTTATAACAAAAGTTTACAGAATGGGGTCCATTTTGGTGTTGGTGGTGGTGACTCTGCCTCTTGGGTCTTGCATCAGACACTGAGGAATTCATCAGACGTACGAGACTCCTGGAATTCTTTCAAGATGCCAGCAGTGCTCCCTATGAGCCCATCGACGAATCTGAACAGTCATCAAAGGGATTTGTAGAGCAGTGAGCAAAGTGAGAGTCAACTTGGACCCCACCTGCGGGCCGCTGTCCTGAGCTTGGCAGGTATGCTCAAACCATCAGGAAATATATAAATGCCAGATTCTTCAGCAGTACCCAGAAGGTAGATCAGAACATCGCCCGATCACAATGCAACGTCATCCATGCTCTCGAAACCAATCCCATCATTGTCATCAAAACAGCAGATAAAGCACGAACCATGGTCATTCAGAATAGAACAGATTACTGCAAGGAAATGTACCGACAACTGAACAAACAGGAATAATACAGACAACTACCGGCCGAAGCAAATCAACAGCACACCCGTGAACGAAACACATAAATCAGGACTTTGCATTCAGTTCTTTAGAGTTCCCTACGCGCACTCAAGGATGTCCTCATAAGAACGGGGTACGATGCTCAACTCATCGATAACCAATTCCGACATGTCTCAGCAAGAAACCTTAATAACCTCCTCGAGGACAGGCGTGAGCTGCAAACGACAGGGTACCTTTCGTTGTCCAGTACTTCCCACGAGTCGAAACACTACATCATGTTATTTGCAGCCTGCAACTCATTCTCATTGAGGATGAGCACCTCACCAAGACTATCCCCACACCTCCACGTCTCGCCTTTAAACAGCTACCAAGCATCAAATAGTTCATTGTTCGTCGCAAACTGCCCGACTTTCAGGAAAATATCATGCAAAATGTTCATGGTAGACGCTGCAAGACATGTCAGAATGTCGACACAGATGCCACCATTACGTGTGGGGACACCGCCCACCATGTACGTGGCAAGTACTCATGCGACTCAGCCAAAATTGTCTATCTCGTACGCTGCAGGTAAAATGCCCTGAGGCACGGAACATTGGCGTGACCAAACAGAGGGTACGGTAATGGATAAATTGACATCAGAGAACGATCAACAGACAAGAAATTTGATCTCAGACTTTCGGTTGGCCACCGTCCAAGGCGTACTTCGGGATAGGCAACAACGAAAAGTGGCTAAGCAGAGGCTGATATCCAAGTGCGGTATCCATGTGGATGGCGTCAATCGGGACCTTGGGTTGATGTCACACTATCGGTGAGCCCATTGCACTGTGCATACACACACACAGATATACCGACAGACAGGCAGGCACACACGCACACACACGCACACACACCTACACACAAAGACAGACCCTCTCTCATACACTCCCACATACTCTCATACGTACATTCCCACGCACACACTCTGACTGACTTAAACTCCTTTACGCTCACACACACACAACCTCTCACAGACACGCATAAACCCCCAAACCCCACCCACACTGACATGTACACATATGACCTTGTGAGATTAATTTGTACTTGCAGAATTACATTTTACTTTGCTCAAAAACTGCATACATCCGTGTAAGATTCTGTAAATCCGTTTTTTAATGTTAGCATCAGTCTGGCCATTGTGGGACACGCAGCCTCACAGGGAGTTAACACCTTCAATACCTTATCTGGGTTGACGTGACACCAATTGATAAGGTGCACTTGAGAATGTGAATTTTAAAAAGATTTTGCGATTTACATGCGAAAAAACTGAAACCAACTGGAACATTCTAAAAGAGAGAGGCTAAACAAACAATCCGAGTTTTTTTTTTCAATGTATAATTTCAATTACATCACACTGTAAACTTTTGCTATAAATTCCGTGTCACCAATCTTATTCTCCACAATCACCAGATCAAGGATCAGCGCTCCGAACGTTAATGCTTCCAAACACACCTGTTCGACTATAAACTGATGTTGCGTGATTTTTTAGCTTTGTACACGCCAGTCCAACACCAGCGTCTCTCGCTCTAGCACATCAGTCTGTTTCATGCTATTAACAGAACGTCAACATCCTTCTCGATAGTGAGTACTTCAGTAAAGTATTCATTCAGGTCCTCCATACTTCCACCAACTCCAGGCGCAAGTTGCCTCCACTAAAGATGATCAGCCATACGCTCACTCTGGCCATCCCCTTGTTCGTCACATAAGTCTAGAACGTTCTTAATCCTATTCACTGAAGCTTTGTAATGCCCGTCCTGTTCCACTTGTCTACTTTGCAGCCCTCTAAAGACCTTTCTCATCCTTACCTCCTCAACATTAGATAAGTCTCCATCGTCGTCTTGACAAGATGTTCCACATTCTTTGCCACTCAAGGTTCTTTCAAACAACCATCTCTTCATTGAGAAAATAAATGCTCTCTTCTTGCTACAGGAGACTAAGCTTGGAAAGAAATCACAGATATTTCCTCCAGACAATACTTCTGCCCTCTTGTGGTCCTGCGTTAAATACATTTCCCTTGACGGCAGTGTTCAGACCAATAAAGGTCAGATATTTTTACCTTTTTTTGAAAAGAAAAGTGTTGTGGACACTTGACAAACAACTGTAGACTTTAAAGTAATTCTTGCACTTTTACAACAGATCTGCAATTGAGCAAGTTAAGTTTCAATGTTTTCAGTAAATAAACAACCAGGTGGAGTATCGAGATTCATACGATTTATGGATTAGAGAATCAGTTTTCTGCCAATGGACCCCTCCTTCTTCAACATCAGCCCATGGGAACATGTCAGACCTCATTGTAACCTTAACCTCACTTCCGCGATAGACGGCAAAACCACTGATTCCTTGGTCTACCAAGAATTGAAAAGTTATTCCGAGAATACCTTCAATCACCCACTTTCCAATTCTCTCTGGAGAAGAAAATACTCATAGATCAATGAGCTTGCAAGGAAAGGAATTCCTTCTCTTTCCTGCTTTTGTTAGGAGAGCTTGTGTCCCATGATTCTGGATTCTCTGTCCAGAGGCGACGGTATTTCAGTATAACATTTTCTCATCCTCAAGAACAATTGGAAATGGGGCAATGAGAGGGGAAAACAGGGTATGGAATGTGCTGAATCAAGCATTGGAACCACACTATATAAGACAAACATTACTAAAACATACCATGGTCTGGCCCTATCGGGTGAGAAAACATGCAATATCAGATGAAGTGTTGCTGAGGGTGGTATGGAATAGGAAGCGAAATGGCAAAGTTTGTTTAATGATGTGTCCTCTGCGCACAATTCGAGACAGTGAAAACAGTCAAGGTAAAATGGAACCAACTGCCAAAACCCAGAGCCCCATGGGAACAATTGCACATCGACTTTAAACGACCATAAAACCAGTCACAGGAAAAGAAATCCGGCTGGTCTACCCTTAAAGGTGGGTATAAACTGTTGTTGAAAGCATTTTCCGGTAGATTCTGATCAAGATACACATTTTCCAACGAAAGTAATTGAACAGCTATGTTCCCTGCTATTTACAGAACTGTGATTCCATCCCTCATACAATCCCCAAAACTTCATGTACGGCAGAATGAATGCACCGGACATGAAAGCTGGTCTGACTAACGTCCTGACCGAAACTGGACAGGAATAGGTAAGAGTACACCCCACCATCCTTGTGTAACTGAGGTTAAACCCAACAAAGTGAACCAGGCTGATCCGCTTTGAATTAATGACTGGACAGACAATGCAGCTGCAAGTGGGTGTGGTAGTCGCAGGGCTGGAGATATGCAATTGCATGAATAAAGTTGAACAATGTGCTAGAAAAACTGGAAAATAGCTGCAGGAGCTGAAAGGGGAATGTGCAGACAGACAGAAAGCCAGACACTGGGAAAGGGAGCACAGAAACATTCGATTGATGTGCGTAAACAATGAGATCCAGTCAGGGTGAAACTATTACCAGAACATGTGGGACTGCGAGCACGATGGGTCCGACGCGGCTTTGTGTTCATGACGGTTCATATCTGCGGTCTACTGAATATTCACGAACAGACAATGGACTCCTTAAGCAACAGAACCGCGAAGAGAATTCTGATTGCCTGCATGATATTGAAATAGGAATATAAAGTTGTGAATCGTGAAAAAGACTTGAATCTGGGAGCAGTGGTAATGGAAATGTACATTCTGGTGGTACGGAAGAGAAAAGTGTGATATCGAACTATGGTACACTTGCCCTGTCCGGGAACAGAGAAAATTGAAACAAGAAAGAAAACCCATCAATTAATATGGAACCAAATAATTCGTTCGAGTCATCAAGCTTGAATTTGAGGTTTAGGGCAAAGGTCAGTGAGCTTTGAACGTGGAAAGATTGGATTGGCAAAAGTATTTTTATGCCCAGAGTATTTTGTCTTACCCACAAAATACCCATTTGTCCGCATGGATTTAGCGTAAGGATGAGCTTGAAATAGAAATAATTGAAATGGTCAGTAAATTGTTAAACGGGCTGTTTGGTGTTCTACTTTGTGTCATGGATGCTCTCATGTAAACCTGCACTGGATTTGGTGAGTTACAAGTCGTTGTGTTATACTATCACATTCGACCCTGGTTAGCTGGTTTGATGGTGAGGTTGGGGTGGCAGCAGGGCCAGTGGAGGCTGAGCGCTGTGAGGGTGAGAGGTTGCAGTTGCTAAGAAGGAATGATCGTTTGAGGCACCGGTGGCTGTTTGAGAGAATGAGATCGAGGTAGGATAAGAGGTCAGCACAGGGTGCCGAGTAGGATGGAGTTTTTGGGAGGCGGGAGAAGGGGTATTCGGAGGGTGGGTTGTAGTCGTGATCCATTACTCTCAATTCCTACAACTCCACGGCATCTGATCCCAGCAGGGGTAATTTCACAACAGGATATCCCAGATGTCCATTGTTTCTAGGACTGTAATTTGTCCTCCCATGTCTTCAACAAAGTTCTCCTTCATATCTTGTCCACGCGATGCGAACATGCAGAGTTGTTCACAGAACATCACTAGCCGCATGCAGCAACCAACCTTACCACCTTGTGCCAACCACTGGAACTCCCCCTTCCATTCCCCCAAGGAAATGCAGATCCTGAGTTCTTGCACTGCCGTGTCATATCCACCCTACAACGAGAGGATGAACTAGAGGAAAGATGCAGCGAAACGTGAAAGGGTTCAGAAAAGATTTACAAGGATGTTGCCAGGGATGGAGGATTTGAGCAATAGGGAGAGGCTGAACAGGATGGTGCTCTTTTCCCTGGAGCGTCAGAGGCGGGGGGGGGGGGGGGGGTGGGGGTGGTCTTATAGAGGTTTGCAAAATCATGACGGGTAAATAGGCATGGGTAGGGCAAAAAGGCAAAGTATTTTCCCTTGAGTCGAGAGTCCAGAACTAGAGGGCGTAGGATTAGGGTGAGATGAGAAAGATATAAAACAGACCTACGGGGCAACGTTTTCACACAGAGGGTGGTACTTGTATGGAATGAGCTGCCAGAGGAAGTGGTGGAGGCTGGTACAATAGAATCTTTAAGAGGCAGGTGGATGGGTATATGAGTAGGAAGGGTTTGGAGGTATATGAGGCGTGTACTGGCAGGTGGTACGAGATTGGTTTGGGATATCTGGTCGGCATGGAAGGTTTGGACCGAAGGGTATGTTTCCATGCTGTATATCTCTATGACTCTATGGCTCTACAGCCTTATCTACCACCTCGGAACGCTTCTACGACTTGTAATCAAATTTGAATTCACCAACTGCATCATGTCCCCTCCCACTATCTGATCCCAGATCTAACACTCTAAATTTACACGGTTCTCTTGTTCTGTCCTACCTGCCCATCTTCCTTCCCACTTGACCACTCCGCCCTCCCCACCGACCTATCACAATTGTCCTTCCCTGCATCCACCTATTGACATCCAATCTATCTTATCCAGAAGCCCCACCCCACTTCCCTATTTATCTCTCAGATCATTTGCCCGTCTGCATTCTTTTTCACGGGCTGACACTCGAAACTTCGATTCGCCTGCTCCTCAGATGTTGACTGACATGCTGTGCTTTTCAAATGCCACAGTCTTTAACTCTGACTCTCCAGCATCTGCATTCATACCTTTTCTTAATGAATGAGTTAGCGCTATATAGGTAGCAATTAAATCAGTACGGCCGTGAAATTATAAAAGGATATAAATATCTTCTTCACATGGGGCAAACAGAGTGGAATGTTGTTCAATGTAGGGAGGCAGGGAGTAACTTAGGTTGTCGTATTTATGACTTCAACACTTAAGAAAAAAACATTGTATATGTTTGGAACTGCTTTCAGTAAAATGAATATATCCCAAGACAATTTTAATTTTTACAGCAAACTTACAATAATATGTTACCTTTTCCACTTTATTCTACACCAACCCCTGTTAAAAGCTGGGGACATTTGTTTTTCTGATTGTTGGCTGAGCGAATACGATAAAGTCCTGTGCATTGTCCCCTTTCCATTTAGCTTCTGACCTATCACTGCTGAGTCGAAGTTTAAATTGAAGCATCTTCTGATCTGATGATTGTCTGATGATGCTGTGAAAATCCCCCCTCCCTCTGTCCCTCTACGGCTGAATGCTTGAGGGCGTTCATCCTCCACCAGCCCCTGCAAAGTGCTGTGGGGAGGCCGGCAGAGAGAGGAATGGTATCACTGTTAAGACAAAGGAGCTGCGTTGTGTAAATTGCACTCTTGCCTCAAATAATACTGATATTACTAATGTTGGTGTCACCGAGTGCATGCTCTTGTCAGTTTAACCTGTATGTCTCGGTTTAAGTCTTTTGATCTCCACATCCTAACTTACTATAAGCTGCCTGGACGATTCGTTAAAAGAAACTTTTCTGTGTACTTCATTACACATCACAATATATCAATCAATTTTGACTTTTCAACGCATGACAGGAAGTTCGTGTTTTGGACTGCATTGAAGTAACAGCCATTGGAATTAGGCAGGTAATGTTAAAAGGAGTGCCACCATTTATTATATTTAGTCGTATTTATTCAAAAAGCAACGAATTCCTGTGACCAGGTATTTTGCTGTGTAACTAATCTTTCGCTCTGAACCGAGTCAACGTTGCTATGTAAATAAATGTGTTTGTGCAACAACAGTCGCGATAATGACCATCAGGTGGGTAGCTGCCATAACCACCAGGTAGCGAGTAGTGCAAGGTGACACACCGCACTTTCCCCGGGCATGATTTGCAATTGCTATCAAATGGGAACAGAAGCAATGAATTACTGATCATAATTCCCCCCGCCTATCCTACAGAACAACAGTAAGATTTTATTGCCTTAACGTAGAATTCACCAGCTTCTAAATCTCCCATCAACCTACCTCATCCCAGGCACAGCCCTCCTTCTCCATCTCACTGCCTTGATCTAACTCGACCTGTCCATCTTCCTTGCCACCTCTACTTTCCAGTCTTCCCACTGATCAATCACAGACAACTCCGGCTTGCTTCCACCTGTTGCTATCTCATATATATATTTCCAAAAGCCATACCCTGCCCATTGATTTCTGAGTCCCCTTCCCCCTCTCGAGGCCTGATGAAATATTTCAAACTGATACGTCGACTCCCACGTCCTCTGACGCTGCCTGACCTGCTGTACGTTTCTTCTGGCTCAACTCTTTGCCCACTCTCAAACGTGCATTCGAATGAGTGTAGTCGATTCTGACAGTTTTCAGCTCCAACTCTGTCAGGTGCAGAGTCTGTTAGAAATTTCCCTGCCAACTCAGTCATCGGACTCGTGATTGACCTATCAAGAGAACAACCTCTCTCTCGAGCCATTCTCTGCTCTTATCATTGGATGAAATCCTGATCAGATCCTCTATAGGATTAGGAAACAGGTCATCAAAATGTATACAGGATCTTAAACAGGACTGTTCCATGTGTTACACGAGGGGAGCATAACAGATAATGCAGGGCTCCCTTCGTAACAACGTGAGAGTGTTTGGACTGCTATGATCTTTGCGTTGTAAGTCTACACATCTGCACATGACATACATCTCAACGTAAATGTCGCAGGAGGACACTCTGTCAAGATTTCAATCCACTGATCAGAGATTCTGGGGAGGAGAGCATTTCCAGAAGGATGGTGGTTAGATGAAGTAATAGAAATGAAAAAAGGAGTTTTCCTCTATTCCTATTGTTGAACAAAAAATGTAATATCGACTTTAAAATTCATAACTGATCCAGCATCTAATGTAGGAAATAAAGTTCCAAACCTGTCCGTCCTTTCTGTTCAGAAGTTCCTATTTACACCTCTGAACCTCATTCTAACACTAAGCTCACACATTCTAGAATCCGAAACCAAAGGAAATAGTTCATGCTTTCCTGTCTTCTCCTTTTAATATTTGTAGTACATCGTTCAGAGCACGAGTCTTGAGAAAACACGCCTAATTTGAAAATCAAATTAAAAAATTCCCGGCAGCATCCGTGTGAGACAAAACAGAGGCAATGCTTCGCTTCAAGTGACCCTTCTTCAGAGCTAACTTGCGTGATCTGTCCTCGTACTTTCAATCCGTATGAAAACAGAATCGATGACAGAACACTAAGATTAGTAAATGCTGCAGCTGGGTGTCCCTGTAAGTTGTGAATCGTACCGAGAATGCTGTTGAATGAATTGCTGTCACTCTTCTCGTGCTTGGATAGGCTGACCACCCAGGGAGCTGGAGACATTGTTGTTGAAAAGCAGAGAGCATATCATCAGCAGATTAAAAACAACTTCAATGTCATAATGCCATGACAGGAACGCCAATAAAAGCAAGTGTGGTGTAGAATACCTTCTCCGCTTTTGAATTCGTAGATGCATTTTCCCGTGTGCGGCAATCTGTCCCTGCAGGCAGCTGGCAAGCTCCTTGTTTGAAACACTGAGCTGATATATTCCCAGAGACGTTGCCTTATACTGTGTGGAAGCTCCTTGTGGAGATCGAGGTCACAACAATTCTCAGCTTTTATGTTTTTTTTTTCAAATTTCTGTAAGTCAACAAATTTATTACATTAACTCGTTTAATCCCAATTATGGGCGAACATAATTTGGAATCTGGAGTAGTGGTGCTGGAAGAGCACAGCAGTTCAAGCAGCATCCGAGGAGCTAGGAGACTGGACGCCTCCTAGCAGAGCGCTTAAGGGAACTCTCCGGGACACCCACACCAACCAACCACGCCACCCTGTGGCCCAACATTTCAAATATCCCTCCGACTCTGCCGAGAACATGGAGGACCTGGGCCCCCTTTACCGCCGCTCCTTCACCACCAGACGCCTGGAGGAAGAACGCCTCATCTTCCACCTCGGAACACTTCAACCCCAGGGCATCAATGGGACTTCACCAGTTTCCTCATTTCCCCTTCCCCCACCTCATTGCAGTTCCAAAATTCCAGCTCAGCACCGCCCTCATGACCAGTCCTACCTGCCTATCTTCTTTTCCACCTATCCACTCTACCCTCCCCCCAACCTATCACCTTCATCCCCTCCCCCACTCACCTATTTTACTCTATGCTACTTTCTCCCCACCCCCACCCTCCTCTCACTTATCTCTCCACCCTTCAGGTGCTCGGCTTGTATTCCTGATGAAGGGCTTTTGCCCGAAACGTCGCTTTTACTGCTCCTCAGATGCTGCCTGAACTGCTGTACCCATCCAGCACCACTAATCCAGAATCTGGTTTTCAACATCTGCAGTCATTGTTTTTCCATAATTTGGAATCTGCCAGCAATAACACAGGCCGTTCAAACACCATAAGCCTCATCCCAACATCACAAATTATTTAAACCGATGTTGCATCAAGACAGTTTATTCGAAGTATGAAAGCATATCTCCGACCTGTCCAGCTGTGCTCAGGTAGGAGCTGCCTTCTTCAAAGTAGAGCTTTTCACTTACTGATTAAAATGTGATTCTTATCATTCAAAGAATATGTGCATTGCTGCCGAGGTCAGCATTTATTCTCCATTCCCAATTTCCCAGGATGTGGAATCAGATGAAGGAACACGTGAAGCGAACACACTGCCCTTTCTGATGGAAGAGGACCCAGTGCACATGATGGGTTACCAACAATGGAGAAATGGATGAGAATTTTAAATCCAAGTAAGGTAGCAATTAGAATTTAAGCATCTGCAGTGGTGGATTTAAACCCTCACCTACAGAACACCAATCTCTAGCTTACAAGAAAAAGCAAACTAGTGATAATATGGCCATGCCACTCTTTGTACAGCTTGCAATGATATGTTTTAACAGCAAACTAATTCAGCACCGCTCACAATTTCAAAAACGTAAACAGATTCATTTTCTGCATTTAATCGAAGTCAAATTCAGGCCACCACTGAAACTAAATAGCAACACATCGCATCATGTAAATTCTGAAACAAATGAAAATCATCCGACTAACACATCCATTCCAGAAACAGATTCTTGCACTCGTCCCAAGAAGAAAAGTCTGTACCAAGCCTTCTCAGCAGATTGACAGACCTCCATATAGTACAGAACTTCTGGAAAATGCAGATGTTGAAACTGTGACTGTCAATCGGGATGCATCAGGGATCTCCCTTTTGTTGTCACGATCTAACAGTTCCTTTAGTGTTGATACACCGACAATGCACTGACCACTCAGAACTAACCATCTGCCAGTACGGCGATCCCGCAGTACTGACACTCTGACAGTTCAGTGGTCCTCTGCGTAGGCACTCCAAAAGTGCCATGCTCCCTCAATACTGGCCCTGTGTCAATGCAGCACTGCCTCAGTCCTGACCCTGCAGCAAGTCTTCACTTCCTTCGTACTGATTCTCTAACATGTGGCGTCACATTATTATTGACCCTCCAGCAGTTCATCATTCCTTCTGTACTGACGTTCCAACATTGACACACTCACGAAGTACGTGCTTCTTTGCACAAGGGACCGGGCTTCAATTCCAGCCTGAGGTGACAGTCTGTGTGGAGTTTTCACTTTCTCCCCGTGTCTGCTTCCGTTGGGTGCTCCGGCTTCCAACCACAAGGTGAAATTGAGGAATGCAGAATCGAGAGATCAGAGTCGAGATTATGATGCTGGAAAAGCAGAGCAGGTCTGTCAGCATCCGAGGAGTAGGAGTATCGATTATTCGGGCAAAGGTTTGTGGCTGGGAGGCTGAGAGATATACAGAAGTCGGGTGGGGCTGGAGAAAAGGTGGCTTCGTAAGCAATATACGGATGAAGTTGAGGGAGAAGGTAAACGGTCGGACAGGAGGGTGCAGGGTGGACAGACAAGACAAGAAGACAGTGCCGAGTTGGGGGCATGGCTCTGAGATAAGGTGGGGCGAGGGGAAATGAGTGAACTGTCAAATCCACATTAATCCCCTGTGTTTCCAATTTTGCAAGACAGAATTTGAGGCGTGGAGGAAGACCTCCTACATCGCCAAAACGAATCACCCGATGTCTGGATGAAAACGGTTCATTTACCGCATTGGGAACCTGCAACCACACGGGATTAACGCGGATTTCACCAGTTTCATCACTTCCATTCACCCCACCTTATCCCAGTCCTCAACCTCCAACTCGGCACCGCCCTCTTGACTTATCTTTCATCATTCCTCTCTATCCACTCCACTCTCCTCTCCAATTTACCAAATCCTCCCCACCTTCATTTACCTGATGTATTCTCAGCTCCCTTCCCCCAGCCCCACCTTCTCCCATGTATATCTCCCACCCGCCCTCCTCCTCTAACCTAAATAATAAGACCCGTTGTGCTAAGTAGGTAAGTGCTGCATTTTGCTTGTTGTATTCTTTAGACCCAGTTTTTTTATATAAAAGGTTACTTTCAGAGGGATGGCAGTGAAGGCAGTGCAATGTTCCTCTTGCAACATGTTTGAGGTGAGGGATGCCATGGACGTCCCTGCTGATTACACTTGCAGGAAGTGCACCCATCTCCAGCTCCTCCAAGTCCGTGTTAGGGAACTGGAGCTGGAGTTGGATGAACTTAGGATCATTCGGGAGGCAGAGGGGGTCATAGATCGGAGCTTTAGGGAAGTAGTAACTCCAAAGATGGCAGATAGATGGGTGACAGTGAGGGGGACTGGGAGGAAGCAGCCAGTGCAGGGACCCCATGCGGCCGTTCCCCTCAAAAACAAGTATACCGTTTTGGATACTTGTGGTGGGGGGACTTACCAGGGGTAAGTAACGGGGCTCAGGCCTCTGGCACGGAGCCTGTCCCCGTTACTCAGAAGGGAAGGGTGGAGAAGAGCAGAGCAATAGTAATTGGGGACTCAATAGTTCGGGGCACAGATAGGCGGTTTTGTGGGAACGAGAGAGACTCACGTTTGGTATGTTGCCTCCCAGGTGCAAGGGTACGTGATGTCTCTGATCGTGTTTTCCGGGTCCTGGAGGGGGAGGGTGAGCAGCCCGAAGTCGTGGTCCACATTGGCACCAATGACATAGGTAGGAGGAGCGCTGAGGATGTTAGACAGGCTTTCAGGGAGCGAGGTTGGAAGCTCAGAGTTAGAACGAACAGAGTTGTTGTCTCTGGTTTGTTACCCGTGCCACGTGATAGAGAGTCGAGGAATAGGGAGAGAGAACAGTTAAATGCGTGGCTACAGGGATGGTGCAGGAGGGAGGGATTCCGGTATTTGGATAACTGGGGTTCTTTCTGGGGAAGGTGGGACCTCTATAAACAGGATGGTCTGCACCTGAACCAGAGGGGCACCAGTATCCTTGGTGGGAGGTTTGCTAGTGCTCTTGGGGGGGGGGGGGGTTTAAACTAACTCTGCAGGGGCATGGGAACCCAGACTGTAGCTTTAGGGTGCAGGACCTGGAGTGTAGGGAGGTTAGGAACATGACATCATTTTCAAAGGAGGGTGCCCGTAAACAGGAAAGTGGCTTGAAGTGTGTATACTTCAATGCAAGAAGTATACGAAATAAGGTAGGTGAACTTGCAGCGTGGGTTGGTACCTGGGACTTCGATGTTGTGGCTATTACGGAGACATGGGTAGAACAGGGACAGATTGGCTGTTGCAAGTTCCAGGGTTTAAATGTTTTAGTAGGGTCAGAGGTGGGGGCAAAAGAGGGGGAGGTGTGGCATTGCTTGTCAAAGATAGTATTACAGCTGTGGAAAGGACGATGGATGAAGACTCGCCATCAGAGGTAGTTTGGGCTGTGGTTAGGAATAGGAAAGGTGAAGTCACCCTGTTAGGAGTTTTTTACGGGCCCCCTAATAGTCCTAGAAACGTAGAAGAAAGGATTGCGAGGATGATTCAAGAGAAGAGTGAAAGTAATAGGGTGGTTATTATGGGGGACTTTATTTTCCTGATATTGATTGGGAAAGCTATAGCTCAAGTTCGTTAGATGGGTCAGTGTTTGTCCAATGTGTGCAGGAGGGTTTCCTGACACAATATGTAGATAGGCCAACAAGAGGTGAGGCCATACTGGATTTGGTTCTGGGTAATGAACCAGGCCAGGTGTTAGAATTAGAGGTAGGTGAGCACTTTGTGGACAGTGACCACAATTCGGTGACTTTTACTCTAGTGATGGAGAGGGATAAGAGTGCACTACAGGGCAAGAGTTATAGCTGGGGTCAGGGAAATTATGATGCGTTGAGGCATGACTTAGGATGTGTGGCCTGGAAAAGTAAGCTTCAAGGCAAGGGTGTAATTGATATGTGGAGCTTGTTCAAGGAGCAACTATTGAGTGTCCTTGATAAGTATGTACCCGTCAGGCAGGGAGGAAAGGGTTGTGTGAGGGAGCCGTGGTTTAATAAGGAATTGGAATCCCTTGTGAAATGGAAGAGGGCGGCCTATGTAAAGATGAGGCGTGAAGGTTCAATTGGGGCGATTGAGAGTTATAAGGTAGCCAGGATGGACCTGAAGAGAGAGCTAAGAGCAGCAAGGAGGGGACATGAAAGGTCCTTAGTTCGTAGGATCAGGGAAAATCCTAAGGCATTCTATAGGTATGTCAGGAATAAAAGAATGACTAGAGTAGGAATAGGTCCAGTCAAGGATAGTAGTGGGAAGTTGCGTGTGGAGGCTGAAGAGATTCGGGAGACACTGAATGAATACTTTTCGTCAGTATTCACTCAGGAACAGGACATTGTTGTCGATGTGAGTACCGAGTCACAATTAAGTAGAATGGATGGCTTTGAGGTATGTAGAGAAGAGGTGTTGAAAATCATAGAAAGGGTGAAAATAGATAAGTCCCCTGGGCCTGATGGCATTTATCCTAGGATTCTCTGGGAAGCAAGGGAGGAGATTGCAGAGCCATTGGCCTTAATTTTTATGTCCTCGTTGTCTACAGGAGTAGTGCCAGAAGATTGGCGGCTAGCAAATGTGGTTCCCTTGTTTAAGAAGGGGAGTAGGGATAACCCTAGTAACTATAGGCCGGTGAGTCTCACTTCTGTTGTGGGTAAAATCTTAGAGAGAATTGTAAGGGATAGGATTTATGAACATCTGGATAGGAATAATGTGATCAAGGATAGTCAGCATGGTTTTGTGAAGGGCAGGTCGTGCCTCACAAATCTTATTGAATTCTTTGAGAAGGTGACTAAGGAGGTGTACGAGGGGAAAGCAGTAGATGTGGTGTATATGGATTTTAGTAAGGCGTTTGATAAGGTTCCCCATGGTAGGCTACTGCAAAAAATACGGAGGTATAGCATTGAGGGAGAGTTGGAGGTTTGGATTAGGAGTTGGCTGGCTGGAAGAAGACAGAGGGTAGTAGTTGATGGCAAAGGTTCATCTTGGAGTGCTGTCACTAGCGGTGTTCCGCAAGGATCTGTTTTGGGACCATTGCTGTTTGTCATTTTTATAAATGACCTGGAGGAGGGGTTAGAAGGTTGGGTGAGCAAGTTTGCGGATGATACGAAAGTCGGAGGGATGGTAGACAGTGAGGAAGGATGTGGCAGGTTACAGCGGGATATTGATAAGCTGCAGAACTGGGCAGAAAGGTGGCAAATGGAGTTCAATGTAGCGAAGTGTGAGGTGATTCATTTTGGTAAGAGTAATAAAAAGATGGGGTACTGGGCTAACGGTCGGATACTTGGTAGTGTGGATGAGCAGAAAGATCTTGGTGTCCATGTCCACAAATCTTTGAAAGTTGCCACCCAGGTAAATAGTGCGGTGAAGAAGGCATATTGCGTACTGGCTTTTATTGGTAGAGGAATTGAGTTCCGGAGTACTGAGGTAATGTTGCAGTTGTATAAGACTCTGGTGCGGCCGCATCTGGAGTATTGTGTGCAGTTTTGGTCCCCATACTATAGGAAGGATGTGGAGGCACTGCAACGGGTGCGGAGGAGGTTTACCAGGATGTTGCCTGGTATGGTAGGAAGATCGTATGAGGAAAGGCTGAGGCACTTGGGGCTGTTTCCATTGGAGAAAAGAAGGTTTAGGGGTGACTTGATAGAGGTGTACAAGATGATTAGGGGTTTAGATAGGGTCGACAGTGAGAATCTTTTCCCATGTATGGAGTCAGCTATGACAAGGGGGCATAGCTTTAAATTAAGGGGGGGTAGGTATAGGACAGACGTTAGGGGTAGATTCTTTACTCAGCGAGTCGTGAGTTCATGGAATGCCCTGACAGTAGCAGTGGTGGACTCTCCTTCATTATGGGCATTTAAACGTGCAATGGATAGGCATATGGAGGATAGCGGGCTCGTGTAGGTTAGGTGGGCTTGGATCGGCGCAACATCGAGGGCCAAAGGGCCTGTACTGTGCTGTAGTCTTCTATGTTCTATGTTCTATGTTCTATCTCAGTCCCACCCACCGGCCCACAAGCCTCATTCGAAATGAAGGGCTTATGCCAGAAAAGTTGATTCTTCTGCTCCGAGGATGCTATTTGAACTGCTGTGCATTTCCAGCACCACACTCTTCCTCCCACAATCCAAAGATGTGCAAGGTAGCTCGATAGGCCTTGCTAATTTCCACTTCCGAGGTAGTTTGGGTTAGTTGTGCTCGCTGTGGGAGAATGCACAATGTGCGGATAGGGAGAAGGTTTTGACCGGATACACTTATTGGATGACAGGGCGGGTGATGATTTTGGTTTGGATGCTTTTTGGAGGGTCACTGCGGACTTGTTGAGCTAAATGGTCTATTTCGACATTGGAAGGATTCTATGGCATTCTACAATACTCACCACTGATGGGAAAAATTATGAAAGCTATAAAGCGGTAAGATGTTTTTATTGATGATGGATTCTAGAATCATGCATTACCATTTTGGAATGACGGACAAACATTCTTCTTACTCAGTGTGTCTGCATTTTGTACGGCTCGGACAGAAAGTTTAAAGTCAGGCTGTGAGTGTTTTCATGATCAAGATTGATCGATTCTTGATGATGGGTAATATGCAGGGCAAAGGAATTAAGTAGAACAACTGTTCAACTTACCATAATTGTATTGCTTGGAAGGATAATCATGATGATCTGAATTGTCTCTGCTGTTAATTTTTTCAGCATCTTCATTGCTCGTTCCCAACCTGTTCCCACAATGTTGTGGTATACTTTACCATAGACTTTACAATGATTAGATTAGATTAGATTACAGTGTCGAAACAGGCCCTTCGGCCCAACAAGTCCACACCGACCCGCCGAAGCGCAACCCACCCATACCCCTACATTTACTCCTTACCTAACACTACGGGCAATTTAACATGGCCAATTCACCTGACCTGCACATCTCTGGACTGTGGGATGAAACCGGAACACCTGGAGGAAACCCACGCAGACACGGGGAGAACGTGCAAACTCCACACAGTCAGTCGCCTGAGGCGGGAATTGAACCCGGGTCTCAGGCGCTATGATATAAACCATACTTGTCTTCCATGTCATTTGGGTTACAGCTGACCCTTCATCTTCTCCTACCCGCTCCAACAGCGGTGGTAGATGCAAAGGAATCGGATGCAGTGATGCAGCAGAAGGTTTTCATTCAAATTCCGCCTATCAGCAACATCAACTCCATGGTGTAAACCATTATGTGTACGAAAAGGTGTCAGAAATCTCTGGTCCTCAACTTTTCCAGCATAAACTTTAAGGTTGAGAGTGTTCTGAGCAAGGTCCTTGGGTGCATATAGAGAGTTAGTCTGTACTGACAGAAAACCCTGATAGAGCATCGAGCAGGGAGCTCCAAGCTAGTTCCTGTATGTCTCTCCCAAAGCTGTCCTGCACTACTATGCTGGATGCATGTAATGCTGCACGGAGATCCCTGAATTGGCTCAGGATCCTGCTAGATTTCAGAGCTCAGTGAATCGCACAGGACCAGGCAGATAGTCAGTACTGTTATCACAGCCTAAGCAAAGCTTCCCTATATGTCAGTGACTTCTGAATTATGTCTCTAATGGTCAGACCTTCCCTTACGATGTCTCTCTCGTGGTCGATGCGTTCTGAGTGATGTCTCTGTATTGTTCGGTGTATTCTATATGAGATCTCTTTATTGGTTAGCATCTTCTGAATGGTGCCGCAAAACTAATCTCTGCAGAGTTCGTTCTGTTCTGAGTGTTTTGTCCTCGGCCCATGATGCAGTCAATGGTATCAATATATCATGCTGCATGGAAACGGATCCCTGCACCGTCCAATTGATGCCTCCTGCAGGCTCGAGTTGATATGACCTCATATCCGGAACCTGAAGGTGCCTCCCACCTTCCTCAGGAGAAAACCTAAACAGACAACAACATGGAATTACCTGTAAAACATTGCATCATGATGCACCCCAACTCAATCCCAAACTTCTCCATGGCCATGTCCCTTTGTTATCGCCTTCCTCTGTTTTTCTCTTTAAATTGCCCTGTGTTTCTTTCGTCTGTGTCTTCCACTGTCATTCTCTCTGTATAAATCAGTCTCACGTTCTCACTGCCTGCGTGTACATCCTTCCATTTTCTCCGTACCTCTCGTTTTTTTTTGTAATTTTGTCCTTGCCTTATTCTTCATGTCTCCGAATATTTTTCTATCTCTTCGTACATCTTATGTATATCGTATCCATTTTGCTTTCCCTGTTGGTGCAATTTCAATCTCTCTCTGTCTGACGATCTGAGAATGGGTGTGAGCCCCTGTTTTCCGAGAGCCTCTTCAGGTTCTGGCAACATCATGTTAAATTAAAACTGGATGCGTGTGCTAAATTCATCGTCTTCTCAGATCACTCAATACAACTGCAGGAGCAGAAGCTGTAGCCGATAGAGGTGAATAACTGTGAAGAGCAGAGGTGATTGTCAAGCAATTGGAAATGTGTCTTGCGGTTGCAATCGGCACAACTCCGTTTTGGAGTAGCATGTATTGCGAATCTCACCCTCATTAATAATCCAGGATATATCCCTTTGGTTCCAAGATAGCACGACTCTGGGGAGAGTTGATGAACACAGGGAATTTGGGGTGCAGATGCACAGTTCAGTTCGTCTGACCTCAGTGGTGGGAAAGATGCTGGAGTCAATTATAAATGATGAAATTACGACACATCTCGATAGCAGTAGCAGGATAGTTCAGAGTCAGCATGCATTTATGAAGGGAAAGTCATGCCTGACTAATCTTCTGGAATTTTTTGAGGATGCAACTCTGAAGATGGAAAAGGGAGATCCAGTGGATGTAGTGTACCTGGACTTTCAGAAAGCCATTGATAAAGTCCCACTTAGGAGGTTAGTGAGCAAAGTTAGGGCGCATGTTATTGGGGGAAAAGTACTGACTTGGATTGAAAATTGGTTGGTTGACAGGAAACACAGTACTGATAAACGGCTCCCTTTCGGAATGGCAGGCAGTGTAGAGTGGGGTGCCACAGGGATCAGTGCTGGGACCGCAGCTTTTTACAATATATATTAATGATATAGAAGATGGTAATAATAGTAACATGAGCAAATTTGCTGATGATAAAAACCTGGGTGGCAGAATGAAATGTGAGGAGGATGTTAGGAGATTACAGGGTGATCTGGGCAGGTCAGGTGAGTGGACAGATGCATAAAAGATGCAGCTTAATGTGGATAAATGTATGGTTATCAACTTTGGTGGCAAGAACAGGAAGGCAGATTACTACCTAAATTGAGTCAAGTTAGATAAAGGGGCAGTACAAAGAGATCTGGGTGTTCTTGAACACCATTCAATGAAGGCAAGCATGCAGGGACATCAGGTCGTGAAGAAAGCCAATAGCATGCTGGCCTTCATAACAAGAGGGATTGAGTATAGAAGCAAAGAAGTTCTTCTGCCGCTATACAGGGCCCTGGTGATACCGCACCTGGAATATTGTGTGCAGTTCTGGTGTCCAAATTTGAGGAAAAACATTCTGGCTATTGAGGGAGTGCTGCATAGGTTCACGAGGTCAATTCATGGAATGGCGGGACTATCTTATTTTGAAAGATTGGAACGACTGGGCTTGGATACCCTTAGGTTTAGAAGACTGAGTGGGGATCTGATTGAGATGTATAAGATTATTAAAGGATTGGACACTCTGGAGGCAGGAAACAAGATTCTGCTGATGAGTGCGTGCCGGACCAGAGGACGCAGCTTAAAAATACGGGGTATACCATTTAGGATAGCGATGAGGAGAAACCTCTTCACCCAGAGAGTGGTGGCTGTGGTGAATGCTCTGCCCCAGAAGGCAGTGGAGGCCCAGTCTCTGCATTCATTTAAAAAAGAGTTGGATAGAGCTCTCAGGGATAGTGGAATTAAGGGTTATGAAGATAAGGCAGGAACAGGATACTGATTAAGGATGATCCACCATGATCATAATGAATGGTGGTGCAGGCTCGAAGGGCAGAATGGCCTACTCCTGCACATATTGTCTATTGCCTATTCTCAGAGGGCAATATGTTAGCGAAGAAGGCATTTTGCATTATTGACTTAATTTGTCAGAGTATTGTCTATAGGCTTTGGGACATCACCTTGACGTTATGTTGGACATTGGAGAGGCCACCTTTAGAATACTGCTTCACAGTTCTGTTCCTTTTGCTTCCGGTAGAATGTTGATTTCTGAGAAAGATTGTAGATTAAATTCACAACGATATTCTTGGTACTGGTGGGATTGAGTTAAACGGTGATGTTGGATAAATTGAGACTTTTCTTGCAGAGAATACCAGAGGAGTGGCGACGTTATAGAATTTACAAAGTCATGAAAGACAGGGATAAAGTGAATTGCCAAGATCTTCTACCCAGGACAGAGAGTCCAAAACTACAGCACATTGGTTGAAGATTAAATAGAAAGGATTCAAATCAGCCCTGAGAGGGAATTTCCTTTCACAAAAGATGGTGCATGGATGGAACGAGCTGCCAGAGGAGGTGGTAGCGGTGGTCACAATTATAAATTTAAACACATTTGGACAGGTACATAGACAGGAAAATTTGAAGTGATATGTGCCAGGCGTCGGCAGGTGGCACTATTTAACTGAAAGATACTCGTATGAACGAGTTGGAGAAAAACGTCTGTTTCCGTGTAGTCTGACTCTGACTCTGTGACTCTGAGGGTGTACCTGGTCCAAAAATTATCAGTTGCTGACCAAAAAGGAGTAGACATTAAAACAAGAGCTGGTGTCCTTCTACACCTCTCGCTGAAAGTAAACAAGAAGGTGCAACAGGTGAGCAAATGGTGTTTTGGTCTTCATAGCGAGGGACTTCGAGTCACAGGGCAAGGGATGGATTGCTGAAATTGCACTGCGTCTTATTGAGACCAAATCTGGAAGAGTGTGCGGCGCTGTCTTATCCTTATCTGTGGAAGGATATTCTGACGATGGACGTAGCGCAGAAAAGGTTTCACGCACTAATCCTGGAAAGGCAGGACAAATGTATGAAAAGAGACTAGATCAGTTGGGAGTGTATACACTGGGTTTAAATGAATGACGAGGTATTTCATAGAAAACTATAAAATTCTAACAGGGGTAGACAGGCTGAACGCAGGAAGGTTGCTTTAGGTAACTATGGAGTGTACACTAGGGGGTCATAACCTGAACATACATGATGGGCTATTGCGAACTGAGGTGAGCAGATACATTCACACTCTCAGAAACACACATGTGCGTGCGCATGAACTTATACATGCACGCAAACACACTCACACACACACACTTGCATGCATTCGCACACATAGGCAAAAGAAATACACGTCTACTTATGTGCACACTCTCAGACTTACAGACACCCATGCATTTAGAAATACACACATACACATACTTTCTCACACATTTACGCACAGAATGTGAAACTCTCAGATCCTTTCCTGGGCCATGAACAGATCCAGTTGATTAAATCTGATCATGCATCATGTGGCATGGCCCCACGGCAGCTGCAGGAGCAAAGATGCAGACTCACCTACATGGTGAGCGGGGCAATTGCTCTTTTTATGCAAATTGCCCGAGTAACCTGGCGGTACAAGCATCAATTGTAAGTAGGTTGTTGCTGTGCTGTGATGGTGTGGAAAGGTTTGCATATGTCAGATGTTGGATGCCAGTATCCATAGACAGGGGGTGAATGTGGCTGTTGCTCATTGAGCACACCCTCAGATGGTGATTCCGGGTGTCCAACGTAGATGTTCAGCGAAGCAAGTTGCGAGCTGGTACCGCAAGAATTCATTAACGTCAGTGTTGGAATTTCTCGACACTTAGATTCTGGTCAGCAGATGGTATTTTGGGATCCTGTGCGTTATTGAGGCAAGATTAAGTAATAATGAGCATCATACTGAGCATTAATCCCATTAATATATGTTTTGCCAGTTACGAATAATAATCTCATCAGCGTCACCAGGCTTTGCTTGGAAAAGGCGACTTTTTGTTCTCAATAGCAAGAAAGGGCTCACTTGACATCTCATACAGTTCTTCCAAATGACACACTATTGTTGATTTTTTGGAATGCTCGTGATCACAGTAACCTAAGACAGGCAGTCGATAATTCCTCAGTAACATTTTTCATGGCTTATTGAGTTTGGAAAGCAGCATCAGTTTAGGCATGATACATTAGTTAATTATGGAGTCACAAAAATGTATACCACGGAAATAGATCCTTTGATACAACTCGTCTATGCCATCCAGATATCATAAATTCATCTAGTCCCACTTGCCAACATTGGCCCATATTCCTCTTTAACCTTCCTATTTATATACTCAGCCATATGCCTTTTAAATGCATGTCTTTCTGAGGGGCAGGTCATGCCTCACAAACCTTATTGAGTTCTTTGAGGAGGTGTCAGGATAGGTTGATGACTGTCGAGCAGTGGATGTGGTGTGTATGGATTTGAGCAAGGCATTTCATAGGGTTCCCCATGGTAGGCTTATTCATAAATTCAGGACGTATGGAATACAGGAAGATTTGGTTATCTGGATTCAGAATTGGCTGGCTGTCAGAGGGCAGAGAGTGGTTGTTGGTGGAAAGTATTCTGCCTGGAGGACAGTTTTGAGTGGGGTCCCGCAGGGCTCTGTTCTTGACCCTCTGTTTTTTGTAGTTTTTATAAATGAATTGGATGAGGAGGTTGAGGGGTGAGTTAGTAAATTTGCAGATGACATAAAGATTGGAGGTGTCGTCGATAGTGTGGATGGCTACTGTAGGCTGCAGTGCGACATAGACAGGATGCAGAGCTGGGCTGAGAAATGGCAGATGCAATTCAACCCGGATAAATGCGAAGTGATGCATTTTGGAAGGTCGAGCTCGAATGTTGAATATAGGATTAAAGACAGGATTCTTGGCAGTGTGAAGGATCAAAGATATATTGATGTACAAGTACATAGTTCCCTTAAGGTTGCCACCCAAGTGGATAGGGTAGTTAAGAAAGCATATGGTGTGTTTGCTTTCATTAACAGGGGATCACGTTTAAGAGCCGCGAGGTTTTGCTGCAGCTCCATTATTCCCTGTTGAGCCCACACTTGGAATATTGCGTCCAGATCTGGTCGCCTTATTGTAGAGAAGATACAAAGGCTTTGCAAAGGTTTCAAAGAAGGTTTACCGGGATGCTGCCTGTACTGGAGGGGTTGGCTTATGAAGAAGGTTTGAATAAGCTCAGAATTTTCTCTCTCGAGAGAGAAGGAGGAAGAGAGGAGACCTGATCGAGGTATACAAAATTATGAGGAAAAATAGATAGAATCAATAGTCGGAGACTTTTCTCCAGGGCAGGATTGACTGGTCCGAGAAGTCATAGTTTGAAGATATTAGGAGGAAGGTATACATAAGACATCAGAGGTAGGTTCTTTACGCAGACAGCTGTGAATGCATGGAATGCGTTGCTCGCTGAGGCAGTGGAAGCGAAGTCATTGGGGGCATTTAAGCGACTGCTGGACATGCACATTGATAGCAGTGAGGTGAGTGATGCGTAGGTTAAGTTACCATATTTTACATTAGGATTACGTCTCGGCACAACATCCTGGGCCTCAGGGAATGTTCTGTGCTGCATTTTCCTATTTTCTCTGTTCTATGTTCTACAAGCTGTAAATGTACCAAACTACACCACTTCTACTGATAACTCATTCCGTACATACACTATCCTTTTTATGAAAAGGTTGCATTGTCGATCCCTATTAAATCTTGCCCCTATTCCCCTAATCCTATGTTTTCTGGTCCTGGACTCCTCCGCCCCAGAGAAAAAGACTTAGTCTGTTTATCCTATCGATGTCCCCCATGATTTTCTAAAACTTTGCATTTACTCTCGAGGGAGAACAGCCCGTAACAATTCAGCCTCTCCCTGTACGTCAAACCGTTCAAACCTGACAACATGCATGTAAATCTTTTCTGAACCTTTCAAATTTCGCAGCGTCCGTTCTACCAGAGGGACATAACGAAAATGTACATCCGTGAAAATTGGAATCAGTAATGATGCCAGAGAACAAACAGACTGTCGGCACGAAATGTGAAAATTTCATTCAAGCATGGGGGGGGTGGGGGGGGGCGGGGCAGGAGTCTCTTCGCTCACCGACGTGGTAGCAAACATTTTCTCCCTCTTCCTCTTCTTCTCTGGTCCACCTTTCACCGGCCTGATGAGTACTGCTCAATGAAGATTGTCCTGTGGTTCCAAGTGATGACGTGTGCGAGAGTGTGGTGCTGGACAAGCACAGAAGCACAGGCAACATCCGAGGATCAGGAGAATCGAAGTTTTGCGAAGAAGCACTTCATCAGGTTTTTCCAGCACCACACTCTCGACTCTAACCTCCAGCATCTGCTATCCTCACTTTCTCCTAGTTGATGAGTTGTGCTGCACAGAAGGTGTGCTTTCAGAGAGCTTCCATCTGCCGCAGTCCTTATTACATGTTGCCACGGCCAGGTAACATACACTGGGTTCTTTTGACCAGTGGCCATGGGACAACTGAATGTGAAATAGCCGAAACTTCAGTTTATGGTCTTTTGGATGCGGATGCTTATGGGATGAAAAGAGAGGACCAAAAGAGATCCTATCAGTGTTGTGGGACGGAAGAGAATGTGGTGGTGAGGGCACCAGTATAGGAAATGTTTGGGATATGACTACCGGGCCTGTCAATCCCAGCAGGGCCTCTGAAAGATACAGTTTTTATCTTCAAAGTGGATTCCACTGGTCTTAAATGCCATCCCACCAATATTTTTGATTTATTATTATTGCATGTATCCATGTACAGTAAAATAAAGCTTTGTTCTGTGTGCAGTACACACAGATCTTAACATATCATACAAAGCGCATGAAGGTAATAGAACAGAGTGAAGGATACAATGTTTTGGCTGCAGAGAGAAGGTGGATAGTGACTAAGATGAAAACTAAATTTAAAAATTGAGAGCTTCGTATTGAAGTCTAATAGTTTTGGGGATAAAGCTGTTCTTAAATCGACACGCGTGTATCGAACATTTTTTGTCCTCCGTCTCATGCAAAACGATTTTAGAGATAATAATGGAGCGGCGAGGGGTCTTTGATTATGCCAATTGCTTTCCTGAGACAGCGGGAGCTATAAGTAGATGGCTCGTTTGCGTGATGGACTGTGCGGTGTTCATAACTCTTTGCAGTTTCTTCTGGTCTTGGGAACAGCAGTTGCCACAGCACGCCATGATGCAGGCCGATACGATGCTTTCTATCTGCATCCAAAGGATTATGAGCAGCAAGTTCCACCACCTACATTGTGAGGGCTCCAGCAAACATTTATGTTTCACTTCCCTGCTTTGTCAGCATCCTACAGGGACTGTGCCCTCAGGGACACCAGGGTTCTTCTCTGATTCCAATCCACTCCCATGTCACCCATGCAATCACAGATTGCCCGTTTCCCTCATCCGTCCTCACTGTCTAAGATCCCAGACTCCTTCCAGGTGAAGCAGCGTTTTACCTGCACTTCACTCAAATGAGTTTATTGTATTAACTGCTCACAAAGTTTCTCCTTTACATCAGGGAGACGAGTCACAGATTTGGATGCCCTCTTTGCGGGACGCCTACGCTTCGTAAGAATGATCCCGACCTTCCCTGTTTCCTGCCACTTCCACTCATCACCGTTTTCCCAGGTCCAGCATCTCTCACTGGAGGCCTGCTGCAGGGATCCAGGAAGCTGAGCTCGAAGGAAAGAACACACTCACTTTCTGCTTGTAAGCCTGCAGCCTTCGGGGCGAAATATCAAATTCAACAATTTTAATTCGTCAACACCTTTGCACGCAGTCCAAACCCTTTAGATTAGATTAGATTAGATTACTTACAGTGTGCAAACAGGCCCTTCGGCCCAACAAGTCCACACCGCCCCGCCGAAGCGCAACCCACCCATACCCCTACATTTAACCCTTACCTAACACTACGGGCAATTTAGCATGACCTGCACATCTTTGGACTGTGGGAGGAAACCGGAGCACCTGGAGGAAACCCACGCAGACACGGGGAGAACGTGCAAACTCCACACAGTCAGTCGCCTGAGGCGGGAATTGAACCCGGGTCTCTGGCGCTGTGAGGCAACAGTGCTAACCACTGTGCCACCGTGCCGCCTTGTAATGACAGGGGCTGCTTCAAGCACAGCCAACCACATGATCAACTTTTCTTTCTTCCTGCCTCACAATGAATCATCCCTTTCTGTGACTAACTCCTCTTCTCTTTGTTTCAGGATTCATTAGCCATTTATTGCAGCAGTGAGATTGAGAACGACGACCTCCCCATCATTGTCAGCATATGTACCACATATCTGCATTGGAAACGTTGCCTCTATTATAACTCCTCAGAATCTGCCCAAACATCCGAGTTTCTCCAGTGATTTCGCTTTTCCTCCACATTCACCTCCAGACGAGATTCCCTGCATGGTACCTCACTTTCTATTGGGCAGAACCACAGGATTGACAGACTTTATGACTAAACCATACTAGATGGGGAGCTCAGACCCGTCCTGAGGGCTGACGCGGAGTCTTGAGGCCTGGCCATTTTATCAAAAGTGCACGAGCTCGAGGTTGATGGGCCGTTCAGGGACTCACGCTGTCGAGAACTGAAAGATTATTTTAAAACTTTCCAGTGAGGGTGAGAAAACAGTTTCAATATTAATCAGCAAACTGTTAATGTGCAGGTACACAGTACTGAAAGGGACACATTTTCTATCAATGTTGCTATCCCAATGGTGGACGCTCTCGGAGTTAACAGAACAGCAGGGCAGGATGAGATACATCTAAGGCTTTTAGGTGAAGTGTGAGCTACGTTGTGGTGCGACAGGCCTGAACATTACAGTTTCCCCTGGTCTCGGGTGATGTGCCAGGAGATTGAAGGAGAGAACTTACAGGTTTGTTCTGAAGAATATTTAAAGTCAATCCTGACAGTCACAGCATTGCCAGTTTAATTCTGGTGATGGGAGAGCTTTTGGCAGCAATTATTTCGGACAGATCTCACAGTTACGTGGAAAAAGGTGGGTTGATTTGGTAAAGTCAAGAAGAAATTTTGCATCGGCAACTTGCTGAATGATATGAAATTATTGCGATGGGTAGATGATGCCAAGGTTACTCATGTGATTCACATGAATTACCAGAAATCTTGTGAGCAAGGTTACAAGTCATGGTGCAAGCGGTAGTGATGACATGGATACAAAGTTGACTAACATTATAGGTAAAAGAGAGTAATGACCACTGGATACTTTTCTAGCGAGAGGAAATTTTGGAGTGACGTTCCCAAGGGATCAATATTGAGACCAGCATGTTGCAGACAGGAGGAATAATAAGGAAGGCAAGGTAAGGGCAGTTGGATAACACGGAATTTTAGGATGGTAAAATTAAACAAGACCTGTGAGGAATATAAAAAGAAAATGCAAAAACTCAGGTAGGGATTCAGGACAGAAGGAAGGCGCCCTGAAATGTTCTTGGCAGGTAGGGTTAAAGAGAATCCAAGCGCATTCTATACAACATTAAATAGAAGAGAATCGCTCCAGAGAAGGTATGGCCACTCAAGGATTTTGGGAGGAAAACTGTGCTTGGAATAAGAGGATGTGGGTATTCTTAAAGGAGTATTTTGAATCAGTATTCGCCAATAAGAAGGATGTGGAGAATAATGAGATTTGTGTGGAACAGCCTGATATGCGCAGCATTTTGTGATCAAGATCGAAGTGGTGCTGTGTCTCCTGAAGAGCATAAAAGTGAGTAAAGCTATAGATTCTGATAACATCTGTGCAGGTTATTGAGTGAGGCAAGAGATTGCTGGGGTCTTGACCAAGGTCATTAACCACTGGAAAGATCCCGAGGACTGGCGAGCCAATAATGTTTTTCCTCTGTTCAAGTTTGGGTTCAATTTTGGTTACCACATCAGAGAATTATGAAGACTTCGGAGAGGGTACAGAATAGGGTATCAGGATGCTGCCTGGATTAGAGGACATGAACAATAAGGAGAAAGCGTAAAAACTCATCTTATTTTCTGTGGTGCAGCGGAAGCAGAGGGGAGACAAATGCAATTTATATCGAGTTGATAGTGAAAATGCTTTTCATCATAGTTGATATGTCCAATACTAAGGTGCATGCATTTAACGTGAAAGTTGTTAAGTTCAAAGTACGAATCAGGGACAAATTTATTTTAGTTGTAGGTGTCAGGAACTCGCTGTTAGGTGTAGTGTTGGAGGTAGGTACGAAACTTAAGATTTATAAGGCTGATTAGCGTCTGACTGCTGAGCAGGAAGAATTAAACCGCTGATTCACAAGGTTCTAGTCCCTTACGGCTAAAATCAACGGATTGGAAAACACCTACTGAACATTCCTCTGTGCTTTCAAACAAACTTCAGAGACATGTTATAGAACATAGAACATAGAACATAGAAGAATACAGCGCAGTACAGGCCCTTTGGCCCTCGATGTTGCGCCGATCCAAGCCCACCTAACCTATACTAACCCACTATCCTCCATATACCTATCCAATGCCCGCTTAAATGCCCATAAAGAGGGAGAGTCCACCACTGCTACTGGCAGGGCATTCCATGAACTTACGACTCGCTGAGTGAAGAACCTACCCCTAACTTCAGTCCTATATCTACCCACCCCCCCTTAATTTAAAGCTATGCCCCCTTGTAATACCCGACTCCATACGCGGGAAAAGGTTCACACTGTCAACCCTATCTAACCCCCTAATCATCTTGTACACCTCAATCAAGTCACCCCTAAACCTTCTTTTCTCTAATGAAAACAGCCCCAAGTGTCTCAGTCTTTCCTCATACGATCTTCCTTCCATACCAGGCAACATCCTGTTAAACCTCCTCTGCACCCGTTCCAGTGCCTCCACGTCCTTCCTATAGTATGGCGACCAAAACTGCACACAATATTCCAGATGCGGCCGCACCAGAGTCTTATACAACTGCATCATGACCTCAGGACTCTGGAACTCAATTCCTCTACCAATAAAAGCCAGTACGCCATATGCCTTCCTCACCGCACTATTTACCTGGGTGGCAACTTTCAAAGATTTGTGTACATGGACACCAAGATCCCTCTGCTCATCCACACTACCAAGTATCCGACCATTAGCCCAGTACCCCATGTTTTTGTTATTCTTCCCAAAGTGAATCACCTCACACTTAGCTACATTGAATTCCATTTGCCACCTTTCTGCCCAGCTCTAGAGCTTCTCTATATCCTGCTGTAACCTGCCACATCCTTCCTCACTGTCAACAACTCCTCCGACTTTCGTATCATCCGCAAACTTGCTCACCCAACCTTCTAACCCCTCTTCCAGGTCATTTATAAAAATGACAAACAGCAATGGTCCCAAAACAGATCCTTGCGGAACACCGCTAGTGACGGCACTCCATGAAGAAACTTTGCCATCAACTACTACCCTCTGTCTTCTTCCATCCAGCCAATTCCTAATCCAAACCTCCAACTCACCCTCAATGCCATATCTCCGTATTTCCTGCAGTAGCCTACCATGGGGAACCTTATCAAACGCCTTACTAAAATCCATATATACCACATCTACCGCTTTCCCCTCATCAACCTCCTTCGTCACCTTTTCAAAGAATTCAATAAGGTTTGTGAGGCACGACCTGCCCTTCACAAAACCATGCTGACTATCCTTGATCACATTATTCCTATCCAGATGTGCATAAATCCTATCCCTTACAATTCTCTCTAAGACTTTGCCCACAACAGAAGTGAGACTCACCAGCCTATAGTTACTAGGGTTATCCCTACTCCCCTTTTTGAACAAGGGAACCACATTTGCTATCCTCCAGTCTTCTGGCACTACTCCTGTAGACAAAGAGGACATAAAAATTAAGGCCAATGGCTCTGCAATCTCCTCCCTTGCTTCCCAGAGAATCCTAGGATAAATGCCATCAGGCCCAGGGGACTTATCTATTTTCACCTTTTCCAGGATTTCCAACACCTCTTCTCTACATACCTCAAAGCCATCCATTCTACTTATTTGTGACTCAGTATTCGCATCGACGACAATGCCCTGTTCCTGAGTAAATACTGAAGAAAAGTATTCATTCAGTGTCTCCCCAATCTCTTCAGCCTCCACACGCAACTTCCCACTACTATCCTTGACTGGACCTATTCCTACCCTAGTCATTCTTTTATTCCTAACATACCTATAGAAAGCCTTAGGGTTTTCCCTAATCCTACCGACTAAGGACCTTTCATGTCCCCTCCTTGCTGCTCTTAGCTCTCTCTTCAGATCCTTCCTGGCTACCCTATAACTCTCAATCGCCCCAATTGAACCTTCACGTCTCATCTTGAGATAGGCCGCCCTCTTCCATTTAACAAGGGATTCCAATTCCTTATTAAACCACGGCTCCCTCGCACGACCCTTTCCTCCCTGCCTGACAGGTACATAATTATCAAGGACACTCAATAGTTGCTCCTTGAACAAGCTCCACATATCATTTACACTCTTGCCTTGGAGTCTACTTTTCCAAGCCACACATCCTAAGTCATGCCTCACCGCATCATAATTTCCCTGACCCCAGCTATAACTCTTGCTCTGTAGTACACACTTATCCCTCTCCATCACGAGAGTAAAAATCACAGAATTATGGTCACTATCCCCAAATTGCTCACCTACCTCTAATTCTAACACCTGGCCTGGTTCGTTACCCAGAACCAAATCCAGTATGGCCTCACCTCTTGTTGGCCTGTCTACATATTGTGTCAGGAAACTCTCCTGCACACATTGAACAAACACTGACCCATCTAACGAACTTGAGCTATAGCTTTCCCAATCAATATCAGGAAAGTTAAAGTCCCCCATAACAACCACCCTATTACTGTCACTCATCTCCTGAATCACCTTCCCTATCCTTTCTTCAATGATTCTAGGACTATTAGGAGGCCTGTAAAAGACTCCTAACAGGGTGACCTCACCTTTCCTATTCCTAACCTCAGCCCAAACTACCTCAGATGGCAAGTCCTCATCCATCGTCCTTTCCACCACTGTAATACTATCTTTGACAAGCAATGCCACACCTCCCCCTCTTTTACCCCCACCTCTGACCCTACTAAAACATTTAAATCCTGGAACCTGCAACAGCCAATCCTGTCCCTGTTCTAGCCATGTCTCCGTAATAGCCACAACATCGAAGTCCCAGGTACCAACCCACGCTGCAAGTTCACCTACCTTATTTCGTATACTTCTTGCATTGAAGTATACACACTTCAAGCCACTTTCCTGTTTACAGGCACCCTCCTTGGAAATTGATGCCATGTTCCTAACCTCCCTACACTCCAGGCCCTGCACCCTGAAGCTACAATCTGGGTTCCCATGCCCCTGCAGAGTTAGTTATGTAAACATGTCTAATAAAATTAACTGTCTTGTCAGCTTTAGGAATTTTTTTCCCCTTCATTAACCCTGCACTGGAGATGGAAAGCATAGAGGTGGAGAAGGGGAGTCAAGAGAGCACACGACATTAGATTAGTGGGTCACCTTATGAAGTGTTTTTTTTGGTAAGGTCAATTTGATTAAAAGAAAGAGATTTTGTGGCAGAGTTATTGTGCCCTTATGTCTGTGCCAGAAGCCACAGGTTCAAGTTCCACAAATTACATGTTTGCAGAGTAACATCTCCGATAAGGTTACTCAAAATGTTTCAAATCGTAAATGGATAATTATGGGAAAGATTGGGAACAAGGTTTGCACTGTCATATGGAGACTGAGGACATCGATGAGATATTAAATGAAAACACTGCAACATTTCCCTTGAGAAGATGATGATTCTGATGGCTAAGTCGAGGAAGAGTCCGTGTAGGGTAGAATTAAACTAGAGAGGATGGGTGCATAAAAAGGCAGCAATTTTCAAAACTGAAAGGCCAGCTGTTGGGATGCGGTGTCTTCTCTATTATTTGAAAAAAAAATCGCTTTCCACATCAGAGAGCTGACAGATGACATGTGTATTACTGATGTCCCATTCCTGTTCCAGAATAGAAGGACAAACAGTTCGTGATTAGATATTGCTCATCCTAACATTTCTGGCCAGAGATATTTACAGGAAATGGGCTACATTTTGCCATACGTCTAAAAATATAGCAAATGGAGATGGATAATAAATGTTTGCCGGGCTAATGATGCCCACGGCACAGGAGTGAGTTTAAAAGGGATTGGTGCCCCGTCACCTCCTGACAATGTTATCTTTTCGCATCACAGTTCTGCATGTTTCAACCATGTTCCCACTCAGCCTTTGCTGTTTCAAGGAAAACAAGCCCAATGTTTGTAATACCTTCTTGGAACTATAATTCTCCAGCCCGGCAACATTTTGGTATATTATACTTTGCACTCTCTCCAGAGCAATTATATCCTTTCACAAACCCGTATTTCCACCCACACTCACATACACCAACCATTTCAGGACTTCCATTGCAGCTACACCTTTTTGCCCTCTTACACCCCTCAAAACCACCACGTTCTATCCACACCCATCACTTAACACCCCCCATTCCCCATCAAATGACAACTGCACCAGAAACACTCACATAGCAAATCTCCAGCCTACGCACTCCTCACTGCATACCCTCTTTTACAATAATTCCGACATTTCCCAGTCCCATAATTCTCCACACAACTAGCCATATATTTCCACTTATGTCCACTCAATTCCTGAAAATAAACCAAGCCCCATAACCTTCATTACCACTGCAAACCCATAACTCCTCAAATCACAATAACATCCCTAGCTATACAACATTCCAATCCATTCGTTCAACTTCCATACTACGCCATGGACAACCTGATTCAAACACATTCGTACCCATATGCGTCTTACAACGTCATATGCTCCAGCTCCATAGCCAGCAGCCATATAGACAGCACACACCGAACCATGTATTCTCGATAAGTCGCCATAAACTTGATTCCCATACCCTGCAGCTCCCTCAACTCTGTTGAGTCCAGCCAAATAGACCTGCCCCATAACCATCAAACCTCATCTTGCCAAAGACCATTTCCTAGCCCCACATCCTCAAAACACATTTGCAACAACCCCAAACATCTCTAGGTGCATACCACATTGCTGCATAATCCTCAGTTCTGCAGACCCACAGAACAATCTAGATCCATAAACCCAGCCTGATCTGCCTCATACTATTCAGCACTATAACCTCCAGCTTAATATCCCCACCCGTATTCACTGCCTCATAATTACCGCCCTAAAGTCCACACACATCCATTCAGTTTCAATACCTATACGGAGCTCTATACCTCCAGTCAATCCCAAAGCCTCGTTCATCCCTGTAAGTTCCCGCGCTGCATTCCTCACAATCCACACTCTCCCCCCCCCCCCACCAACAAATGTCCATTACATACCTGGGAGCCTAATACTGTTCATACAAACACTTACTCCACGGCTCCATTCATTCCAATGTCCACATATAACCCCGAATCAGCTTCATCCATTTAGTTGCACGTAAACCCAGGCACCATTCAAAGAATAATAGAATCAGAGTCATAGAATCACCACAGTGTAGAAACAGGCAATTTGGCACAAGGAGTCCACACTGCCTCTCCAAACAGTATCCGAACTAGTCCCATTCCCCTACCCTATACAGTAAATATGTGCCATGTCTAATGAAACTCACCTGCACATCTTTGCATTGCGGGAAGAAACTGGAGAACCCAGAGGAAAACCACGCCGACATGGGGAGAATGTGAAAACTTGTTATGTACCAGGCCAGGCCACTCATAACATTTCAAGAAGATAGCTAAGTCCTTAACTTTGCTATTTGATTTTAAGGAAGTGTATAGTGGATATTCCAGCAGAGAATCGGATGGTCAGAACAACTTGTTTTAAACAAAAAAGAATTTATTTACAAGACTACGAATGAAACATAGAAAAGAGAAAACAAAATACTGTATAACGTATTCTATCCAAAAACACCACAGACTATCCTGACATACTGATGCTGTACTAAATGACTTGCAATAATCCCTATTAACACACCTTCGCGCAAAAGAGGTGAAATGGAACAAGTTCTCACAGGAGAGAAGACAGAGAGACAGAATAAGGGTCCAGTAAGTCTTTCTTCTCTCTCTCTCTCTCTCTCTCTCTCTCTCTCTCTCTCTCTCTCTCTCTCTCTCTCTCTCTCTCTCTCTCTCTCTCACACACACACACACACATGGACACACACACGCACACACCCACAGCTACATTACAAGCTAACTGAATAGCTGAGCTCGTGGAATGGGCAGTTACCTCTAATTATACATTTTTTTGCAAAAATAAAAGACAAAACGTTCTGCCTCAGACAATATCTGTTTCTTTAAACAAATCGGTCGTAAAGTCCATCCAACTTCAGTCTTTTCGGAAACTGTGTCATTTACATTCTCTCTGAAAAAATAACAAGAGAAACATAAAACTGTTAACAGAATACGTTAATCACACCTACCTCGTAAAATATGAATATCTAATGATCGCTTCACATGAAACCCCCTCTAAAATTAGGTAGTGGTCTAATACAGACATATATATTACTTTGACTATAAACATGCAACTACTACATTCTGCCTCAGTCTGTTGTACTTGGACCAGAGAAAACCTGCATTCCTCATTCGAGTCTCGACAATTTTAAGTTCCTGGAAAAATACCCAATACGTATTTCGATCTTTTAATCAACATCTTGCAAGAGCACAGCACCGACGCAAACATCATTTGCATCAGTTGCCACCTTGCGTAATTAGATGTGCCTTTAACCGGGGCAGTGGTTAACACAACCTTCAGACTCTCAAATGTATTCTGAAATTTCGTTTTCCATGGAAACATCTTGCCTTTCTTTAACAATTAATTGAGTGAAGAAGCCAGACTTCGAAAATTGGGTTCAAATGTTCCATAAAATCCGTTCCATTCCAAGAAACGTAGTGCAGCTCTTTTTGTCTATGGGAATAGAACCTCACAATTATATATTTTTTTTCATCCAGGGGCGCCATTTGTTCATGTCCAATAACTCATGGCTCATGGCTCAGGAAGCTTACTTGAGCTTTGGCAAATTCACTTTTGTCAGGTTTGTCACCAAGTCTGCCTTTCGAAGTCGATCAAACAAGTTTGATAAATGTTGTAAACGTACCTTGTATGTGTGGGTAAATATAATCGTGTCATCTGTAGATACGACAGAGTTGGCTATCCCGGTAGAGAACGTATTGGATAATCTCTGAAATATGGCTGGCATTTCTCATACCCAATGGCAAGACTTCAAATTGATACAGTACATCCGACGTTATGAAAGCCGAATTGTCTTTGCTCTTTCTGACAAAGGTACCTGTCAGTATCCTGTGAGTAAGCCTAATTTTGAAATATAAGTTTCTTGCCCCAACTTCTCAAAACAGTTTTCCAACTGCAGAATCGGATTTGCATCAGTCTTTGTAATTGCATTGACGTTGCAATAGTCCACACATAACCGTTGGGTTCCAGCTTGTTTCAGCGCCATGACCATGGGTAAGCTCCTGTCACTGTAACTCATTTCGACTTTATCATCTTGGAGCATGCGTTCCATGTCCTTTCGAACCTGCGTCAGCTTTAGAGGATTCAGGCTCTAAACATGTTGCTTCTGTTTAGAGGCTTAATCTACATCATGCATAATTAGGTTAGTACTTCCCAGTTTATTTCCACTTATATCCTCATATGACAACATGAACAAATTTAGGTCCTTTGGATTTGCCTCTACAAAACAACTCAGTAATTTACCCCAATTTTTGACAACTTGCTTATTGTCCAATTTAATTTGAGGAATGTCCAATTCAGAATCTTCTGAGAGTGTTATTTCCTTGTGTGTCACTGGAAGTAACACTCATATCTTATCCCCGATAGCAAAGTAGCAATTTCTTTATTTTTTATCTGCCTCTGTTTCATGGTATGCTGCGATACCTTTAAGTGCTGTCGAGCCAACTCCCCATCTCTAGTTAATCCTTTCCTAAAATTTGTTCAGCTGTGTGGTCTCTGAATTCTGACTTACTCATTTCTCCTCAATCAATTTTAACAGTCCTCTCACATCATACCCAAAACCTCGTTCAAATGGACTGAATTTGGTCGATTTATTTGGTGTACCACTGATGGCAAAAATGCACAAATGGAATTTGTTTACCCAAATCTTCTGGATCGTCTTCATTGTCAGCCCTCAACATGATCTTTAAAGACTGATGCCACCTTTCTAGCCCTTCCTGCATTTCTGTTTGCCATGCAGGAAATTTGAATTGTTTTATTCTTAAACTGTCCATAACTTCTTTGAATAATTTTGATGTTAATTTTGAACCTTAATCTGACTGTAGCTCAATTGGTGTAAAAAAATAGATGAATTACTCTACAATCCTTTCAGCTGTGATATTTCATAATGGAATGACATCTGGAAATCTAGTCGTTACATCATTTATTGTTAGCAAATACTGATTTCCACTTTTTATCAGAGATATCGGAGAAATGCATTTCAGACTCCTGTAAAATATTCCTCAAATGCATGAATATGTATTAAAAGTGCAGGTTTTATTACCATCTGTGGTTTTCCAGTTGCCTGGCATACATTACACATCTGGCAAAATTCAAATACCTCTTTGCATACTCTAGGCCAGTAAAACGATTCCGGATTTTAGTCTGTGTTTTCCTCACTTCTAAATGACACCCAAGTGGTAGCTCATGCGTCACTTGTAACACGTCCTTTCTATATTCTACTGACAACATGCTGTGAAGAATATCGGCCCATTTCTCATCTGCCTGTATATGTTACGGTCTCCAATTCCTTATTATGAGAACATTTTTAAGTTCGTAACATTTAGGCACGTATTCGGATTCCTTTTCTGTGTATACATTTTGATTTAACTGATTTAAAGTTTCATCTCTCTGTTATAACTCAATTTATTTATTTGAGCTAACGATGTGTGCATTGTCATCTATTTGCGCCTGTTTTGTTCCAACCTTCTGATCAAACAGTATTTCGACAAATTCCACTTCAAATTTCTTATCCGTACTTTTTTTTATCTCTATTTATTCAATTACTGACTTTATGACCTCGTTACCACACAATCGGGAAAAGTTCCACAATTTATTCCTGCAAATGTTCGGTTGCCATTCGCTTTTCAACCACTGTAGGCATCACTCTGACTGGTGAATCAGCTATTGCATTAGCAGGACAAATTGTATTGCTGGAGCTGAGAGATTGTCCAGTACTCCGATTATAAATTCTCCTCCCTTCTCTGGAAATTGCAAGGTCACTTTACACAATTGAGCATATTTTGTTTCACCGGGAATTCACAGTGCTCATACCTTTTCTCGCAGCAGACCCGCAGGAGACATATCTCCTCATCCTTCAGCCTCAGAGACTGAGAGTTTCCTTTGTTCCTTGTGTTAAAATCACACAAAACCAGGTTATAGTCCAACAGTTTTATTTGTAAGCATTGCCTTTCGGAGCGCTGCTCCTTGCTCAGGTAGTTGTGGAGAATCAGTTTGTAACACGAAGAATTTATAACAAAAGTTTATAGTGTGATGTAACTAAAATGAAATATTAAGAAGACCTGGATTATTTGTGAGGTCTCTCATTTATTAGATTGACCCATGTTGGTTTCACTTCATCCATATGTAAATTGCAAACCTCTTTTTAAAGTTACATTCTCAAGTGAATTTTGGTGTCATTTCGACCAGATACTATGTTGAAGGTTTGAATTTCCCTATGGGGCTGTCTGAGCCACAGTCTGACCATGTCCATGACGTCTCCAAGAACATTTGCATGATTACCCGGTTTTCCTACATCTGGCTTCCCATTGCTTCTCCTAACCCACCAAAACAGTGATTTCATATGGCCTACTTGATTGCAGTGAAAACACCGGAGCTTCTTAACATCTATGTCGCCTTCAAGGGTTTCCAATTTACCCTGTGGCGAATTATTCTTATGCTCTTCACCGAAGCTACCTTTCCCTTTCCACATGAGGATTTCTCTTTTCCCCAATTGCTATCCGTCACAGCTTAAATTTGATTCTGAAAGCCAATCATTGCCTTATCGACCAACTCATAATCACCAGCCATTTCAGCTTTTAATCTTGCCGTTTTAACGGTCTGCTCTTCCACATGAGTCTCACCACTGTAGGAAGTGAATTTTGGAACTCTTTCCAAAATAATTGTCTCTCTAAGAGCGTCGGAGGTTTGGTCTATTCCTAAGGTCCTTATCCACCTATCAAAATTACTTTGTTTGATCCTTTCAAACTCAATGTAATGTTGACCAGTGTCCCTCCTTAGATTCCTTAAATGCTGTCTGTGGGCTTCTGGCAGACGCTTATATGCAGTTAAGATGGTTTTCTTCTCCCCCTCATACGCTCCATCTGCCACTGCTTATCGTGATGCGAATTCCTTGGATTGGATCAACGGAATCCACATGGTCACTGGCCACCGTATTTCTTGAGCACTTTTTCAAATGAGTTGAAATAGGTTTCCACATCCTCCTACTCAAATTTTGTCAATGCTTGATTATATTAAAACAGATCCCCATCATGCCTCTGCCTATCATGGGTTTGTTAATCCACACTCTCTTCCTCACGAGGATTACATTCAGCCTTTAACTCCATCAATTTAAGGTGAATTTCCGATGTGCCAATTTCTGAAGTCCAAACTTTCTCTCCTTTTCCGTCTCTCTGATTTTAATCATAATTCAAACTGTTTCGTTTCAGTTGCCCTTTTCTTGTCTTTTGCCTCTGAGAGAAACTGTTTCATTTTCAAGTGAACGTCAGCGTTCTCCAAAGATTCTGTTAGTGTTTCCAATAAATGTAAATGCTGAGCTTCTTCTGTCGTTATCTCTTCTTTCCTCATGGAAGGAGGCAGCTCCACATTCGGCTTGTCTGTTAATTCACGCAGCTTGACCACAAAGTTTTTGAGGCCAGACCCCTCAAAACATTTCAAGATGGTATCACAGACCCTAATTTTACTATTTGATTTTAAGACCGTGCACAATGAATATTCCAGGAGAGAATCAGAATATCAAGATACTTCGTCCTAAACTGGTGTGGACGTGGTGTGTCAAAAGTTAAAAACGGCACGACACCAGCTTATAGTCCATCAGGTCTCCTTGGAAGCATTTTTTTCCGAGCGCTGCACCTTCGTCAGGAGGTCATCAAGCACCTGATGAAGGAGCAAAGCTTCGAAAGTAGTACTTACAAATAAACATGTTATTTCTAAAATAACTGAATCTATTTCCAATGTTACTGAATTAAACACAAAGAATTGAATACAGAATACTGAACAAATTATCCTATTCAGAAACCCACCTGTTCCAAAACACTGTTTAAAAACCTCATAAAAAAACCTTTGGCACAATATTGAAAAGAAACTAGTCCTTACAGGAGAAAACTCACAGAGAGGGAGAAGAGAGAGAGAGGGGAGGGGGTTCAGCAGTTTTTCTTCTGCCTCTCTCTCTCTCTCTTTCTCTCTCGAAATCACACGCAAACACAAACTCACACACGTGCACACGTGAATAACTGAGCATCGAGAACAGGAACTCCCCTTTCATTAGAAGAGAGAGAGCACTGCAGATGGTGGAGTTCAGTGTCGACAATGTATTGCTGGGAGAGCAGAGCAGGTCAGACAAAGTACAATGAGCAGGAGAATGAAGTGCTTGTGCCTGAAACGTCGATTCTCCTGCTCCTTGGACTCTCAACTCCCCTTTCATTCGTCAAGTGATTTTTCTTAACTTGGCAGACTTCTTCAAGAGTCAGTATGCGTTATCTGTATACAAATGGGCCTAAAATCCAGCTAACCACAGATTTTTTCGGAACCTATCATTTCAAAACTCTCCGTATAAAATGTCAAGCACAAACAAAACTTGTTAATGGAACAGGTTCGTCATGAACGACATACACAGGCAACCGTGCCTGGAAAAAGCTCAGGTCCCTGACGCTGTGAGGCAGCAGTGTTAATCACTGAGCCACTATGCCACCTGTAAATTCATCAAATGCTTTTAATAACGCCGTCTTCCAAGCCTCATACCGTATCCCCATTCAAAAGCTCCGAAACCCCATAATTATTTTTCTATACCCCCTTAACCTCGGCTCCATATGCAAATCCCAAATGTCCTCCACACATCCATGCCTGTACAGCTGCAGCTACACATCCCCAGTGACGCACAATCCTATTCCATATTCCTCAGTTTCATCAAGCCCAAATCGTCTAGTTGCATTGCCCTTTTCGATATCCCATGTAACCCTATTTTCCGTAGCTCCACGTATGCTCTTTTTCACAACACCAATACCCTCCATTACCTTATCCTCGGTCCCATATTCCACAGCTCTCCACGCCCTACAACCTCAATGTGCATCCCCTTAAACCCCAAACCCCTTTTGCCCCTACCAGTGTATCTCTATTTTCCTAATATCCCCCAAGCCACATACCATCACATCCATGTCCCTAAATTCCCCACACCCTCATCATACACACAAAATGGGAAGCTATGCAAAAGCCCCAGTCCATTCCATGGCATATTCAAAGACGCCACTCCCATGCCCTCCTCTAGATCTATACCCCAGTACCCCATAGCCGTCAGGTCACAACGTCACGTGTCACGCCCCCACCTCGAGTTATCCCTGGCCAATTTTCCCACAGCCACATACCATCCTGGTCCATGGCCTCTCACTTCCATAACACTTTGTTTATCATCAGCTCCACACCAACACACATCCAAACTCAATAATGTCCCCAGATCCCAATGACCCATAACATTCACCGTATATCCTCCATTGATGTTCCAGCTCCACACACCCAAGAAAATATCCAGTGATAAACAATATGCCCAGCCCTGTGGTTTAACCTTCACTTCAGTCTATAATCCACAATAACACCCCGGACCAGAATGCACGACAAAGCATAACATGAGAGCAGAAGAACATATGAACCGGGCCCAGGAGTATGCCGTCCGGCAATTCAAGCCTGCTCTGCCATTCAGTAAGCTCATGACGAAACTTTTCGTGTGCTCAACTCCACTTACCAGAGTTCTCACCATATGGTTTAATTCTTTCATTTAAAAAAAAACAACCATAGAATAACAACCATCTGGATGAAGAAGTTCCTTCTCAATTCGGTCATAAATTTGCTCCCTCTAATCTTGAGGCTATGCCCTCTTGCCCTCGCTTCACCGACGACTGGAAACGTTCTATCTACTTCTATTTTATCGATTCCCTTCATATTTTGATATGTTTCTGTAAAATCACCCGAAATCCCAATGTATATAATCCCAATCTACTCAGTTTCTATTCATAAGCCTCACCCCTCAACTCCAGAATCAAACTAGTGTTCCTCCTCTGCAACCCCTCCAATGCCAGTACACAATTTAGAACATAGAACATAGCACAATACAGCGTAGGACAGGCCCTTCGGCCCTCGATGTTGTTCCGACGTGTGAACTATTCGCAGCTCGTCCCCCTATACCATCGCAAAATCATCCATGTCCTGATCTAAGAATTGTTTAAATCTCTCTAATATGGCTGAGTTGACTTTATTAGCACATAGGGCATTCTGCACCCTTACCACTCTCTGCATAAAGAACCTGCCTCTGATATCTGTCTTAAATCTATCACCCCTCAATTTGTAGTTATGCCCTCTCGTACAAGCTGACGTTATCACCTTAGGAAAAAGTATTTCACCGTCTCCCCATCTAATCCTCTGATCGTCTTGTATGTATCTATCAAATCCCCCCCCCCCCCCCCCCCACCCACCAGCCTTCTTCTTTACAATGAGAACAGACCAAAGTCTCCCAACCTTTGGTCTTCCCTCCAGACCAGGCAACATCCTGGTGAATCTTCTTTACACCATTCCAATGCTTCTATTTGGAATGTACACAGCATTCTAAGTGTGGCCGCACCATCGTTTTGTATAGTTGCAGCATGATATTGCGGTTCAGGAACTCCATCCCTCTACCAATGAAACCTAACACAACGTATGCCTTCTTAACAGCACTATCCACCCGGGTGGCAACTCTCAGAGATCTATGCACATGGACTCTAAGATACCTCTGCACATCCACACGAGCAAGAATCTTTCCATTGATCCAGTACTCTGCCTTCCTGTTATTCTTCCCAAAGTGCATCACCTCACACTTAGCTGCATTGAACTCAAATTGCCACATCTCAGCCCAATTCTGCAATTTATCCAAGTCCACCTGCAACCTGTAATATTCTTCAAAAAAGTTCAGTATTCCAACGACTTAAGTTCCTCTGCAAATTTTCTAATCCATCCAACTGTGCCTGCATCTAAGTCATTTATAAAAATGACAAACAGCAGTGGTGCCAAAACAGATCCTTTTGGCACACCACTAGCAACTGGACTCCAGACTGAATATTTTCCATCAACCACCACCTGCTGCCTTCTTTCAGAAAGCCAGTTTCTAATCCGAACTGCTAAATCACTCTCATTTCCATGCCTCTGCATTGTCTCCATCGGCCTAACATGTGGAACCTTATCAAAGGCTTTACTGAAGTCGCTTTATACAACATCAACTGTCCTACTCTCATCATTTGCTGTCCTTTCCCAAGTTTGAAGACCAAATCTGCACACAGTTTTCCAAGCGTGGCCTCATAATCAACTCGTAGAGATGTAACACACCTCTCTGCTTTTAAAATCAAATTATTTAACAGTGAAGGGAAAAATTGCATTGGCTTTCCAATTGCTTGTTATATCTGCAGACCAACCTTCTGTGATTCATGAAAAATCATTCATGTAACGATATAATCTTTGTGCTACTCTCATCAAAATGCATGACTCCACATTTGTCAACATTGTATGCGGTTTTCCAGACTTTTGCCCACTCACTCAACGTATCTATGTTCCTCTGCAAAGTTTCACAGTTATCTTCCCACTTTGCTGTGCCACTTTTTTAGTGTAATCTGCAAACGTTGACATCGTACACGTGGTCCACAAATTCAAATCATCTGTTTAAAGTGTAAATAATTGCTGACTCACCAGTGATCCTTTTGGCACACCACTGTTTGCCAGCCAGATTAGTACTAATTTGTCCCCACTCTTTGCTACCTATTCGTCAACCAATCCTCGATCTATGCTGATAGTCTACTCCGAACCATGCATCCATATCTTATGCAGCAGTTGCTTGAGCAGAAACTCGTCGAAGGCGTTATGGAGGTGTAGGTACACCACGTCCATTGGGTCCCCGTTGTCGATCTTGCTCGAAATGTCTTCATAGAATTCGAAAGATTTGTCAAACATGACCTTCATGAAACCACGCTGCGTGTTTCCAACAGGACAAGTTCCTTCTAGATACCCTGTTGTTTCTTCATTGATAATAGACTCAAACATCTTGACCACTGCAGAGTTTAAGTTACCTGGTCCTTAATTCTGCTTATTTTGTTGACCTCCATTTTTAAACAGTGTCATTACATTTACTGTATTCTAATATCTGCGACTGCCCCAGAGTCCGGTGAACTTTGTCAAATTACCGGCAATGCATCTGCTATTTCTCCCACCATCTCTGTTAGTAACCTGGAAAGTGTTCCATCAGGAACAGGAGACCTATCCGTCTTCAGCTCCATTAGATTGCCCAAAACTAGCGCTTCTGACAAAAGAAAAGATCGTTTCCAGGTCCTCACCTGTCTTCGTCTCTTTATCAATTACTTTCATCTTATTAGTGTCCTCCACTTCAAAGATTGTTCTCCACTGCAATGACTACCCTCCCATGCAAAGACTGATACAAAATACCTGTTGAATGTCTCCGCCATTTCACACTGGCATTGGACTTTATCTTCACTCTCGACATCCGTACTCTACATTCATAATACTGTGATCAGTCCTTCCAAGAGGATCACCAATATGAGGTCATTAATTATTCCTGCCTCATTACACAGGACCAGACCTCCGACAGTTTACTCCCTCGTCGTTTCCCTGACATATTTTTCAAGAAAACTATTGCAAATACATTCAACGAAATCCTCCTCAAGGCTACCCTGACCTAACTGGTTCGACAAGCTAAATGTAGATTCGAATCATGTATGAAAATAACCGTGCCATTTTTGCAAGTATTAGCTATTTCGTTGTTTATTGCCCGCCTCAATGTGACGTTATTCAGAGGTTGCCTATAGACTACGTTTATGAGGAACATTTTCTTCTTAGAATACCTAATTTCCACCCAAATTGATTCATGTTCCTTCTCCATGGAACGTATATCTACTCTCAGCACCGCCCTGATGTCATCCTTGAATTTCAGAGCTGCACCACAGCCCTGACATTCCTATCTACATTTCTGAATAATCTGGTACCCCGAGATATTTAACTCCAAGTGGTGACCATTCTGTAACCATATCTCCGTAATGGCTACCAAATCATGTACATTCATCACGATTTGTGCAATTAACTCATCAACCTTTCTTTGAATGCTGTGACCATTCCAGTAAAGTCCCTTTATGCTAGTTTTCTTACCGTCATGATTCCCAACATCTCTCTTATCTTCTAAGTTATTCTTCGTTTTTACTTCTTTCAGAGTCTCCCTAAAACTTTAAAACTCCTTATGTTTTCATTTATCATCATACTTCTTGTTGATTTCCCTTTCCCTTACTCTAACTCACAAATTTAAAGTCCTCGTGACTGCCAATGTATCCTTTTCACGAGAACACTGGTTCAGGTGTGGAGGGTCTCTCCAGTACGGAAACCCCCGGTTCTAAAACACATATCAATTCAGCATGAAATGGAGCCCCTCTTTCTGACAGCATTCCTAAGCCACGTGCTTACTTCCCGACTTTTGTTATCACTGATCCAATTTGCACGTGGCTAGGGCAGCAATCCAGAGATTATAATCCTCAGGACCTGTCCCTTAATTTCCTTCCTCGTGCTTGATAGGCCTCAAGCAGTTCTTTTATTTATGCATTGCCTATACTGTTAGTCTCAACATGGACCACAACAATTGGATTGACCCCCTCCAGCTCCGGTATCATTTCAAGCCCTTCAGAGATGTCCTACACCCTGGCACAGAAGAGGAAAAACACCCTGCGTGACACTAGATTTAGCTTGCAAATTATTTCATCTGTTCGCCTCATTATAGAAACGCTTTTAACTATAACACTCAATAGATTCTCAACCCCAAACCGTAAGCCCCATAACATTCTATATGTCGATACACCCCCAACCAAATGCGACCCAATCTATTATTTCCAGCTACATAGATTCCCCTCGCACCAGACCCACATCCACTCATTTCCCCGAATCCGCCAGATAAATTCCATCCATACATTCCAGCCCCATACCCATCAATCCCAGGGCTCCAAACCCTTCGCACGTCACACCCACAGTCCCAATTTCTCCCTCGCGCCATTCTCCTCCTTACCTCCACTTAACATCGGGACATACACACCAGGTAAACCAAGAAAACTCATGCTATGCATCGCCACCAACCCACATCACCAGCTCAAATGAAAAAAAAAGAAATATTTGTTCTATTCCACCCAACTCTCGATCCTCATCCCGCAATACAAGCCAATTCACCCGTCTCTGCGAGGGTCCCAACTACTTTCAAGACCCCCACCCATGTTCACTCTGTCCCTATTTATATCCCTTCTTCTGCAACTTCTCCCACCTTTTCATCATCCCCTTACCCTGCCCCTTTAACCAATCATTCATTCTCCCAACTATCTAAAGCACTCCTCTCCGCATTCATTCAAATTTCCTGATATCATCTTCCGGATAATCCCCACAATTTAAACCGCTCCGTTCCCAGCTCTATCCCCCCCCCCCCAGTCCCCTCCCATTTCCACATTCTTTCCCACACCATGTTCAGTTTCTTTACAAGCCACTTCGCGAAGCATTTTCCCCCTTCTCCGTCTCTTATCCCGCCCCTTTTCTGTTCCTTCGACTCATTTCCCTCCCATTTCCATGCCCCTTTTCTGCCCCTTAACCACCCACTTCCTCATCAATTTTACATCCCTTTTCCCAAACTTTTCCTCGCCCTATTTGCTGTCCATTTTCGCGCCCATTTGCCTACCTATTTGTGGAGGCAGAATTTGGCACTGAAGATGGTGGAGATTAGAGTCAAGATTAGAGTGGTGGAAAAGCCATGATGAGGGGCTTCTACCTAAAACGTCGACTTGCCTGCTCGTCGGATGTTGCCTGACCTGCTTTGCTTTCCAGCATGACTGCAATCCTGTCTCTGCAATATTTCTCTGACCATTTTGCCGTCGATTCCCCTCCCCTTAACCCTCAGTTCATCTTCCTAGATTGCTACAAGTGCTCGTCTATAGAATGGCGTAGTCTGTCAGGTGAAAATATGAAATAATAAATACAGGTGTGAAGTTCGTCACTCGTAGAGGTGTGCTTACGGGTGTTTGTTCACTTGGTGAGGTGTGGTTATGCATGGCTTACTCACTCGCACAGAATTGTGTTTCCAAAAGAAGATTGTTGAGAAAGAGTACCGTCCTTAAATGGACTCTTTCTTGTAGAATAGATGTTCCTTTGCTCGGCTGGGTTTGTCATGTGAAGTATTTTTGATGTTGAAGCATGCAATATTATTTTTGAAATATTTATCATTATTAACATTACATAGGAACCAGCAATCTTGCAGTCGTTGTGTGTGGTGGTTGCGGAAAATATCCAGAGGATCTAAATAAAAGCCTCGACGAAACGAAGGCTGTTCTGAACGGTTATCGCCGCTTTCATTGGCGGTGGGAGGGGTGGGGTGGGTTTCGCGTGGAGTTGAGCGACTACACATAGTGGAAGAGGCTTCAGTCATAGTAGAGAACTGCATTTCTTTAAAGCTGGAAAATTGGTTCCATTCATCCATTTTAAATCTCAAAGGTAATCTTTTGGTTGTGGGTTATTGTAAATTTTCAAGCATAAACCTTTCTTTTTCTCGAATGCCACCTCTTGGTATTTTACATGATGCATTTGGTATTCCAAGTAGACATCCGATATTGGAGATAAATCAGTTAACAGAAGCACTTTGGTCTTTGGAGCCTGCTCTGGTATTAAATGTGATATGGCTGATCCGCTATCTCAGTGGCATATTCCCAATTGCACTTCCACACACGATGTCTTTATAATCTGAAGAATTAATCATCTCTTCCATGAACAGTTTCAGTGACCTGGCGCTTTCAGCATTCTGTGGTGGTGAATCGCATAGTTTCACAAGCCTTCGAATGAATAAAGTTTTCCTCCTTCCAGTCCAAAATATCATTGAGTATATCCTGAAACATATTGTGAATTCCAAAACCAAGGGAAACATCAACCCTGCATGAATCCTTTTCCAGCATGATAGAACCTTTTGCATTTTCATCTGATCCCCTCTCACCCTGTTCGAATGTGGAGAGTAGAGTCAATCAAGTCTTGCCTCTTAGGATATTTCTGCTATCCTTGCTATCAACCGAATGAATCTCTGCTGTGCTTTGGACAATACAAATATATTTATAGATAGCGTAAGCATATCAGCATGAAACACTCCAGGTGTGGCCCTATGTAACTGCAATACGACATTCCTAAATATGAACTCTGATATTTGCCCTTCTACTTGCTCGGTGCATCTGTCTGCCTATTTTCATTGGTTAACAACGTCACCGTTATCATATTTATTTTTCGCATTTCCAAATGTGGCATCATTCCAAAAAAGAACTCGACCTTCTCTGTTCTCCCTGTGCAGCCTTCATCCTGGAGGACATAATTTTGTGTTGTCTAATTTCAAGTAAAGTTCCAAGTTATCCTTTGGCTCCCTTTCCAGCCTCACGTCCTCCCATTCATTCCACCTCCCGTTCCTTTTGTCCAGCTACCAACCGGATTCATCCTTTCCATTGACCAACCAGATCATACCCACGAGCTATGTCCACCTATCACTACCTCGCCGTCTTGCTACTCTCCTCACCCAACACGCCCTTCCGACTCGCTCTTTACATGTAGCTCCCCTATTCCGACGTATATCCCTGAAAAAGGGTGGATACCTGAAACTTTGGGGTGTCCACCTCCTAATGTTGCCTGTCTTGCTGTGTTCCCCAGCACCCCCTGTTGGTCTACTTTGCATCGCAGCCTCATGCAGCTATTTTTCTTTGTTTATTACTTTCTGTTTTTCAAACTAAGATTGCAATCTCAAATTTCGCCCCTTCTCAGAACATGTTTAATGCATTTCCCATTCCTCACCTGATCTAAATCACCTTGAATTCTCTTTTAATGCTCCTACAGCGTTTTGTGTCAAAAGCAAACTTGGAAATGTTGCATTTGGTTCCTTCATCTCCAGTGGACAAAGAAACGCCAGCATAAACAGCTTCTGGAAACTGTTGTTGGTGAGGTTAGCTAAGTTTAAAGAAATTGCTATCAGAGGAGATAACACCCGCAGATTCAATTCAGTATTAAACTTATTTGACAGTGTAAGAGCATGAGACATGGCAGGAGAGCTCAAAATTATAGTCTGCTCCACTTGCTCGATGTGTGTGACTTGGTGCATTTCTAGTGCCTGACACCTGCACGCTTGCTATCCGTGTCTCCAGCTGCAGTTACTGGAAGCCAGGGTTTTGGAGTTGATGCAGTTTCTGGGATGCTGTGGTGCATTCACAAGGTAGAGTGTATTGTGGATAGCACGTACAGCGGGATATTCATACCGCAGACTCAGACTCCAGAGATAGTCTGGGAATAGTTGACCAACTTGCAGAAAGGGAGGGATAAACATTCAGTGCAGGAATCTCCTGTGGTTATTCCACTGCAAAGCAGATATATGGTTTTGGATACTGTTGAGGAGAATGGCACTATTGTTGACTCTGCGACAGAAGGACGGTGAGATATGCACAGAAATTCTCCCATGAGGGGGTCCAATTGTAAGGGGGATATATGGGCGTTTCCGTTGCTGCAAATGAGAGTCTATGATGGTGTGTTGCCTCGCTAGGGCTCGGACTCTGGATGCCTCCGAGCAGTTGCACGACATCCTGGGGAAAGGGCAAAGCTAGTAGCTGGTAATCATGACATAGGTTTTAACAAAATACGAGGGGATGACCTACAAAAAGCAGAATTTTGAGAACTCGGAAGAAATTTGAGAAGTAGTACCTCAACGTCAGTTATCTCAATGTTGCTACAAATACCACAAGCTAGTCAGTAGAGACAGAAGGTAATATAGGATGAAAATGTTAGTGAAAAGATGGTGTGAGGGGAAGGGCTTCTGAATCATGGGGCATTGGCACAGGTTCTGGGGAAGGTCGAACCTGCACGCATTCCTGGGCAGGACCGTGACTAATATTCTTTTTCTGGGCATACGTGAATGTTTTTGAGGGCGATCTCAACTCGTGCGGCAGTGGGATTGCAACCAGAGAGTTGGGGAAGTAGATGCAGGAGTTGAGGGAGAGTTTGAAGCAAATGTAAACATGACCAGAAACAAGAATATATTGGGAAACATGCTGCATAGAACAGGGAAATCTGTCTGAAATGTATGTGTTTCAATGCGAGAAGTATAATAGGTAAGGAAATTAAGTTAGATTTTTGGATGATATTTGAATACGGAGACTTACTAAAAGAATGACAGGGTTGGTAGCTGAATATCTCAGGATTTGTATATTTAAGGCATGACAGAAGGGGACTAAAAAGGTGGTAGAGTTGCATTACTGGTAAAAGAGTATCTCACAGCTGTACTTGGGGATGATACATCAGATGCCTTGTGCTGTGAGGCAATATGGGTGGAACTCGGGAATAGGAAAAGTTAAATCACAGTGCTGGGGTTACACTACAGACCACCCAACAGACATCAGGAGATAGAGGATAGAATAAGTAGACCAATTTTAGTAATATGTAAACATGATAGTGAATTTGTGACGGGTAATGTCAACTTCCAATGTATTGGCTGAGACGCACTGCATGCCATTATCTTGGATGGGGTGGAGCTTGGAAGTGCCACTCAGGAGGGTCTACTGAAGCAGTATTTAAACAGCCCAAGCGAGGATGGAGTCATACTGGACCTGGATTGGGGAAATGTGCCCTGCCAGGTGTGTGAATCATTGGGTGAGCATTTGGGAGTAGTGACAATAATACCGTCAGATTTATGATACTCATGGATAGGGTCAACATAGTTCTCGGGCCAAGGTATTAAATTGAAGCAGGGCGTACTACAGAAATGTTAGGAAGGAACTGGGGAATTTTTATTCAGAGCAGCTATTTGAGGGGAAACCCACATCGGATATGTGAGAGGATTTCAACCAGCAGTTGATAATAGTTTCAGAAGTGGCACATTCCTGAGAGAATGAAGGATACATATGGTAAGTGGCATGAATGTGTGATGACCAGATTTGTTATGAGCTTGGTCAAAATAGAAATAAACCACATTTAAGGTCAAGGAGGATCGAAACTGATGGAGCCTTTGAAGTCTATATGGAAAGCAGGAAAGGACTTTAGTAAAAATCAGGACAATGAAAAGATCGTGAAAAGCTGCCAGCAAAGACAATTGCATACAATCACAAGGCTTTTTATCAAAGTATAAATAACAAAAGGGTGACCAGGAAAAGGACAAAGGATGGACTCGGTTTGACGGCAGAAGAGGTAGTTCGGGGTCCAAAATAAGTACTTTGGGTCGGTATTTACCAAAGAGAAGGAATTGGTGGAGGACAATCTCAGGTATGTGTGTGTTGAATTTCTAAGTCAAATTGTTATTAAAAAGGAAGGGGTGTTGAGCATCTTAGAAATCATTAATGTAGATAATATCCTGGGTCCCTCTGGGATATATCGCAGATTTTGTGGGAAATAAGTGAAGAAATCGCTGGAGCGTTAACAAATATCTTTGAGACCACTTTGACGCAGGTGCTGTCCCAGAAATGGGAGAATACCAAATGTTATCCCATTGTTTAACAAGTGTTTTAGGGGTAGTCTAGTGAGCCTCATGCTGGCGATAGGGAAGGTATTGGAAAACATTCTCACAGACAAGGTAAATACTCATTTCGAAACAAATGGACGTAATAGTGATAGAGAGCATAGTTTTGTGCAGCAGATGTTATTCCTCACTGTATTGATTGTTTTTTTTAAACGTGGGGACAAAAGTGATGAAGAGTGGTTGGTGTTGTCCGCATGGACTTTCATAAAGCCTTTGACATGATCATTCATTGCTGATTTTCCAAAATGTGAAAACACATGGTATCCGGATTGAAGTGACAAGATCCAGATAGGTCATCGGAGAAAGCTGGTTTCATTTAAAAAGGATGGATTTTGGAATGGAGGAATATGACTCGTTTCAACCAGGGATTGATGCTAGGGTTCTGCTGCTCGTGGTCTACATAAATGATTTGAAGGACGAGATAGCTGGTCAAATGAGTAACTGTGAGGAGGATCCAACGATTGGTGGAGTTGTGGAGAGTGAGGATTGTCAGCGGGTACAGCAGATTGTAGATTATTTGGAAGGACATGCAGAATTAAAATGACAGATAATGTTTAATTAAGACAAATGCGAAGTGGTGCGTTTTGGAAGATCAAATAGTGTTCGAAGCTATACAATGAATGGCAGACTCCTGAGGAGTGTTGGTATGCAGAGAGACCAGGTGATGGCGCTCTGCTTTTCTCTGAAGGTGGCAGTGCGGAATGGTAAGGTTGTGAAAAGGCTTATGGACGACTTGCCTTTATTTGGAGGGCATTGAGTATAAGGATAGACAGGTTATAGTTCAGAAATATAGAACTTTAAGTAAAACTTAGAATATTGCATATTGTTCTGGTCACAACGCTGCCAGAAGGATGTGAATGCTTTGGAGCGTGTACTGAAAAGGTTTGCCAGGATGCTGCCTATTAAGAAAACTTTGATAAACTGAGTTCGTTTTCACTGTAACACAGCAGGTGATGGCGGTCTGGTAGATATTAATAAGATTCTCAATGGCACAGATAGAGTGGAACGTGTGAGGCTTTATTCCACAGTCGTGCAGCCAATTATGAGGTACACAAATTCATGATAGGGATCATGCAAAAGAGATGTGCGCAGCAAATGTTTGTACAAAACAGCTGGTGAGTGTCTGGAACATGCTGCTAGAAGAGATGGTAGAAGCAGACACAATGACAGCTTTCAAGAAACAACTTAGATTAGGGTAAACAAAGTGAACCCGACAAGTCAATCAGTGGTCAAGCAGCAGATTACATACATCATACGACGAACAGATCTGATGGCCTGGAAATATGGTGGATAATAATGAGGTGGAAATCGATGAAGTACCACTTGCAAAACAATGAACAGTAAAGCATACGTTGCCATAGCCACCAGATCACGCTTGGTGCATGTAAAAAAAAAACACACTTGCCCTGAGCTAAGATTAGAATCACCAGTAGACGAACTGGAAGAGAGAGTGAGAGAGAAAGAAGAAAAAGAGAATTGTCGTTACTGATCAAATATTCCTGTGCCTGAGCTCATATAATAAGTACTAGATTTATCACAAACATAATTGTTGTTTCATGCAATACGACGTGCAAAGAATCTGCATAGCTTACACTTTTAAAAGACATAGGGAAGAACACAAATAGCGGGTTAGTCTCAGAATCAGTCTCGTATTCAACACTTGATTGGCTTTCACAGAGGTAAATTTGTTCTACTTTATACATTGCTCAGACTGGCTGGAGATGTAAATGAGACGACAGCATTCACACAAACACTCTCGGCATCAAGGAACAAACAAAGAATGGAAGACACCTAACACAGACAGGATGACAAAATTCCTGATTTTAGTTTTGGAACCTACACAGTTGCGTTTGCCCTGATAACTGTGCACTCACACAATATGAAATACGGTAGATGGCATTGGATCATTCGTGCATGTCCAGGAATGGATGACATTCCAAATATGAACAAAGACATGATAGGGCATTGGCTCCCTCACTCGGAACATCCTGGTAAGTTGAATTAAGACGATATTCACCAGTGCATCCAAACACCATGTCCCAGCTTGGATATCCAATGCAAACAGAAGAACTTCGATATTTGGCACAGACTCGCCACATCATCTGTCGAACACTGTACACCACAGTCTGCAACCAAATGGAAGCTGAATCCTTGCATCATTATTCTCTGCAACTTTCCACTTCAGAAATAGCACGATTTATCTGTGATTAAGCACAGTTTCCTACCTGATGTCCCGCCTCATGCACCCAAACTCCTCCCCCTGTGTACAAAGATCCCGCTCCCACACACGGGCTAGGAATTCCCATCATTCAATCAGCACGCTCCATGGGCATCACCAGAGTTGGATCACAACTTGTTTAAAGGAAACCCCAAGACTGCAGTATTGATTGGCATTGGAAACTGTCTGTCGGGATTCAGGCCAATGTGAACGACTAAGAAAGCCGTAGGCCTAAATGCCTTATCATTAGATTATTATTACGTAGACCGGTGTAGTATACTTTGCGTTTGATGTCTGCCATGGCAGAACCTTGAATTTTAATTCAAAAGAAATCTTGACTTCTAATTTCAGATGTTGACAATGAACGGTTGTCAAATGGTGGCAAAAGAAACCAACTCACAACGAATAAGCTTTAAGGAGTGTAATCTGTCATCCTTCCCGAGTCCTTTTGTAGATGTGACTGCAGATCCACAATAGTCTGAGTTATTTTGGCCAATTAAGGAAGGGTTGTAAAATTTGGTGTAGCCAGTGACACACATATTCTTTCAAATAATAAAAGCAAATAGAGCTCCCTATCAACAGCCATATTCCTGCTTCAGACAAATGCTCCATTTTTAGACCACACCTGGGATTTGCATATCGACATACTATGCCCACTTCCTCAACTATGAAATTCCCAAAAAATGATCGACTTTAGAAGAAAAGGGATCCTAAACTTCACACAGTGTAGTTATCTGGAAAAGGAAGCACCAACACATTGGCAAGTACTCAGCATAAGTATACGAGGGAACTTCATCTGTCTCTTTGTTTTAAGACCATTCAGAGTTGGGCAACTCGTTAAACTTGGCTCATTAAGCTAAGACACGGATTATCCAATGGCATCGGCAATCCCTGATTTTAGTGGACCTTTAGCACCAAGAATCATATTGGACATCTGTCCGACTCTCTGCCATACAGGACATTACCTTGGACACTAACCAGCCCTCAGTTTCAGAAGGAAGCTCCTTGCAGATGTGGAAATGGTGATAATGTTCAATTGTACTCATGGAATGTAGGCTTTAACGGCCTGTCCAGTGTTCATAGCCCAGCTCTAATCACCATTTGTTGTGGTGTTCGAGATCTACCTTGGTGAACATCTGCATTGCTGCGGGGTGAACCGCAGAATTTTCATGCAGCAACAGTGAAGGGCTGACAATATGTTTCGAAGTCAGAATGAAATCTCGCTTGAAAGAAGATTTGCACGTGACGGTATTTTGTTTATCTGCGGCCCTTATACTTCCAGCTCCTGGAGATCACGGGCTTGAGAGGTTTTGTTAAAAACGGACTTGCAGTGTTCCTGGTTTGCTTCTTGTAAATGATTTTCATTGGTGATCTTCAGTGCTGGCTATTGTGTCATTGGTGAAGAGAGTGTGTGCTGAATGATTAATGTGGCAATGAAGACAATCAGCTGTTTGTCCTCGACAACGTAAAACTTTGTGAATGTTGCATTCAGTTTCACACGTGAGCCACAGTCAGACAAATTCTTGGACGGTTGAAATCCAACCCCAGAGCTATGCTTTCTGAATGATGGGGATGGAGTGGAGAGGCGGGCAAGGAGCTCATTAAAACAGCAATCAGAGTGTCTGATATTCTCTGTGGCCACAACACTTGTATGGCTGGAGCAGGTCTTTTTTTTTTATCTCTCATCAATGGTTCGCCCAGTTTATTGATAATAATGCATGCAGTGATGGCAATGTCATAAAACGCCAATAGGAGATTGGTCGATTCACACATTTTTCCTCGTGCTTCTGAGATCTATGAGGAGAAAGTGAGGTCTGCAGATGCTGTAGATCAGAGCTGAAAATGTGTTGCTGGAAAAGCGCAGCAGGTCAGGCAGCATCCAGGGAACAGGAGAATCGACTTTTCGGGCATAAGCCCTTCTTCAGGAATTTCCTGAAGAAGGGCTTATGCCCGAAAAGTCGATTCTCCTGTTCCCTGGATGCTGACTGACCTGCTGCGCTTTTCCAGCAACACATTTTCAGCTTCTGAGATCTAGCCCAAGATGGATGTTATCTCAATCTATATGGACAAAGATCCCTTTGCAATTTCAAGAATAGTAAATGGTGCTGAACATTGTATAAGGACGAGCAGACCTCACTAATTTTTAAATTATAAATGAGACACTGGCATTGATGAGGCGCCCACAGATTTTACGAACAAGGAATAGCTGTGAAGAATTCCTGCAGAGATGTATGATGGATGAGATCATTGACCTTCAACAGCTGTAATCATCTTCACCTGTCGTCAGGATGAAGCAAAGTTTTGTTTTCAGGAGCTCACTATTGTGAATATGTGTTCATAATTTACGTGCTTAAGATTTGAACATTTCTTTTCACAACTCAAATAAAACTGTGCAAACAGGTGCAACTGTTGGAGGAACAGATATCCAATCCTTCTGTAAATGTAAGTCAACTAATTCTGAGTTACGTGCCATGTAGAATTAACATGTTGTTGTGTTGGAAGGTCGGAGACGATGGTTACAAAAATAAAACAAGCCACGAATGACAGAGTTTGGGCTCGCGGCAGAATCAGAATGTCTGTTCTTATTACATGAAACAAAGGGACATGCATATGAACCTGGACGTTGGATTTGTGAGCTTAGATCGTGTTATATAGTATGCAGACATATAAACAGTGCAAAGTACTTTGTGATAAAATATGGAAATTATATTTCCACTAATCAGAGAGACAATGACTGGAGTTCATGTTTATGAATCAATCATGCCAGTTTAGAAACTTTGTATAGGAGATGCTTAAATAATATATTAAAGCATTATGTTAAATGTTTCTTACTGCGGACAGTCAATTTTCTGCCATGCCACTTTATTTGATTATTAAACATAGTAATAACATTGCAGGTGCTGTATTCAGTTATTTGGTGAAGCTTGCATCTTAATTCCTTTTACTGAGTTTTTTTTAAAACATGTATTGCCTTAAAATGATTGATGCACAGTTCCCATCAAAACGTTTTTCCTCCAAAAGGGCACACACATCACAAAGCGAAATGCAGCGATGGCTGGAAAATTAACTGTGGAAAAATTATGAATTCAAAAATTGTTAATTCAAATCTTACCAGGTACAGTTAGCATTTTCAGTTCTGTGTTAGAAGTAGCCCAGTGCTTAGTAATTCTACCTGTCAGCACGAGGAGGCTGGGTTCAATCTCACCACTGTATTTGTGGAGTTTGCACATTCTTCCTCTGTGCACGCACGCGAGCGCTGTGGGCTTTTCACTGTGTGCTCCAGTTTACTTTCACAGTTCAAAGATGTGCACGCTTCTAGGTTAGACAAAGGAAACGTAGGGTTACAAGGATCGATCGCGATGTGCGTTGGAGTGTTGGTGTTAACTCAGTAAGCCAACTGACCTGCTTCTATCCAATAAGGATTCCATTTCATGACATCAATCATCACTAATATAAATTCATCTAGCAGTGTCCCACAACTTATCCTACCCTTGCTGCAAGATAAATCAGTACCAAAAGGATTATTTAAATCCACGTAATATGTCTTTCGTGTGTTTTATTGAATTAACATTGTTGCTCTGCCATTTTCACTTTCTGAAAACTATCACATTTGTTTATCTACAACGGAACTTAGATTAAAGTCATTTACATGTCATAACAATGTGCTTAAGAACAGAGAGAAAATAATGAAGGCGTCGTTTTATTAGGTTGATTTGTTTTCTTATGTAGACGTGTTATCACGGTTTGCAGGCGGACGGTACATTTAGAGACTTGAAAAGCCAGCATGGAGTGACAAAGCACAGAGCGTCCTGAAGAAGATAGCAATTAAAACACGGTGTCAAAAAAAGGCAGTAGCCGGTTTGCCATGAAACCAAACCAAACTGAAACTCGCCCATGCGTTTCAATTATGCCCGAAGATACCAAACTCCAATCAAATATGAATTTAGTATATAACTAATATTAATATCCATGAAAAGATCCCACGTTTCAGGGTATAAAACCGGACATTCCGAACAGTTAGATGACGAACCGCCGAAGCCCAACAAATGTAAATTGCTCACTAAAGAGCTCTCTTCAAGCAACCTGCCTGTGGACCGTTGTTCCAGCAGACAATCAAGACCAACCCAGGGAGAATCTGCGGTGGAAAATCTACGAAGGAGAATCGTTAAAGCTGACTGGTTTGGAAACGTGATGTTTTTAAACTTTAATCAGGACTTTCATCTGACTAGTATTGTACTGTGAGAGGTAAAAGTTCGCTTTAAGAGAAGGTAGTTGAAAATAGTTGTTGGATTTAATATCCTCTGAGGAATTAAACAATAAAGTTGTTCATCTTTATTTAAAATAGGGACTTCCAGCATAGTTCTTTGCCCCTCTAATTTCAAACACATTGCAGCACGGATTGAACCTTTTCTGTGTGGCTGGTTTGAAGTAGCTGAGGGTTTACATGATTTAATATAATTTACATTGTTCCAAAGATTACCAAGAACACCAACAAGGCAAGGATGGTGTTGTATACTTTTCTGACAATTTGCCTTGGAAGGTGCATTTTGTTACTTGTGGAACAACCTCTTTTTTGCCGCTGCTGGCATATATACCCGATCATTACTCTAAAGAAAGCAACCTGAGTTTATCCAGTCTCTCTCTTCACAAGCAAAATGCAACAGCCCATGCAGTAAACTGGTCAATGGCCTTTGCACTCCTTCCATTTCAATCACATCCTTCCTGTGGTACAGTGCTCAGAACTGTACACAATACTCGGACTGTGGCCTGAACAACGTCCTGTCAACCTCCAACAGGACGTCCCTGTTCTTCTAATCTATATCTCGATTGCCAAGGATATTTGTAATGCATGCCTTCCTTACCGTATTAACCTGTCTGACTGCGTACAGAAGTCTGTTAGCAATCACCTCAAGAACTTTCTGTTATTCTGAGTATCCGAGTGTCCTGTCATTAATTGGGTGTTGCCTTGTCTTATGACTTCTGACAATGTGCATGACCTCACACTTATCAGTGTTAAATTCCATCTGGGATTGATTTGCCCGTGGACCTTTCTGTCTCCATCGAAAACCGTTGATTATCTCTCGAACTGCGAATTGCCCAATCAATATTTGCATAATCTGAAATCGTGCATACCAGGGCCAACCGCCCCTTGTACCTATCCCACACCAACATGCCTATGCCGCGTGCCCTACTTAACAAGCCTTCCTCTCCAGCCGCGCCCACACCCATAAACCTATACACTGTTATCAATGTCATTTATGAATATTACAAAATATGGGTCATCCAGCACTGAGGTCTGTAGAACACCCATGGATACTAGCTTCAATTACCCACACCCATTCTATTAACGCTCTCTGTATTTACTTACTGAAGCAATTTTAGAGCCAAGGTTCCAAGCTAATCAGCAATGCACGTGCTTCTACCTTCATTATCTCCTTCGTGGGACCTTGTCAAATTATTTTCTGAAATTCATATCACCTCCAGCAATTGGTCTACTCTCTTTTCACCTGCTCACCTCCTCAAAATTTTCCACCAGAATTGTTTGGCATGACCCTTCTCTGAAAAAGCCGTGCTGACTATCCATGTCTCTTCAAATGGAGATTAATTGCCTTTTTCGATATCTTCTCGAATATCTTCTCGAACACTGATTATGACGCTCATTTGTATGTTAATACTGGTCTATCTTCAACTTCCTTCATGAAATTTTTGATTTGATTTGATTTGAATTATTCATTGTCGTGTCTATCACCATGCAGTGGAAATCTTTGTTTACGACAGTACAGGCAGATCATGGTAAACTAACTTGAACAGAGTGAACTGATCAGACAGAAGCACACAGGTTACAGTGCACTGCACATGTGGTAGTCAAGAGCAATTTAGCAAGGTCAGCATTATTTAAGGCTAAAGCTCCAATTCATCAATCTAATACAGCAGGGAAGAATCTTTTCCTGACCCTGCTTGTGCATGTGTTCAGGCTTCTGCGCTTTATGCCTGATGGAACACGTTGTCAGAAATACTTACCAGGATGCAAAGGATGTTTGATGATGTCGGTAGCCTCTCCACAGCAGTGGGCCTTGTCGATGGACACCTGGATGGGAGGGTGGTTTCCGTGATGGTTTGGGTTGGGCAAACCACATTGTCTAGTTTGTTATGGTCCTGGGCAGAGCAGCTGCCATGTCAAGCCGTTATGTCCGATGTTGACTTTGTTGGTCTCTTCACTGATGCTGCCTGACCGACTGAATTTCTCCAGCAATTCCTTTTTTCTTGTCTAGGGTGGGGGCAGTGGGGTTGAGGCGGCATCAGCATTTGCATTTTTTGTTTTGTTTTGTTTCCTTGTTTTGGACTTTGCTGGATCGAAATAAGACGGGTTACTTCATTTCTGATGCAGAAAATGCTTGGAAAATCTAAGAGGTGAGATGAATGATCATTTGGAAGCGGAACAATTAATAGAGGAAAGTGGTCACGGATGTCTTCAGCAAGATCACATCTGACTAAGCTGACTGGTTTTCTTCAGGGGAACAAAAATGACCAAGGGAAGAAATGCTTGTGGTTTAGAACATACACACTGTTAAAAACTGGTTTATTGTGGTTAACCTAAACAGCTCAGTTCGTGAGGAAGCTAGACTGGAGACCAAAATGCCTCTGATTGAACGTTGGGCATCGTCACAAACTTTAGTCCAGCCCATTTACCCGGACCTCCAGCACTCTGTGAACAAATCCGTGCCTGCCATGTTCACGAGATCTTTGCAAGGCAGCGCTGGACACTGAATATTCAACCGAATGAGTGTCGTCTTTCCAACGATGGTGACAGTTCCAGGTATCATGGAATATCTGGGGGAGTTCAGGCGACGGCGAGTACATCAAACTATGACGAATAGACCATTTGGGGTGACATTTAGTGAGATGGAATCCATGGGGCAGAGTAGTTTATGCGGGTTGATAAGCTCGCGCCAGAAACAATACCGACCTCGGCAGAGATAGCTTCCATCGATCTCAGTTAATATTACACTGAGCCAAATTATTGCAGAATTCAGCACAATATTCGAACATTTTACTGACGCAACTATCAGATTCAACATTGCAGAACAAATGTTCAGTTAAAGGACTCCTTTATTCGAACTCAGAAAAGAATCCCGTTCTCAGAATATTCTGGGGAACACTGGCCCATTTTGGAAGCTGCTCATAAGATGCCTTCATTTCCATTCGACACCCTGTGCACTCATCTTTCCAGGCAAGATCTGTACATTTTTCACTTCCTCTCTCATATTCTCTGCATGACCATCTCCAAACTCTTCCATTTGTTGATATGTTAATTGATCCACAAGCCACCTCTCTCACAGTGATTTTCGCAGCTACAACACACTTTGGGAAGCCAGGGAGGAGAACGCTGAGACTTTGACTTTGGTCTTTCTGCCATCATTGTCAACCGGAATAGTACCTGACGTCTGCAGGATAGCAAATGTTGTTCTCTTGTTCAAGTAGGCGAGTAGAGATAATCCTGCTTATTATGGACCAGTGAGCCGGACTTTGCTTGCGGCTAAAATGTTGGAATAGTTTACAAGATATGAGATTTATAATCTTTTCAATAGGAATAAGTTGATTAGGGATAGTCACCACGGTTTTGCGAAGGGTATGTCGGACTTCACAACTCCTGTTGAGTTCTTTGAGTAGGTGACCAAATAGGTGAATGACGATAAAGCCGTTGATATGCTGTGAATGAATCGCATTGAGGCGTTTGATAAGGTAACCCATGGTCGGCTACTGCACAAAGTCGAGAGGCATCAGATTGAGGGTGATTTCGCGGTTTGGATCAGAAATTGGCTCGATGAAAGAAGAAAGAGGGTGTTGTTTGATGGGAAATGTTCATCCTAGAGTTCCGTTATTAGAGGGGTAACACTAAGATCTGTTCCGGCTCCACTGCTGTTTGTCATTTTTATAAGCGACAGCACAGGGATCAAGACAGTAGAAGATAATACCCACGGATGTTGTAGCTTACAGAGGGAAACAGTTATGTTGCAGATATGAGCTGCGAGATGGGAAATGATGTTTAATGCAGCAACGTGTGCGATGATTCACTTTGGAAGGAGTAACAGGAATGCAGAGTACTAGGCGAAACGTAAGATTATTGATCATATGGATGAGGAGAGAGATGTTTGGGTCCATTTACGTAGCTCCCACAAAGTTACCACCCAGATTGATATGGCTGTAAAGAAGGGAAACGGTGTGTTAGATTTTATTAATAGAAGGATCGTGTTTCAGAACTATGAGGTCATGTTGCACCCCTACAAAACTGAGGTGCGGCTGCACTTGGAGTTCTGATCACCACCTTTTAGGAATGAGGTGGAAGCTTTGAAAAGGGTGCACAGGGGTTCTATGAGGATGTAGCCTTGTATGGAGGGGAGGTCTTACGATGAAAGGTTGAGGGACTTGAGGCTGTTTTGTTGGAGAGATGAAGGTTGAGAAGTGAATCAATTGAGACATATGAAATGATCAGACGTTTAACTTGTGTGGAAGTTGAGTGACTTCTTCCTCGGATGGTAATGGCGAGCACGAGGGAGCATCGCTTCAAATTGAGGGATGTTAGATACAGGAAAGAAGTAGTAGGTACTTTCTTTAGTCAGAGAATAGTTCAGGTGTGGAACGTATTGGCTGCTACAGTTGTAGACTCGCCTACATTACGGGCATTTAAATGGTCATTGGAAAGGCATATGGATCAGAATGGAATTGTTATATGAGACGGGCTTCAGATTAGTTTCAGATGTCGGTGCAACTTCGAGGGCAGAAGGACCTATACTGCTCTGTAATATTCCATGCTTTATGCATTCCCAGGAATATAGTGAAAAGTTTGCAAATCATCAAATGTAATGCCTTCTTTTGTGCAACCTCCCCTTCCCAACGTCCAGAATCTTGGTATAAAGCAGAAAAATAAAGAAAATCATGCTGAAACATAAAGCATTGCAATCCTTCCTACAAAGGTGGAAAGCCAAACAAAGGCAGTTAACAGATCAACAACAGTCCATGAGTGCCTGGTCATACTGGGTTCACAATTCTGACATGGACTCGACCTACCCCACTCCACTACTTCACAGCCAATCCATGCTACGTGGTTGAGATCCGAAACGAAAATATGATATCATTATTTACTGTGGATAAAGACAAGGAAGCGAGGGTACGCGGGAAAATAAATGCATGTCGTGATGTTTTGAAACGAGGCCACTTTACAGAAGAGAAAGGTCTCAAAATGTATAATCGTAGATACAGACCCAGGATCTGTTCAGGTCAATCCCAGATAATTGTGGCAAGCCAGGGAATACATTGCGATGATCGTTGCTGAGATACTTATTTAATTTCGAGGAGATCTGAGGAAAAGGTTAAATCTGATTTCTGTCCTCGGATGATTCCATACATGCTGAACATTTCCAGCAACTTCTGTGTTTGTTCCTGGTTTACATGATTTCGTTTTTTTTGACATCCAAGTATGAGGCGCTGATGACTGGAAAGCAATCAATGTTTTGACGGAAAAAACGACTGCAAAGAAATTCTCGTGAGTTACTAACGGGTGAGTCTGATGTCAAGAGTGGGTAAGTGTTCAGAGAGTATTCCTGGAAACAGGATATCCATACATTTGCAAAGCCAAGGACTGATTAGCGATAGTCAGCATGGCTTTGTTTGTGAAAAATTGTGTCTCACAATCTTGAGTGAATTTTTAAAGATGTGTTCAAGACGATAGATGATGGTAAAGCAGGTTACGTCGTCTGCAAGGATCCGAGTGAGGCCAAACAAGTTTCCCCGTGATAAACTAGCTAGCAATGATAGATCACAGGGCATCAGAGAGAGCTAGCCAATTAGATACAAAATTAGCTTGACAGGGTGGTTGGGGACATTTGTTGTGTCAAGCTCTGTGCGACAATTACCAGTGCTGGGTCCACTGTTGTTCGTTATTTTTATGAATTATTTGGATGATAGTAAGTTTGTAGACTACACCAAAATTTATGGTGCAATGAACAGTGAAGAAGGTTATTTAAAAGGGAAATGAGATCATGATCAACTGGGTTAGTGGTTTAAGCATTGATGGATGGAGCTTCATGCACATAAATATGAGGTGTTGCATTTTGTTAGACAAACCACGGCAGGATTTACACAGTTAACTGTGGTGTATCTGGAAGTGTTGTCATACAAAGACACTGAGGGCGCAAACAAAGATTTCCTTTCATGTGGAGTTGCATGTAAACTGGGTCGTACAGAAGGCTTATCGGCACACTTGCCTTTATTAGTCAGAACACTGAGTATAAGAATTGCGGCATCGTTTTGTGGCTGTCTACGAGAATGTTAAGGGCACATTTAGAATACGGAGGACAAAACCTGTCGCCTTGCTATAGATGGACGTTATAAACTGGAAACGGCTCGAAAATATTTAAAATCAGGGAAGAGGGTCTAGACGTTTTGCGATAAAAGAATCGCCTGTAGAGGTTGGGATTTTTTTTTCCATTCTGCATAGGGGTCGAGGCTGGCGTTTTCGATGGTTATAAAAATCAGGAAGAGCATGGATAGTTTGAAAGGTCTTTTCCACAGGGAAGAAGTGTTCAAAATAAAATTGCTGAAAATGTGTTGCTGGAAACGTGCAGCAGGTCAGGCAGCATCCAAGGAGCAGGAGAGTCGACGTTTAGGGCATGAGCCCTTCTTCAGGGATTCCTGAAGAAGGGCTCATGCTCGAAACGTCGATTCTCCTGCTCATTGGATGCTACATGACCTGCTGCGCTTTTCCAGCAACACATTTTCAGCTCTGATCTCCAGCATCTGCAGTCCTCACTTTCTCCTCAAAATAAAATTTCACAGTTTTAAAACACAAATACTAATGGCAACACGAACAGGAAAGTTTTGAAGGCGTATGTGCCAAATGCAGACAAATAGCACAAGTTTATTTTAGGAAACTTGGTGAGCACAGACAGGTTGGGCCGACGGGTCTGTTTGCATATTTTATGAGTTTATAACTCTTCTTTCATCACCAATTCATTATTGCCCTGAATTAATTTCGAATTCAAATTCCTTTTCAAAAATCGAACACCCCTTACTTTGAAAAGAGAATTCCTCGAATTGATGTAATAATGTAGCCCACAGCAGTAGAAAAGCCCACTTCTATTCATCCAGAATCTGTAACGTTTTGCTCGGGATAACCCCTCTGTCTGCCATTCTCATCAAACAGAGTGGTGGTTCAGTGTGGAGTATGGGTGAACATGCCTGGATCAGCAGAACATCAAAAACTGGTGACATACCGTTAAAGCTATCGCACCTATCTGAGTACATTCGAAAAATCGGAACTAACTTCTGATAGTGAGGTCGAAATGATCCCAAGACGATCAGATCAGATCGAAGCTCTACAGTCCTGCCACATCCTGTCATAAATGGCGATGGAATACTGAACATTTTATTGCAGGAAATAGGTCCACAAATATCTCCGCCCGAAATCATGGAACAATCCTGCACATCAGTGTAAAAGACAAGGATGCAGTGTTTGCACGGTCCTCAGCCAGAAATGTTGAGTCTATGATTCACTTCACTCTTGTCATGATGCCCACAGAATCACAGGGGCCCAATTTCAGCAAATTCGATTCGCTGCACGTGACATGAAGGAACTACTGAACACAGTAGATACAACAAAGGCATTGAAACCTGACACAACTCTGGCAACAGGACTGAAATGTATCCTCCACCTCAAGCCGCTTCCCTGAGGAAGCTGTTTCATTTCAGCTCCAAATCTGACATCTTCCTGACAATGTGGAAAATGAGTCAGCTACGTCCAGTAGCCGTGGACGAGAAGGATTGCAGGCTGATTCGTTTCCACTCAGGTCCATTAAGCATGAAGCACACAAAACAACCATGCACATCCAGCAAAAAGTGAAGAAAGCAAATTGAATGTTGACTTTTTTACTGGCGTTTGAAAATTTAAAAGTCCTGTTACAAATTTACAGCGTTTTTGGTGATATGCTATGTAATTAACGAATACAGTATCCGTCCCAGTAGGCAAACAGGAACTTGGAAATGTGGAAGAGAATGGAATCAGCGATTCCCACTATTGATTCCACACCAGCTCACAAATGACAATCCCACCAAATCCCAAACACCTACTCTATCCCGGTTATCCCAATGGCTAATCAACATAATCTGCGAATCTTTGAAAATCACAGACATTTTTTCCATGTCCAAAGGAAGTATGTGGCATATCTTGGATACTGGGAGGAAACCCACGCTAACATTCAGACGTTAATATCGTCAGTTACCCAAATCTCCATGCCTGGGTCCCTGGCACCAAGAAACAAAAATGCCAACCACTCACCCACTGTGATGTCCCAACATGGGAGCATTTCATTCAGGTTACAGTTGAATCATTAGTCTTATTCCTGGATGAATCAACTGACTAATCAAAAATATTTCGTAAACTTCGATCTTCATCTATTAGACTTTGGAAGAGTGATGGTTGGTTTTAGTGAAGCAATGCTGATATATGTATCTCGCTCAGCAAATTAACGATATCGCCGGATTAAGAACACGAGTTTGACACCCAATGTGCCTCAAATTAAAAGAAAATACTAGCCAATAACGATTACGCAACTTCTGTTGCTTGTCATCAATCCAAACACCTTGCTCAGTAATGCCAATGACTTAAATTGTAGAAGGATACTTGCCATATTCAGCTGCCCTGTTTCTTGCCCAACTGTTGAAAGCTGACAAGAAAATATGCAGTTAATGAGAATTACGAGGAAAGTGAAACTTTTTGAGGTAACATCGCTCATATCTGCATGAAAATTGACGCAACCACTTAAAATGCTCTGTCATTTTATAAATTTATGATCACAGTTACCTGTTGATAAGTAGCAATCCCAATTCTAACATAAAAATCTGTGACTAACGAAACAAAAACAAAATACATTTGCCAGTAATTTCGAACAATAGAAAAGATCATAAGACATAGGAGGAGTAATTTGACTGTTTGGCCATTCGAGTCTACTCTGCCATTCCATCATGTTGATAGGTTTTCCAATCCATTTTTCCCACTTCATCCCCAATCCCTTCGTCCACTTGGCAATCAAGAAATTATCTACATTTTTAAAAAAATATATACTCAATTACCTGGACTCCGCAGCCTTTAGTTCTGAAGAATTTCATAAATTCGCCAATTTCTGCCTCAGGAGCAATCTTCCGATCTTCGTTCTCAAGTGTGGTCCCTTTAGTTTAAGGCTGTGACCTCGGGTCCACATCTCTACTGCCAATGGAAATATTTTCGCAACGTCCACACTATCTTGGCCGTTCAGTATGCTACAAGTTTCAATCACATGCTTCCTCATCCGTCTAAACTCCACTCAGTGTCGTCGCAGAGTTCTCAAACGTTCTTCATCTGTTACGCCTTTTATTCCTCGGAGCATTCTCTTGAACATCCTCTGGACGCGCTCCAGGGCAAATGCATCTTTCCTGAGTACAGGACCAAAATTGTTTAAAGTCACCTAACTTTGGTATGGCCGGATTATTACAATTCCTCTGTGTCCAGTGGGTGCGATGACATTCTATAATGCGTCTGATATTCGAATCATTGAGCAGCAAAATGACAATGAATGCGAGCAGAGCATTTAAATAAATAATATGCCATCCATAAAAGTTGCAACAGAGCCAGGACACCTTTTTTTCATTTGGCAGATCAGTTCAAATTCAAAAAGCCGGAATAAGCACTTTCAGGGATGGCAGTGTGAACACGACTTCTATAACTTGCATACACACACTTCCGGTGCAACATTTTATTTTCAGTTTCTGCCAATAAGCGGTCACACAATTGAGAATGTCACATTGATTCGGCAGAACGACAATCAAAGGCTATTTTTGCCCGAGGCACACTGAACACTGATATCATAGACAGGAAATTAGATGGCGAAAAAACCGCAATAATTTTACATAATATCACAATCGCAATCATGACCAGAAAATCTGGTACTGTCACAAACAAATGTAACAAAATTTGTTTCCAGAGATGACGCATTTTCATCGAGACACGATTACATTTCATGTCAAGTTAGCTGTAGCAGAAAGAGAAAATACAATCATTAATCATTCGACCTTAAACAAAATCATTACTTGTCATGGACTCTGTATAATGTAAACATAGCAGACCTGAACAAAAATGGCAAGTGTTCTCTTATGCTAATTTCAGGCCATCATATTTGTTCATAACATGAGGATCAGTGACAGAAATATGAAAGAAATGTAGCTCCTTCTGTAGGAGGTCAATAGTAAAAGCACTGACTGAATATAAAATGTAAAGTTCTGAATTGGGGGAATGCCTTTTTTGACGATATTAGGCAAGAGCTTCCAAATGTTGACTGGGGTTAAGTATTCGCAGGTAAAGTGGAGGCTGGAAAGTTAGAAGCCTTCAAAAACGGTGGACGAGTGTCCAAAGTCCGTATATTATCGTTAAACGAAAGGCAAAGTTGGGAGATTAAGAAAAGAACAGATGGCAAGACAAATTGAGAATCTGGACAAGTTGAAGAAAGAAACATATGCCCGATAGAGAATGAAGGGATTGAATGAATTCACTTAAGAGTGCAAATGTGGTGGTATTGTACTTGCAAGTGTAATCAGGAGGGACAGAAAGTTACATGACGTAGTTTTGCCAATCAGGATTAAGTAGAATCCAAATGGATTCTGCAAATGCATTGAGGACAATGGTTCAATAAGAGCACTAACATATCAGCAAGGTGGCGTACGTGAGAAACAAAAGCATGTGTTTGAGTTACTGAAGGAAATTTTTGCAACATTAGCGACAGCGCAAAAGGGTATGTCAGACGGAGAACATGGCGAAACAGTAATGATATCCTCGAAAGTATTTATATTACAGGGGAGAAGTTACGGAACGTTTCAAAACGCACAAAGGTAGATAAAACCCCGGGAATTGATCACGTGCGAAGCGAGAGAAGTGATCTTTGTTGAGATACTTATTTCATGGATAGTCACAGGTAATCTGGAAGGATGGAGGTTGGCGAAAATGGTGCCATTATTTAATAAATGTGGGAAGGAAAGACTGGGGAAGTATGGACGGATGAGCCAATAACAGTGGAGGACAAGTTATTTGAAGGAATTCTGATGGACAGCATTTACATGCATTTGGAAACGCAAAGAGTGATTAGTGTCTGTCAGCATGATTTGCGCGTGGAGAATGATGTTACACTGAATTGACTGAGCATTTCTGAATTCGTGGCGAAGAGGATTATTGAAGTTATAGCGGCAGACCTTGTCTCTTCAGTAAGGCGTTTGCCAAGATTCGACGTAGTGGACGTGTTAGCAAAGTCAGATCACATGGAGTACACAGATACTTCGTCATTTGGTTCCATAACTGGCTCAAAGGAAGAAAACAAAACGTGGTGGTCGAGGGTTGCTTTTCGGATTCGACTTGTGACCAATTGTGTGCGGCAAAGATGAACGCTTGCTCAACTGCTTCTTGTCATGCACATAAATGATTTAGATCACAATTTAGGAGGTGTGGCAATTACATTTGCAGATGAGAGAAAGATTGTTATACAGCAGAAAACATAGAACGTTGTCTCAGAAAAGAACGCGACCTGAATGAATTGTGCTAATGCATCAAAGATTGGCAGATCGAGCTAATTAGGAATAAGATGAAGTTCTGCTTTTTGATTGAAAAAGAAAATCCAGGAAAGACTTCTCTTCTGAATGTTAAGGACTTGCAGTATGCTTCTGACTAAAACGATCCTGGACTGCCGACTTACAGTTCTTTGAAAATGCATCTTAGAGAGAACAGAGTAGTGAAGAGGAAGTTTGGCATGCTTTCATGTATTCTACAATGCGTCGATTATAAGTGTTTGATAAACGGTAACATTTACCAGATTTTCTTTAATTTGAAATACATCTAGAATGTTAGAATGTGTACAGTGTAGAAAGAGGCTGTGCAGCCCACTTCGTTTAACTGACCTTCCGAATGATATCCCTCCCAGACATCGCACAATTCCATTCCCTGAATCCAGCGTTTAGTCCGGCTAATCCACCTTGCCTGCACATCCATGGACGACACATAACCAATTTAGTACGACCAAGATTGTATGCTAGCTTTAAGACAGAAATTGTCTTCTGAATTTAAAGGAGAGTTACATTGGTTTGTACACAGAACAGCAAATGATGGGCTTATCCAATATACATACAAGTAACAACTGGCTGTTTAGTTAATAACTGAGTTTTGGTTACTGTTTTGATGACTATTCAAATAAAACCAATTAACTTTAATTATGCCCAGGATCCCAAAATTAAAGTGAGTTTGAATTCAATGCATTGACAACATTGGAACAATGAGAGGATCTGAGGTTGGCAGATATAAAATAAGAGGACATTTTCAAAATTGATCAGATCAACTAACCATCGAACCAGACAGTAATTGCCATTCGAAGAAATAAATATCTTGCTCTCATCGAAATCGCAAAGTAGTTAGTTAACAAAAAAAGGGCTTGGATTTGATAATAGTTTTTATTTAGTGTTCACTGTGCGAGTTCGGAAAACTAAAATTGTTTCTATTTTGTTGGAAGTGTGTTCACTGAGATTATGGATTAGTTTCCTGAAATTTTGGCGACACGCTAGATGACATCATCAGTGAATCTCGGGTGAAGTGTATGTGTTCATTCCCGTTGCTATTTATGTGTCTTGATTTGCTGTGGTTTGTGATATCATTTGGGTTCTTTTGCTGATACTTGAGTAAATGGGATTCATATCCTTTTTTTGTTAATGATTTTACGGTTTGAATGTCAGGCATCTCGGAGTTCGTGTGCGTGTTTTTTTTTTAGTCCTGTCTCAGGATGGATATTTTGTCCCAGTCCAGCTGGTGTCCCTGCTTGCCTGTGTTTATTGAATACCATTCATAGCTTGTCATGCCTTTTTGTGCCTAACTGGTACTCATGTATCCTGGTGGCTGGTGTACTGCCATTTTGTCCAATGGAACATTTGCTGATGTCCTTCTCGGGTATTTTTTAAATATGACGTTCTTTCTACAAATGTGAATATGGGGTACTTTAAATTCATCTGGAGCTGTTTTTGTGTGGTGGTGGATGTATGCACCACCATGATTCTGAAGGGCCTGATTAGTCTAATCATCACTTCTGAAATGTCTTTGTCGAATAGCAGAATGGCTGGAGTGTCTGGGCGTTTTATGCAATCTCGTTTTTGGTCTGTTGCTTCGAAATCGGCTGACTGCGTTTATCGGGTACCCAATTGTTCCTAAAAACGTTATGTGCATGTTTTTCCTCTGTTTCTCGTAGTTCGTGGGTGATGCATTGTGTAGTGGCTCGTTTAAATAAAGTCGTCATGCAGGTCGGATTGAAGCTCCAGTTGAGTGTCTGGCCAGTGTGTGTGTGGCTTTCATGGACACACTGGTCGATAGCTCTCCATTTGCTGTTTGATCTCCTGTAACGTCCAGAAATGGGAGTCGGATATTGTTCTCTCCTCTTTGGTGAACTTTACACGGGGAAGGATGTTGTTTAGGTGCTTGTAGAGTTCTTTTAGCCTGTTGCGTTTCTTGATGGCAAAGGTGTCATCCATGTAGAGGACCAAAAGCGTGGGCTCGATCGTGGGAAGAACTTTTGGTACTAGTGATTTGCCTAAAAGTCCTGATAGTGGTGAGCCCGCAGACGTCCCGTTGTTTTGTTTAGAGATATTGTCGTTGAAGGTGAAATGGGTTGTGAAGCACAGGTCAACTCGTTTGAGGATGCGATCCTTGCTGCTGTAACAAAGCCTTTCCTCCTCTGACTCCTGTGGTCTCGTGTCCAACTGGCAAGCTCTCCCTGAATCACGTGTCATCTCGTTTTACTAATTAGTCCACCGTGCGCAACATTGTGGAAGACTTTACTAAAGACAACTTAAACTATGTCTACGACTCTGCCCTCATCAATATTCATGGTTACTTTCTCAAATAATATCAATCTTGTTTATGAGACACGATTTTCTTTGCACAATGCCTTTCCGACTATTCCTACGCAGTTCTTACTCCTCTGAATCCATACCAATCCTAACTTTCAGGATCAGCTCCAATAATTTCCCAATCACTGAAGTCAGACTCACGGGCCCATAGTTCCCAGACTTCTCCTTATATACTTTATCCAGTAAAGTCATAACATTAGCTAGCCCCCAGTTCTCTGCCAACTGACCTGTGGTTAAAAATGCGACAAATATGCCTGATCACGTGTTTATAACTTTTTCTGTAACTTCCCACAACATCCTGAGATATCTTTGGTCTGGTACCAGGGCGTTATCCATTTCTCATTTTTGAACCTTCATCGCAGGAACGAGTAGATTGAAACATCTTTGAAGTGTTTCTACAGCAATTGATCTTTTTTTTTCAGCTGAGCCGACCAAAACTGCATACATTATCTGCGGTGTAGGCTCATGAAATTGCCTGTACAGATGCAGTCACGCATCTTTAAGAACATACACGATGTTTATTGCAAGGAAGAGCAAAATTCCATTTAGCTTCCTAATCACGGAACACATCTCCAAAATAGCTTCATCTGTTTCATTTCCTAAAACATGATAACCCTTCAATAACCAGAGTTCTTCACTTTTTATTTAAATCATCTGCAGTTGTTTTATATTTCCTGTCAAAAACAACAAACTCCATTCTACTGTTACTGTTGCCCATTTGCTCACTAACTTGCCTGCACCATACCCCTCTACTTTCACCTGCCAAAGCATTGACATAATCGCTTGATCTATGAGCTAGTTGAGCTCTAAACAATTCAGCCTCCTCATCCAAATTATTTCTATCGAGTGTAAATCATTGATGACCTTAAAGTAATCCCTAAGGCATTTCATTATGTTACAGATTTGAAATAGATTTAAATAATACTTTCTACTCTCTGTTTGCTCTTAGCTAACAAGGGTTCTGACTTTGTTATGTAGTAGCATTGAAGAGAAGAATGGCATTTACCCATCCTGTGTAATTCACTCAAAGGGTCGAATGACTTCATTATATTCGGTTGAAACCCCTAAGTGAGTGAGAATCGTCTCCTCCTGTCTCAATGCAATGATCCCCACTGTCGTCTTTGCGTTTTACATTACATCTGTAACAGCTTAAAGGGATGGATTAAGAGATCAATATATGCGTTAGGAGCAGTAGTTGGCTGTTCTGCCCCTCCAGCCTAGTACACCTTTCTGGAAGTTCAGGTTTTTATGAATGTTGTAAACACCCGTTTCTGTTCCTTTCCAATAAACATTGACTCGCTGTTCCATCAAAAAATCTCTTCAAAATCTTCAATAACTTAGTTTTCTCTATTATGACAACATCGCAGTGAGCATAACCATGTTAAATAGGAACATTTTTATCTCAATCATAATTGGGAGAAGATAAATATCAATCCAACACATGATGGCAATCTGTTTGAGGGACAAGGATACAACAACGAGGAACAGATGTAGACCATTCAGTCCTACAATCCTGTCCCATTATGTTTTATGCATCGAACAATCATTCGAAACCCTCAGCCAACTGAGCAATCTCGAAACACATTTTCAGAGAACATCATAAGAGCAGATTTAGGCTATTCGGCCGATCGAGTCTCCTCGACGTGTCGATCAGGTGTGATATATTTCTGGACACCATTCTGCTGCTTTCTCTCTATGACTCTTGAGCCCCTTACTAATCAAAAGTTTATCATCTCTGTCTTTAAGTCACTAATCTCTTCCTCTGTGTCTGTGTGTGAGTCTGTGCGTATGTGTGTGAATATGTTTGTTGGTGTGTCTGTGTGTATGAAGCTGTACTTACGTTTGTGTGTTTCTTGTGTTTGTATGCCTGCATGTGCCTCTAGGTGCCTGTATGTCTGTGCGTCTATCTCTGTGCGAGGTTTGTATTTATGCATCTGTTTGTGTGGGTTTCTTTGTTTTTAGAATTTCTGTGCAACAGGTCACTGTTGCTTTGGTATTGAATCCATTGAAATTGTCTTGAAATCTTCTTTCGCTCTGCAGTCCCGCTTCGTCTTGAACTTGAACTAATACAAAACGACAATGCTGGGCTCCCAACGGGACTGCACAAGCAGCAGGTTTTTTGTTTTCTCTGAAAAGACATCAGACAGTGGCTTATGTCACGTGTCAGGGTTGTTTCATTCTTTTAAAATTACCTTGGGAAAACAGAAGTTTTGTTCGAAATCATGAAATATTGTTCATGACATACCAGCACAAGGAAATGAACATTCCCAGTTCTCTTACCACGTCATGTTCGTCCCCACGCCCCTCCCGCCAAACACCAGCGCTTTGGTCTTTTGCAGGACTTTTGAATCCTCTCTCAAATAATTTTAAAGGGTACATCGCAATAGAGTTATATATTCATAGCGATGTGCTGCATGGAAACAGACCCCTCGGTCCAACCTGTCCATGCTGAACAGATATCCCAACCCAGTCTAGTCCCACCTAACAGCACCTGGCCCATATACCTCCAAACCCTTCCTATTCATATATCCATCCAAATGTCTCTAAAATGTTACAATTGTACTAGCCTCCATCACATTCTCTGGCAGATAATTTCATACACGTACCATTGTCTGTGTGAAAAAGCTGCACCGTAGCTCTCTTTAATATCTTCCCCCTCTCACCCTAAACCTATGCCTTCTCGTTCTGGACTACCTGAATCCAGGGAAAGACTTTATCTATTTACCCTATCAATGCCCCTCATAATTTCATAAGCCTCTATAAGGTCACCCCTCAGCCTCCAGCTCTCCAGGGAAAAAGGCCCCAGCCTGTTCAGCCTCTCTCTATGTTTAAATTCTCCAACCCTGACAACATCCTTGCAAATCTTTTCTGAAACCTTGCAAGTTTCACAACATCTTTTCGATAGGAAGGAGACCGGAATTGCACGCAATATTCCCACAGTGGCCTAACAAATGCCCTGTACAGCTTCAACATGACCTCCCAACTCCTATACTCAATATTCTGACCAATAAAGGAAAGCATACTAAACGCCTTCTTCACTATCCTATCTACCTGCGACACCACTTTCAAGGAGCTATGAACCTGCACTCCAAGGTCTCCTTTGTCAGCAACATTCCCGAGGACAATACCATTAAGTATATAAGTCCTGCAAAGATTTGCTTTCCCAAAATGCAGCACCTCGCGTTTGTCTGAATTAAACGCCATCTGCCACTTCTCAGCCCATTGGCCCATCTGGTCAAGATCCTGTTGTAATCTGAGGTAACATTCTTCGCTGTCCACGACACCGCCAATTTTGGTGTCATGTGCAAACCTACTAATGGAACCTCTTCTGCTCGCATCCAAATCATTTATGTCAATGACAAAAAGTAGAGGACCCAGCACCGATCCTTGTGGCACTCCACTGGCCACAGGCCTTTAGTCTGAAAAAATCATACAGCACTTCCTCCCCTGTAATATGAACATTTTGCAAGATGTCACCATCTATTTCCCTTCGATATCCTTTTCCAGAGTAAATACTGATGCAAAATACTCATTTAGTATCTCCACCATCTTTCTGTGGCTCCACACAAAGGCAGCCTTGCTGATCTTCAGCGGCAGTATTGTCTCCCTAGTTACCCTTTTGTTGTTAATGTATTTTTAAAAACTATTTGTATTCTCCTTAATGCTATTCGCCAAAGCTATCTCATGTCCCCTTTTGCCCTCCTGATTTCCCTTTTAAGTATACTCCTATTGCCTTTGTACTCTTCTAAGGATTCACTCGATCTATCCTGTCTATACCTTACATAAGCTTTCTTCTTTTTCCTTACCAAGTCCTCAATTACTTCAGTCATCCAGCGTTCCCTGTACCGAGCAGCCTTTCCTTTCACCCTAACATGAACCTTCCCATTTTCCAGCCGTCCCTTTGCCTGCGAACATCTGCCTCCAATCTGCTTTCGAATCTTCTTGCCTAATACCATAAATATTGGCCTTTTTGAAAATGTAGAACTTCAACTTTTAGATTAGATTAGATTCCCGACAGTGTGGAAACAGCCCGTCGGCCCAACCAGTCCTTACCGACCCTCCGAAGAGTAGCCCACAGTAACCCACTTCCCTCTGACTAATGCACCTATCACTATGGGCAATTTAGCATGGTCAATTTACCTAATCTGCACGACTTTGGAATGTGGGAGGAAACCGGAGCACGCGGAGGAAACCCATACAGACACGTGGAGAATGTGCAAACTCCACGCAGACTGTCACCCGAGGCTGGAATCGAAACTGGGTCCCTGGTGCTGTGAGGCAGCAGTACTAACCACTGAGTCACTGTGTCGACCTTTTAGTTCTGGTCTATTATTTTCCATCATTAATTTGAATCGAACATGTTTAGCTTCGTTGGACCAAAGTGCTTCCCTACTGACATCTCAGTCACCTGCCTGCCTCATTTCTCAAGAGTAGGTCAATATATTGAACCTTCGAAAAAGTGCAATGAAATTCACCTCCTTTCTATTCAAAGCTGTTCATTCGGAGGTGCCTGGTTAGAGCTTGATGTGTTCCCTCTGTATCAGAGATAATGCCCAAACTCAAACCATTTATACATCGTGGAGGGAGCACAAATATTTCTCAAAATTGTTATGTTCCACTTTGAGCGCCCTCCGTGCATTTCCAATTCTCTGTAACACAGCCTTATAAGTGTTTGTGTTTCTGCGTTGCTGGTGCTGTCCGTTTGGATGATGCTGTGAGCTGCTGGCATCCTCCATCCTTGATTGTTTTCACACTCCGGCGCCGCCACTGTGGTGCCGTGGAGAGGCCAGCAAAACATTCACTTCTATCATTCTAAACAGATTTTTCCAGATCTGTCACACTCCCAGTTGTTCAGTGTGGAGTGTGACTACACTACCATTTCAATGCTTGCAAATGCCACTAAACCTGGAAGTATGGTAAAAGAAAGAAAGAGAAACACTGTACCACTGGAGTTGTTAATTTCTGGAAAACCTGGACAGACCAAATGACTACTAATTTACCCTTTCTTCCGGCTCGTTTACCAGTCCTCTCCTATTACAATGTAGCATCCTTGAAAGGCAAATTTTCCCTTCGATTTGCTGAGTAACAGGTACGACAGATTAAATGAATTGTTCCAATTGTTGAGTTAAAGTCTTGAATGGCTGAATGTTCTCATTCTGGTCCTGTTTCAAAGCCCTTGGTGGGCTGAATCGACTGCTTCATTTTAGGACAAAAAGTGCGGTGCTGGAAAAGCACAGCAGGTCAGGCAGCATCCAAGCAGCAGGCGGGTCAGGTTTTGGGCATAAGACTTTCGACTCTCCTGGTCCTCGGATGCTGCATGACATGCTGTGCTTTTCCAGGGTCACACTTTTTGACTTTGATCTCCAACATCTGCAGTCCTCACTTTCTCCAGCTTCATCAGCAGACAGCCAACTTCTGCCTTTATGTTGGAGGGAAACCATTGATGTTGCAGTTGAAGATAATTATTGTAACTATCTGCAGGAGCCACTGAGGTGATGTTCTGGCGCTGTGATCACTGGCCTCCAACAATTAAAACAGATTTTTTGGGCCTGGCATGAATCAAACAAATGGAAAGAATTTCCCCTTATCCACTAACCCCAGTTGCATGTGAGCTCATTTATGCCACATTCAGTCAAATGTATTGAAGTAACTCTCACTTCACGCACTTGAATTGAGCTCGTTTGAGTAGTGTTGAAGCAAATCTGTAATGTCAACAGGGGCTAATGGGTCCACGTGTGTACTTACAGCGTGAAAGGTAAAGTGTTTACAGAGGAGTAGAGCTATGCATTTTCACACAGAGAATATTGTAATGATGTGGAATGCATTGCCTGCGATGGTTGTTAAAGCAGACAATATCTCAAGTTCAAAACATTTTTATTTCAACAGTTGACTTACCATAAAATTCAATTTTATGAGCCCAATGAGAAAGAAGGTGAGCTGGACCGTCATTATCTCGGCCCTCGTTCTGGTCCTTGGGGAATGGGAGGGGAGAAGGCCGAGCTAAAGGGATGAGTTTCAGTAACTGTCCTTTCTTTCACTCTGGTGAATGAAACTACAATCTCTCCCTTGAAATCTCCCTCCCACCCGTCCTCATTCGCAGAGTTGAGCCATCCATCTCTCTCATGCGCTCTCCAGCTGTGATATTTATTGTTTCTCACTCTGGTGATCTTCTTCGCACTTTTGCTGTTCTGCACTGCCTACGAACCTGAATCCATCAATCCACATTTCATCACTTTCTCCATATGTCTTCTCGTCTGTCCTCCTCTTTCTCCTACCTTTCCTTTCTCTCCAACAATGATGTCTCCTTCTCCCTCCCTATATATCTCACGCTACCTCAGCCAATCCTTCCACATTCTGTTTCTCTTTCTTTTCTATCCTGCTTCTCCATTGTCACCTTCTCTTACACACTCACGATCTCGGTCTCGCTTTCTCCATACCTCTTTCTATCTCTCACTGTCTCTTCCCAGCCTCCTCTCTCTCACTCTCACGCACTCTGACCCTCCTTCAAAAAGGTAATTGCTGTCACATCCATATGGCTTGGAACTAAGATAGAGAGTACTGATGAGATCTGTCGCAGGATATTGAGGAAGGCAAGGGAACTGATGACTGGAACATTGGCAGGCATCTTTGTATCCTGTTAAGCCACAGGTGTGGTCCTCCAGGAAGGGAAATACACAGTGTGTCCATTGTTTATGTCGGGTTTAATGAGGCCTGTGAGCCACACTTCAGTACTCGGGACATGATTGGAAAAAATTGTCAGGGGCATGATCTGTACGTTTGTAGACACAAATGGCTGCATTACCGATAAGCAATACGGATTTGTGCAGAGAGATCGTGCCTCACACTGTTAACTGAGTTCATTTTTGCGGAGGTGACAAAAATGATTGATGAGGGAAAAGACGTTCACGTTGCCTACATTGACTTCAGTAAATACTTTCAAAATCTCCCTCATGACAGACTGATACAATGATGAAGTCACATGGTATCGTTGCATGCAAGCAAGATGGATGCTTGACTGACCTAGTCAAAGGAGACAGAGGCTGGTGGTGGAAGAATGAAATTTTTGAATGGAAGTTTGTGACTTGTGGTATTCCCAAAGCATACATGTTGGGAGCTCTGCTTTCGTCGTCTGCATAAATGGTTTGGCAGTAAAGCTAACTGGTCAAATTCGTAAGTTTGCGAAGCATAAAAAGATTAGTGAAATTGCGGATAGAGAGGATGTTGTTAGAAGATACAGCAGGATATAGTTAAGTTGGAGGCATGAGCAGAAAAGTGGTACATGGAGGTTAATCTGGACAAATCTGAGGTTATGCAGTTTGGACGGTCAGGTTGATGAGGAGATCATATCGTGAATGGCTGATCCCCAAGGAGTACTGACGTGAAGAGGGATCTGAATGTGCAGATACGCAGGTCATTCAAGATGGCAGCAGAGGTAGCCAAAGCGGTTAATCAGGGCTATGGAATGTTTGCGTTCATTGGAAAGGACGTTGAAGATAATGACAGAAGAATTATGCTGAAGCTGGAAAGAAATTTAGTTCGGCCACACTGGAAATATTGCGTTTCGCCCTGGTCACATCAACAGAAGAACGTGGATGTTTCGGATAGGATTCGGAAAAACGTTTTCTAGGATGTTGCCTGATGTGGCGGATTTTAGCAATTAATACATTTTGGACTGATGAGAATTGTTTTCACTGGAAAAGAGAAGGTTGAGGGGCGACCTGATAAACGTTTATAAGATTGTGAATGAGAAGAATAGGATGGAAAGTATGAGGCTGTTGTCAATTTAAAGGGGGGGGGGGCAATTGCTATAGATCACAGGTTCAAGTTTCAGGAGGAGAGCTTTACACAGATATGAGAGGCGAGTTATTCACACAACACGTGGTGAGTACCTGGAACAGGCTGCCGAGGAGGTGGTCGAAGCAGACGGTAGCATCAGTCAAGGAGTAAAATATGTTAAGAAGGATGTTCACTACAACCTTGTCAAGCACATCCCGGAACCGTTCAGGTGTGGGCACACGACGACTGAGCCACAAGATTGCCCTTGTAGCATCTTAAACATCTCACAGACTGCCCAACTTGCTCCATAACCATATACAGATGCCAATACAGATTCGCAGGTACAGATAAACAAATACACACACAGATACACACATGCTAACAGAGGCACACATACGCAAACAAACAAGCAAACACTTATATAGACACACAAGAATAAACACAGACTAATCACACAAACAAATGCACACTCCGATCCCCACATAGGAATACAAACATGGGAGGCTTTTGCCATTTGTTTTGGTCTGTGATAAGGGTTTCACTCTTCACATTCTCACACGAGAGATTGTATCAGTACTTCAGCTGTTCTGTGCGTAGTGTGAATCTCGTACAATTTCAGAGCTTTGTGATAGCTCCAAATCTGGAAGAATTGCAAAGTGTGTGAAAGACAGTGCAGAACCCGAACAGGACATGGACAAGTTGATGTAGTGCTCACCTAAATGGCAGAAGAGGAATAATGCAAAGAATTGTGAGGTGATGCATTTTGGTATGAAGAACAATAAGAAGAAAGGCCCAGCTGTAAAAGAGATGCAAGAGCATAGCGACTTGGGTTTACATGCACACAAATTATTGAAGATGCATGGACAGTGCAAAGAGCAGTGAAAATCGGAGATTAGGATGATTATCTGAGGTTTTTGAAGGAGGAGGTGCAGGACTGAGCCTCTGCGCTCTCTTCTTGGTCAGTAGTGAAACAAGATGTTGTGTGGACCCACTGTCCTGTCCAATGTAACCATTGAGAATCGTTTTGCACTGGACAGACACAAATGCAAGATGGCAGCAGAACTAAACCGTTTAGCTTCAGCCAGAGGAAAACGAAACTGAGTATGGTTTTAAAGTGAGAATTGACCTTCACTGAACATTGTTAATTACTCAGTTAGTATATCGTTTTAAAACCTCAATGTGAGACGTCCCTTGCTCTTTGACTCGGGGTAACGTCCTCATTAAGCGAGGAGAAGAGTGGGCAAAGGGTGCGGCAGTCGATGTCGGGAACTACACCAAAAAGTTTGGCCCTTTCAGACACATGGAAGGCTGTTTATCCAGGAACGAGAGAAAGAGAGGTAGTAAGTGAGAGTGATAGTGGGTGGCCCTGCGGCTAATGCTGATATAGTGAGGGGGAAGCAGAGTCATAAAAGCTTCCAGCATGTAAACACGGTCTTCAGCTCAACTTTTCCATGTCACGCAGGTATAATTGCGAAACTAGACCCATTTGCCTGCTTTTGGTCCATATTCCTCCACACCTATCCCAAACATGTACCTGACAACAGTTTTGTTTTTAAGGAGAAAATTTTACTCGCCTCCACCAGTACCTCTTGCAGCCCGTGTAAGACAATTTAAAATTTGTGAAAACAATACCCCACTGGACCCTTTTCCATCTCTCCCCTCTCACTTTAAACATACAAGTCCAGTTTTCGTCTCTTGAACCATGGGGAAAAGCAACTGAGTATCGATATTATCTATGCCTCTGATGTTTTCATTGACTTGTATACGGTCAGCCCATAGTCTCCAACTCTCGATGGAAACGAATTCCCAGCTGAGGCAACCTTTTCCTATCACTCAAACCTATCAGTCTATGTAATATTTTGAGGGATCTGGAGTAAGTCAGTCCCTGGCTGAGGGTACTGATATCGAGAGAGGCAGGGAGCCCAAGTTTCTATAATACAATGATCCTGACTCAGAGCAGGCCTCGATAAAGTGCATCGAGAACGTTCTTGCTCTCGAAGCTGAAGGTGGTGTCATTGGGGGATTAGAACCAGCTCTTGGAGGGGCCGTTTTCTGAGAATGCACGACAGGACGACAGCTCTGGCTTGGTGATGGATGTTGTGAACGATATGAAGTTCATCTCCAGCGAGGTTTTGGACTCCTTCGTCCACTCTGCTCACAGATTTATCCCGCAAAACCATCGTGAATCCCCAGGATTTTACTGACCATACTGTCTATCACCATCTTAAAAACTAGTTGGCACTTGACTGTTGGAAGAATTTCGGGCTGGTCTCCCAGTCCATATGGGCTGCATTTCGCACAAGGGTTCGGAATCAGAACGACAGGTGGCAGTTCAGGCTCCTCATCGATGCACGGACGGGTCGGGCACGGAGCATATATACCACTCCCCTTCCTCTAAGTAAGTATTTTTGACGCTTTTACCGTTGATTGTGACACTACTGCTGACATGAAATCTACAATATCCAGCCTCAACATTAGCGGCAAAAGAGTGTCGCAGCGCAGGTTCCAAAGATTTCAGGATGGGAAGCGTGCGCTGTGCTTTCTGCAAGTACCCAAACCGACCTCGAGAAATGAATCCACCTGGCCTCTGCAGTGTCATGGACGGGTCATCATGAGTCAGTTCACACGGAGATCCCGAGGGGTGGCTGCTTTGTTGGCCCCAGATTTCCAGCCGACAACCTGGTGATCAATGTTGCTTTACTAAAGGATGCGACTATGGATTGTGATGCTTAAATTTGAAAACGTCTATGCTCCCTCCTTGGGGCTGAGGCATGTTCTATGGTGAAGTGTTCATTCATATCTTCACCATTGACCAAGGCCAGTGCGTTCTTCTTGGGGTATTTCAAATGAACTTTCGAAGCCAGCGACCATGGTGCTGCCCAGACTGGTTTGAAGTCAGAGAAGTGAGTGGGGAACTTAGTCAACTCCTTTGATTGATGACGTCTAGAAAAAGTCCCATCCTGACTCCATCACATAAACATTTGCGATGTCTGTGGTGCATTGAGAATCGATTGCCTGTGCATCCCATTGGCGTACTCCTCCTGTTTTGCGGCGGCCTCCATCTGATTGGTGCTATGCACGGGCCATCACCTGGTGTGGGAACTCCTTCTGTTTGACGCCCTGCTCGGGTCCACGTACTGCCACTTTAACAACCTACTGGAGGAGGACCAGAAGTTACTGGACACCTTTCATTGATTCTATACCGGCAGGAAAATGAAGCGGGGGTGGTCCACACTGGGACCGGCCCAGTAGGCGAAGTGCAGGCCATTTGGAGTGTGAACCAGCCCCAAATCCACCCACCAGTTGAGGCGAGCAAATTTTTATGATGGTGATAGAGATTAGCATCAGTACATTCCGGTCGTTTCACGATGGTGTTGTGTATAGATCCATGAGCAGACGGCACGAAGGAATCCAAAACCTCAGTGGACTCTATGGTGGGATTTCAGATAAAGTTATGTCAGTGTCATCTCTCATGAGTACGTAAAGGGCTCATGAAAGAGATGGTAATCCAGGTTCGAGGATTTGGAGAAGGAGGTGCTCGAACTGGAGTCACATCTCTGTCAGCGCGATCCAGATCCGGCCCTTCAGATTTGGCGTTGGGGTTCATGAAGAGAAAAAAGGCTGCACTATGTGATCTGCAGTTCTTCGGGTTTTGGGGCAGATACAGGAGGTCACTGATCCATCTGCTGCAACACCTGGACCATGGCTACCCTTTCTTCGACTCGTAGCGGAAAAGACATATCACCTGTCAGCAGTTCCTTGCGCTGCTGGGCGACGACGAGTCCCGAGTCTCAGGTTAACGCCTATAACACGGCTCTGGTCTCTTCGTAACGGTCCAGCAAAAATGATCAATGTCTGTGGGAGGACCTGCCACAGCTCAGCCTGGAGAACTCCCGAAGAATTGAAGCCCCAATCACTTTTGAGGACCTGACCGCCGTCCTCGACAGGCTCTCTCGGGCAAGTCTCTGGGGCTGGACGGGCTGACTGTGGAATTCTTCAGGATGCTCTGGGATGTTTTAGGGACAGAGGAGGAGCAGGTCCTTGGGGACTGTCTTACAGCTGCCACATTCTTAATGAAGAGCGAAAATCATCTTGCTGAGAAATGAAGTGGGCAATTGGTTACTTACGATCAAGTGTCCGGTCTCCCTCCTGAATACAGATCATTAAATCGTGACAAGGGTGTCAGTTTCGCACCCGACATTCATACAATCCCACATTGTCCATCCTGAGAAGTCGTACACGATCTCGGGCCTGGGGACTCTCGACCACGACCATCTGGTCAGAGAACTGATCCATATTTATTAATGGACTGGTGTATTGAGTAGCTTCATGCCTCACACTCAGAGAGAGGCCGACCAGTTCGATGACAAGTATCAGCTCGGGAATTTGTGGGCCTTTGAGTTCAGGATGTAACTTTTCGTCCGGATACGACTTTTGAACCCCACGACAGGGGATCGAGATAAAAGTAAGGAGTTCCTGATGGTATCCCTTTGATTTCGAAGAGCATGCCCCTTGCCTGGCCAGCTGTATTCACTGTAGATGAAGTGTTTCCTGTTCCATTTGCAGAGGATGTTGACGTGGCTGGTTCTTTCAGGGCTTGGCATGCGTGTGGCCCTCTCGAATTATGCCGCTGATGAGCTCCTTACTTTCATCAACTCGGCTAATCGGTGAAGGATAAGCGAGAGCCAGGCCATGTACGCAGCAGTCTCTTCCACCAGCATCAAGTGGACCAAGTGTTCTGGACGACTGGTCGAAACTTGGTGAATGGGCTCTCTGCTAGATGAGTTATGGGGTGGGGGTGTGTTGGATGGCAACCCATCTTCTTTACCTGGGGTTTTGCTTTAGCCGAGCAGAGAAGTCCTGGTAATCGAATTGTCAGGAGCTGGGGGCTGAATTCTCGTCTCAACTAGATGGAGAGCACTGCTGTGACTGGTTTCATGATTGCTGGTCATAAACCAGCTCGTGTACGGCATGCTATGCTACCCCGTTGTCTTTGCTATTTTATTTTAGGATTTTCGCTGACATCCAGACAACATTGGTTCATTAAGTTGGGACAAAAAGATGCACTGGTTCGCAACAGTTGCTCGTAATCTCCAAATTGACAAGTGTAGTCTGTCACTGGTGTGTGTCAGCAACTGGGTGGCGACTTTTCATGTTCATGCATTGCAGCTATATTTTTTATTTGATCGGTCTTCTAGATGGTACGCCCTTGCAACATATGTTTTCTGCCAGGTGCGGAGAATCAAGTACGATGATCGATTCCTTTTTATTGACCGTGAGGCTTTGCGTGTCGCCTTGAGTATGCTGCTTATCTTTTACCAGGATCTAATCACCGTCTGGAACATGGTCGACACTTGTCAGGCCTACCGCCTCTTAGAATTTGCGTTCTGCAGCAGACAGCCGTTGCTCTGGAATCAACACCTTCACAGGCACAGATTGGAATGAGTGGTGGAGTAGAGTTTTATAACAATGGTGGTGTCCAGATTTGGGTAAATGCTGGGTGGAAGTTGACCTGTTCTGGATAGTGCCACAGGAATTTACACACTGGGCAGTGGTAGATATCTGGCTCACAACCGCTGCCATCCATTGTCTTAGAATGGCAGGGATCGTACCTGCCATTCTGCACTCGTTGGAGGATACTCAGGTATGCTGCTGAATCCAGTCTGTGCATACTCCTACTCGGACAGAATTTTACTTTGACCACAGGAGCCCCTACATCAACCAGGAGCCTGTGCTTCACAACTTTTGAAACTTTTCTTTTGTCTCGCTTGACGACGTGAAGCAGCAGCTCTATATCGAATGCTGCTGCATATGTTTACCACGAGCCAATTCTGGCGTGCACATTTACGCTCGGGTATTGGAGATCCCGATTGCACGCTTCCCTTCGCGGATGTACTCCGTATTTCCCTCGGTGTTGTGAGGTACAAGGTGCTGCATGCTGCCGTTCTATGTAAATGCAGGTTGAGTTGGCTCATGAACACCAAGCACAATTGTTCAGTCTGTGGTGCTTAAGATGTCGTGAACGATGTATATGAGGCGTCCGGATGTTTATACTCCCATATTAACTTTCTTAATTGTCTTCTTTTATGTTTTGGGTTGCACTTCTGATGCACACGACTGATTTTTGGGCAAGAGTGCAAAAGGGAGAGGGCATGGTCTGACCCAGTCCTGGCCACGCTGTCTATTAACGGATCCAGGCAGAGTGCCGTGGAGGTGTCGTTACGGCGACTGCCTGCCCCTCATTTGTGGTTGCATTCAGGCACAGATACCACTGGTGAAGAAGCACGCTATGTCTACCAACATTCATGAAGCGTTCAGGGACAGGTAGGGACTGTGGGGTGTGGGAAGCCTTATTACTCTCTAAAATTGTACATTGATCGAGTCGTTAATCTCTCCCTTCCTGTTTTCATTCAAGTAGGTAATGCCTTTAAAGATGGAGCTCTGCTTTTCACTGGGCAATCGTGTAGTTTTGTTTGTGATGGTGAAGTATCAATTAAGTTTTGTGATGGGTGAGGCGAAATATTCCTGTACCCCGCAGATAATAGAATTAAACTGGTCCAGATAACAGGACATGGAGTGGGTCATTTCATCCACCTTCTCCCTAATTTCAATCAACGTTGTTCGAGCCAATCTTTCTTCAGAGAGTGATCATGTGGTGTCCAACAATGTTTTTGATGCCTTCAGTGAGAAGGGGGCACGTGAATGGTGAAATGCCTTATTTACCACTTCAATCCTAATTTGATTTGAACTTTTCTACCCGATTCACATGCTTCAAGAAAGCATATCACCGACCAGGCTTTCCCGTTCCCTGGCCAAATTGGTGTTTCACTGGTGGTGGAACAATGAGGAAGGTTTTTTGCACCAAAAGTGCATTTATTGAGTCACTGCACAACACTGACAATACAGTTGCGGCGGGAAAAGCTAAGCGCTGCTGTTGGATGGCAATCGTGCAGGGTTCCATAAAAAAAATAAGAATTTCGAAGCTCCTCCGTTCAGTGGCAATGGCTCCGACATGGCTGGCCACAGGCAGTGTATTCTGCACGTGCAAATAAAATGTGAGTAGTTCACGGAAACCCGACGCTGAACTGTTATTTTCCAAGCTTTCTCAATTTTCTATGCACATCTCTATCACCCTTCACAGTGACAGTATTTGTAACAGAGAAAGATGTGGAGGAAACTTTAACTTTTGCATTGCAAAAGCGGGCGGGAAAGAAGAAATGTCTCATGGTAAAGTCCCCGTAGACATGTTTTAAACTACAATTTTTGATTCTCCTTTTTTGGTAGCCATATCACACAATAGTAGCATCACAGAACAACTTACAAACGCGACTATTCAACGTATCTCTACCACAGAAAATTTGCCAATGCATTTTGTGTAGGCAAAATAATGCCGCAATGCAAATTTAGAAGACAATCTGATGTCATTTGTTAAACGAAAGCTCTTTTAGGACACAGACCGAAGTGTATCATTGCTTCGTTCGCTGCATGTTCAATCTTAATAATTACAGGATGGATGGATCCTCTATTAAATAAAACCGCAAACTCTGCTCAGCTTCCTGTCGTTGCTTTGCATAATTTGCAGACAAAGTTATACCACAGAGAAAAAAAAAACACAGAGACTGTTCTATGGCTGAGAGCCTAGCTACAGGCGTTCGCAAACGAGTTTTGGCCAAGTATCCCGTAATTTGCTCGATCGTCAAATATACCAGAATATTCGACTTCAGCATTCAATAGCTGTCTTCTCCATGACACGGTCGTAACCATTAAGGTGATGAGAAATGAAGTTCTACTCCAAGTACTTCTTAAAGATTACGGGTTTTATTGCCTCAAGTACAACATTTCCGATACCCTAGCATCAGGCAATGAAATTCCAGCTCCCACCAAATTCTGCAGTGTTGAAACCATTTCCTCAAAACTTCCTCTGGACTTTTGTTATAAATTGCCGCACAGAGTTTGTCACCGATGATTCAAATCACGGTAACAGCTACCGTCTTTTCAATCATGCCCCTCATTAACTTATTTCAGGTTCATGGAGTGATGCAGTACACAAAAAGCCATTCAGCCTATTCATTCTATCGCAACAAAATTTAGGACTACCTGAACTAGTCCCACGTTCCAACTCGATAGCCAGAGCCTTGAATGTTACAGCCCTTCAAATGTGCATCCACATGTTCTGTCACGTTTCCCCTACAAAGCAAAGCGCCCTGACGTTTTCCAGCCTCATTTCACAGATAAAATAGGCAACACAACCAAAATCCTGAGTAGTCTACTTTGCGTACCCTCCAGTCCAATCCCATCTACTCCTTGTTTGGTAACCAAGAGTACTCCAACGTTGATTGAACGTAAGTTGTTTTCAATTTCAGTGTGAAATCTGCACTGTTAGACTGAAATATATGGTCATCAAGTCAGAGCATGAAGATTTAGTCGACAAGGACTATTTGGACTTCATATGGAGCGACTAACTTGACATTGAAAAAAGTACTCAAAACAGCATGTGAGGACGTCTCATTTGTCTGGCAGATAACTTCAGTAGTTTCATTGTCTGTCGCAATCAATTTTTATGTGGTTAATACGGAGTCAAGTGGTTGATGTTTTCAAATGGATTATTTGGACAAGTGCTCGAAGTACTGGGAAATGGTGAAGCAGCATGTAAGCAATGTAGCATTCACACTTGGCACCCAATCCCACTTTATGTTCCAGTACCATGAAAATGCGACAGATCTTCTAAAGTGTCATCGGCAACCCATGTGCCTTCACCGGCTGAAATCAACGATAGTCACTCGATGAACATATCTAAAGTTGTTTAGATTATTGACTCACTTATCAATTTGCATATAACTAAAGTAGAGAAAATAATAATTTTCCTGACATCAGTGCACGTGTGTCCTTTTGTAAACATTATCGCAGAACTTTAAGATCCTGTTAGTAATTTTCAGCCTACCAATATACTTCATGAGGCAAGATGAGTCTGAGCAAAGTACGAAAGAAGAAAAATGGAGAGAAAAAAATCTTGTGCCCTCACAGCGTATGAAGGAAACCCAACACGCAAATGAAAAGTGACACAACATCGAATGGAGATGACAATGACTCATTAAGGTACATTTCCATAATTCACAGTTTTCTCCCAGAGATATGTAATCTTCTGCTCATTTATTTCTTTTTTAAATGAAACTGAATTGCAGTATTTGGCCGAAAAAACCTGAAACACTGGGTTCAGGCGAGTAGCAAAACTGAGCACTTGCACAAACATAATATTTATAAAGATCATCTGAAAGTCAGTAGTGAATGACATGATCTTCGGGAATCGCTAGTAAGATAACACAGGTGGATGCTACATCTTACATATGTAACATTCACGAACAAATGACAGAAATGCACGAAAGAACATGGTTAAGGTGTGAGCATCCAATTTAAAATCTGGTTAGGGAAGCCTTGACGTTCAGTAAAACTAAGTTTAAATGATACATTAATGATAGATAATCAATAGATAAAAGGCATTAAAACAATACAAATGTGATTTACTAGAAGAAGGTAAAATTCCAAATAGAGATGAGCAGCGAAAAAAGGAAAGAAATTACTGTAAGATGAGTAAACGTGAAGGAAGAGCTGTAGAATAGTTTCAAACCATGCGTAACCTGTTGCTATTTAGGCACGAGCCAGTCATCAACTTTACAACATGTACATTCAACTTGTGACCATAAACAACATACGTGTGTCTATTTAAGGTCTTTGTCATAAGTTCTGATGATGTCAAGGAGTGTAGTGCAATGTTAATCTCAGAATCGCTCCAGAGATGTAAACAGTTTAGCATGTTCAATTAGCATTTTTTATTTAGAGCTCCACATCTGCTACACTAGTACTAATCCCCATGATATAATCTTCACCGTCCTATGGGTAAATGCCTGCACCGAACCTCAATCTGTCCATTTCAAACATTGCCGAATTTAAATACTTTTGAATTTGGTAAGTTTAACAATTCTGAGGAAGACTTGTCCCAGAAAGTTCAAGACGATGTTTGAATCAACTTGCAGCATGTTGACTGTTGATGTGCTAATCCAGCATTGTGCACAGAATATAATTGCTTCGAATAAATAGATCAGTTTTTGTGAATTATACAGACGGTGAACATGACATGTGGACATTAACTGTCATTCTGTTGAATTACAAATGTAATATCGTGACATTTGATTTGTTTCTCTGTTCTTTCGCCTCAGTGAGGACTTTTCAGATGCTTTATTTTCTTTGATTGTAGGCATGCCTTCTCTTAATCCAGAGAGATGTTGTCAGGCTAATCCACAATGTTTTGTTGAAAAAAAGATTTCTCCAATTTCGGTTCATGCTCAATTTCTTATTAGCTTAGGCAAAGCTCAGGAAATAGTTGATATTTTTCATGTTGAATACGAGAACCGTCGGTTTCCTCTTATGTTAATTCTACTTCTCTCGATTCTAGCGAAGCAGGCAGTGATTGTAATTTTATTTCGAATACGATGTGGTCTCTCGAGATAAAACACATATCATCTTCTGTCTATTGCAGCAACAGACGTTATTGTCACGGTCACGTTTGTAAATTTTACCGAATTGTTGTGAGCATCTGAACAAAGACTGCTGACAACATTTCAATACTAGATAACTCGAGAAGTGAAATCTTATCTGAGTAACACTGAATTCATTATATTATCGTGTAATAAGCAATTACATGTACTTGACTAACTAGAACACATAAACCAGACTACTGAGTTTGAATCTGGAAATAGTAATGGATGACAATACGTCAGCTTCATATTGGGAAACTGAAGGAGGACAACAAATCTCACTATACATACCTAACACATCAGAATTGTGAGCGGGATTTATATGTTGGTGAAGCTGGCTGGTAAGTAACAGTGCAGAGTGGTTAATTTGCAGAAAATGTCAGTACATTGGTTAGAATCATAGAATTCCTACAGTGTTTCTGCAAACCATTTGTAGCATCGAGTCTCCATCGGCCCCTCAGATAGCATCACATCAAGACTCATTATATCTTTGTAAACCTGATATTTCCCATCATTAGTCCATCGAGCCTTGGAAACCAAAGGCAATTAAGTAAGTCCAATCTAACTAAATTGAACATCCTTCGACGGTGGGAAGAAACCAGGGCACACAGGCGAAACTCCTGCAGGAAAGGGAAGAATGAGCAAAGTCCACGCAGACAGTCGTTCAAGGAAGGAATGAACTTTGTATACCGAGGGTGGTGAGCTGTCATTGCTAACCATTTCATCTGTGTGCCGCCCGAATGTCGGAGCTCTTTCATTTTCATGCAAAAGCTCGTAAGTCTATTTTTACTTTCAATTTTGAACGTCAGTAGACTCTGACGCGGAATGAACGATATTTGCAGCAAGTGAATGTGAATGCGCTCAAGGCACACCACAATGAAAAAAAGCCAGAATCACTTGCTGCTCCATAGACACAATGTCTCTATGGCAGCCTGAGCAGCAGGGAACCACAGCACTAGATCCAATCACGGAAGACAAAATCATCTGTGCCTGGCAAAAGATGAACTACAACGCTTCAAGTGTATGCTTCATTCAGAAAATAAACATAAGTTCTCCACATGGTTGGTGGTAACAAAACATTTAAACGCTTCCACACATCACCAGCAAATGCAGAATATTGAGCACGTCGATCAACGTAAAATGTTCTTGAATTTATGCATGAAAAATGCACAATACATTCGCACTTTCAAATCAGCTTATATACCGCAAAGGTCACGGGCTCTGACAACATTCGGGCAATACTGTTGAAGACATGAACTCGACGATATGCTGCTCCCGTCACCAACCTCTTCCAGGTTAGGTACAACACTGTCATCGAAACGATCATACTTAAATTTGTAATATATGTGTTGTATCTCAAAAGAAGGACAAAACTAAGCAAACCAATTAACGTCCCATAAGTCGACTTTCAATCAACAGTAAAGTGATGTAAGGTTTTATCAACAGTGGTATCACGTAACACTTGTGACTACCTGCTTAATGACAATCAGTTTGGATTCTGCCAGATGTTTTCAGCTGCAGACATCACTGCAGCATTCTTTGAACTATAAACAAAAGAGATGACTACCAACAGTGAGGTCAGTGAGACAGCCCTTGACATCACGGCAGTATTCGAACACGAGAGGCATCAAGGATCCCTGGCAAAACTAGAAGTAATGGGAGCCCGAGTGCAACATCTCCGTTCGTCTGAGTCACACTGGATAGGAAGGAAGATTGTCATGGTTGTTGCAGGTCAGTTACCTCAGCTCCAGGCATGTCGACAGGAATGCCTCAGACTGGTGTCCCAGGCTCAAACGACTGCACGACTAATGAACCTCCTTCCATCATGAGGTCAGAAGGGCGGATGATCTCCGATGATGACACAATATTCAGCAGCATACGCGACTACACAGATACTGAAGCAGTCCCTGCCGAAAGGCAAAACGTTCTCCAAAATAAGCAGGCTTGCCAGAACAAATCGAAAGTAACATATGCACCACAGAAATGGAAGGCTGTGGTCATCATCAATAAGAGACCATCTAACCACCGCCCATAAATGTACAAAGGTGCTAACATCAGTGAATCTCCCCAGTGTCAACATCGTAGGGGTTGTCATTAACCGGAAACTCAATTTTATTTATCTTATATACTCAGTGGCAACGAGAGATGGTCAGAATCTAGGGTTGCTGCATCGACTAATGCATCTTTCGACTCGCTGAACAAATCATTCATCGAAATGGCACAAGTCAGGATTTTGATGAGAATATCTCCCATTTTCTTGAATGGGTGAAACCCCTACCCCAAAACTCGAAAACTCTTGACACCATCGACGACAAAGCAGCTGGTTGATTGGCGTTACTTGCAAAAGCACCCTATCCCAAAGCCGATTTTCAGCAAAAGTACTGGGTACTTTCTACAAGATGCACAGCAGAAATTCTCCGAAGATCTTCCAACAGCAACTTGCAAACACACAATCACTTCCATTTAGAAGGACAAGGGCAGCAGACTGACGGGAACATCGCTACCTTCACGTTCCCTTACAAGTCTCTCACGATCCTGACTGAAACAATTCGCCGTTTCTTCACTGTCGCTTTGTCAATATCCTGGAATTCCCTTCCTCATGACTTTGTGAGTCAACCCACAAAAGATGAACTGCAGCAGTTCAAAAAGTTAAATGCCAACATCGTCTAAAAGACAACGACCTACGGGCAATGAACAAAGCCAGCCAGCGCCGCTCACATTCCACAAGTTAACAAATAAAACAACATGCATCTGTTGGAGACAAAGCAATTCACTGCACATCAATATCCATCCTCCTACACGATTAAAAACAATGTTCCCCAACATCAGCACATTTCTTGACCAAGTCAAGATCTCCCAACTCATCGTTATTTTTGACAGAAGAAATAACACACACTGACTTAAGTGTTTGGTCTCATTCTAGATTTTTAAAACAATGTGCAATCTTGTCCTTTGCTTAGGAAACACAACAATCTTGCGATATATATTGAGAAGTTTCAAAGGGGTAATTATTTCCCATTTCCAAATAGTTGTTGGAAAAATTGAACAAGTGACTTGCACTTCATTCAACTTCAATGGTGTGGGAGACATGTTAAAGCAAAATGGTTTCACAGAAATGCTGTCATGGAATGGACTGATTGCTTATGTTCCCTAAACAAAATTAGTTGATATTAGGTGGATATTAGCCAGATATGTTTGTTTTATTTGGTTCTGTCCCACGTCTAATTATGAATTCAAATAACTGTTAAATAATTTATGCTCACCACCCTTACATTAGTTGTTTCTGATTACAATAAGGCGCAACGCGTGATTTCTGTGACAACTAACATTTTCAAATCAAGTTTTCCCCTGATTACTTTTACTTGTTTCTTAGATATTTGGATATAGAACTGGCTCAAAGATAGAAGACAGATGGTGGTGAGTGAGCGTTGTTTTTCAGACTGGTGAACTCAAATGACGCCGGATGTGGTCGTCACCCTGCGAGTACCTGCATGCATATCTAAGTTTCCTATTTCCTGCATTGATTCTACACTTTTTGAACGTAATTGCATACTTTAAAATAAATTACTACTAACTCACTTTTGTCTAAACGCACATGCTTGAAACACCTCCGATACTCAAAGCCAACTTACTGGATGAAGGCAGCAGACCACAAGGTGTCCACGACCCATCCAACCACTCCAGAAGAATGGCAGACCATGCGGAGGCAGCTTTCACAACCTGCATGCTTGGGGTCTGCTGGAAAATCGAGCCAACCTAGAGGCCTGCTGCAGGAAGCAGAACTAATACAAAATGCTCCCGACCTCATAAGACATCTGCCTGATGTGAAATTTATCAGAATGTACCTGGAGAGCACCCCAAACACCTCTGAAAGAAACGTGGCTAAACCTGTTCGATGAATTCGGCGGCAACAGAAAGGGGGAATTAATTGGAAAAATCGGAACAAAATCGGAAACTTACCTCCTCCACTGGGTCCTAAGGACACTTCCTCTAGTAAAAAGAAACACACAGGAAATTACCTGCTGCACTGGGTCAGAATCAGACCCTCTTCAAAAATACAGGAAACTGTAATCTACCTGCTCCACAATGTCATAGGAAGGATCACTTGATTGGAAGCAGTCGGAATTCACTCCACCACACCGCTGGGCCACGCAAATGCAAGCACCCTGCGAGGAAGCGTTGTAAGTCTGCCAGCTGGCTCGTAAGACTAATAGTATGCAGTTTCAATACTCCCCTTCCTAATTTACTCCTCGCAAATGTAAAAATCTCTGGCGAACAAGATGGACGAACTCAGATCATAGCTCAGCTGGCAGCATGAAGTGCAGGACTGCTGCGCACTTTGCTTCTCAGAAAACCAGCTCAACCCATCCATTCCCGACGGCGCACTTCAGACTTATGTTTGTTCTATCCATCGTATGGACAGGACAGCGTCTTCGGTTAAAACAAAGGGTGAAGGGGTTTGAATTTTAATCAACAATTTTTATTGCACGGACCTTGTAATCCTGGGCAGCCATTGTTCCCCAAACACAGAATTCTTCACCATGAATTGCCGCTGCTTCTATCTACCACGGCAATTCACCACTGCTATATTAACTGCTATGTGCATGCCACTACCCTAAGCAAAGGTTGAGGAAGCTCTGGATGTGCTGCACTCCACCACTAACACCCTGCATATGGAACATCCCGAGGCACTGTTTATTGTAACTGGCAACTTCAATCAAGCCAGACTCAGGAAGATGTTGCCCAAGTAAAACCAGAACATTACCTGCTCCACCAGGGGCCGAACATCTTAGACCGCTGCAACATCACTATGAAGGATACCGACAGCTCCATCTCTCGACCTTAAATTTGGAACTCCGGCCACAATGCCGTGTTTCTTCTCCCGGCTTACAGGTAAAATCTCAAGCAGCAGACCGCCTCATGGATGCAAAATCTCAAGCAGCAGACCGCCTCATGGATGCAGGTCCAGTGCTGGTTGGAAGAGGCAGAGAATCAAATGAGGAACTAACTGGAATTGGCTGATTGGATCATTTTCAATCAGTCCGTAGGCACCTTGGACGGGTACGCCACCACCGTCCAGAATTCATGAACAATTGTGTAGAGGGATGCAAACCGAGGATCTCAATCTTTGTGTTCCCCAACAGGAAGACCTGGACGAACCAGGACATGCAGAACCTCCTAAAACCCAGGCGTGAGGCCTTAAGATCAGGAGAACCATTCAAATATAAGGAATATAAGCCATCAAGATAGCCTAGAACTAATACTGAACCAAACGAGAGACTCAAACATTCATCCGGTGACTATAGCAAGGACTGCCATGAAATCACATCTTCGAAAAAGAGACAGTTCAAGATAGCAGACGAAGACAGATCGTATCAACTCTTTCTACGCGCGCTATGAGCAGAGTTTTGGGGGAGAGATAACACTTATTCCGACAATTCCTGACGAACTACCCCAACAGTCACTGCAGCAGAGCTCAAATCAGTTTTCCTTCGTGTGAATCCAAGAAAAGCGATGGGACCAGACGGAGCTCCAGGCCGTGCAAAGAGAGCATGGGTGGATCAACTGGCAGAGGCCCTTAGGACATCTTCAAACTCTCCCTGCAGCAGAACACTGCCACTGCCTGTTTAAAGAGTGTCAACATCACCCGTGTGTCTATGACGGCTCGTGCAGCATATCTCAAAGACTGCAGTCCGGTGGCCCTAACTTCGGTGATCATGAAGTGCTTTGAAACGCTGATCATCGCATTAATCGACTCCAGCCTCCACACTACTCTTGATCCACTCCAATTTGCCTATTGGTTAAACGGATCCACATCAGATGGCATATCACTTGCCCTTCACTCCTCCGAGAACAGATTGACACTAAGAACAGTTACGTAAGAATCCCACTCATTGACTACAGCTCAGCAATCAACACGATTATCCCCAAGAGACTGATTACTGAACTTCGTGATCTCGGATTAAGCACTACTCTCTGCAACTGGATGCTCAGTTTCCTGAGCCACAGGCAACAATCATTGAAGATGAGGGACAATACATTATCTTCACTTACACTCAACACTGGAGCCCCCCTGGGCCGGGTACTCAACGTACTGAACACCCAGAACAGCGTCGCCAAATTCCAGGCTCATGCCATTTACAAGTTCGCTCATGACACTACCATTGTCTGTCGAAACTCAGATTGCGACGAAACACACGACAGACTGAAGGTGAGATACCTGGAAAAAAGTGCGCCGAGAACAGCCTTGCTTTGTGCGCGGCATGGTGCCACAGCGGTAAGCACTGCTGCCTCACAGCGCCAGAGACCCGGGTTCAATTCCCGCCTCAGGCGACTGACTGTGTGGAGTTTGCACGTTCTCCCCGTGTCTGCGTGGGTTTCCTCCGGGTGCTCCGGTTTCCTCCCACCATCCAAAGATGTGCAGGGTCAGGTGAATTGGCCATACTAAATTGCCTGCAGTGTTAGGTAAGGGGTAAATGTAGGGGTATGGGTGGTTTTCGCTTCGGCGGGTCGGTGTGGACTTGTTGCGCCGAAGGGCCTGTTTCCACACTGTAATCTAATCTTTCAATGCCAGAAAAACCAAAAAAGTCATTACTACGTTTTGGCAAGATGCTGCTCATGCACCTCTACACATGAACAGCACAGAGGTGGAATGAGCGGAGAGTGTTCAGATTCTGGGCGTGGTCATCGACAACAAGCTTTCATGGACTCTTCATGTGGTTGCACTGATTACAATGACCCAACAATGCTTCCTCTTCCTCAAGCAGTTCAGGAAATTTAGCTTGCTAATACCCTTGCCGACGTTTACCAGTGCGCCATCGAGAACAATTTTCCATGGATGTGTCACTATCTTGCATGAAAACTGCAGTATTCAAGATAGAAAACAAGTACAGAGAGTGGTGAACTCGGCCCGGACAATCATAAAGTCCAAACTGAAATCTATAGAATCCATCTACCAGGCCTGCTGTCAAGGAAAGGCCGCCAGCACTCGAGAATATCCATTCCACCCTTCAAACTCTACCATCGGTTAGAAGGTATAGAAGCCTGAACACGCGCACCAGCTGGTTTTGTTACAACTTCTACCCTACTGTTATTGGATTACTGAATGGACTTACAAACTCTTAACAGTCACCTGTATCTGTGTTTTTATGTTTGCTGCTGCTTACCTATTATTTACTTTACTGTGCTACTTGACTCTGTGATCTGTCTGTGTTGCTCGCAAGACAAAGCTTTTCACGGTGACTCTGTGCAATTGTCAATAAATTCAATTCAATTCTTTTCAATTCAGTTCAGACTGGAGACCTGTGACCAGTGGAGCGCCACACGAATCGGTACTGGGTCCACTAAATTTCGTCATTTCTGTAAATCATCTGAATCTGAGCATAACATGTGGAGTTAGTAAGTTTGCAGATGATACGAAAATTGAAGGCATAGTGTACAGCGAAGATACCTCACATTACAACGGGATCTTGATCAGATGAACCAATGGGCTGAGGAGTGACAGATGGTGTACAATTTAGATAAATGCGACGTGCTGCATTTTATCAAAATAAATATTACCAGACTTATACGCTTCATGTTAAGGTCCCAGGGAGTGTTGCTGGTCAAAGATTCGTTGGAGTGCATGTTCATATCTGGAAAGTAGATTTTCAAGTATATTGGAGAGTGAAGAAGATGTTTGGTATGCATTCGGTTGTTGGTCAGAGTATTCAGTATAGGATTTGGGAGATCATGTTGTCACTTACAGGACATTGGTTAAGCCACTTTTGGAATATTATGGACAATTATTGTCGCCTTCTTTTTGGAAGGATGTTGTGAAACTTGAAAAGCTTCAGAAAAGATTTACAAGCACATTGCCAGTGTTGGAGGATCTGAGCGATATGGAGAGGGGAAATAGGCTGGGATTGTTTTCCCTGGAGCTTCCGAGGCGAAAAGATGACTTTATAGAGGTTTGAAAAGTCATGAGGGCATGGATAGGCTAAGTTGGTAAAGTCTTTTCCTTGGGTGGGGGAGACTAGATTTAGAGGGCATAGGGTTAGGGTGAGAGGGGAAAGATTAAAAAAGGGGCCTAACTAGCAACTGTTCCACGTAGAGCGTTGTTCGTGTATGGAATGAGCTGCCAAAGAAGTGGTGGACGCTGGTGCAATTGCAACCTTTAAAGGCATCTGGGTGTGCTTATGATTAAAAAGGGTTTGGAGAGATATGTGCTGGATGCCGGCAGGAGAGAGTCAATTTGGGTTTGGATATCTGGTCGGCATGGGCACTTTGGAATTAAGGGTCTCTTTCCGTGGTGTAAATCTCTGTGACTCCATGACTCTGTGCTTTGAATAACATTTGGAGCTGTTACTCTTTTAGGTCACACAAAGCTGAGTTCGTCATATTGCTCATGCCACTAACTGGACGTTTTTCTCTTCCAACTGAGTGCTTAAGTAACAGAAATTTAAAATATTGTCTTCTATCTTTGTGATAAGTAAATAAACTGAGAACCCACGATTTATTTAAACAATGTAAAAGAAAAGACAATCAAAAACTAAACAAATAAAACAATTGGTGTCACAATCCTAATTCAGTCAATGTGACAGTCCCAAGTAGTACTGACAGTAACATCTGTCTTCCGGATTTTCCTGTCACTTTTCCAAAGGTGTTTGCTTGAACGCATTTAAACTCAAAGGACATTATTTGTTTATGCAAAATCAACACACTGTTTTGTTCAAACTACTTGAAATTAACGTGGAGCAAGGTTATTTTAACATCGGCTTTCCAGCCATTTTATGAAAGCAGAGTGTAGTTGTTCCTTTAACGTTTGCCGAGTGAATGAATGAACTTTGGTGGAGATTGTTGCATGAAAAGGTGCAACGCTCGCTGATAAGCTGGTATTAAACAATTGTATGATAGGCAATGATAAAGAATGAATAAAGAATAAGATGGTGCGCAAGGACATTGCACCTGTCAGAAATATAGGAAATCCATACAACCTTTGCTATTTAAGAGAAATTCTTGAAATTGAACGACTCTTTATAATGCAGTTACTATGCAAGTAAGGAAGTCAATCATCATGTTAATTAACGGATCATCTGATTTTATGGTCTTGATTGAAGGATCAGAGTCAGTATTGTACCATATGGACATTTCAGTGCAGCCGGACAATAACCATAGTTCATGAAAAAATTATTCATCTGGATGGTCAAGAAAAGACTGGATGATAAGGATGAAAAACTCTGTTAAATCTTTCTGCGTGCAAACATGAACACACAGCTGTAGAAATAAATTATTTCCCAGAATTGCAAGACTGAACCAGGTTTTAAATAAAAACAATGACTTTGGATTTTTATTGATCATGAGAATTGAAGTCATGCCAACAGAACATAAATTTAAGCTTTTAGATTACTTTCTCAGTGACATCACAACTTTTTGGCATCTGTGAAGTGCCAAATTTAGGTGTCGTCATCGAAATTTGCCGTCACATAGAACATAGAATAATGCAGCGTGAACAGACCTTTCAGTCCTTGATGTCGTGATGACCTGTGATGTCATCCATCCCAAACCCCGGCACTATTCCGTCATCATCGATATGTTTTTCCAAGAATTGTTTACATGCCCCTATGTGGCTGAGTTAACTCAATTGGCAAGCAGGATATTCGACACCCTTACAAGTCACTGAAAGAAGAACCTGCATCTGGCATCATTCATAAATCTATCACTCCTCAATTTGCAGCGAGGCCACCTCATACAAGCCGACGTTATTATCCTAGCAAAAAGACTCTCACTGTCCTCTTTATTTAATCAGCTGATTATCTTGTATGTCTCTATTAAATTCTCTCTGAGCCTCCTTCTTTCGAATGAGAACAAATCCAACTTCCTCATCCTTTCAACATAAGACCTTTCCTCCAGAATAGGCAACATACTGGTAAATATGCTCTGCACCTTTTCTAATGCTTCCACATCATTCCTGTAATGGGGCAATGAGGACTGCACACAGGATCCTTAGTGACGCCGCACAAGTATTTTGTACAGTTGCAGCATGGCATCACGGCTCCCGAAATCAACCACTCAATCAGTAATACCTAACACACCAAATGCATTTTTAACTGCATTATCAACCTGGGTGACAATTTTCAGGGATCTCTGCACATTGATACCAAGATCCCTCTCACAGCCACACTACCAAGAATCTTTCCATTGACCCATTACTTTGTCTTCCTTTAAATTTTAACAAACCTCACAATAGTCTGCACTAAATCCATTTGCCAATTCTCAGCCCAATTCTGCAGTTTATCTGAGTCCCCCTGTAACATTTATCCACACGTTCCACCACTCCATCGATCTTAATGTCATCTGCAACTTACTAACACATCCACCTATGCCTGTGTCCAAGTCATTTGTAAAAGTGACAAAGAACAGTGGTTATAAAACAGATCGTTGTGGCATCCCACGAGTAACTGGACTGCAGGATGAATATTTTACATCAACCACCGTTCACTGCCTTCTTACAGGAAGCCAGTTTCGAATCCAAGCTAACAAATCACCCTCAGTCCCATGCCTCCACATTTTGTCCAACGCCTACTTTTTCAAAGGCTTTACTGAAGTCCACGTACTCCATGTCAACTGTCTGACCCTCATCCACATGCTTGGTCACCTTCTCAGAAAGCTCAATGTGGTTTCTGAGGAACAGCCTGCCTTTAACCAAACCATTTTGACTATTTCCATTCCAATTGCTGCTTGCCAGATGATGAGAAATCCTGTATCTGATCATCCTTTCCAAAGCTTTCCCTACAACAGATGTAAGGCTCGCTGATGTCTAAATACCTGGGTCATTTCTACTGCCCTTCCTAAACAAGGGCACAACATTTTCAATCCTCCAGTCCTCTGATACGAAACCTGTAGACAATGACGACTCGCAATCCGGGTATTCAGTAGTGGGAATGGCGTTGTGTTCATGTTTTCGAGGTTAACAAAGAGCACCATTCATTGAGGATACACAATTGCTGGTAAGTTTTGAATTTTGATCAAACCACTGAATACGGCGGTGATTTGCTTATCCTATTCATTTTCTTTTAACTAAATGTCAATTGATCCATTTGGAGTACTTTCTTTTCCTTAAAGAAGGCGTCATCAGATGCTCAATGAGACTCCGATGTAAATGCATATGCGAATTTTTAAAAGCTATGTGCAATATTTTCACAGCAAAAGCAAGTGACAGGCAGAAGCTATATAAATATATTTGTTTCAGTTTGAATTATTCAAGTTGAAAACAATCATTATCTTCCAGATGGCTGACACTAAGGATATAAGTTGGAATGCTCCCGTGCACTGCGGAGCTCACATTTCTAAAGAGATGCGCTGAACCCAAAATGAGCTTCTGTCTGCCATTTATTATCCTATCCTCGTAGCTGTCGGCCTGCCAGGTAAAGTATAGCGGTTGGATTGTGGTTGAGGTAATGACAATTTTACTGACACACTGCACCATTCGTCGGCTGTGATTGTTTCATTTCAAAGCCATAACTTATCTTTGAAATAAAAAGCTGTCAGGTACTCGTCTTTGAGCCGAATTATTTGCCAGTTTTGCTGTTTCATATTTATACTTTTAAATGTATACGTTTCCAATTTAAAACATGTATAGGTTGCTGGTGCTTTATGTTCTTCTACTTAGCATGTCTTCAACTCTTCTGAACGTGAGTTCTTCATTAGTGCGTCCACCAATTTTCTTTCACATTATCTTCTTTTTAATACCACAAATTGCACATTTTCTGGCCAATTGCCAACATATTTTAATATTGTTTTATTGCTGTCTTGCTCTGCTTGCATTTGGAATTTGGTGCAAGTTATCAAAATGAAACTGAAGATCCACTGTTTTATTGTGTTTGCAAAATATGTTCCGGTTAAAAGTATGTGTTGCTCCATTGAACTTCAAATATAATCTATTCAAATAACATTATCATGCTGAACGGCTTGTGCTGCTTGTCACTGAGGAAATTACCTCCTCAGTTTAAGATTCCCACCTCATATTCTGCCAACTACTGTGGTTCAGCTCTGCAACAAGTGGGGTACTTTATGTTCCAACTATGCTCCCGGAATAATCATGGATTTTTGGCAGACTTGATCGTCACATTTCGGGAATAGCTAATGATCTGGTCGCCTTTGTCGGAATGCATCATCAAACAGTCGCACTGTCATATAGTCATCAGTTCATAGGTTTTTCATCATGGGTTGAAGCAGAGCGCTTCAGGTCCATTGCAGAATTCAAGCATAAATAAATTCATGTCACTCTTTGTTTCATTTCGACAAAGCAAATGCTGTATATGCGTCATTCGTGTTAAGTTCCATGTTGTTAACTCTTATCGACATGTTGTTACTTCATGAACATTGTTCGCAAAGAAATGGACCAGTCCAGGAAAGTGATAGCTTTCAAATCATTGTTGCAGATTGATCTTGAGAAATCCATATAAAACATTGCAAAACTTTGAAAAACTGATGTCTTTGAAAAGACATGATTTATTTTGCTGATAGAACCAACAGTTCTCCTGACCTCCCACACCACCACCCTTCCCCCCGAACCCCCCCCCCCCCCCCCCCCCCCCCCACCACCACCACCACCACCAACAACAACAACACACGCCAGAACACTTCCTGTCTTGTTTTTACGGTCACCCTTTTCATGCTATGTGTGTATGCTACAACTAACATGCGAGCCATTGCGGTCCTCTCCTATGGAAAATGCAGGCTCTCTCGATGTGTCACTCGGAACTTAATGTCGATGGCAGCATCAGACCTTCTTGTTATTTTTGTTGCCGTGATCTTGAACAGGATTTTTGGTGTTGACTTCCCAGGCGGTTTACTTTCCATTACACCGTTATGAGGTCTCCGTGCTGTGTTAAATACTATAGCATTAGCCAGTTCGGCCGGACTAACTGGGGCTTTTACTTTTGATAGATTTAGAGCTATTTCTTGCCAAAGCATAAGCAAACAGTATTACACAGAAAAGACTGCGGCATACATAATTGGACTGAGTTTTTTTCTCGTGTGCTCTTTTACATGTCCATTCCTACATTTCATATATGAATCTTTGGTATATAACTAACAATACACCCTGACTTTGCAGCGTTCGATTAATATTTCGCACGTCATCAGCTTGGTTTGCATATGACTTGATTCTTCATATTGTAACGTCTTGTCTCCCATTCGCATTGATTCTGCTGCTTAATGCTCGGATTGTCAGACACATTCTAACTGTCAATAACGTTCGAAGGAGACTACGGATCCAGAGTAATGTAGAGAATAGAGATGGAAATGTGTTGCTGGAAAAGCGCAACAGGTCAGGCAGCATCTAGGGAACAGGAGAATCGACGTTTCGGGCATTAGCCCTTCTTCAGGAATGTAGAGAATAAGAGTGACTCAGGGATGTAGAATCGCAGAAAGTCTATTGTTATATTCTTCATCATCTGAGGCAGCTTCATTCTCTTACGTCAGGATTGCGGCGTCAGTTATTTTTCCAGAACCAATCCCAAAGAATCAACTACATTCTGAAGAAATCGGAATCATGTTTAACGTTTTGACTTTTGACATGATCCCATTTATTTATGCTGGGACTCTGAGTAAATTCCGGGAGGAGTTGAAGAATGCTATAAAATATCCAAACAGCCTGAAAAGAAATTACCTTATTAATATAACTTGCAGATTCATAACCTCTGTGGTTCTATATTTTATTTACAGTGCTGGTCTGACACCTGTTACATTATGGTCAACACTTTTTTGAGATCCTTTAAAATGCCATGTCAGATGATATATGTCAGTGTCACTAAGGGCACCCACTCTGTTAAATGGTTAATTCGTGTCTGAAAACAATCAGCCGTTGAAATTCAATATTGCTTCGTACTCATACGTAATAAAAGAAAATGTGAAACTTCGGTTTGAAATTCACTCTGATGGTCGCAGATATTGTACAACTTCATTTCATACAATACATTCACGCTGGTGTCACATTACAGCTCACATCACACTGTGTCATTCCACTTCTCTGCGTCTCACTGTTTGTTTAAATCTATCTCTCCCTCCCTGTCCCTCTCTCTCACACACGCATATACATAATTCTCCACACTTTCTCGATCTGACTCTCGAAAATTATGATTCTACCTCACATTGTGTCTGTTTCACTCAGACATTTGTTTCTTTCAGACAGAGATCCAGGAACTGATTGACCGTTTCAGACAGATGGTAGTCACTACCCCACTATCAGCAGAATAATCAATTTCAGTTTGTAAATACAATCTAAAACAGGGGCAGATTAGATTCCCTACAGTATGGAAAGAGGCCCTTTGTCCACACCGACCCTCCGAAAATGAACCCACCCAGAGCCATTCCCCAAACTGTATACACTCCTGTCACTATGAGTAATTTGGCATGGTCATTTCATCTGACCTGTGCATCTTTGGATAGTGGGAGGAAACAGGAGCACACGGACAAAACCCACGCAGACGTGCGGAGAATGTGCAAACTCCACATAGACAGTCGCCGAGGCTGGAATCATACCCGGGTCCCTGAGGCTGTGAGGCAGCAGTGCTAACGACTGAGCCACCTTGCCGCCCCGGTGCCCTTATGCTTTCAACTGCATCCGTTCAGGCCTGTGAAGCTGACAATGGTCGGGGGGGATGGCTGGAGGGGAGGGGGAGGAGGAGCATTAACACGAATTGAAAGAAATTGGATCCTTGTGTTGTGATCAGGTGACGAATTAAAATCTCAGTAATCGCCCTCTCTGTGACCTCATTTGCTACATTTACTGTGTTTAAAAAGCCTTTGTGCACAACCAAGACTATCAAAAGACAACTGGAAAAAGTGTTTCTTTGAATATGATTATTAAATTCAAACTTAAGCATGGAGCAAGTTAACAAATGGCTAAAAATGTATTTCCGAGTTTACGGTGAGCACCACCCGAGATATTGCAGGGGTATAAGGACTCTGGCTAAGTGAGAACGTTACAACGTCGGAAGCAGAATCTCAGTTCACAATGGCACATGTGTGTCAAAATTGGATGACCAGTTGGTTCTGGGCATCGCTTAAGAATAGTTTACCGCTGTCTGCTTACAAAGTTGCAGTATTGCTGCAAACTTACGGGCAGGTGCATTCTGTCCAAGAGAGTGCATTGTAACTGCGGTAGACTCGTGGGAATGTTCACTGCTGCATCTGGAAATAGGTTATCATATTGTCAAGGTGGGTGGGATCAAGCACATGGAAGTTGAGAAAAGGAATATAGTTGAATAAAACATTGTTGGTTCGGAAAGTGAAGGACGTCACAAATCAAGAAGGAGATAATCAAGAAGGAGTTTGAAGATGATAACAATTTATTTCGCAATTCTCTCCGCAGCCTGACAAAAATGAAGATGAATGTAACTGAACAACACGGACAGATTGACATGGATATAATATTTTTGCTAGGTTTGTGAAGGTTTGTAGCTCAGGTTGAGGTTTAGGGATTAGGTTTGCTCGCTGAGCTGTAGGTTTGATATCCAGACGTTTCATTACCTGGCCAGGTAACATCATCAGTGGCGACCACCAAGTGTAGCGAAGCTGTGGTCTCCTGCTTTCTATTTATATGTTTGCCCTGGATGCGGTTCCTGGGGTTTGTGGTGATGTCATCAGCAAACCATCAACCCGAAAATCTGGGTCTGCAACGTTGATGACACCTTTGACATCACAAAACGAAACAAGATAGAAGAGACATTTAACATCATCAATAACACCCTCACAGGCATAAAGTTCACAAAGGAGGAAGGAACCGACAACAAACTCGCATTCCTGGACGCCACAGTTGAAAGAAAGGACAACGAAGTCCAAACCTGCGTATAGATAAAACTGACAAACACTGACCAAATGCTTAACTAGACCAGCAACCACCCTAATGCACAGTAACGAAGCTGTATCAGCATACTATTCCAACGTGCCATCACACACTGCAGCACAGACGAACTTCGGTAAACAGATGACAAACACGTATACAACGTATTCAAGAAGAACGGATACTGAAAAAAATATAGTCCGCAGATTCCTCAAGAACAAACCACGACAAGCAGATCAAACACAACCAGAAACCCTAACCACCTAACCACACAACCAGAAATGACAGCCAGACTACTAAGACCCCTCGGATTCCTAGTGGCACACAAACCCACCAACACTCTCAAACAAAAACTAACAAACTTGAAAGACCTAGTACAATCCATGGACAAAACCAACGTCATCTACAAAATTCCATGCAAGGACTGCCCCAAACACTACGAAGGACAAACAGGAAGAAAGTGAGCCCCAGGATATACGAACACCAGCAAGCCACAAAAAGACACGACCTTCTCTCCCTCGTAATCCTACACATGGATGAAAAAATCACCAATTCGACTGGGACAACACATCTATCCTGGGACAGGCTAAGCAGAGACATGTCAGAGAATTCCTAGAGGCCTGGCACTCCAACCACAACGCCATAAACAAACACATGGATCGAGATGCCATCTATCAACCCCTCAGAAAACGAACAGGAAGTGACATCACCAAAAACCCCAGGAACCCCATCCAAATATATAAGTAGAAAGCAGGAAACAACAGCTTTGCTTCACTTGGAGGTCGCCACTGATGATGTTATCTAGCCAGGTAATGAAACGTCTGGATATCAAACTTACAGGTCAGCGAGCAAACCGACACCCTATGGATATAATATCATATATATGGAATATAATCTGGAAAATACAAAGTAACCATATCTTACGAGTTGTACGAACTGGCCAATTAATGCTCAGAACTACATACATCATCAACTTGTTTGATTTACGGACACATAAAGGATGAGTTTCCTGTTTTGAAGAGATGAACATTTTAATATACGGTTAAAATGTATTTGAGGAAGGGGGAGTGATATATTTAGGGAAAAACATCGAAACGGGAGCAAGTTTTCAGAAGATTTGCAAATCCGATTTAGTTTAGGAATGTAAATTTGCTCGCTGAGCTCGAAGTTTCGTTGACAGACGTTTCGTCACCATGCTATGTAACATCATCAGCGATCCTCAGGAGAAGCGCAGATGGTATGGCCTCCGTTCTCTTTATCTGTTCAGATTTTCTTGGGTTTGTGATGTAATTTGTGGTTATTTTTCTCAGAGGGTGGAAGATGGTGTCCAAATCGATGTGTTCACTGAAGGAGATTCATTTGGAATGCCATGCTTCCAGGAATTTCTGTGCTAATGGCGTTTTGACTTGTCCCAGGCTGGATGTCAAAGAGGTTTCCTTGCTCATCTTTATGTAAGGTTACCAGTGGTATTTGATCATGTCTTTTTGCGGTAAGTTGATGTTCATGTATCCTGGTTGGTAGTTCTTTCAAAGTATCAAGTAAATGACGTTCGTATTGCTTGTTGTCTGTATACGGTTTTTTAAAAGTTCGTTAGCTGCTGTTTTAGTGTATTGGTGCGTTTGTGGGCTACTATGATGCCAAGAAGCTTGAGTCGTCTGACAGTCGTACATGAGATGTCTTTGATGACGAGAAGAGTGGCTATGGTTTCAAACAAACTGGAATTTAAGAATCACATTACGTCTGGAATATTATGTGCTGTGATGTGTTTGAGTTTGTTTTGAATGAGTGAAAAAAGTGAAAAGGTAGAGAGGGACAGGCAGTGTGCGTGCATGAGCGTGGGGTAGAGCGTGAAATAACTGTGGAATAAAATCACATTCATAAATTAAAGATGTCGTGCAGACATTTAAGAGCATTTCAACCATTTAATTATCTTTTCTTGTTGAATTATTAGAAAGAATAATGCAAATTGTCCAACTGCATTACTTTGTCAAGAAGACATTCTCGACAATTATTGCTCTCGAACGTAGAACGTAGAACAATGCAGAACAGTACTGGCCTTTCAACGTACGATGTTTAGGCAACCTTTTATCATACTTTAAGATCAAAATAAATCAGATACACGACATTTTACTTCATACGACTATGCAAGAGTCCCTTAAATGTCACTCATGTTTCTGACTCTACTATCACTGCTGACGCACAGCACCCCCAATCTCTGTGCAAAGAACCTGCCCATGACATCTCCTCTAAACTTTCAATCAATCACCTTATAATTAAGCCCCCTCGTGATATCTATTTTCGATCTGGGAAAATACTCCTCCATTACCCCTGTATGCCATGCTTCTTTATATCCTGAATGAGCCTGCCATCTGGAACCTTATCAAACACCTTGGTAAAATCCATGAAAACTACACCCAACTGCTCTACTTTCATCAATGTGTTTTGTCACATCCTTAAATAATTCAATAACGTTTGTGAGACTTGGGCTGCCCCTCACAGAGCCATGCTGACCATTTCTATTCCATCTATGACTTTCCAAACAGTTGTAGATTCCCTCTCGCTCTCAAGGGTCCTCTCCCCACCCCAGATGGAAAAAAACTACTGGTCTGTAATTCCAAGGAATATTCTTCTTCTGTTCCTTGAAAAAGGGAATTACATTTTTCACACTTCAATCGTCCGATACGACTCCAAAGGACAGTGAGGATGCAGGAGCATCGACAAAGGCACAGCAATCCCTTCCCTCAAATCCCGTTGTAGCTTTGGTATATGCTGTCTCCCTGTTTTTCATAATTTCTCGAACATCCTCCTTCCTTGCATCAACCTGTAAAACCGTACAAGCCTGTTTCACGCTGTCCTTGCAAACAGCAAGCTCATTCTCTTTACAGAATACTGAAGTAAAGTATTAATTTCAGAACTTCCTTACCTCCCCAGGCACCAGGTACACGTATTCTCTGCTATCCATGATCGGCCCGTACTCACTCTTGCCATCCTTGTGATTTCACGTAAGTGTCGGACCCCTTGGAGTTTTACTTAATTCTACCCGCCAAGGCATTTTCATGCCCTCTTCTAGTTCTCCTAAGACCTAGTCTACTTTTCCTTCCTGGCTCCCTTGTAATCCACTACAGCCTTGTCCGATTTTTGCGTCCTCAAACTTAAGTATGCTTCCTTCTTTCTCTTAACTGGATGTTCCACACCTGTTTTCATTTAAGATTCCTCACACTGCCATCCCTTCCTAGACTTATTCTGACAAATATATCCAAGACTCACAGCAAGCACTCCCTGACCAACTTCCACCTTTCTGTCGTGTATTTCGATGAGTACATCTATTCCCAATTGATATTCCAACGTTCATATCGAAATAACATGTTGATTCCTCTCCGCTAATTGTTTACTTTCCTATGCTATCTGCTCTAATCCGTCTCAAGCACTGCAGTAGACGTCGGGGAGTTGGGATCACTGTTACAGATGTTCTGTCTCACCAATAGATCTCACAGCTGATATGGTTCAATATCAAACATCAAATCCAATATGGATTCCCTCAAATCGGCGTATCTACATATTCAGTCGAGAATCCATTCTGTAGGCACCTGACAAAATCTTCCATCCAACATACTGCAACAATTTCTGTCCCTGTGATATCCAAGTCTCCGTAATGGGCACAGTATCGTACAGTCAAGGAATGATTCATGCTTTAAAGTCATCAGACTTGTTCCTCACACTTCTTGCATTAAAATCGCCACAGTTGAAAGCATCACACGAACTGAACCTTTTCACTATGAACTGTCTATCCTTCCTCAAAGTCTCTGTGCACACTTTATCTGCCTGTTCACAAGTCACAGCATCTTATGGTATGCAGCTCCGGTTTCCATCCCCATACCAAACTAGTGTAAACCCTCCCGAAGGGGTCTAGCAAACCTCCCGCCAAGGATATTGGTACTCGTCCAATTCAGGTGCAATCGGTCCTTAGTATACATTTCCCGTCTTGCCACAAATGTTTCCCAATGATCCACATATCTGATTATCTACGACTTCCACCAGATCTTCAGCCACGTGCTCAGCTCTACTTGCTCTCTATTTCCAGCCTTTCTCCACAGTGGTATCGGAAGCAATCCTAGGAATACTGCACTTCTCGTCCTGCCTTTTTGCTTCCAACCGAACTACCTGTATTTATTTACAGGTCCTCAAAACTTTTTTCTAGTTTTGTGTTTGGTATGCACAACAACTTCTGGCTGCTCACACTCTCTCATAGAAATCATGCAAAGTTGATGCGAACCATTCTTGACCCTGACACCCAGGTGGCAACGCTCTTTTTGAGAGTCCTGTTCGCGACCACACAATCTCCTATTTGTTCAATTGAAACTAATGTGGGCTGACAATGTTGTTGATCAATTTTGTGCAACACTAAGTGTTCTTGCGTGTGTGTGTGCGTCTGTGTGTGTGTGTGTCTGTCTGTGTGTGTGTGTGTCTGTGTGTGTGTGTCTGTGCGTCTGTGTGTGTGTCTGTCTGTGTGTCTGTGTGTGTGTGTGCGTGTGTGTGTGTGTGTGTGTGTGTGTGTGTCTGTGTGTGTGTGTGTGTGTCTGTGTGTGTGTGCGTGTATGTGTCTGTGTGTGTACTACGTGTAAAACATATAATTGCTCAAGAAGATCAGGAAGGAAAAACATACCGCACCACTTCCAACTTTAACGTTAAAAATCACACAACACCAGGTTATAGTCCAACAGGTTTAATTGGAAGCACACGAGCTTTCGGAGCGACGCTCCTTCATCACGTGATTGTGGAGGGCTCGATCGTAACACAGAATTTATAGCAAACATTTGCAGTGTGATGTAACTTAAATTCCTGCATCTCCGAATCAGTCCAACTTTAACGATGTTGAGGTCAAGGAGATGAAGCAAATTCATGCCATTATAAAATGGAACTAAGTCTGGATGGTTAAACTGGAGGAGACTATTGGACTGCATTGACACTTGTTTCTTGAAGTGCTGGAAACGTTGTAAGGAGGTAAGAGGCACATAGTTTCCACACATGATCATGAGGATGGAAAGAACGACGAAACAGTTGAAACGTTAGAATATACGTTGCATTATTCAATACATAAACCATTAAATAATTGAAGTTGTACGGCGATGCAAAGAAGGGAATTCAACTATCAAAGAGAGGATAGAAGAACAGAAAAGCAGTTACTTAATAACAAATAAATGCACAAAACTCCTGGCACAGAAATTGGTTTTGGATAATTTGTAACTGGCATTGTTGCATTAAAGACAAGGCAGGTAGCACGCATTTTAAAACACAAGCTGAAAGTCCAATACTGAACGTTTTTGTGGTGGACAGGCAGTATCTCTATCTCTGTAATAGGAAAGCGTGCTCTCAGGTCACAAACGGTCAAAAGTTGTTAATATTACAACTGTGAGAAAAATATGTGAAGGTAGAATAATAAATTGACGACTTGCCGCTTGGATGTTTCTAAATATATGCTTTTCAGTTCTGTGTTCGGTTTCGCCCAGTGCTTTCTTAAAGTTCCGACTCCGGCGTCACAATCTCCAATGCATGTGGACTGAGAAGGTGCAACCTTATGTTTTATGATTATTTTCTTTATATCTGAACCCTCTGTTATTGGTCCAAACAGCTATTTTCCATTATAACAGGAATGAGTGATTCTCTAAATTGTTCATCTGTTCTGTTCTGTTCATATTTTAATCACAGACTCCCTTGTAGCAAGGCAAGGAAAATATGGTCGGGAGTTCTTAAATGAATATCCAGTCCAAAAAATGGAAGTTTTTTGTATGCAAAACAATAATTTACGTGGGTAATCGATCTCATATAGAAAAAAAAGTTTGCATCTTAGAAGTAGTGCATTGAAATGAATTAGCATGGTACAACAACTCGGAGTTGCTAATATTGTCTTCGGCAGACATGTGGCGTATTATGATGGACCAGGAAAATCAGTGGAAACTGTGGTTCCATTCCTCGTGTTTCGTATACGTTGTCCAGCTCTTGATGGCATCGATTAGTGTTCTGAGGGAACACATTGCATTGACTTGCAATTTTACTTCTGTTGTCAGTCTGCCTGTTGCTGCTTGTGAGATATAGTTAAAGCAGTGTTTCTCCTGCAACCATAATGGCTTATGCAAGGTAAATGAACTAACACCAGTGTATAATTCAACCAAGAGCTGAGTTATCAAGAGTGAAAGCTATGTGAAGGAGATACATAATTGCTTTTGTGTTAGCTAAAATGTGCATATAAGAATTAAATGTACCTGCAAGCAATGGTAGATGTTACAGACAAATAGATAAGATGCTGTGAGGGGAGGGTGTGTAGGTTTAGCAAGGTATGCTTGTTCAAACAATTATAAGCGTCTGTTTCCCTCTTCTGCATAAACAAAAAAACCACAATCAATAGGTCCTACGGCTCAGTATGGTCGAAGAATCGGAGGAAAAGTTGCTCCGGGGCAAAAGAAAACAGAATTGGAAATGTAGGCGGGGTGCCTGACAACATACCTCCAGAAAGTCCGTTGGGCAGGATGTTGTGGAATTGGAAAAATAATGCTTGTACAAGGGGAGCAGATCGGAAAAAAATGACTAAATATTGTCGCTTTGTATGGACGAAGGAATCCACTCTTTGTCTCGCCATCTTCTCGCCAAAATACAGGTCGGACGAAGAGTGTGTTAGTAAATATTTGAATTTATATGTCAATGGAAAACAACCTTACAGTCAGGAGGAATCAGATTATGCTTCGTGTCAGAAGGGCAAGTAGCTGAAGGGCTACTGAGAGTACACTTTGTAACTAAACCGTGACCAGACATCCAGAAAAATATTCAAAATATCGCGGGGTGAAGCGAGAAACCAGCAGAGGAGTTGATGTCGGAAGCTCAGAAAGTGACTCTGAGACATGTTGTGTGAGAGATAGACAGAAAAGAACTGCACAGCTATTAGAAAGCTTATCCCTTCGTGATTCGGGTTGAATGAACATTTGTTTGTTGGTGATTGAATGATTGTGCTTTGTTCAGTGGAGCTTGAGATCCGAGACTGTTTTGAATCTGACTTCTATTAAAGTCAAATAGTAATTTGACTGAGTTCACTTTGAGAGAGAGAACTGGTCAGAGAGGCTTGGTGTCCGCTTTCACCAGTCTCTGAGTAAGTAACAGTACAGGTGCAGCATGGAGAAAAGAAGACAAGCTGCATTTTGGCTTTGATCAGGAGAAAGATTTGAGTGCTGGAAAAATATATTCCTTGTGGCCATTCTCCAACGTATTAATATGGCCACACCTGGAATATTGTGTGATGTGTAGATTCTTAACTGACGAAGGAGGTCCTAGCTCTGCGTTCGATGTAACGAATGTTTATCAAAATGTTTCCTGGGATCGCAGGCCTGACAAATGAAGAGAGCTTGGGTTGTTTGAGAATGTATTCACTGAAGTTTAGAAGATTCAAGAGAGGACACCATAGAAAACTGTATAATTTCAAAATTTTTAGATGCAGAAACGATTTTCGTGATGTTGGTAGATTGAAAAACAAACACCAGCTTTTCAGGATCAGGCTTAAACAATGAACAAAGAAAACTACAACACAGAAACAGACCCTTCTGCTCTTCAAGCCAGCGCCAAACACGATCCTCTATCTAAACCTGCTGCCAGTTTCTAAGGATCTGTCTCCCTTTGCTCATTGCCCATTCATGTATCTCTCTGGATGCATCTTAAAATACGCTGGCGTTCACACCTCTATCACATCTGCTGGCAATGCGTTCCAGGCCTCCAACACTCTGCATAAAGAAATTTCCACGCATATCTGCCCTGAACGTTTCACCTCATACGAAGAAATTTGGCCAGGAGTCATTGAGTTCCACACTCTGGGAAAAAGAAAGTTTCTTGCTATCCAAACTGTGTATTCCTCTCGTGATTTTGTAGACCTCAATCAGGTCCACCCTCAACCTCCTTAGTTATCATGAAAATAACCCTAATCTATTCAACTTCTCTTCATAGCTAGCACATTCCATACCAGGCCACAACCTGGCAAACCTCCTCTTCAACCTCTCCAAAACATTCACATCCTGTTGGTAATGTGGTGAACAGAACTGTACGCAGTATTCCAAAAGCAGCCGAACCAAAGTCCTATACAATTGTAACACGATTTGGGAACTCTTGTATTCAATACATAGTCCAATGAAGGAAAGCATGTCGTATGCCTTGTTGACCACATTACTGACCTGTGTTGCCACCTTCAGGAACCTACGGACCTGAATACTCAGATCTCCATGTACGTCAATTTTCCACAGAACGTTTCCACTAACTGTATAGTTCACTCTTGAACTGGATCTTTCAAAGTGCGTTACCTTGCATTTGAGTCGATTGAACTCCATCCGCCATTTCTCTGACCATCTCTGCAATATATCTATATTGCATTGCATTCTCTGACAGTCCAGTTCACTATCTGCTACACCACCAATCTTAGTGTCATCTGTCTGCTTGCTAATCAGGTGACTGATAACTTCCTTCAAATCATTTATGTATATCACAAATCACAGTGGTCCCAGCACGGATCCCTGTGGAACACCACTGGACACGCGTGTATTTGGAGAAACTCGCTTCAACTGCTACTCTCTGTCTCCTGTTACCCAGCCAGTTTTCTATCCATCTAGCTGGAACGCGCTAGGCCACATGGGACATCACCTTCTCCATCAGCCGACAATGGAGAACCTTACCAAACACCTTACTAAAATCCATATATATGTCATTTACAGCCCTTCCCCAATCAATCATCTTTGTCACCTTCTCAACGAATGTCATTAGGTTTGTAAGACATGACCTTCCCCGCTCACACCCATACTGCCCATTGCTGATAAGTCCATTCTCTACCAAATGCGAATAGATCTTATCCCTCCGTTTTGACTAAACTAATATCGGGTTCACTGGTCTATGATTACCTCGAGCAACCCTGCTATCCTCTAAAAGAAGGGAACAATTTTAGCAATTTGCCAGTCCTACTAGACCTCACACGTGTTAATGGATGCTACAAAGATGTGTGTTAAAGCGCCAACTGTTTCCTCTCTCGCTTCGCTCAATAAAATGTGGTAGATACCATCCGGACCTGAGGAATGGTCTATTGTTTAGAATAAAGAAGACCTCCGCCTTCCTTATGCCGACTTGACCTAGAGTCCACAAAGATCTATCCTTAACCTCAAAATCAGTCATGTCCCTCTCCTCAGTGAATGGTGATGTGAAGCATCCGTTAAGAATCTCAGCTACTTTCTCTGAAACCACGCATAACTTTTCTTATTTGTCCTTAAGTGGGCCAACCCTATCTCTCTTTACCATTTTGCTCCTTATGTATAAACAATGGCTTTCATAATACATTAAACATTTTTTGCTGAAGATATATCATGACTCATATTAGCCGTCTTAATCCCTCGTTTCAGTGTGGTCCTACTTTCCCAATACCCTTCCAAAGCTTTGCTTGTCTTCAGTAGTCTTCACGTTATGTACGTGTCCTTTTCCTGCTTAGCTGGACTAACGATTTCTCCTGTCATCCATGGTTCTTAAAATTGCCACTTAGATCCTTCATTTTAACTGGAACATACCCCTCGTGAACTCTAAAGCAATCTCTCTTTATTTGCCTCCCACATATTGAATGTGTTTTTACCTTCAAACAACTGCTCCCAATCTCCAATCCGTAGATCCTCCTGAAAGTTGGTTTTGTTGAGCTTCCCCCAATTCATCACTCTTCTTTTAGGACCACTGTCGTCTTTGCCAATAAATATTCTAAAAAGGATAGAATTGTGGTGACTATTGCCAAAGTAATGTCCGACTGAAACATCAATCACCTGGCCGGGCTCATTTCCCAACATCATGTCCGATATGGCTCCTTCCCGAGTTGGAATATGCACATACTGCCGCAGAAAACCCTCCTGGATGCACCTAACAAATTCTGCTCCGTGTAGACATCCAACATCAAACTGTTGCTCCTATATCTGTCCATGATCTGTTTATATATTTGCATGTCTACCTCACGTTCGCTGTTGGGAGGTCTGTTGTACAGATCCCAACATTGTTACCGCACGTTTCCTCTTTCTGAGCTGTGTCCATGTCGCCTCAATGGTCTCGTCATCCATAGCACCCTCGTTCAGCACTGCCATGACATTTTCTTTGAACAGCTGTGGATTTCCTCCACGCCTTTTACCTCTGATTCAATCAGCTTGAAGCATCGTTATTCTGGGATAGTTATCTCAAGATTACACTGTTGCTGGAAACGCATAGCAGGTCAGGCAACATCCGAGGAGCAGGGAAACCGGCGTTTCGGGCAAACGCCCTTAATCAGGAATGAGGCAGGGAGCATCCGCGCTGGAGAGACAAATGTGTGGGCTAGGGAGAATGTAGCAAAGACTGCAATAGGTGGGTGGAGGTGATAGGTCGGAGAGGAGGGTGGAGCGGATAGGTGGGAAGGAGGATTGGTAGGTCGGACAGGTCATGTGGATGGTAGGAACTGGGGCAATGTGTGACGGGGTAATGACGAAACTGGTGAAGTCCACATTGATGCCCTGGGTTGAAATGCTCTGAGGCGGAAGATGAGGCGTTCTTCCTCCAGGCGTCAGGTGGTGAGGGAAAAGCGCTGGAGGAGGCACAGGACCTGCATGCCTTTGGCTAAGTGGGAGTTAGCATGTATGGCCACGGGGTTTTGGGGTTGATTGTTGCGAGTATCGTGGAGATGTTCCCTAAATCTCTCTGTGCGAAGGCGTCGAGTCTCCCCAATGAAATGGAGACCACATTGGAAGCAACGGATACAATAAATGACATTGATGGATATGCAGGTGAACCTGCAATGGGCGTGGAAGGGTCCTTTCGTACCTTGGATTGAGGTGAGGGGAGGTGTGGGCGTAGGTTTTTCAATTCCTGTGGAATCCAGGTAAGGTGCCAGGAAGGGAGGGTGGGCTTTTCGGGGCGTGAACCAGACCAGGTAGTCACGGAGGGAATGGTCTTTGCAGAAGGCGGAAAGGGGTAGGGACGGTAATATATCCCTGGTGGTTGGGTCTTTTCGGAGGTGTAAGATCTGTCGGCGGACTATGCAGGTTATGTTGCGGTTGGTAGGGTGGAAGGTGAGGCCTGGGGCGGGGGGGTGGGGGTTGGTGCACTTGTTGCGTTTGGAGAGGTGAGGTTTGAGGGCGGAGGTGGAGGACGTGAATGTGGTGGGTTGGCGGGCATCTTCAATCACGTGAGAAGGAAAATTACAATCTTTGAAGAAGGAGGCCATCTGGTATATTCTGTGGTGGAACTGGTCCTCCTGGGAGCAGATATGGATGAGGCCGAGGAATTGGGAATATGGGATAGCATTATTTTGCAGGAGGTACGGTGAGAAGAGGTGTAATTCAGGAAGCTGGGGGAGTCAGTAGGTTTGTAAAAAAATGTCAATGTTAAGTCGGTCGTCATTGATTGAGTTAGAGAGATCCACGAAGTGGAGGGATGTGTCAGAGATGGTCCAGGTGAATTTATGGTCGAGTGGAATGTGTTGATGAAGTTGATGAACTGCTAAACCTCCTAGCGGGAGCACGAGGTGGCGCCGATGCAGCCATCAATGCAGCGGAGGAAGAGAAGGGGACTGGTACCGGTGGAACTACAGAAGTTGGACTATTCTACACCAACAAATGGACAGGCATAGCTGTGGCCTATGCGGATGCTCAAAGCTACCCCTTTTCTCTGGAAGAAGTGGGAGGATTCGAAGGATAAATTGTTAAGAGTGAGGACTAGTTCAGCCAAACGAAGGGAAGTGTCAGAGGAAGTGTACTGTTGGTGTCGTCGGGAGAGGAAGAAACGGAGGCATAGGGGGACCTGGTCAATGCAGGAGGAATTCCAGAGGGATTGGATGTCTATGGTGAAGATGAGGCGCGGTGAGTCGGAGAAACGGAAGTCTTGGATGAGGTGCAGGGCATGGTTGATGTCTCAAATGGGTGTGGGGAGTTCCAAGACTGGGGAGATAGGAAAGTATCGAGGCAGGTGGAAGTGAGTTCTATGGTGCAGGTGCAGGCTGAGGCAAATGATCGGCCGGGGTGGTCAGGCTTGTGGATCGTGCGAAGGAGGTAGAATATGGCAGCGTGGGGTTCCCGGACTTTGATGTTGTAAGCCGTGTGTGGGAGATCTCCTGAGGTGATAAAGTTGAGTATGTTCTGGGAGATGATGGTTTGGTGATGCGGGCTGACATGATGTTCGAGGGGGCAAGACGAGGAGGTGTCTTTGAGTTGGAGCCTGTCTTCAGCGGAATAGAAGCCATTGCACCAAACTATCACTGCGCCCCCTTAGTCAGCTGGTTTGATGCTGAGGTTGGGATTCGAGCAGAGGTAGTAGCGGACTGCACATTTTGAGGGTGAGAGGTTGGAGTTCGGAAGGAGGGTACACAGGTTGAGGTGGTTAATGTCTCGGCGGCAATTGAAAATGAAGAGGTCAAGGGCGGGTTATGGCCAGCACGGGGTGTCCAGGTGGATGGAGTGTGTTGGAGGCGAGTGAAGGGGTCCTCGGAAGGTCGGCTGAAGTCTTGGCTGACAAAGGAAGCTCGGAGGCAGAGGTGGAAGATCAAGTGTTCGACGTCACAACCCGCGTTGAATTCATTGATGCCTGCACGCAGGGGAATGCAGGTCAGGCCTTTGCTGAGGACTGATCGTTTGTCCTTTGTGAGGGGAGGTCTAGGGGGATGATGAATACTCGAGCAGTGCAGGGATCTAGGACCTTGTATCGTTGTGTATCTGGGATTGGGGCGGAGGCTATGTCTGGAGTGGGCGCGGTGGTAGGGGGAATGGGTGGAGTCATGAGCAGGGGTGATTTTCCCCTTAGGGTTCGGGGGCGGGGATATTGACAGTGGGATCCGTGGGGGTGTGTTTGCAGTAGGTAGGTGAAAGGCGATGTTGGGAGTGGAAGTGGCAACTAACACGTCAGTAGGGGGTGGAAGTCGCTGAACGCGTGACATCAGCAATGATGTGAGGGGCGGAAGAGATGTCACGCATGGTGCATGTGAAGTCGTGATGGGCGAAAGTGGCTGCTGAAGCGGCCACGATGGGGGAGCAAGTGATGTAATTGATCACCGTGGTGATGTACCGGCTTCATTGCTAATGGTGGCCGAGCTGTGCTGGAGGCGGGGAGAAGCTTCTGGAATATTTTAGGAGTGATGGTTCTGGAGGTGGGTATATAAAGGTTTGTTGTACTTCCGGATTTCGATGTTTGTGAGGGAGTAGATAAACTGTTTGTTGAGAATAGAATTCTTCTTAGTTTATGGTACAGAAGGGGTCCTTTGCATTTTTGAGAGTCTGTGACCCTCAGTTGAGCTATATCTGCCAGTGGAGAGTTAGGTGGTGACGCATTGATGTGAGCATGGAGCAGAGAATCCTGAAAGAGAGCCGTATCTGGTGGTTGCGAATTTGTAGTCTGTACTGGTTTTCCTGTTCATATCCTAACTGTGCTGTTTTGTCTGTTGTCTGGTGAGGTTCAGCAGTTCATCAACGTCACCACCACATTCCACCCCGCCCACAAATTCACCTGGACCACCTGTGACACCTCCCTCCCATTTCTGAACCTCTCGATCTCCATTAAAAAAGACTGACTTAACACTGACATTTTTCCAACCCCTCGCCTCCCACAGCTACCTGTATTAGATCTCTTCACACCCTCCCTCATTCAAAAATGCTATCCCGTATTCCCCATTCAACCACCTCCGACTTATCTGCTCCCAGGAGGATCAGTTCAACCACAGAACACACCAGATGGCCTCCTTCTTTCAAGACCGTAATTTCCCTTTCCACGTGGTTGAAGATGCCCTCCAACGCAGCTTATCCACGTCCCGCACGTCCGGGCTCAAATCCCATACCTCCAACCACAGCAAGCGCAGAGACCTCCGGGCCGTCACCTTCCATCCTACCAACCTCCGCATAGATCATTTCCTCTGCTGATATTTCCACCGTCTCCAAACGGACTCCACCAGTGGTGATATAATTTCCTCCTAACATATTCCGCTTTCCCCAAATACCATTCCCTCTATGACTACCTGGTCAGGTCCACGCACCGAACAGCCCACCCTCCCCTCATGGCAAATTCTCATGTCACCGCAGGAATTGCAAAACCTGTGCCCACACCACCTCCCTTACCTCATCCAAGGTCCTAGAGGAGACTTCCATGTCCATCGACGTTTCACCTGCACATCCACCAATGTCATTTATTGTATCTGTGTTTCCCGATGCGGTCTCCTTTACTGGACGCCATCTCGCAGAGCGCTTTATGGAACATCTCCGGGACACTCGCACCAATCAACCTCACCACCCCGTGGCCAAACATTTCAATTAGCCCTCCCAATCTGCCGAGGACATGTAGGTCCTGGGCATCCTCCATCACTCCTCCCTCACCACCCGACGCCGAGATGAAGAACGCCTGATCTTCCGCCTCAGAACATTTGAACTCCAGCGTATCAATGTGGACTTCACCAGTTTCCTCATTCACCCTCCTTTCCCCAGTTCCAACTCACCAGCTCAGCACCATTCTCATGAGCTGTTCTACCTGCCGATCTTCCTTCCCACCTATCCGTCCTACCCTGCTCTCTGATCTATCACCTTCATCCCCACCTTTATCCACTTATTGTACTCTTAGCTACCTTATCCCCAGCTTTACCCCTTCCATTTATCTCTACACAATGCAAGCTCCCTGCCTCATTCCTGACGAAGGGCGTTTGCTCGAAAAGTTGACTTTCCTGCACTTCGGAAGCTGCCTGACCTGATGTGCTTTTCCAGCACCACTCTAATTTTGATTTTGATCTCCAGTATTGGAAGTGCTCACTTTCATCTGGGATGGTAAGTTACCAATCATTCCCTCAACCAAATCTCAGTAAAATCAAAAGCATCATTCTTCTAGGGACTAATCCATGCCCTAAGTTCACCTGCCTTTCCTAATATACTTCATGCATTAAAACAAATGCACATCAGATCACCAGTCCGTTTGCATTTGTCGTCTGCTCCCTGCCACCCCTCTCCTTAATCAGGCAGATTTCATTATGCAGATCCGTACTGGCTGTAGTTGCTGCTTCCTTATTGTCATCTAACCTCATTTGGTTCCCAACATTCTGCCACATTAGTTTACACCATTCCCAACAACGTTAGCAAAAGCGCCCACAAGGACATTTTTTTTCCAGTCTGGCCCAGGTGGAGACCATCCAAATGTGTAACAGCTCCACCTCCCAACGAAACGTTCACATTGTCCTAAAAATCCCTCTTCCACCATCTCTCAAGCCATGCATGATGCTATTGTTTCTACCCTCTATACATTGACTATTGTGTGGTAAAGGTAGTAATCCAGAGATCACTATCTCGGATGTTCTACTATTTAACTTGGCTCCTAATCCTTAAATTCTATTGTAGGATCTCATCCCGTTTTTTTAAAAGACATCGTTTCTGCCTATATGCACCAAATCAACTGTCTGTTCACCCTCCCCCTTGAGAATGTCCTGTAGCCATTTTGAGACATCCCTGGCCAATGCACCTGTGAGACAATATGCCATTCGGGAATCTCGTTTTCGACCACACAGCCGCCTATCTAATCCCGTTACAATTGAATACCCTGTGACTACAGACTTCAAACTGTTCGTCCCGTCCTTCTGAACAGCAGAACACCACGGTGCCATGAACCTGGCTACTGCTGCCTTCACCTGGTAAGCCATCTCCTCCAAGAGTATTCAAAATGGGACACCCATCTTGGAGGGAGATGACCGTACGGGACACCTGCAATGTCTTCCTACTCCTTTTCTGCATTATGGTCGTTGTTCCGAAAGCTATCCTGATCTCTTGTCTAACCAATTCACTAAACGTACTATCCATGGCACACTCAGCATCGTGTATTTTGCAAAGTTAGTCCATCCGCAACTCCAGAGTCGTCGTGCTGTGTAACAAGACCTGCAACTGGAAACACTTCCTGCACTTGAAGAAGCCAGGGACGTCAGCTGTGTCACTAAGCTCCTGCACTGAGAAGGAGAACCACAACACGGGTTTGTATTCTCTTGCCCACCTTCAACTTAAATTTAAACTTGGCCTAAGCTCAGGTAAATGAAAAAGCAAAGTTTTCATCAAATGTTTCGATGAAAAACTTAAGAAAAGTAATAGAAAATTCTTACCTGATCAACTCACCACAGATTCACATTTTTTTTTGTGAGAGGAAGAGGGCGGTGGGAGATACGACGCATCTCATATTTCGAGTTCAGTCGCGACCGAAAAAAAAAGCGACACTCAACTTCCCAGCAGTCATCTTGTCCTCGCTCTCACCTCTAGACAAATGGAGGCTCCGTGGCCCAAGGTAAGTTTTTAAACCTGTTTCATTCACCTTCCCAGCAGCCCCCGATCCTCGCTCTCACCTCTTGACAAATGAATGGTTTATGCCTTTAAACGGTTTTTTAAATGGTTTAACTCATCTTCCCAGCAGGCCTCTGATTCTTGCTCCCACCGCTCGCAAATGGAGGCTCCAAGGCCCCAGGTAAGCATTTTCAGCAGTTTCAACTACCTTGCCAGCAGCCCTCTGATCTTCTCTCTCAGCTGTCGACAAGTGGAGGCCCCGATGCCCGAGGTAAGTTTTTAAACTGTTTCCCTCACTTCCCAGCAGCCCTCCGGTCCTCGCTCGCACCTCTCGAAAAATGGAGGCTCCGACGCCCGAAGTAAGTTTTTTCTTTTTATCTTTTTCACTCACCTTCCCAGCAACCCTCTTTTCCTCTTTCTCACCTCTTGACAAATTGAGGCTCGAAAGTCTGAGTTAAGGTTTCACTCACCTTCCAAGCAGCTCTGTGAGCGTTGATCTCACCTCTCGACAAAACTATTAGAACCATTACATTTGAACTGAGGAGAAAGCTATTCACACTGAGAATGGCGAAACACGTAATTTAACATCACAACATTTGGTTGAGATCAAATGAAGATATAAATGTAAGAACATATTCAAATTTTATCTTGGATATCGGGGAGGTGGCATCACGCATTGAGATCGATCATAATGAAAGGCAGAGCAGGCGAGAGTCGTTGAATGGCCAACTCCTCCCCATTTCCTAAGTTCGTTTGTTTCACCAATGTACTGCCTACATGAAGGAAAGAAAGTGGGGCAGAAAGTAAGACAATATTGACGACACCGTGCTTTTCCTGATCGTCACAATATGGAGGTGCTGGTTTTGGACTGGTGTGGACATGGGTAAAAAATACCCAACGCCAGCATACTGTCTAACAGATTTATGTGGTGTTGTAAGCTTTCAGAAATTATCGGAAACGACCAAAGTGTCATACACTTGTTGAAATGTATTGAAAAAACCTAGATTGCTGCTAAGTCTCTGATTACTTGAATGGAGATGCAGTTTTCGTTTGTTTAATATGTAAATGCAAGACTTTCTTTCAAGATACAGTCCGAAGATAACGTAAGGTTATTTGAAAAGTCGCCATCTCAGCTCAGATAATGTACTATAATTGCAGAAGTGCGAGTCTGTCTGTATTCCAAACTTGAGTCCAAATTAGGAATTTTTAAAAATTCACATTCACTGACTGCGTACAGATCGTGTGTGCTTTTGAACAGAATATTATGTATCTCCAAGTACAAATCTTTAAGTGCTATTTCAGTTTTTAGACGTATGTATTTGTATGATTGAATGTGAGGGAGAAAGAGACATTGACAGATTTTGTGTGTGAGTGCGAGTTTGCACGAGTGCAACGGCTTATATGCGTGTGAGAGGTTGTGACAACAATGCGTGCGTGTGTGTGCGCGCGCGCATCTGCGTGCGTTCATACGTGAGAGAGTGCGTGTGCACAAGAAAGGATCTGCCAATCCAGCGACCAGGCGAAGGAGCAACAGTGTTTCCAAATCAACCTGTTGGAGTATAACCTCGTGTTGTGTGTTTATAAGTTTTCCTATCAAGCAGAAAGTCCGACAAATCCATGAAATAATCAGTGATATGAAATTTACGAACGCATTATACAGTCAATGTGATTACGTGGAAGGGAAACGTAGGTTATCTTTGAGATAATAAAAGCGTTTGTGAATGGGGAACCGTTATGTGCATGAAGCATGGAGATCTAAATAAAAAGTGTTCGATCATGTACCTCATGAAATGTTGCCACACTGGATGAGATTTATTTGCGGGCATTCTATTTGCATGCACGGATATTTGGTGAAATAACAAGAAAGACTCAGAAAAAAATAGGTGATTTTCAGATTGACAAATAATAACCTTTAGGATACAAATGGATTCAGTGAGTTGTCGTACCTTGGGAGGCTGCAAATTGCAGAAGCATCCGCCTGACAGCAGCTTTGCCTCAGACTGCCAGGTGCATGTGTCAGCATTGCTGAAATTAAAAGAAACGGAGATAATTTTGCGGATCATATTTATTAAAGACGTTCCATTTGTTTTATTTGTTTCGAGCGAACTTCCCCATTTCTGTTTTAGTTAATGTGTATGTATTTGGTTTAAAAAGAGAGATACAACGCAATATTGAACTTCCAAAATTTCAAGCGTTTCAAAGCTAAGGGAGGAATAAAAATAGTCTCAGAGGTGCTAATGTCCATTCCTCGTATCAATAAATCGTTAAGCTTCAAACGCAAGCTATTAACAGTTTTTGTTTTTGCTTTTGAGTGCAAGCTTATAAAATAGAGGTAAGACAAGACTAAGATGACGTCGGGTCATGTACAATAATCATCTGACATCAGGAGTAGACGTTCTGTGGCCATCTTTCGAAACTGTTCAGGCAATTGTCAGAAATAGAAGAAATATCTGCTAATTGAAAAGTATTTAAATGATTTCCAGGATCAGAGTGGATTACTCAGGACAAGAAGTGCTCAGGTAAGCTCACAAAGATAAGATCAATTCCTTGCTGAAATAAAGACGCAGGGGCAAGGAAATTGGCGAGTGCACTTGCATGCAAAACAAATGCACAGGGAGCAAGAGAGGTCAGAAGGCAGACTCCGCACTGATGTAACCCCACGAGGGCTAAATCAAATCTGCTCTGGACAATCTGAACAGGGGCCAAGACTAGTGTACCCTCGGGGTTGGAGAAAGTTGTTTTTGCGTCGGGGTTAATGGAAGATTTCTCAGAGAAAAGTGTCCACCAGACAGACAGAAGATAGAGCAGAAGGGGTGGAGGGAGACAGAGGGAAACATTTCCTAATTCCTCAAGTGAAGAGCAGGATGGTGTTCTAGCTGATTTAACGAGACTAAAGAAACGCACTGACAGCATGTTGGCCCTGTGGTGTCAATAACATAATCACAACATGTATCATTTCATTATGTACTTAATTCACGTAAACTGCCTGATTAGGTTTTTTTTTAAAAAAACACTAATGAACTGACATATAAATCCTGACGGGCGATATTAGGTTTTGGTGGTCACAAAACCCGATGATGCAACAAAATCTGACATTTGATTTCAGTTTACTTTAGAGAATACAGAATTTTAGCTTAGAAGCGAGTTTCCCACATCCCCTGAAAGGCTGCTCTGGCGATTCGTAGCATCAGTTACCTTGGCGGAAAGATTTAGTTTGAGAAACTTCCAAACCACGAGAGTTAGGTTTTGAAATCTGCTGGTCCAGAATTGAAACATTTTGAACTCCCATTCTTTGAGACGTCAATTTTAGCAAACTGCCTACTGCCGTTGCCTCCATAGTCCATGGGAATTAATCTGAAAGTTGTAAATAATGTAGAACATTTAAGAGTGGAGGTAGAGTAGGCAATTCCTTTGGGCCTGAGCTTTCTTTGATGCATAGTCTCTGAAACAGTGTTAAAAACTGTTTGAATGATACCGTTCACACCATTCTAATTTTCTGCTATGTTTTCTTGTTCCGTTGCTTGTGTGATATCCTTTTGTTCTCTGGACACATTAAGCTGAACAGCATGGATATACATCCTTCCTTCCAACACGTCCATGCCAAAGAAAAATCGAAAATAATCTAGTTACATTTGTCAGCATCTGCCCCATATCCCTCTGAGCGCTTCCTCGTCGTATGTCCATTCAAAGATCTTTTAAATTGTTTCAATATTTCAACCTCCAACAGTTCTTCTGGTAGCTCATTCGATACACGCAGTACCATCTCAAAGGTAACGCATTCACTTCGGTCCCTTTGAAATCTTTCCACACTCCCCTTAAATCTAAGGAATTTAGTATTGGACTCCTCTAACACTGAGGAAAAGACCTTGGCTAGTCACGCTAATCATGCCTGTCTTTATTTTTGTCATGGATCAGGTAACCCCACTTGGTGAAAATAGCCGCAAATTAAGGAGTTTCTACGAAAAGCGTAAACCTTTCATCTCTGGCAAACACCTTATACATCGTTTTCTGAACCGTTTTCAATTTACAACAACTTTCATGGAACAGGGAACCCAGAATTGCACGCAGCATTCCACAATTAGGCTAACTCGTGTCCAAATACAAATGCAACGTGACCTGCTCTACTGAATGAACTGATCAATAAAGTCGACCATAAAAAACGCCTTCTTCATTATCCTATTCAACTTCAACTAAAATTTCCAGAAACCAAGACCTTAACTCCATCCTCTCTTTGTTTAGCAATCCGAACCAGAACATTACCCTTTCGTGTATAACTCCCGCCCTGATTTTCCTTTCCAAAATGCAACATCTCAAGTTTATCTAAATGAATATCCACCTGCCACTACTCATTCATTGGCAGATTTGATTGAGGTTGCGTTGTTCTCTGAGGTAAACTTCCTCCCTGTCCATTACAGCCCCAGATTTGGTGTCATCTGCAAGCTCAGTGATCATATTTCATATGTTCATATTCAAATTCTTTACATACATGATGTAAAGCAGTGGTCCCAGCACTGATCCTTATGACATGCCACTGGACCGATAATTATTCCTCCACAAATACGCTCTGTCTTCTAAGTTCGAACCAGTTCTGTATCCAAATATCTAATTCTCCCATTTTTAAACGTTAGCTAACCTTCCTAAACAGTTTGCTCGAAGGAATCTTGTTGGCCGCCTTATGAATTCCATTTACATCTTGTCTATCGCACTTCCCCCATAAATCCTCTTGGTTGCTTCTTCAAAAAAAATCAATTCCACGCACAATGATATGATGACAAACCCTAACCAACCCGTGACTTTCTAAACGCATGTCAATTTCGTTATTCAGATTTCGTTCCAACAATTATCCATCACTGATGTCAGGCCTATCGGTCTGGCATTGCCTGAATGTTTCTTTGGCATAATCACACATTCAATCAGAACATTTTCTGTAACACAATTTGCTGTGGAGAGTGACTTGCGTGTCCATGTGCATGAGTCACAGAGGTTTGGTCGGCAGGTGCAATAGGTTCAAACTGAGGACTGCAGATGCTGGAGATCAGAGTCATGAGTGTGGTTATATGAAAGCACAGCAGGTCAGAGAGCATCCGAGGAAAAGGAGAATCGACGTTTCAGACATATAGCCTTCATCAAGCCATTCCTGAGCCAAATTCGACTCTCCTGCTCCTCGGATGCTGCCTGAACTGCTGTGCTTTTCCAGTACCACACTCTTGACTGCAGGTGCAATAATTATTAAAATGTTTTGTTCTTTATTGCCAAAGGGATTGGGTTTAAAAGTAGAGATTTTATGTTGCAAGTGTACAGGGTGCTGGTGAGGACACAACTCTGTGGAGTTGCATGTAGAGCGATGTAGTTGAGACTTCCTCATGGATTTTTTTTAAAATGATAAGTTAGGAATTTTTAGCATAATGGAATTACGAGTTATAGTGAAAGGGAGAATAAGTGGAGCTGAGGCATGAAAAGATTAGCCAAAATCTTGTTGAATGGCAGAACGGGCTCGAATGGCCTGATGGTCGTGTCCTACTCTTATTTCTTCCGTTTTTATTTTCTTATGCTCTGATCTAAATCCTCTCCGTTCAAGCCAGGACGGCGGTAGCATCCCATTTTACGTTTGCAAAAATTAAATCCCCTCAAATGACAAACAACATTTTTTACAGTTAACTGAGATGAACTTGAAGAAAATTTGCAGCTCTGATGAATGTTTTTCAGTGAATAACCACGACAGTAGACAGATAAACATACAAATAAAAAACGTACGAACTATCAATCAATTGTCGCTTCACTTTGGTATCGCAGATGTTAATAGAAATAAATCAAATACTTGGCATTCACTCGTGACCAAAGACACCAGTGACACCTTCGTGGTTCATCACCAAGAGATAGCACGGATCTTAAAGAAATCATAGAAGCCCTACAGTGTGGAAACTGGCCATTTGGGGCAAAATGTCGACATCGACTCTCTGAAGTGTAACCCATGACGATCCATTCTTGTGTACTATTGCTCTACATTTACCCCTGACTAATGTACCTAACCAACACACCCCTTGAGCAGTGTGAGCAATTTTGCAAAGCCAATCCACATATCCAGCATTTCTTCTGTTTTTTTGCGAAGAAACCGAAGCAAACAGAGGAAAACCACGCAGACATGTGGAGCATGTGTCAACTCCAAACAGTCAGTTGGCCGGGGCTGGAATCGTAGCCAGGTCTCTGGCGCTGTGAGGCAGCATTAAGGACAGGAGGTGTGAAAGCCAACATGTTGTCTTTCTTCATCACAAGAGAAATTGAGCACAGGATTAAATAAGTATTGATTTTTCATTGGCAGAGAACAGTGGTGAGACCGTGCCTGGACTATTGAGCACAGTTCTGGTCTCCTTGGAAAGAAAGGATATATTTCCACAGAGGGACTGTATCTCAAGTTGTCCGGACTATATCCTACTATTATCTGGAATATCAGAGAAGAATCGTCGGGTGTGGGGTGGGACGGGGTGATCTGCATAGGCTGAAACATCCCATATCTTCATCTTCTCTTAAGTACTGATCGCAAAATATTTTCCAACAGTCAACCCTTTGGATCATGTCTGGCTGTGGCAACGTAGGACATGGCTTTCAGTTTGTCGACTGCCCAGTAGTTTCAGGATCTATTCTGTCTATTTCTTGGACAGAAGTAAACACTTGCGATGTTTCAACATTGAGATCCACTCTCCTTTAACTACTAATTCTATTATTCTGTTCTAAGCAGTCTGGGAAAATGAATCTCTTCATTCTGGGAGAGAGAATGATAGACTGAAATGAGTTAAATGTATCGGTTCATGTAATCGCTGTCACTAATATCAGTCTCTGCGGACACAAATTGGGCAACTGCAGTGTGCCCCGCATGAATAATAAGGCAATTCTTCTCTATGTTTTCAACACAGTCAGTGCGAGCAGCACACCCATCACGAAGAGAAACTAGTAACACAATAACTTAACTCGCCATTTGGGAACAATATACTGCAACAATGAAAACGTAAATTCAATTCTAGCTGCAGTCAGTTGTACTGATCCAAAAATAAACTGGGATCCAAGGACACTGGATTGGAATAGTACAACAATAGTGTGGAATGAGAGAACAACGACTTGGTACGCTAGCACAAGTACATGGAATGTGAGAAATGTGGACTGGAACTGGACAGCAATAGCAAGGGCATTCTTTGGGATGAGTCGCTCCTCTGTACAGTTTGAACGGTTGAGTCTAATATATCGCATTGAAAGAGCCATTCAATTTTTTCAACTGGTTTATTATCCCATTCTCGCAATTGTTGGTCTCCTTGGTAAGTCTTTGGAATTTATACCACCCTGGCATTACTGTGCAACCATTGCTGCATCTGATGATTCCACGGTTCATTATTCACAAACTCTGAGCAAATATAGTACCGTGTTTGATATTCATTTTCTGACCTTTGCTGTTTCTGCTCAGCCTGAAGAGTTTCTGATTCCTGCTAACAATTATTTAAAACTCGCTATCGCAATGTCCTTATTGAGTAAACACTTACGCAATATTATACTCTCTATGCATTTAAATCAGTTGGTTTACTGAATGGACACTCTTTTGTTATGCACTTTTCATGCAGCAGAAAACCCTAATACTATAATAAATATTTGGTACAATATGGCGGTGGCAGATATTCTCGTCGCTATCGTGGATCTCATATTGTGACACATTCCATTTCTTTTTTAGAGAGGGCATCATTTCTTAGAAGACATTCCTGTTTGTAACATCCTTGCTGTCCTGCTTCATGCAGCCACTGATTGTTCTGTTTGGTTCACAGTTACTTTCACCTTTGATCGATTCGTGACCATTTGTAACCCAAAAGTGAAAAATGAACGTTGCCTTCTGAAAACACCAGCTGTGGTTCTCGGGATGGTGACCGCATTGAGTTGTTTGAAAAACATTTCTTGGTATTTCATGTTTTCAGGTCACTATAATCAGAGGGCTGGACCCTGGTTCTGCTGGCTGCGATGACGTATCAAGTATTCTTCGCTGTGGGGTGCAATTGAGTTATTTCATTACATAATAACCCTAGGAGTTGCTTTTATTCTCATTCTGCTTCTCAATGGTTTAACGGTGAGGCACATTATAGTGACCATCAGATCCCGAAGGAAACTTCACCATCAGCACAACAAAAAGACCGCCAGAGACATAGAGATGAAAATTCGAAGGAATTCAATAATTTTGTTGTTCCTTCTGTCATTCAATATTATTTTGTTATGGTTATTATCAATGATATTTTCTATCAGTAGTCGACTGGTATTTTTGAGATATCTGTCTAAAAATCTGCCTGGTTTTGTAATGGAACTGGGCTACATACTCCAGCTACTCAGTTGTTGCACAAACACCGTGATATATGTCTTGACACAAACTATGTTCAGAGAACAGTTCAAGAATATTCTCACTTATCCCCTTGCTGCAATATTGAAATACATGAACATTTGAGAATGACTAAATTGTATTATCAGAAATCAATCCTGCAATCACATTAGCTGGTGTCTTCAATGCAGGCAGGTTTGAATTAATGATTTTGTCTCTTTACATTGCTATGGCTATCTCTAGCTCTGCACTCGTTTCTCTGTAGACCTGCACAAGAGTGAGTATCTGCATACATGTATGGATTTGTGTGTTTGAGTCTAAGCATAAGAAATATAAATAGAGAAACAGATTTGTCTCCAGATTCTGTACTCGACAGTGATCGTGACATGCTGAAGTGTCTTTTTTTAATGTATGTCAAATTGATTAGAATCTGCTTCCTACAATTTGCATAAAACACAGATAACCCATGAACCGTTGTTCAGTCCTTTAGTTTGGGGGAATTAAAAACGAAGGGAAAACTCAGGCCAGTAAGTAAGCAGTACGAAACTTTTTAGGAGGCGTCCATGTCTCGAAAATGGCAAACATTTCACCGAGAGATGTTCTAATGAAGAGGATGCATCATCCAGAACCTTTTTCCTCGGATGGTGATGGCTCGCAGGAGGTGACATAGACTTAACTTGACGTGTGATAGATATCGAATCGATGTCAGGCGTAGTTTGTTTCCTCAGAGATTAGTACGGGAACGTAATGCATTGCCTACAACAGTAGTAGACTCGTTTGCTTTAAGGGCATTCAAATGGTCATAGGATTGACGAGAATGAAATAGTGTCGTCGAGATGGGCTTCAGATTGGTTTCGCACATCGGCACAACATCGAAGAGCGAAGTGCCTGCACTGTGCTGCAATTTTCTGTGTTCGATATTCTATGACTAACCATGTAACTTAAGAGGCGTATCAATGTGAACAAACCTGTGACCAACGCAGTAAAATGTATTGGTATGAATTCTTTTAAAAAGCAGCAATGGGTGATCAAGAAAAAAAAATGGGAGAAAGCAGGGCAAAAGTAAACCACCAAGAAATGTATGCATGTAGATGGTTAGACCTTCTACGAGAGTAGAGAAAAGAAAGAAAGTACACAGAACATATTTATTCCTGAGTAGTGAACCTGCGGAATCAATAATTTCAAAGGAGAAAATGGCATGGACATTGCGCACACATTTTCTATCTATGCTTATCTATGAAGATATTTGAAAATAAACGAAATAAAAGATAATCACTCACCGAATCGAAAACAATCATCATCACAGTGAGGAATGCATATGTACTGTATTGTAGTAAATAACAGGAAATGCATGCCTGCAAGGAAGAAGCAGGAGATTCGTATGAAAGACGTATGCACTTTTGAAAAGAACGTGCAGGCACAATGGTCAAACTGGTCTTCTTCTGCGCCACAGAGAACCCAGAGATTCCTGTGCAAAAACTGCATGGTCTAAAGGTTGACAAATTCTCGCATCTGATAACTTGCATTGCAATGTAATGACGAAGGAGAGTGAAGATCATGGATTATTGAGTGAAATTTTGCCAAATTCCCTTGACTCTAGCCTAAAGCACCATTGAATCCGATACTAAGTATCTTCTAAAATGAACAAGTATTGCGGGTGTGTCAGAAAGGAGCGCACGAATCAGTGGTGTGCTCCTCCTAGAATATGGGGTAAGCCTTGAACCAGGCTGTTAGCATGAAAAGTATCTGGTTGGATCACCTGGAAGTACAGGGTTCGGAACTGAAGCAATATCTGAGGTCACTGTCGAACATTTGTGAAGCTGAGAGAAATGTTGAAAGCAAGAACTGTGAGATGGCCACGGTGCAGTTTATGGCTCCAGGAGCAGAAAGGGAATGGTTAGCAGAATAAGATTAGTAAAATGGCCATGCAGGATTCCTATGTGGGCATTTCCCTGAGAAAAGATATACACCTTCAAGTAGTGCTGGAAGAAATGTCCTGTCGGGGTAAGCAGCAAACACCAATTTGATAGAACCCTACTACTTAGGCTGCAAAAGGTTCGAGCCAAAAATAGTTGAAAGGAAAAGTTTATTGGAATGCAATTCCAAGGGGAATGGATTTGTGCCAACTAGAGTCAAGAATAGGATGATGCTTCCCCTTCTTTTGATTCAAGAATGTCTCACAGCAGCTGCAGCGCATTGTACAAGTAGAAGGTGAAATGCCAGAGGTTAGGCTACACATTGGTAAAAATGACAGTAGTCAAAACAGGTGTCCAAACTGCAGACAATGTAGAGTTATGAACCAAGCTGAAAAGTAGGATTGCAAAGGTAAGGAACTCAGGAAAACTACGACTGCATCATGAGTATAATAATTAAATTAGAAATAGCTGCGGTATATCAGATTTCTGAGATTTTGATCCCGAGACAGAAACAGGAGCATATGTGATAGAAAACACAGTGTTAGCTGATGAATTATACTCATATTTTACTTCTGACTTCACAAGCGAAGGTGGAAATACAGTACAGGAAATTATGTGAAACGAGGGTTTAGTAAGAACGATAAAATAGAGTATGTCTGTCTTAGCATAGAACTTGGCTTGAGAGAATTGATAGGATTGAACTTAATAAACCGGTGAGTGACCGTACTTCTACAAATAAATATCCAAGGACTGACAATCAACATCCCAGAGAATTAAAGAAGTGAATTTGCAAATGGTGGATCTATTGTTGTCATGGACCGAAGTCTTTTGACATGCTTTCAACATAGTTTTTCCTTCGTACCAGCATCCACCTATTCTATCCCCAAACACAAATAGAAACATTTCTTATCTTCTCAATCATCATCTCCAACGGGTTTGTTATTTAGAAACTGAAATAATGTGCTTGTAATAACGAAAATAATGGATGCAATGTTGAGGCAAATCTTTGTGGAGAAAGTCCAGTGTGAATAATCACGTTAGTTCAAAACACTGTTCTCTGTCCTCTGAGATGAGAGGTGGCTGGATTGCACTGGATTGTTGTTGCCGAAGTTGCGACCTTGTCACAGTCATGGGCAGCCAATGAGATTTTAAAATGCTGGAAGTTGATCGAAAAAAGATACTTGACCCTGACAGTCTACGATTCAAAGTAAAGCTCTCCTGTGAATCGGAACAGCTGAGAGACATTTCGCCAGTGTCTGGAGTGCTCCACATAATCCCACACCGCTAAGTCAGAATCCAATTTGCAAAGCAATCAAGGATCATCAACATTTGACAACCGTTTTCTGGATAGCTCCAATTCAGAACACTGCAACCCACTCCCAGTTAATTAGTGAATCAAAATACAAAGGTACCAGTCAAACATGTGTATCCATGTTTCATAGATTATCATTCACTTTTTCTAACACTGCAGAAAGTCTCTTTAAGGAGGAAAGCGATTGTCAGAGGTTTAGACGGAATTCCAATACTCATGCAGCTCAATGGGGGTGGGTTTCAAATCAAAATGGGACGGAGAAAAGTTGGAGATTTCAAGAATGCAGAGATCATGAAGTGTCGTGGGAGAATGGTGTTTTACTGGAAAAGAATCCAGAGACTGGGAGCAGCGAAGCTATGGAATGAATCCGAAAATAACGGGGCAGAGGTTTAAAACCAAGACTTCACGTGCTCAGAAGGTCAGTCAGCGCAACAATTTATGAGAGGCTATCGGATACTGCTGCGTGAATACATGCGAGCAAAAATTCAAATGAGATCAGAATTTTAGTGGACGACCTGTGAGAGCTTACCATTAGGGAACAGCATGCAGAACGAAGCACAGTTTTTGAGCTCAAACGAAAAGTTGCGTCCGAGAATCTGACACAAGACAACTTTTTAGAAAACATCTATTTTGTAAGACAAGGTTTGTTACCTTAGGAAATAACTTTCTCAGCCATGAGATATTCTTCTCTACATTCAACGGCTATCATTTTCGGTTGCTCCCTGATATCCAGCGAAGCATTAAAACCGCCAATTTTAAACGCAATGGTGCATGAAAGTAGGGATGCTTAGTTGGAACCATACAGGCACAAGTTCGATCACAGATGGAATACTGTGAGCAGCTTTAGTTTCAATTCCTTATTGAAAGAAAAATATACTGGCATCGGTCGCACTCAAAAGAATTTCCACAGGGCTAATCATGGGAATGGAGAGACATTATTACGAGCAGATGTTGAGAAGATTGTGCCCGTAATTGCTGAAAAACAGAAGACTGAAGTGTGACATTGCTTAATCACGCAAGAGAGTGGTTGATAGTGGAAAAGCAGAGGCCTTGCTTCTCCTTGGTGGACAGTGTGGGACCGGGGCATAATTTAAGAATGCGAACCATCGAATTTAGACAGATCAATGTTTGTGAGAAGATTTGTAGCTCGGGTGGTTGTTGTTGTGGTTCTGTTCGCCGAGCTGGGAAGTTGTGTTGCAGTGGTTTCGTCCCCTGCGACGAAACACATCGACCTGGACCCAATACACCGGCCACTGCATCGGACAGCTGGAACTGACAACCGGAATCGGCAGAGACAAACCACGAAAAATGCCGGAGGAAACATCACAGAAGCACTTCACAAGAGGCTCCCAACCACTGAGAATGTCACCTAGACAGGGGACGAAACGTCTGCAACATATATTCCCAGCTGGGTGAACATTATCTTCATTATCTTTAGAAAGATAATGAAGAATTTAATCTCTGTGATTTTAGGAATATCTGTAGAATGATTAGCTGTAGAACACTGTTGAGGTTTCATCGTGACTTTTCTTCAAAGCTGAGAAAGACAAATCATTAGTCCAAGAATGAAATCAAGGGCGATTGACATCAAACAGGGAAGCGATGTGAAGATTATCAGATAATCCACTAAATGACGTAACAGACTCGAAGAACTGTGTGGCCTGCCTCTAAATGTATAGCTTCTACTGGGAGTGAGTGAGACGAATATTAAAAGTCTGCCTTTGTTTGAACAATGGTCAGAAGGTGAAAATTTGTGATCGCAGCACTGTGCATCGTTAACTGCAGAACAATAAGAAGTCAATATTCGGAAATATCTCCAAGGGATTCTGAGGGAAACAAAATTCCATCTCAATTGTGAGGATGCTTTCACGATAAGCCACCAACGCCTCATCTGCTCCACGAAGCCAGCAAGACCTTTTCCCTGTAGCAGAATATGGCGTCCTGGTGATATTATTGTTATAAGTTGGCAGGAGGTTCAGAGAGTCACAGGGCCCGGTAGAACTGGACAAAGGAAACGCTTACACCCGTTAGATTGAGCCAATCAAAGGCAATCACTTCAGTACTCTGTTCGTGTTTCCCTGCCGTTTGCCAAATGCTTTAGCATTGTGGCTGCACAGCTGAATACTTCCTGAAATCTTTGAACGTTTCTGTTTCTCCCACTTCCACAGAGAGTGAGCTTCATATTCCTCGAACATCTGTACGAAAACTCGTGTCCTCATGACCACCTCCTGTCCATTGCCTAACATCTGTAGCTCACATCATTGATAACGCCAGAAAGGGTAAGTTTTCATTCCTATCTGCCCCTCATTAGTTTATACATGCCAATCTTCTGCTCTGTCAATGTCCTCTTATTACCGGATAACAACTCTACTCTGTCCAATCTCTCTTCATAACAGAAAATCCCAACGCTAGGTAACATTAACGTAAATCTACTCTCTGGCCCGTCTCCAGTGTTATCATATCCCTCCTTTTTGTGTGCATTCCAGAATTGGAGAGAAAACTTTATGTGTGTGGCGAAACCAAACAAATGTGTTATACAGTCCTCTTCATGAACTACATATTTTTAAAGTGTATGCCTCGGCTACTAAAAGCAAGTATCATACAGGCATTCATATCCATTAAAGCACGCTGTCCAGGTACATTCAGGAACTGCACGACATGTGCATCCAAGTTCCACATTGCCTTCATTGCCTCCGGGGTCGTCAAATTCACGATGTTTTTACTTGCCCTCTTTGTACTGACGACGTACATCACATCACACATTTATGAATTGGTATTCATCATCTGGGTGAGCTCAGTTCCAGAGAACGTGGATGTCCTTAACCGGACCTGAACTGACACGTTGGAAACTCGCTGGAGAGACATGTGCTGCTGAGTGAATTGATTGCTATGTGCAGAACACGCGTATCTGCCTCTTGGCCTTTGACAGAAAATTGTACACTGCATACTTGACCTCATCTTTCTGTTTGCAATAGAGAAATGGTAATACAAAAACTTCCCAGTCTAGACTGGAGTTAGGAAGAGCTGTTTCACTCCTTCTAACATTTGAAACTGCTAAATATTGTGGTCCTTTCAATCGAAATGTTCCTCGTCTTTACGATTCAGCATGAGATTTCCTTGCTCCTTCCTCCACGGGGAACCGGTGGTGCAGTGGTATTCTCATTGAGTTCTTTCCAGTGACATTGTCGAAATGTTCAGCAGACCTAAGTTGAATCCTGCATTGTTAAATTTATGCATTGAATTGATAGGAAATCAGGAGATATCATTTTATTGAGAACAAAGAATTCAATATCAGAGCCAGAAACAGTCTGGTTCATGCATGTTATTGCCTGAAGGGCACCACCAGTTTAGCCTCCATGCAACAATGGACACAGCAAAGTGAGTGACACCAAACTGCTGTCTGTTTTGTGGAATCAATGCTGATCTCGCCAGTAATGTTCTCATTCCGCGAATGAGTATTTTTGCAAGATCGCTACGACAGCAGCACTCGATGTATAAATTCTGGGAAGTGAAACTGAAGACAAAAGTCCAAAATTACGTCATGAGATTTAAGACTATTATCAACAATCCATTTGATGCCAAACACAGCATATTATAAATTGTTTTTGAATAGAAATAGACTGAGAATGAATTTTACGCTGCCCAATAAACGAAGGTAGGTTAGGAGGATTTTGACCATCGGACGTCATGCGTGCTTAGTCCAAGGAAGTTTTGAGAAGAGTTCAGGCAATTGACCGATACAGAAAATAGAACGTTCTTCGAAATAAAATAGCTCCATATGTGTTAGACTAAGACTGGGGTACTCAGAATTGGAGACTTTGTGAAAGGACTTGCCTCGTTCAGTTCTGGAATAAGCAGATGAGGGAAGGGGAAGTTACAAAAGCCAAATCCATTCTGCAAAAGCGCTTCAGGGGCGAAGGTTCACAAAGCAGATGCTGCAGTCCAGTGATGTGTACAGGGGATGTATGAATTGCATGCTGGGAAATGTGCATTGGCAACAAGAATAGATTTGTTTCCAGATGGAGGAGAGTGCTGTTTTTCTGCGGAAGTCTCCAGATTTCCAAGAGCGAAGTCGTCTTTGAACAGCAGTCATCAGGAATATGGAACACCAATCAGAAGGAAGAGGAAGATTAAATAAAGAAATGCAGATACCTCGGTAACAGAAGAGGACGCTACATTTGTCATTTTAACAGAAATGAAACATTTGGCAACGAGAACTTGCTTTCCTTTCTTATCCGAAAATTACCCCCTGCTGGCAGGGTTGCAGTTTTAAAATCCAAATACTGAATGTATCGGAAATGAGTTGCTGTTTCCAAACAAACGTAAATTGCAGTAAATCATGAACTGCCAAAGTCAATGTCATAGAGAAGCATGCAATTATATGGTATCGAAAGAGATCCTTTGTCGTGCATATCACTGCTCACCAAGAGAAATTAAATGACACTAATCACTTTTACTTCCACTTGGTCCACAGTCTACCATGCCCACACATTTTTAAGTGCCCATTCACATTTTTCTGATATATTGCGAGACTATCTGGCTCCACCACCATCTCAGGCAGCAAGGTCAATATTTCTGTTTCCCTCAGAACTTCATAAAACATTGACTATGCACCTTGCACTCATGCCCTCTCATCACAGAAACGTCCCCCATGGTGAAAATATTATCAAGACTATCATGTCAATGCCTCTCATAATTTTTCATACGTCAATCAGAGCATCGACATTTCTGCTCTTTTGGAAAATAATGTCAGCCAGTACATTCTGTCGTCATAACTGAGAATTCTCACCTCTAACAATATTCTCATGGTCATTAGCAGAAATTTCTGGTAAAGGTCAGCATGTCAGGCAGCATCTGTGATTAAAATCGAACTAAACATTTCGGGATTAGTCACCCTTCCCGAGAACTCAGCTCTTAATTAGCTGGTAAACTGAAATGAGCATGCTGAGCAAGAGTCACTCGGTCAGACCCTTAATCTCTGATTTCACTTCACAGTGGCTGCCATACCGCTGAGCTTTACCAGCATTTTCGGGTTTTGATTATGATCAATAAATCATTTTTATCGGTTCTGGTCCACAGACTGTTTCTCAGATTGCTTGTCCCAGTTTACCAGCTAATCAAGAGTTAAGTTCAGGAGGAGAATGACTAAAACCGAAACGTGAAGTTCGATTTTGTTCACAGATGCTGCCAGACATGCTGACCTTAACCAGAAGTTTCTGTTTATTATGGGCGAGAATTCCACAGATTCACAACTCTAGAAGTGAAGAAATTCGTCCTCACATCTCTCTGCAATGGTTTATCCCTCATTCTTAATCTGTGACACATCGTCCTGGACCTCCCAACATTGGATACATACTTCCGCCATCCAGACTGCCCAGTCCCATCGGAATTCTATATGTTTCAATGAGATCCCTCCTCATTCTATTAAATACTGTCTTATGTCAGTCCTGCCAACTCGGGAATCAGTCTCGTGCACTTTCGTTTGTCTCACTCAATATCAAGAATGTTCTTCCTCAGATGAGAAAATCAAATACTCAAAGTATGGCCTCACCAAGGCCCTCTTTAACTGCATTAAGACGTCTTTACTCTGACACTCAAATTATCTCGCTTTACCTTTGGCTTTCCTCACTGCCTGCTGCACCTGCCTGTATAGTTAACCTAACACTGCGAATATCTTAAATGTATCTGGGAGATTAAGCATAACCCTAAGGAAAGGAAGGAGGAAGTGTTGGGCATTCTAAAAGAAATTAAGTTCTCCAAGTCCCCAGGTCCAGATGGAATCTATCCCTGATTTCTGAGGGAAACAACAGAGGAAGTAGTTGCGGCCTTAGCAGATATCTTTGCAGCATACTGGAACACGGGTGAGGTCTCAGAGGACTGGAGAGTTGATAATGTTGTCTCCTTGTTTGTGAAGTGTGGCAAGGATAATCCAGACAAATACAGAAGGTGAGCCTGACATCAGTGGTGGGTATCCAGTTGGCTAAGATGCTGAGGGTTACGATCTATTCAAATTTGGAAGAAAATGAGCTTTTCAGTGATAGGCAACACGGTTTTGTACAGGTAAGGTCATATCTTACGAACTTAATAAAATTCTTTGAGAAGTGACAAAGTTGATTGATGAGGGCAGGGTTGTCGCTGTCAAATGCATGGACTTCCTAAGACATTTGATGAGTTTCCCCATGTTGGCTGATGGAGAAAGTGAAGTCACATGGGGTGTGGGTTGCATTAGCAAGTTGGATTGAGAACTGGTTGGACAACAGAAGACGGAGAGAAGTAGTAGAAATGAGTTTCTCAGAATGGAGAACTGTGTCCAATTGAGTTCCACAGGGGTGTGCTCTTGGAACACTTTTGTTTGTGATCGACATATTACTGACGTGGAGGAAGGTGGACGTGGCCTGATTAGCAGGTTTTCTTATTATATTAAGATTGGTGGAGGAGTAGACAGTGAAGGGAGCTGTCAGAGAATACAGCAGAATTTAGTTCAATTGGAGAGTTCGATGTTCAATGGAGGTTAACCCGAGGAAATGCGAGGTAAGGCGTTTTGGAAGAATGAATTCAAGACGAAACTCTGTGTTAAATGGAAAATCCGTGGGGAAAATTGATGCACAGATACATTGTTAATGTCCATTGCACGATGATGGTGGAAAAGGTCAATAGAGTCGTCAAGAGAGCAAATGGCTTGTTTTCCATCATCGAATGGGATACTGAGTACTGGCGTTGGCAGGCCATGTTACAATTGCATAAGAGTTTGGCTCAGCGAACGGTTCTGCTTATCACTTTACCAAAAGAATGTGGATACTTTGGATACGATGAAGAGGACATTCACTAAAATGTTGGCTCGTTAGGAAGATGCTAGTCAGGAAGAGGGTTTGAGTAGATTTGGATTATGTTAATTAGAAAGACGGAATTTGAGTGGATTCTGATTGAATTCTACAAAATCATGAATGATACAGCGGGGATGGATAGAAAAAAAATTTCATCAGAGTGGGGATCTCTATTAATCGTGATGATGATTTTAAGGTGAGAGGGGAATGATTGAAGGGAGATATGCGTGGAAAGTTCTTTACACAGACAGTGATGGGTGCCTGAAACGCATTTCAGTAGAGGCGGGCACAACAGCGTCATTTAAGATACATCTAGGCAGGTATATGAATGGGCAGCGTGTACAGGGGTACAGATCCTTGGAAAGTAGGCAATACGTTTACACAGGGAATGTGGATAGGCGCAGGTCTGAGTGGCCGAAGTGTCTGTCCCTCTGCTTTAATTTTCATTTCTCTTTGCTCCTTCTTCATTCACGCAACTGCTAATCTTTAATTAACGCAATCCTAACCCAAGTTCAATACTAACTGAAACAGACATTGTCAGAAAACACGAATGTTATCCGTGATCCAAACTTCAGCCCAACTCGACATTAAATTTACATTAATACGAGGCACTGCACTGAAGTTACCTTAATGTTGAATCCTTCATTGAATTTTGTCACTAACCTCTTGATGGTCACCTCTACCCATGTCCCTCAGACCACGCATGATTTCCCAATATTATCTCGAACGCGACCTGCTGTTTCTACCGAACAGAGACCAATGCACTCCTTTCCAAATTCCTAATCTAAACTCTAATTTGCTGTGGGTAACAGTAAACGCAAATCAAACCCCACGAAGTTCACTCGACCCAGTACACTGACATCAAACATGCCATAGAAATGCACCATCATACCAACAAAAGAGAAGTTTTCTGACATGTCCACATGATTAAGCTAATCCAAACATGACACCGAGTAATCTTCCTGCCTTCTTTGCAATTAATATTCCACAGCATTGGCCAATTCATGTTAAGTCATCTGGTCCTCTTCCACTCCCAGATGTCAACAGATCCTATGAAGTGTGACAACACCCAGACATAATCGCATCTCAATCCAAATAATACCAAAGGTTTATATCATCTACAAGTTGCGAGGCTTAATACCAAATGTTCCCATGGAGGAATAGTGGTCAAGATAGGTTGGGCTTATGCCGTCGATTCTCCTGCTTCTCGGATGCTGCATGGCCTGCTGCGCTTTTCCAGCACCACACTTTTCAACTCTGATCTCCAACATTTGCAGTCCTCACTTTGTCCTGGGCATAATGGACACGCAAGCAACAAATCCACATATATATTCACCCACAGAAATGTACTTTGGTATTCACACTGTTATGGACTAGGCCAAAACCTTCAAACATTTCAAGAAGGTAGCAGAACCCTAACTTTGCCGGTTGTTTTAAGCAAGTGGAAATTGCGTTTTACAGGAGACAATCCATTTGTCAAACTATTTCGCTTTTAACAAAACAGAACTTATTTCCAAGCTTGCTGAATGAAAAACAAAGAACAGAAAGCAGAATTTCCATTAAATTGTCCCATCCGAAAATCGAAAGGATCTTCTCACTTAATGATGTCTTTCCAAACATTTGCAACAATGTCCACAAGCATCCCTTGGCACAAACTGTGAAATGAAGTACAAGTTCTTACAGTTTTGACATTCGAGAGAAGCAGTTGCAAATGCTTCCCCCAGGGGTTCTTCACTACTGCTGCAAAAAAAAAAAACACAAAGATAATCTGAGCTGAAAGAACCGACCATTCCCCTTTCATGATACAAAAGTTTTGTTTAAGCCTGAAAGCCTTCTGTCTGAGGTACTGTCAGTTAGGCATATACAGGTTGACCCAAAAATCCTTCTAAACTTTGGATTTTAAAAATATATGTCCTTTACAACCTGTCTGAGAATTAAAACAAGGACAACATTACGTTGTTAAAGGAACAGTTTTGTCACAAGTCCCGCAAACGTCAGTGGGTAATGATCAGTGTAGATGTCTGTCTCATATGCATTATCAATATCATGAATACTAAAATATTATAGTGCCAATACCGAGCTCAAAGTCTCCTTCTAAATATTTATGCTGCTGAATGGTCAACTTTCAGTGAAATACCCAAAAGGTCTTGCTATCTTCTCGTCCTCTACTTGCAGGAGCACAGCATTGACACCCACATCACTGACATTGACAGCCACCTTGCACAACTTTATGTCGTTCAGTGCGACGACTGAACCTGGGCAATGCATAACAGAACGTTCAGGTTGTCAAATGCCATCTGGCAGTCTGCTGTGCTCTGAAACGTCATGCCTTTCTTGAGCAATTCAGTCCTGGAGCAAGGACACTACAAATATTTGGGACAACTTTCGATAAAATCCATTCAATCACAGGAACCGTAGTACAAATCCATTTGCTGATGTTATGGGAAACTACGCAATCACTTTTGTCTTTGGACTCCATGGGGCTGTTTGTCCATGTCCAATTACATGGCCCAGGAAAGTGACTTGGACATTGGCAAATTCACATTTGGCCAGGTTTATCGCCGATCCTGCCTTTCAAAGTCGATCGAACAAGTCTGATAAATGTTATAAATGTTCCTTCCACGTGTGACTGAAAATCACCAGGTGATCTATATAAGCAACACAGTGGGGTAATTCTACAAAGAACTTATTGGTTTATCTCTGAACGAGGGTTGGCATATTTTAGATGCCAAATGGTATGATTCTAATCTGATATCGTTCACTCAGATTTGCAAAAGCCGAAATTGCCTTTGCTCTTTCTGAGAAAGTGAGGACTGCAGATGCTGGAGATCAGAGCAGAAAATGCGTTGCTGGAAAAGCGCAGCAGGTCAGGCAGCATCCAAGGAACAGGAGAATCGACGTTTCGGGCATAAGCCCTTCTTCAGGAATGAGGATAGTGTGTCCAGCAGGCTACGATGAAAGGTAGGGAGGAGGGACTTGGGGGAGGCGTTTGGAAATGCGATAGGTTTAGGGAGGTCAAGGTGAGGGTGATAGGCCGGAGTGGGGTGGGGGCGGAGAGGTCAGGAAGATGATTGCAGGTGAGGAAGGCGGTGCTGAGTTCGAGGGATTTGACTGAGACAAGGTGGGGGAGGGGAAATGAGGAAACTTAAGAAATCCGAGTTCATCCCTTGTGGTTGGAGGGTTCCCAGGAAGAAGATGAGGCGCTCTTCCTCCAACCGTCATGTTGCCATGGTTGGCGATGGAGGAGTCCAAGGACCTGCATGTCCTTGGTGGAGTGGTTGGGGGAGTTAAAGTGTTGGGCTACGGGGTGGTTGGGTTGTTTGGTCCGGGTGTCCCAGAGGTGTTCTCTGAAACGTTCCGCCTGTCTCCCCAATATAGAGGAGGCCACATCGGGTGCAGCGGATGCAATAGATGATGTGTGTGGAGGTGCAGGTGAATTTGTGGCGGATATGGAAGTGTCCCTTGGGGCCTTGGAGGTTATGCCCATAAGGATGTTGCTTAATCGGAACAAGATCTACTGTGTCTCCATCCTGCACAATTATATTAGTACTTCACAGCCTAAACACTCATCGCCCCATGTAATAGTAATAAATTTTGCGGGTTATTTCGATTTTCCTGTTCAAGATAACCGAATATGCATCCCAAATTTTGACAAATTCCTCATTGACCAACTTAATTTGAGGAATGGCCAATTCAGAATCCTCTGAACTAAGTTATTCCTTCTGTGTTGTAATAAATTATAGATTACGACCTTGCTTTCCTTCACTGTCAAAGACCTTTGGAGCATATTCACATGACACTTTGTGAGACTCCTTTCTGTCTGGAATCCTTATCAGTTAGTGCACTTCACTCCATTTTCTTTTAACTGGACAGAGTCCACCAAATCTTGCTTTTAAGGGTTCATCTGTCACTGGAAGTAACAATTCCTTATCCCCGAGAGCAAAGTTGTGATTTTTTTTATTCAATGTCTGCTTCCTGTTTCATTGCATAACGTAATACTGTTAAATGCTGTCCAGCCAACTCCCCAGCTTTATTTAATTGAACACTAAAATTTGACACACAGTTCAATTTTGTGGTCTTTGAATTCGAACTTACCAATTTATCCTTCATCCATTTTGACGGTCCTCTTGTGTCATGCCACAAAACTACTGCAAATGGACTGAATTTGGTCGATTCATTTGGTGCATTTCTGATCGCAAAGAGCACAAACGGAATTCTCTTACGCCAAGCATCTGTACTGTGTTGGTTTTCAGCTCTCAACAAGGTATTTAATGGCTGACCCCACCTTACTCGTGCTCCCTGCGATTCTGAATCGGCCACAGTAGAATCAAATTGTTTAATTTCAAAACTGGCCATAACTTCACTGACAAATGTTGATGTGATGGATGATGATTGGTCAGATTGTATCTCTGTCAGTCGTCTGTATGGAGTGAAAAACATTGAGTAATCCCTCTACAATCCTTTCAGCTGCGATGTTGTGCAATGAAACGGCTTCTGGAGATCTCGTCGATGCATCAATTATTGTTAGTATATGTACATGATTCTGACATATTTGATGCTAGGGATCGGCGAAATCTGTTAAGACGCTGATAGAGATTTCCTCAAATGCAGTATTAAGTGTTAAAGGTGGGGCTATTATTACCGTCTGTGGTTATACTATTATCTGCCATGTATGACACGTCTGGCAAAATGCAACTGCATCCATGCGCAATTCCGACAAGTAAAAATGGTTTTGTATTTGAGCTGTGTGGTCCACGCTCCTAAACGACCCCCAGGTCATACACCCCAAAGTAAGAAAATTCAACATTTAAAACTAACAATAACTGGTGTATTCCGTTACTTTTACTTGGAATGATTTGGGAATTTTCATCTGGAAGAATCTTGAAAACAGCCTTGGAAAAGTTGTGAAAAATTGAAGCAAATCCAATGAAATACGTTCAAGAAAAATTCAACTACACCCTTACGCATTTGAAGTCAGTGCAAATGTATTTGCTTAAAGCTTGTGTTGTCCTCACACTAAACGACCCCCAAGTGATAACTCAGACAATGTTTGCGACAAATCTCCTCCCTACACCCTACTGGCAATACGATTTGATGAACTTCTGATAATTTCTCAACTGCCTGAATAATGATGTTCTCCATTTCATCATAAATGTATCATTTGTAAGGTATTACCATTCAGGGATATATTCGAATTCCCTTCTCTGCATGCGTTTTGATACGTGTTCTTTACATTTTCATCTTTCCACTGTATATCAGTTAATTTATCGGAGCTAAAATTGTCTGCATTGCCATTTATCTGCTCCTGCCTTGTCTCAACCATTTGATCAAACAGGTTCTCTGTTAATTCCATTTGAACGTTTTAGTTCTACTTTGTGATAGCTCCTGTTTCGAATGTTGAGTTTGTTACGGCATTAACACAGTCAGCAAAATATCCAGGCTGTTCCTGGAGCCGTTAGTTTTTCCTGTACTCCTACAACGAATTTTCCACTCGTCTCTGACACTGTGACCCCACTTTGCATAACTGAGAGCTTTTTATCTCACCGTAACTTTCCATTACTTGTACATTTTCAGGAGATTTTCCCTCAGCGGTACATATTTCCTCACCTTTGACAATCACAGACTGAGAGCAACCCGAGTCTATGGACATTGTATCCTTTTGATCTGTTGCTCCTGGCTGATGCGAATAAACTTTACCTTTGCAGGTACATGGCTTAAGTAGATCTTGCACTCTTCCTTAGACAGCGTTCGACCAGCCCGTACATTCTGATGCAGCATCCACTGCTTTGTCTATTTCGACTCCGACAAAATTCACTGGCTTATCCGATTTTCATACATTCAGTTTTCCAATTTTTTTCCAAACCAACCAACACTGTGATTCCATGGGACTACTTTATTGCAGTGAAAACACCGCAGCTTCTTAACTGCTTTGTCCCCTTCAACGATTTCTTTTTTTACGCTGTTGTAACTCATCCTTATGATCTTCACCGAGTACTATCTTTCCTTTTCCACGTGAGGAGTTGTCATTTCGTCAATTTTTAAACCTTTGCTTTCTGGTCCAAATCATCATCATCAGTTATTTCAGCAGCTACCCTTGCCATTTCAACTCTCTGCTCTTCCATATGACCTCTCAGTAATTCAGGAAGTGAATTTTAGAACTCTTCCAAAGTAATTGCCTCTCTCACAGAATCGGAGGTTTCCTCAATTTTTACCGCCCTTATCTTCCTTTCAAAATTGCTTTGTTTATCCTTTTAAACTCAATGGAGTTTTGACCAACGTCCAAAGGTTTTACGGAGTTAACTGAAGAGATAAGATTTTCCTGTGCTGAACTTGCTAAATTGTTGGACATCTAATTACAATATTATTCAGGAGAAAATGGAGCAATTATATTCGGGTTGAAACCAGTGTTATTTCTTAATAAAAGAATTGCAAGAGTTGAGCTGATGAGCTTTACATCAGTTGTAAGAAAATTATTGTAGACGTTTATAACAAACGCAATTTACTTGTTCTTTCAGAAGAATGGACTTATTAGCGATGCTCAGCACTTCTTTTTGCGAGAGATGTCTGAGAACATAGAACATACAAGATTACAGAGCAGTACACACCCTTCGATCCACGATGTTGTGCTGACCTGCGAAACCAACCTGAGTAATTCTAATCTACACTATTCTATTATCTCCCATGTGTTTATCCAATGACTTTTTAAATGACCTCAAAGTTTGCGAGTGACTGGTGTTGCACACACCAGTCGGGCGGCACGGTGGCACAGTGGTTAGCACTGCTGCCTCACAGCGCCAGAGACCCGGGTTCAATTCCCGCCTCAGGCGACTGACTGTGTGGAGTTTGCACGTTCTCCCCGTGTCTGTGTGGGTTTCCTCCAGGTGCTCCGGTTTCCTCCCACAGTCCAAAGATGTGCAGGTAAGGTGAATTGGCCGTGCTAAATTGCCCGTAGTCTTAGGTAAGGGGTAAATGTAGGGGTATGGGTGGGTTGCAGGTTGGTGTGGACTTGTTGGGCCGAAGGGCCTGTTTCCGCACTGTAATGTAATCTACACACGGCGTTTTACGCATTTTCTACTCTCTGAGCAAAGAAACTACCTCTGACATGTGTCCATTTCTATCACCCATCAATTTGAAATTATGTCCCCTCGTGCCAGCAATCACAATCCAAGAATAAAGGCTCCCAGTGATTGTCCTATCTGATTCTCTGATGATCATATATGCCTCCATTAAGCCGCCCCTTAACCTTGTTCATTCGAAGAAAAATATACTCAAGTCACTTAGCGGTTCCTCATAAGACCTTCCCTCTATAGCAGGCAACATCCTGGCAACTCTCTTCTGCACACTTCCCAATGCTTCTGCATCCTTCATTTAACTCAACGACCAGAACTATATGCAATACTCCACGTGCGGCTACACTAGAATTTTACAGAGCTACACATGCCCTCCTGCCTCCGCAACTCAATCCGTCTACAAATAAAACTAACACAACTTATGCCTGCTTAACAACGCTATCAACCTGGTAGTGCAACTTTCAGTTCACGTTGCACTTTGACACCGAGATCTCTCCGCTCATTCACACTGCCAATAATCTGACCATTAGCCTAATATTCTGTACTCCTGTTACTCCTTCCAAAATGAATAATGTCGCAATTTTCCGAATTAAACTCCATTGGCCTCATCTCTGTGCGTCTTTAACCTGCAACTTCCTTCTGCACTGTCCACAACTCCATCAACTTTAGTGTCATCCGTTAATTTCCAAACCAAATTTTCTTCACTCTCATCCAGATCATATATAAAAAATGACAAACAGCAGTGGGCTGAAAATACAATCCTGCGGGATACCACTGGTAACTGAACTACAGCATGAGCATTTCCCATCAACCACCACACTGTGTCTTCAGACAGCCAGACAATTTCTCATCCAAACAGCTGAACCACCTCAACTCTCTACCTCCACATTTTCTGCAACGGCCTATCATGGGGCAACTTTTCAAACACTGAACTGAAATCAATCTTCACACCTCAACCGTTTTACCGTCATCAACCTGTTTTGTCATTTCTTAATGAACTGAGTACGTTTTGTGAGGCACTACCTACATTTCAATAAACCGTTGTCTGTCATTAATCAAATTAATTATTTTTAAATGATTATACATGCCAACTCTTATAATCATTTCCAACACTTTAACCACAGCAGAAGTGAGACTCACTGATCTAAAGTTATCAGGGTTGACTCCAACCCACTTTTTGAACAAGCATTTGCTATCCTCCAGTCTTCTGGCACTATTCGTGTAGACAATGATAAAATAAAAATCAAAGTCAAAGTCTCGAGTTTCTCCTGCCTCGCTTCCCAGCGAATTCTAGGATAAATCCCATCCAGCACAGGAAACTTAACTATATTTACACTTTCCAGAATTGCTAACACTTCCTCTTTATGAATCTCAATCCCATGTCTTCTGATAGCCTCTATTTCAGTATTCCCCTCGACATCATTGACTTTTTCCTGCGTTAATGCTAACGAAAAATATCCATGTCGCTCTCTCCTAGCTCCTCACTCTCGGTGCACAATTTCCCACAACTGTTTTGACTGGCCGTAATCTTCCTCCCGTCATTCTTATATTTCGGACATACCTATAGAATGTTGAGAGTTTTCATTTATTCTACCTGCAAACCATTTCTCCTGTCCCCTCCCCCTCTGCTTCGCTGTCTCTTTAGGTCCTTTCTAGGTAACGTGTAACTCTCAAGTGCCATAACTGAGCCTTTACGTCTCATCGTTACTTAATCCACTTTCTTCCTCTTAATAAGAGATTCAGCGATTTTGGGAAACCTCGTATCACTCGCTCGAAAACTTCCTCCCTGTATGACAAATGCATACTTTTCAAGGACACGCAACAGCTGTTCCAAGGACAAGCTCCACATTTGAATTGTGCCCACACCCTGCAGTTTCCTTCCCCATTCACTGCATCCTTGATCTTGCCTAATGGCATTATAATTGTCTTTCCTACAAGTATAAGTCATGTTCTGTCGTATATAACTTTCCGTTTCAAACGCTAAAATAAACGTTACCGAATTGTGGTCACTCTTACCAAAGTACTCAACTACCTCCAAATCTAACATGTGGCTGGGTTCATTACACGGTACCAAAACCAGTGTGGCCTCGGCTCTTGTCGGACTATCTACATAGTATGTCACGAAACCCTCCAGCACATTGAAATAAAAACTACTCGAAGAAGAGCGTTTCCCAGTCATCATTTGCAAAGTTAAGACCCCATAACAACCACGCCATTACGTTCGCTCCTATCCAGAATTATCATTACAATTCTTTCCCGAAAATCTCTGTACCTTTCCGAAAATCTATAGAACACTCACAACAGTTTGACCTATCTTTTCCTGTTTCTATCCTCAGACCATATTATATCAGCAGGTGAGTTCTCAATAAACGTCCTTTCTGCCAATGTAACACTGTTCTTGACTAACTATGCCACACCTGACTTTTATCACCTTTCCTGCACTTCCTTAAACATTTACACCCCAGACCCTGCAACAACTGGTCGTGTACCTGGTCTATCCTTCTTACAAAATAGCACGGTTTCGATGTTCCAGGTCCCAACTGATGCTGCAGGTTCAGCCACTTTTTTAAACAGAGGCTCCTGGTGTTGAAGTACACTTTCTTCCAACCATCTTTCTAATTGCTGACACGTTTCAGCCACCTTGAAAACTTATTTATGACCTTTCTACTTCCAATCTCTCGTGCACTGTATGTGGAATTCAATTTCCCATCCCTCTCATGAATTCGTGTAAACGCTTCTGAAGTGTATGAACAAATTTTCCCCCAGTGGCCATTGGTAGCCTTCTGGTTCAGATATATTCCATCGCGTTTGGAGACATCCCACCGAGCACAGATTGAGCCCCAATTATCCAGGCATACAAAAGCAACCCTGTCGCCACGTCCTCAACAAATCTTTCCATTCCTCGCCTTGCTAGCACGTGGCATGTGTAGCAAAGCCGATATAACAGCTCTGTTTGTTCTAGCTCCAAGCTCCACCAGAGCCACCTTGAATTTTTGCCTTACATCCACAGCCCATTTCATAACTAAGTCTTTAGTGCATGTGTCGATCAAGGCTTGAGACTGCTTTCCCTTCCCCCTTAAGAATGCTGAAATGAAGAACCGAGCCATCACAGACCCTGGTACCTGGGAGGCAACACACAAAATGTGAGTCTCTCGGATCCCACATAATCTCCTATCTGTCCCCCTAATTATGTAGTCCACAATGATAATGATCTCCACATCTCACCCTTCTCTTCTGAGCAACAGGGACAGACTCTCTGCTAGACACCTGTACCACATGGTACCCCTGGTGAATCGCCACCCCAAATGTATCCAAATTGGCATACTTGTCACTGAGGGGAACGTCCACAGGGGATTAATGCATTATCTGCCTATTCACTTTCTGCCCCCTAACTGCAAACCATGTATCTTTTTACCTCTACTGGAGTTGCGACTACCTCCCTGTAACTCCTCTGTTACCCCTTCAGCCTCTTGAATGATCAAAAGTTCGTCTAGCTCCAACTTCATTTGCCTCACGCCGTTTCCAAGAGGTTTGTTTTGCGTGCACGTCTTGCCTTTGATGTCAGTGGGGACACCAGTCCTGATCGTTACCTCCCACAATCTACAGAAGGAGCAATCGACTGTCCTAACAGCTATTCCCAATGTCCTAAATTCCGAAAGAGACAATTGAAAAAGATAAACTATCAATCTTTTCCAATCTGGCGCTCAGAAAACGTATTATTAATCACCGGAGGAGGATGGGTTAGAGCCCCTACAAAAATAGTGTTTCCGGTAAATCAACCACTCCAATACATTACCTTATCTACTCAGACTTCGATGTCCGCTACTGTTCAGCGTGCACTCATCCTAGTCTCGAGGTAGTCATGATTTGGAATTGCCGGTGTTGGACTGGAGTTTACAATGTTAAAGATCACACAACACCAGGCTGTTGTAATAATGATGCAGCAAGGTGGACGAACCTTCAACACTGGACCACGCTGCAGACCTGAAAAGGACAAGGATAGACGTGACAGGATGGGGAACGTAAAGAACTGCAAGTGCAAGAATGGGACAGTGACATGATGTTCACAATCGCTCACAGAAGAGTTAAGCCGGTGCAGGACAAGATGTGCATGAATTCAAACGAGACTGAGAGAGCTCCGGGAGAGGGGAGGGAAGCGTGTTACTGCAGGAGAGCGTTATGAGATGCAGGACATTGAATTGATAAAGGGACTGAGAAATCAGATATAATCCCCTAAAAGAAAAGTTTAGAATAATGGAAGAACACAGTCAAATGTTACCAAATTCCATTGTAAAGCTCGCTTATCAAAGAATGTCGAAACATGCCCGAGTCTCAATATCACAGTGTACTCTGTCTGATATTTGTCTGTGGATGCAATCTATTATTCGTCTGGGTTGGGGCAGGATTTTTTGCCTCTCCATAATAGCTCCTTAATAAGGTAATTGCCAGCCGCCAACTTGAACTTTTGCTTTTTATGCAGTGCTGGAAATGTGTTGCTGGAAAAGCGCAGCAGGTCAGGCAGCATCCAGGGAACAGGAGAATCGACGTTTCGGGCATAAGCCCTTCTTCAGGCTTATGCCCGAAACGTCGATTCTCCTGTTCCCTGGATGCTGCCTGACCTGCTGCGCTTTTCCAGCAACACATTTCCAGCTCTGATCTCCAGCATCTGCAGACCTCACTTTCTCCTTTTTAAGCAGCGTTCGAGCAGCCACAGTTCCACTCAGGAGGGGGTTCTGGGAGATAAACTCAATCACAATGTAGGAACAATGATATACTTTTTTAGGTTGGTTGGTCCACCACCGTCGGAAACACCACCAAGGCTACCCGCAACGCCACGTCCCTCCGAGATATTCCCATGCACACTGAAGTCAATCACCGCAGCAGCCACCGAGGACACTGCTAACGCCATGCATAAGTTCAGTTTCATCGCCTGGGATGCCAATGAATACCCCACTTCTGCTCACGATCATGACAGTTAACATCACATGATTTGATGACGGCTCAAATGATACCATGACCACAACCACTCCTGAAGCAGTCTCTGTCCCACTCCCAACTACAAGGCTCCACTACGTTCTTAACTGCAGCCTTTCCGAGGGTTTCTTTACCATCCCCAGACGTCGACCGCATCGAGAATGAACGGTCAGTTCTCAGTGAAGGTCTGACCTTCTCGTACTTTGATCCTGAGTCAACGAATTCCACACGTGTTGCCAAATCATTATTTTTCTTCTGCTGTCTCCGTCTCCGTGCTCTAATATACTCCATACATTGGGCACCTCGTGCTGGTCTGTTAGCCGCCGCCAACCGCTTCACCTCCAACTACAGACATTACATCGGCCACCTCAATCTTGGTAATGTATAAGATTATTTACAGTGTGGAAACAGGCCCTTCACTCAACAAGTCCACACCAACCTTCTGAAGAGAAAGCCACCCAGACCCATTCCGCTACATTTACCACTTCACCTAGCACTATGGCCAATTCACGTAACCTGCACAGTTTTCGACTGTGGGAGGAAACCCACGCAGACACGGGGAGAATGTGCAAACGCCACACTGACAATTGCCTGAGGCGGGAAATGAACCAGGGTTGCTGGCGCTTTGAGGCAGCAATGCTAACCACTATGTCACCGTGCCGCCCAAGAATCTGTCCACTTCTTTCACACACTCTTTCCTCTCATGCTCACAATGCACCTTCCTCAACTCCTTCTGCTACAAACCCAAAGTCACCATCAAAACAACGGACAAGGGGTTGCGCAGCCTTAGCACGGTGGTCAGAATTCTACACCGCTGATGTCAAGTGGATTCCCATGGAATCTTCCTCCGATTGCTCCCTCGACCATGACCTCACCTTCCATAAACAAGCCTTATCTCTCAAAACGTCCACAACTTTATCATCACAGCTGATCTCCCATCCACAGCCTTCCATCTCATAGTCCCAACATTCCAAACCCTGTTACTACCTTTTACCCAATATTCAAAATCATGAGTGCTCGGGTCGAATCAGCGTCTGCCCCTTCTCTTGCCAAACAGAAACTGCATTTTCAGATCTTGACAGCATCCATTTCACCTTGCTCCAGTAACTCCCTAAATTGATTCCGGTAACCACCCATACCCACCCCTTCCTCCATGACTTTCGTTTCCACAGTTCTCATTGACTCATCTTCACCATGAACAACCATTCCCGACAAAGATCCATTCATCATGGTGAAGCCATGCAAGCCCTCAGTTCCTTCCTCTTCCATCAACCCTTCAGCACCCCAGCACCGACACATTTTTTCAAGTGGCAGAAATTGTTCTCACCCTCATCAACTTCTTCTTCGAATTCTGCCATTTTCTTCAGACCAAACCTGCACCCGCGTGGGGCCCTGCCATGCCTGCCTGTTCGTCAGATATGTGGAACAATCTATCTTCAGCAGTTAACGTTGCACCAATCCACACCTTGTCCTCCACCACTACATTGGTGACTCTGTGGAGGACGCCTGCCTGATCAACTTCACGAAAACCTTCCACCCTGACCTCAAGTTAATCTGGACCTTCACAACGACTTCTCTCCATTTCCTGACCTTTCAAATTACATTTACAGCAATTGGCTCAACATAGACATCAAATCCAATCCTACCCATTCCCACAGCTACCTGGATTATTCATCCTCCCGCATCGCCTCCTGTGAAAACGCTATGCCTTCATCCCAAATCCTCTGCCCCGGCCGTGTTTGCTCCCACGAGGAGTACGTCCATGCCACATAATCTCAAATGCCCTTCTATTTCAACGAGAGCAACTTGCCCTTCCCAAGGGGTCATCAATGCCCTCCAGCCTTCCTTACTCTCGTCGTTGAATCCCACCCCTCCAAAGAGAATAAGAATAGAACCGCACTGGTCCTCCCCTTCCATCCCACCAATCTATTGATAAAGAGCATCATCCTCTGCCATTTGCGCCACCAACAGTCAGACCCACTCAGCAGAGATATAATTTCTCTCCCCACCCCTCTCAGTATTCCACAAAGACCATTCCATCTGCGAATTCCTCCATTGGTCCACACTCCTCACAATGCCACATTCCAATCCCGGCACTTTTCATTGTTGCTGCAAGAAATATAGAACGTGCGCCCTCTCCTCATCCCCTCACCACTTTCTAAAGCCCTAAAGCGTCCTGCCATATGCAGCAGAGCTTTTCTTGCATATCCAAAATACCGCAGCTGCTGTGCCCATTGATCTCGATATGATGTCTTCTCCTTTGGGAAAACTACACTTGAGGCTCGTGAAAAGAGAGATTCTGCATGGAGGGGAGTGGAAGAGGCTGATATTTTCGAACTCGCGGAATGCTTCAGAGAACATCTCTGGAACACAAGCAACAAACAACCCCACGGCTCTGTGGACGATCACTTCAACCCGCCACAGCAAAGCACCACGCAGGTCCTGGACATCCATCTTTGCCAAAAGCTTGCCAAACAATGCCTGGAGGAAGAACTACTCATCATCCACCTCGCAACCTCGATCGACACGGTATCAATGCCAAATTCGCCATTTCCTCATCTCCACTCCCTCCAGCTCATCTCAGATACAACCCTTCAACATGGCACAGTCCATTTGAAATGTTCTACCTACCCAAGTTCCTTCCCATCTACCTGTTCCAACTTCTTCGCCAACCAATCACTATCACCTCCCGGTTGCACCTACCTAATGCCTTCCCAGCTAACTTCACATTAACTGCACTCCCGCCAATTTATCTCTCACCACCATTTCCTGCCACAACCTTGATGAAGGACTCATGCCGGAAAAGTCGATTTTCCTGCTCCTCGGATGCTCCCTGTCCTCCTGTGCCTTTCCAACGTGAAACGTTTCGAATCAAAAAAGCATGCGGAGTATTTCTACACCAACCAGGCTTTTATGAACAGTCATAATTCCTGCCCCTCAGAATCCTCTCCAATCGTGTGCCAACCAACGACATAACACTGGCTTGCATGTAGTTCCCAGTGGTAGCCCTATTCCCCTTCTGGAACAAGCCATTTGTCACAGTCAATCAGCTGTTGTTACTCCAGTGGATAGTAAAGATCATGCCCGAAACAGCAATGTCTTCCCTCACTTCCACTCGAAACTACAGCATATCCACTCTGGCACAGGGGCTTTATGCATTCTCATGCTTTTCAAAATATCCAGCACATCCTGTTTCATAACATTAAACTGTTCGAGAATATCAGCCTCTTTCACCCATCTCCATATAGAATCCTACTTTTCTCACGCCTCAAATGTAGTTCTCCCTCATGGAATAGAGGAAACGACAAAATAAATAGTTTTGTCGAAAGTGAGTGTAGCAAACGGACTCTGCACAGAGCTGAATATTTAAATAATTGGTTAATTATTCATATCAATAAGAAAAAGCAATAACACAATGGAGAGGCAAATGCACATTACATACAGGAATGGAGCCATTCTGCAGGTTTCAACTCACAGCTCGTAAGTTCAAGGTATTTACCAACTCATCCTTGTCATTCACATAGAAAATGCAGCAATTAATGACTGGGGTGATATGTGTACTCTCTTTCACCATGAGGTTTATTCTGTCCTCGACGTTGTTTCAGTGTTCCCATCCGCATATTTGTGCCAGGAACAAGTCTACTGTCATTTAAAATGTGCACTACCTTTTACTAATTTTACAATGCCCTGGAGTGGGTATTTTAAATTGTTTTTGGGGTTATTTCTGAATTGTTTCTGTGTTGCAGTGTAAATGAAAGTGTTGGCATATATAATGAGGAGCTGCATCATGGCAGAGGCACGTTTTCTTACAATTTGGAGATCTGAGCCAGAGATATGGAACTCAATATTTGCAATTCACAAATACGTATTATAAACAAGCGGAGTCACCAATAAAATCACGAGAGTATCCAATATACTAAAGTGCAGAACAATCAATTTTCCTTCGCTTCTACACCACTTAGTCTTTCTGATTCTCTGCAAAGCGTCAGCGCTGGAGCCCATGTCGTACTTTGCAATGCGTCTGACTGTCAGAACATTGAACAGTATAACAAGAAAGAACCGGAGAAAATAAGTTAATATGAAATCAAACCTGACAATTACTTTCTATAATGCGTAATCAGCGAAGATGAGTTTCAATCTCATTATAAGGGATCACTACCAATCATAAATCGATCATCATGCGCAAAGCGCCAGCGAAGAGTTTCGAAGCAGCCCAGAATGCTCATATTTGTTCGAACAATGTCGTCATTGTCGACAGGAATAGTGACAGAAGACTGGAGGATAGAAAATGCTGTCCCCTTGTTCACAGCTGGAGTCACACTTCGTCCATCTCGGACACCACCCGCCGTGTCCTGACATCTCCATTTCGATGTCAGGTACAGTCCCAGGCGGCTGATTACTGTAGACCCACAGACACTCATCTCTACGTGGACAACGCCTCTTCCTTACTCATTACCTGCAAGAAGTCCACTCAATTCTCCCAATTCCTCAGACTACACGGCATCCGCTTTTATAGGAAACATACCCTTCACAAGCATTACAGAAGTCCACCTATTTTGATCAACGTGTTATTCACCACTTTGGCCATCCAGACAGACCTCAAGCGCACCTCCTCCATCCCCCAATCCACTGTTCTAAATTCCCGTTGAAACGCCATGAAAAAGTTTCACCCTTGTCTCAAATCCCACTCGACCAATCTCCACATCCAACCTATCATTCTCAAGCACTTCTACCAGTTCTAATTAGAACCCACCACGAAGAATATCTTGCTCTCCCCACCCGTTCCTGCATACCAAATGTACCATTACGTTCCAATTTATTTTCACACCACTTGCCCCACAAAGACCTCCGAAGCCCCAGGCACCCTCCCCCTCGAACGTAGGACTAGAAAAACTTATTGGCATCACCACTCCTTCACCTCCATCTCAGGCCCCAAAAAGTCCTTCCCGGTGAGACAGATGTTCATCTGCGCCTTCTCCAAAGTAGTTTATTGTATCCAGCCTGACAGCCTGGAGACTCAACAATAAGTTTTTACTTCCAAGCAGCTTCCCTTCCCATCCCCTAACACCAGTTTCAGGCCTCTCCCCCTCTCTTTCTTTCCTCTAATCATCACTTTCTTGCAGAGTCCAAACTATCGCATTGCTCATCAACGAGCAAACACGTCGTAGCCTCCACTTGTGTTCACCTGTCCTGAACTCATCACACCGCCCAAGTCTCCCACTACTCTCCTTGATCTGCAGGTGTACTTGCACCTCCCTCAGGCCTGAAGAAGTCTTACACCTGAAAGGTTGATTTCTCCATCTGCTGATGCTGCCTGGCTTGCTTTATTCTTCCCGCCTCCTTCTTGTCTACCTTGGATTTCGGCATCTGCAGTTCGTGTTTATTTTTTGTCTCTACCGGAGTCACATGTTGGCCAATTGATTTCCTCGACGAAAGGAAACAAGGAGAAAATCTGACATTCTCCGATGTTTTTTCATTGAATTCAAATTGAAACTGATATGAATGGATTTGAATTAATGTCGGTGTCGTTAAAGACATTGTGATTATGAAATCTATACTGCTACCACACTTACAACACGTGTGCTTACAATTTAATGCAAAGAAAGCTCAGTGGTCCGGTGGCTCAGTGGTGAGCACTGCTGCTTCTCATCCCTCGGAATGTGGTTCAGTTGTCGCCTAGGGTTTGACTGCCTGTTTGGAGTTCAAAAGTTCTTGCCATGTTCGGGCGCTTTTCCTACCAAATTCCAAAGACGTGCACGGCAAGTGAATTGGCCAAGCGAAGCTGTCCGTAGCGTTCAGTGATGTGTAATTTCGCTGCAATAGTGTGGAGTAGTGCAAGGTAATTGGATGCCTTTCGCAGGGTCAGTAAGGACTTATTGGTCCAATGTCCTTTATCCACAGCGTGGGTATTCCATGTGTGAAAAAGAAGACAAAGAAATATTCTCGGCTGTGTACCTGCGTTTCCTCTCACAATCCAGAGATGTGCATGTAAGCTGAATTAGCCATAGTGTTTAATAATGTGCGGGTGAGGTGCAAAAGTTAGTGGTAAATCAACAGTAACAGCGTAGGTAAATGGGTCTGGGTGGGTCACTCTTCGGTGGATCCGTGTGAACTTGTTGTGTCAATAGACTGTTTTCACACTGGGGAATCTGTAAAGGGCTATATTGCAGCAGCGTTTCATTCAAGTGAACTTCAAATAAATGTTTCAGGAGCGAGATCAATCATTAATTTCTGTGGCCTTTGGTGTTAGTGACCAAGTAACTTAAGTGTACAAAACATGGTTACTAATTCCACACGGCCAATTGGTATGGAATGAAATGATATTCCAGCACATCAGAGTGGTGGTTTCCCGATTTCTGTTTGAACAACATTTTTTTGCAAAGTATCAAAGTTCTGGGTTATGAAGAATTATCTGACGTTTTCACAAATGCAGTTTAAACTTCTGAATAGTAACATATTGATGGAAGAAACTGACAAAGTGAAAGGAAATTTAAAAAATAAATTTGCAGCAAGTGAGGCCAACTTGAAATACCAATACAATAAGACGATATTCTAACTGGAAAGAAATACACAGATTCTCCAGTGAATTATTGTGCATTGGTTATTATTTTCACAGATGGAAATGTGTTGCTGGAGAAGCGCAGCAGGTCAGGCAGCATCTAGGGAACAGGAGAATCGACGTTTCGGGCATTAGCCCTTCTTCAGGAATGTGGAAAGTTTGTCCAGCAGGCTAAGAGAAAAGATAGGGAGGAGGAACTTGGGGGAGGGGCGTCGGAAATGTGATAGGTGGAAAAAGGTCAAGGTGAGGGTGATAGGTCAGACTGGGGTGGGGGCGGAGAGGTCGGGAAGAAGATTGCAGGTTAGGAAGGCGGTGCTGAATTTGATGGATTTGACTGAGACAGGCTGGGGGGAGGGGAAATGAGGAAACTGGTGAAATCCGAGTTCATCCCTTGTGGTTGGAGGGTTCCTAGCCGGAAGATGAGGCGTTCTTCCTCCAACCGTCGTTTTGTTGTGGTCTGACGATGGAGGAGTCCAAAGACCTGCATATCCTTGGTGGAGTGGGAGGGGGAAATGAAATGTTGAGCTACAGGGTGGTTGGGTTGGTTGGTCCGGGTGTCCCAGAGGTGTTCTCTGAAACGCTCCGCAAGTAGGCGGCCTGTCTCCCCAATATAGAGGAGGCCACATCGGGTACAGAGGATGCAATAGATGATATATGTGGAGGTACAGGTGAATCTGTGGCGGATATGGAAGTTTCCTTTGGGGCCTTGGAGGGAGGTGAGAGGGGAGGTGTGGGCGCAAGTCTTGCCCCTCCTGCGGTTGCAGGGGAAGGTGCCGGGAGTGGAGGTTGGGTTGGTGGGGGGTGTGGATCTGACGAGGGAGTCACGGAGGGAGTGGTCTTTACGGAATGCTGATGGGGGAGGGGAGGGAAATATATCCTTGGTGGTGGGGTCCGTTTAGAGGTGGCGGAAATGACGGCGGATGATGTGCTGTACATGGAGGTTAGTGGGGTGGTAGGTGAGGACCAGTGGGGTTCTGTCCTGGTGGCGGTTGGAGGGGCGGGGTTCAAGGGCGAAGGATCGGGAAGTGGAAGAGATGCGGTGGAGGGCATCGTCGATCACGTCGGGGGGGAAATTGCGGTCCTTGAAGAAGGAGGCCATCTGGGTTGTGCGTTTTTGGAACTGGTCCTCCTGGGAGCAGATGCGGCGGAGTCGAAGGAATTGGGAGAATGGGATGGCGTTTTTGCAGGGGGCAGGATGGGAGGAGGTGTAGTCCAGGTAGCTGTGGGAGTCGGTCGGTTTGTAGTAGATGTCCGTGTTGATCCGGTCGCCTGAGATGGAAATAGAAAGGTCGAGGAAGGGGAGGGAGGAATCTGAGACTGTCCAGGTGAATTTGAGGTCGGGGTGGAAGGTGTTGGTGAAGTGGATGAACTGTTCCACCTCCTCGTGGGAGCACGAGGCGGCGCCGACACAGTCATCGATGTAGCGGAGGAAAAGGTGGGGGGTGGGGCCAGTGTAGTTGCGGAAGATGGATTGTTCCACATATCCTACGAAGAGGCAGGCATAGCTGGGGCCCATGCGGGTGCCCATGGCTACTCCTTTCGTTTGGAGGAAGTGGGAGGATTGGAAAGAGAAGTTGTTCAGGGTGAGGACCAGTTCAGTCAGTCGAAGGAGGGTGTCAGTGGAAGGGTCCTGGTCGGTACGGCGGGAAAGGAAGAAGCAGAGGGCTTTGAGTCCTTCGTGATGGGGGATGGAGGTGTACAGGGACTGAATGTCCATGGTGAAAATAAGGCGTTGGGGACCGGGGAAGCGAAAATCATGGAGCAGGTGGAGGGCGTGGGTGGTGTCCCGAACGTAGGTGGGGAGTTCTTGGACTAAGGGGGACAGGACGGTTTTCACAGCTTCACCCATCCATCTCAATATCATTTCATCTCTTCATGTCCCTCGAACTTATTCTCCATCCCTCGCTGTCACTCGTTCTCAGACACTCCTATTTGCGATTTTGCATCTCCATTTCAACTCTGAAATTCACAGTCTTCTTTCAAACTTTCAGTTGCTTAATCATGTGTCTTTCTCCACTCCATCTGTGTGACCGTATCATTCTTTGATCTCACCTAATCTGTTACCGATCATTATCGTTCAATATCCACACCTCCACTGTTTTCTTCCTGATTAATTTCTGTCCCTGCATGTTCTGTTGTTATTCTATTCCTAGCTTACAAAACTATCTGATAGATATTTCCCCGTATTTCGTGCCTTCCGCAAATCTCTTCCAGGCTCAGTTATGCACAATATTAAACAACAACAGATTGATAGCTAAAATAGTAAAAGTAATCCTCAGAGTAAGGTGAGACGATTTCCAGTTTCTTCTGTATAGTACTGGGACTAGAGAAGACATTTTTCTTACTGAAAATATTTGCAACATATTTTCTTAGCGACACAGTGATTCAGTGGTTAACACAGCTCTTTCAGTCGCCAGACATATCGGTTCAATTCCATCCTCAGGTGACCATATGGAGCTTGCATGTTCTTCGCGACCGACATCGATTTCTTCTGGGTGTTCTAATTTCCTCCTACAGTACGAAGATATGTACAGAAAGTGGGTTAGACATGCTAAATTCCCCGTAATAACCAGGACGTGCAGTGTATATGTGTTAGCCATGAGAAACATGGGACGACATAGTTTGTGAATGTAGGTTGAATGCTTTTTGCAGGATTGGTGTGGACCCGATGGGCTAAATCGCTTTCTTCCACACGGAACTTAATGAATTATTTTAATTCTGATCGTGAAACTCACAAATCAAAGAAAGTGACAATCCGAGATTCTCTGCTCCCTGACTCTTGGACAGAAGCCAAGAAAAACAAAACTTCATTAACACGTTGAACATACCAAAGAAACAAAAATGAGTTGCGCACTTAGTCCTTAGAGCCTGATTTCCTCTCCGATAAATAGATGATTGATGCAGTTTTATCGTCATCTCTACATTTCTGTATACTTCTGAATATCCCCACAAAGCATTCACCTCATTGGTTATCAAGAAACTAACTCCTCCTTTATGATTCATTTCTGGGAAAAAAAAATTGTGCTCGCTACCCTGTGAAGCACAATATTCTGAAGTATCAGACTGCCCCCGAGAGACCGAAACATTACCCCATTTCTGAAGTAATACTCTCCCCCTTTTCGTTCGAGTATTACTCTGAATGTTGGAACTTAACAAATCAAACTCGTTGCAGATAAACTGTAATCTTTTTTGAAAAAAAAACATTGCGAACAGAGTAACGGCCTTTGGTCAATTCTTAGACGCAACAAGCACGTTAGAGATAAACTCAGTGAGAACTGCCATAAAGCACAGCAACAGAGTTCACACCGATGTTCAGCATCAGCAGCTTAGACGGAAACTTACTAGTGATTGAAACAGCTGCCAGAGTCAGGCATAAATGCTTTCTACTTCATCAATTAATGCATGTTCCATTTCTTGAATAAGCATCTGCATGAATGTATTTCTAAGCGATAGTTTAGCAAGGCCATCTCAATTAATTCTCTTAAAGGGGCCTTGAAATAGACATGGAATAAATTCCCACGACATTAATGTCCATCTCATCATTACTATTAGTTCCACTTCCTTGAGCAAATACATTATGTCAGCGGCTTTGATACTGTTTTCAAAAACATGGCTTCAATTACTCAAGGAATGAAAACAAAAGGAAAATAATATCATTGTTGAAACTTTCCCAAGCAAAATGCACGTTGTGGAGTTCATTAAGGAGCAATCCATTAACAATGAAAGAGCAGTTTCATGATCTCCATTCATTTTACAGATAGTACTGATAGTACAGATAGTCTCTAGACTCGAAATTTAACCCTGCTTTCTCTGCGAGACTCGACGGGTTTCTCGAGCAGTTTATTTGTTTTTTTTTTGGATTTTACAGATTGTGCACAACATTTTTTTTTAAAATTTCATTTTAAAATGTTACTGTTTCATTTGTCATATGCAGAGCACTCACTCACGGAGCCAGACCGATTCCATTCTCTGCCAATCGGCCTCACTTTAACTTCATTAAAAGGCAAACCAATCGAACACATTGTTTAACTATTAATCCTCAACTGTTAAAATTAGCAACATCACATAAATGCATGAGTTCTGGGAAAGTGTGACTGGACCCGGTAACTGTGGTTTTTCTCTGGAGGTGCTGCAAACCCGGGTGTTTTTCCAGCATTGTCTGTTTTGTGTTCTCATAAACACTGATCTTTTTTGTAAATCTGCTGTCTCCATTTATGGAGAAAGGAAAACCGAAAAAAAGAAATTAACTGTCTAGTAGCAGGTAGAGTACACACTACACTGCTCCTACCTGCCTACTCCTGTTCAGAATCCGTCGAAACTTTGTTCATGTAACGATCCAAATGTCTTCTAAGCTTTGTATCTTTACCCATAGCAAGAGTTCCATTGTAAGCTCATTGCAAATACGAACCATTTACTGATTAAGTAGAATACGTCTCAGTTTTTTTTTTTAAACTTAGCGCTACTCACTTTAAAAAACGCTTTCACTTCAAGTTTCCTACCATGAGGAAAGCATACTTGTCACTTATCTTATTTGCGCCCTCATGATGATTAAAATTATGCAAGGTCACCCCTCCACCACCGAGGCTCAATTGAAAACGATTCCAGGCTCTCGTTATTACTCAAACATTTCATTTGCAGCAACCTCGTGTTAAATCTCTTCGGAACTCTCTCGATCTCAATCATATCTCCCAGGTGACGACAATCAGTACTTCACGCAGTTCTTCAGGAAGAAATATGCACCCGTACCCCTTATTACTCTGTTCTACAACACTGCCCGAAGCACTAATTATAGTTGTATAAGTCCTGCCGTCGGTTGTTTTACGAAAATGCTAAACTTTTAAATAATACGAATTAGCATCCTATTATTCAGCCTCTCGAGACTGCTCCACTATTCATGATGTTCGCGCTGATAAGCTCATCTTTTTTTCTATCCTCACTATCTATCCTCTATGTCTATGTGTGGCATCCAGCCAATAACGGAGAAAGTTTCAAATTCAATCACTATCTGTGTCAGTGAAATCCAGAAACTCACATTTAGATATTCGGTTCCAGAAAGTGCCTCAGTCCATAGTAGGGTTAACCTAGCAGCAATCGATGAAAAAAAACTTTCAAGCGAGGCATCAACCTCGCCGGGGCCAGGAAGGAAGGATGTTTGAGTGAGAAAGAAATTTAACTTTTCGATTCATCTTCAGAACATCTTCAATGTTTGCAAATGGAAAACGTTTCATTTTCGTTGTTGTTAGTGTGTTGTCAGTAAGTAAAAATGTAGGGCGAACTTAGCAAATATGATTCAGTGATCATGTCGAGTACTCAGCACGATTTCGGGCTGTTCCGAATCAGGGATTTCTTACTTCTGAGTTTAGAGTTGGGAAATAGATGGAGAACTGTACAGCACTCATTTGTGAATTTAGAGTTGGGAAAAGGCTGGGGAAATGTAGGAAAGATGAGAGAGTTGTACCAAATTGTGCTGGCGGTTTGACCTTCAGAGCATCATTATTTTCGCTCTCCATCTGATCGAATTCTTCCCGTGTTTGAAATGATGATGGGTACATGGTGTTTCATTCAAGTTGCCAGTGATGCAACACAAGACAGTGCCAGTCACCCATGACTAGAACAATCAGTTCTCGGGATCAGTATATTCCTGTTTTCAAATTCGCGAGTGAAGTCTTGGATAGCACCATTAACTAGTCCTTTTTAGGCTCTCGGTACTCCCCCTGAATGAAATTCACATCATGTTTAAACGGGAATTCTGTTTCTACCTACCTCTCTTCGAGTATTTATATCGGCACATCTGTGAATAGTATTGCCTGGATGATGGTATCTGTGATATGTAGTTCTATCTTAGCACTGTAAGCACATAGTGCTTTGTTCGGTACACCAGCATTCTCCCCGTATGACCTCTGACCATTTATTTGTTCTCTTTTCAACGTTGCGGTATATAACTTAAAGGCGTTGTGAATCAGAATCTCGGAGCCCTGCCCCCTCGAATGTTACTGGCCAGTAGGACACCGGGTAAACCGAAATAAAGACCAAAAACTTCTTTTAAAGGGTGGACCCTGAAATATCTTTACCTCCATCCTCACTCCACGGCCACAACAAAGATTCCTTTTTTCAAGATGTGTGAGAACTCATCTTCTGTAGCAGAGCATAGATTCAGCATGGAATACTTGAGTGGGCTTCACCCCCAACCCGATTCAAGACACTGGCCCTAATCGTAAAGCAGGACCCCTTGGGGAAGAAGAATCCCAGTAACAATCAGACAAAGTGAGAAATCGTTACCGTTTAGAAGAGTACAATTTGGCAACTCTATTGTGGCGCCGTCTTCTAGTTGATGTTTAATTTCCAGGCAGGAAGTGAAACGTGGCAACATGATCTCGCACCGAATCAATCTGTCGAAGTAAGGGACCGTTGTCTTGGACACAAGGCAGGGCTCCTATTGGCTATCTTACCTGTTTTAATGTGCTCACCGTTCTGTCATTGAACAGTAAAGCCTTTGCTCAGGGTGATTTCGTGTTGTATAACAACATGAGTGCATGTGGTTTCAACACTCAGAATGCAGCTATGGCTGTCCTGCCACTCCTACTTCTTTACTTCTTCTCTCCAGGTAAGATGCTAAACACTTTATAAAACTTTCCTCTTTAGCATGTTGGCAGTGTCGACGGTGCGTTTGAAGGAATCCAGGAAACGCCGTGACAATCAGCATTTGTCACTTCCCTTTGCTTTGATGCTGATGCGAATTCACTGCTCATTTGCTGCTCACAGTGTAACCTGCAATGTTTTCTGCTCAGTGACACCGATGGGAAAGTGGCGTTACTTTAACGGTGCTACATGATGCTAATTTGTTTGCATTTATATAATGCGAGATTCAGTTTCAGACAGTAAAACGGTAAACAAAATGTTCTTGCTTGCATTGGGAGACAGAAAGTAATTCAGCTTTAATTGGAACCGGTTCTATCGACATGCTGGCCGTTTCCTCAAGAGAGTGAGTGATCGCAGGCCTGGATAGAGCATGGGGGTCCACTCCTTAACTTAGTCCTGTGTCGTACAGGATTGGATATACTGCAGATGCGAACGGTCATCAACGCAGGGGGTCACAGTGGTTAGCAATGCAACCTCACAGCACACGGGACTAGTCTTGATTCCTCCCTTGGCGATGGATTGCACGGATATTGCGCATTCTCCCCCGTGTGTGCGTGGGTTTCCTCAGGTTTTCCGGTTTCCTCCGATAGTCTAAAAATTCGCAAATCATGTGGATTGGCCGGAAACGCAGGGTGACATTGAAAGGATGGGATAATCTTCAGAGGGACAGCGGAGATGTGACGGACAAAATGAGCTCCATTTACACTGTAGGCGATAAATAACAAACAAACCGTTTCATAAAGTCAGCCAGTCTCGTATCATCTGCAGAGACAGAAAGTAGAGTTAACAGTTCAGAACTGATGTATATGTCAAAGATCTGAAAACTTGCCCATTATGTTGCAATGCAATCAAATGTGACAAACACTCTTGTATTTCATTCGACAAAAGGAGGCATGAGTACTGTCCCAGACGTTTATCCTGATTCCAGGTCTGGGGGAGCCCAGATATCCCCTTAAGATGCATTTATTTTGTTGTTTTCCCAACAGTGTCTAAGCAAAGCGAAGTCTTATGATGACTTGAACAGTTTCTCTGAAAGTACTTTCCAGCCCCGAAACTGTTTAGCTCTGGGCAGCCACAACACACTCCTTGTGTCCACTTGAGTTCCTGTGCAGGATAGACAGGAAACATATCAATTCAAATAGCCCCACACACTCTGCTCATTCTGGTCTGAAAGTCCCACATTGAAAATCACCACAGGACATTGCGATTAGCAAGATGTTGATGGAGAGGAATGATATTAAATCTCTGCCCAGTTCTGGACTGGTCATTCTGTCTGTTTGTTCCAAGTTAATTCCCTCCAATTATACAGTCATAGAGATGTACAGCTGGAAACAGACCCGTCGGTTTAACCTGTCCACGCCAACCAGATATCCAAATCCAATCCCAGTCCCACCTACCAGCACCCGGCCCATATCCCTCCAAAAACTTCCCTTTCATATACCCATCCAAATGCCTCTGAATGTTGCAATTGTACCAGCCTTCACTACATCCTCTAGCAGCTCATTCCACACATGTACCCGCCCCCGCACCCCCTCATCCCCGCGTGAAAAAAATGCCCCTTAGGTCTCTTTTATATCTTTCCCCTCTCATCCTAAACATATGCCATTCTGTTCTGGACTCCAAAATCCCAGGGAAAAGACGTTGCCTATTTATCCTATCCATGCCCCTCATAATTGTGTAAACTTCCATAAAGTCACCCCTCAGCCTCCAACGCTCCAGAGGAAACAGCCCCAGCCTGTTCAGCCTCTCCCTGTAGCTCAGGTCCTCCAACCCTGGCAACATGCTCGTAAATCTTTTCTGATGCATTTAAAGTTTCACAATATCTTTCCGGTAGGAAGGAGACCAGAATTGCACGCAATATTCCAACAGTGGCCTAACCAATGCCCTCCCAAGTCCTGTACTCAATACTCTGACCAATAAAGGAAAGCATAGAAAACGCCTTCTTCACTATCCCATCTACCTGCGACTCCACATTCAAGGAGTTATGAACCTGCACTCTAAGGTCTCTTTGTTCAGCAACACACCCTAGGACCTTGTCATTACGTGTATAAGTCCTGCTGAGACTTGCTTTCCCAAAATGCAGCACCTTCGCATTTATCTGAATTAAACTGCATCTGCCGTCTCTGAGCGCATTGGCCCATCTGGTCCAGATCCTTTTATAATCTGAGGTAACCCTCATCGCTGTCCATTACACCTTCAATGTTGGTGTCATCTGAAACTTACTAACTGTACCTCTCTATCTCTGAGACAGAGCGAGAGAGAGAGAGAAATCGACTGAAAAATATTTCTGAAATGTTTATGAAATACCTTAGTGTCTAGAACTTTCCCTCCCAATTCGAATTCGCTGTCGATCAGCCCATATCGGGTTAAATTGATTAACCAATCACGGCCAACGAAATTCGGTGCAAGTCCTAATGGAATCTTGTTCAGAAATCTTTGTAAAATGGTTTGATTTGTCTATCCAGGCGGGAACATCTTCTTAAGAAGTACAGCTGACTCGAAACTTTTACCCTGCCTTCTCTGACTGCACAGATGCTTTAAAAGCTGCTGAATTTCTCAAGCATTATCACAGTCTCGTCTCCACATATTTCGAAATTGCACGCACTCGCCCAAACGCAGAGTGTCAGAAGCATATTTGAAGCAATGTAGTCTGCATCTCTTTTATTTAATCCACACCCCGCACCCAGCCCTTAACTTAAAGTATGAGAATTAGTGCATTGATTGTTTGTGGGAACATTTACTATTAAATCAGAGTCTCTCCCATTTCTCGGCAAACTAGTTTTGTCTAAAATGACTTGTTTCCAGTGTGTGGAAATCTCTAATAACCTCCAGTTGCACTGGAAGGCTGGTATGGACATGGAAACACTGCAACAGAAAGTCTGCCCTTCGCTCTCGAATGAATTGAATTTAATGGTGAGTTCCAGTGAGATTGGGATGGAAGGTGCTGGGAAACAAAACATCGGGAGCATCGTGAGCAGACTTGGTCCCCCTTATTTAAGGAAATACATCATTTCATTAGAGGCCTTTCAGAGAAGGTCTACCGGTGTGATCCCTAGGTATGGAGGGATTGCTTTATGTGCTAAACAGGGTCGGACGTGAGAAGTTGGGAACACAAACCAGGGCGGACTTATGCAGTGTATGGTAGTGCTTGGGGTGTGCTGTTGAACAGAGAGACCAAGGAGTGGAATGATGCAGATAGTTGTAGTGATATCACTGGTAGACAGGTTTATGAAATTGGTTTGATGTACGTTCCTTCATCGATCAGAGCCTTGCCTGCAGGAGATTAGATGTCACGTTAGACCTGTTTAAGAATTTGGTGAGGCCACTTTTCGAAAACTGATGACAATTCTCGTCAGTCTGCTGCAGGAATGATAATATTACTTTTGGAAGAGTGTAAGAAAAGATTTACAAGGATGTTACCGAGATTTCAGGGTTTGAGTTATACGAAAAGCCGGATATGCTGGGATATTGCTTCCCCCGGAGTGCAAGAGAATGAATGTATACCATGTAGAGATATAGAAAATCATAAGGAGCACAGATGAGGTGAATCACTGAGGTCTTCTCTGCCGATGGGGTGGACCAAATCTAGAGAGCGTCATTTTAAGTTTAGAGGCAAAAGATTTAAATTAGAAGAGTGTGGTAGTATTTTCATGCAAAAGGTGGTGCGTGCATGTTGCGAGCTGACAAAAGAATTGGAGGAGATTGGTACAACTCTAACATTCAAAAGGTATCTGCATGTAATCAGCTGAACATTTTTCCCTCTTGCCAATTCTTGGTTCTGACAGTGCATGGATTTTATTAAAGAACACATGGAGATGGTCATTCTATCCGTGAAGATTCCGGGCATTCACGATATGTGTGGGGTGAGTATCACAAACATGGCATTCACCACACTCTTCACCTCTGACGAACATCAACTACAGACCTCACTTTCTCCGAAAACACCACGTTGTGTACATCAGAGGGAGAGAGAGGGAAGGTGATATTGCAATTCAATTGAGGGAAAACACAGAGCCATTGACCAAGTTGCGCCTCCTGATCTCTGCTCCTTCACGTTCAAATAACTGAAATTTTCAAGGAACTTTCTCCACTAAACTTCGTGATCAGTCACATGGATTGCTCCCGAGAATACAGTCATTCCGTTCCAGTTTGCTACTGGGGTCGAGCTCCAGAATTTGAACCCAGTCCATTCTGTGAGAGATTACCCCCAACAAGCACACACACACATTCTGTCTCACACACTCTCTCACAGACGCATTCACTCACAACCACTCCCTTAAACTCACACTCACACACTTTGACTTACAGATATGCACATGCACAGCTCATTCGCAAACACTCACATACAATCTCACTCTTGAACACACTGTGAATCATACACATACAACAGTTTCACACACACAGTCACTCACAACCTTACTCACACGTTCAAGGGCACAGACGTATGGCACGCACACAGAGACACACCTGCATATACGCACTCACTCACACTAACACATACACACACGAACACCGATACACACTCACAAACATACACACGAACAGTAAAAAGGGGTTTAGACATTTGAAAAAGACTAGCACAAACCGCCGTAGATGTTCCATAAATTGTCAGATTGAAATATGAGAGGATTTGCCTCCTTAAGGGATAGACGAGGCCTGTGGTGCAAGTTAACTTTACTCGAGTCAACTATTAGCGAGAGCAAAGAAAAATATATTTTTTTAAAGAAACCTCTGCACGCAGAGGAACAAATGCACTTGGGAAAAATGCCTTGTGTAAGGGCAGTGAGCATAATTCACATATTCTTCTTTTACCATTCTTGTCATGCTATCAAGGACATAGACTGGGAAGACTTGACTTGCTTTTGTTTCATTCCTTTGTTTTGGACATACTGTTCTTATGTTTTCCCTTAGCTTGAATGTTTACAAAGTTCAAACAAAGACCACAAAGTGTTGCAATGTTCAGCACAATATTCCTTTTAGAAAAGCACTTCAGTTTTCACAGTAAATGTGAAATTTGTTATTTTTCCATGACAAGACCTCAGTGCAGGCATGTGCAACGCGGCAGCAAAACATCCTGTTGAATGGCGGGAGAGGTTTGGACAGCTGAATGGTTTCTCGTGTTCCTGTGTTTTGCTCACGATCGAAGGACAAATTCGTTATTACATAAGGACATTGCATAAGGGAGAAATTTGTACAGCGATGGAGCCGTGGTTTATAAAAGAACAATAAGAAGGATAACGTTCGACAAAGACGTGAAAGCTCAGTTAGGGCGCTTGGGAGTTATAGCGAGCCAGGAAATCCAGAAAGAGAGAGCTAAGACGAGCGAAGAAGGGACATGAGAGGTCTTTGGAGGATTGGATAAAAAAGAAAAAACCGTCAGGTATATAGGTATATTAGGGATGATACAATGACAAGAGCAAGATGAGGGCAAATCGCGGAAAGTAGTAGGAAGTTATGCATTGAGTCAAACAAAATAGGCGAAGTCCACAATGAATATACTTTGTCAGTATTCACACTGGAAAAAATGTTGTCGAGTGGATACAGGCGAATAGACGGGATGGAATTGAGATTCAGGAGAAGGAGTGTTAGCAATTCTGGATAATGTAAAAACAAATAAGTCCCCACGCCGATTGGGATTTATCTCGGAATTCTCTGGAAAGCAGGGGAGGTGGTTGCAGAGCTTTGGCTTTGGCCTTTATGTCTTTTTTTGTCGACAGGAATTGCGCCAGACGTTGACACAATTATGAGGGGCATGGATACGATAAATAGACAAAGTCTTTTTCCTGGGGTGGGGGAGTACAGAACTAAAGGGGATAGGTTTGGGGTGAGAGGCGAAAGATATAAAAGAGACCTAAAAGGCAACTCTTTCACGCAGAGCGTGATATGTGAATGGAATGAGGTGCCATAGGAAGTGGTCGAAGCTGGTACAATTGCAGCATTTAAGAGGCATCTGGATGGGTATATGAATAAGAAGGGTTTGGAGGGATGTATGCCGGTGGAACTAGATTGAGTTGAGAAACTTGGTCAGCATGGACGGGTTTGATGGAAGGGTCTGTTTCCATGTTGTACATCTCCATGACTCTGTGACTCAATGGAGGATACCAAGTGTTATTCACTTTTTCAAGAAGCGGAGTAGAGACAATCCTGGTCATTCCAGACAAGTGATCTTGAATTCGGTTGTGAGTAAAGTATTGGAACACGTTACTAGATGGGATTTATAATCAACTAGAAAGGAACAAGTTGATTACCGATAGGCAAAACGGTTTTGTGAAGGGTAGACCGTATCTCACAAAACTTATAGCGTCATCTGGGAAAATGTCCAGAGAGGTGGATGAGGGTAAAGCCATTGATATGGTTTATATGGATTTAAGAAAAGCACATGATAAGGTTTTCCATGGTAGGATAGTTCACAAAATGCCAAGCCTTGCGATTGAGAGTTATTTGGAGGTTTGGAACAGAAATTGTTGAAGTGAAAGAAGACATAACATTGTGGTTAATAGGAAATGGTCATTCTGGAGATCAGTTCCTAGTGTTGCACCGCACTGATCTGTTATTGGGCCACTGCAGTCTGTCATTTTTTTTATATATGCTCTGAATGAGCACGTAAAGGATATATTAGTAAATTTGTGGATGACACGAGGTTGGTAGAGTTGTGCCTCCGGATGAAGGATGTTGTATGTTACAGAGGGACATAGATAAGCAGCACAGCTGGGCTAAGAGTTAGAACATAGAACATAGAAAAATACAGCGCAGTACAGGCCCTTTGGCCCTCGATGTTGCGCCGATCCAAGCCCACCTGTCCTACACTAGCCCACTATCCTCCATATGCCTATCCAATGCCCGTGTAAATGCCCATAAAGAGGGAGAGTTCACCACTGCTACTGGCAGGGCATTCCATGAACTCACGACTCGCTGAGTAAAGAATCTACCCCTCACATCTGTCCTATACCTATCACCCCTTAATTTAAAGCTATGCCCCCTCGTAATAGCTGACTCCATATGTGGAAAAAGGTTCTCATGATCAACCCTATCTAAACCCCTGATCATCTTGTACACCTCTATCAAGTCCCCTTAAACCTTCTTCTCTCCAATGAAAACAGCCCCAAGTGCCTCAGCCTTTCCTCATACGATCTTCCTACCATAGCAGGCAACATCCTGGTAAACGTCCTCTGCATCCGTTCCAGTGCCTCCACATCCTTACTATAGTATGGCGACCAAAACTGCACACAAAGCTCCAGATGCGGCCGCACCAGAGTCTTATAAAACTGCAACATAACTTCAGGGCTCCGGACCTCAATTCCAAATGGAGTTGCCAAATGGAGTTTAATGTAGAAAAGTCTGAGCTGACTGACTTTGGAAGAAGTAACAGTAATGCAAAGTACTGGATAAATGGTAAGTTGCTTGCTGGTGTCGATGAACAGAGAGATCTCGATATCTATGACCATAAATCCCTGTAAGGTGCCACCCAGTTTGGGATGGTTGTTAAGATCGTATGCAGTGTGTTAGCTATTATGATTAGAGGAATTGAGTTTTGGAGCCATGAGGTGATGCTGCAAGTTTACAGAAATCTGGTGCAGCTGCACTGCAGTATTGCATACTGTTCTGGTCACTGCATTATAGAATTGGAAGGGTTCATAGGAGATTTACCAGGATGTTGCCTTACGTGGAGGTAAGGACTTACGAGAAACGCTGATGGACTTGAGGCAGCTTTCGTTCGGTTGAAGAAGATTGAGAGGAGGCTTAATTGGGACGTATAAAATGATCAGACGTTTCGATCGGTTGGACATTGAGATCCGTTTTACCTCGAATGAAGATGACGAGATTGAGGGAATATAACTTTAAATTGAGACTTGATAGATCTTGGAGAGATGTCCTAGGTCGTTCTTTTACTCAAAGAGTAGTACAGGCGTGGAATGGCGTGCATGCAAGAGGAGTAGACTGGTCAAATTTAAGAGGACTTAAATCTTCATTGGATACACATGGATGAAAATGGAATAGTACATTTTAAATGGGCTTGAGGTTGGTTTCACAGCTCGGCGCAGCATCGAGGGTCGAAGGGCCTGTACTGTGCTCTCATGGTCTAAATTCTATGTTGTTCGTTCTAGCATAAGAAACATAAGGAGCAGGAGTATGACATCTGACCCCTCGAGCCTGCTTCCCCATTCAATAAGATCATGGCTGATCTTTTCGAGGCTCAACTCAACCTACCCATCCACTCGCAAAAAGCCTGCACTTGTCAAGTACAAATCTATCTTTGCCTTTACAACATGCAACGTGATAGACTCAACTGCGTCAGGTGGCAGAGAAATTTACAGATTCACACCCCGTCGGGTACTGAATAATTTCTTCAACCGATTCTTATATCTGCTTGCCCTTATTTTGAAGGTATGTCATCTCGTTTCAATTTGACCGACGCGTGGACAACAATGTCCCTGCTTCTATCTTAACTGTTCTCTTCACAAGTTTATATATGGTTATAAGACTTCCTCCATTTTTCTAAATTCCAATGAGTATCGACTCAGCTATAAAATCTGTCCTCACGAGGCAACCCCCTTCAGTCTAGAATCAATTTTGGGAACCTCCTCTGCATCCCGTACAGTGCCATTACATTATTTCCCAAGTAAGAATTTGAAACGTTTTCATAATATTCCAGGTGTGACCTGATCTGCACGTGATACAGCAGTCATATAACCTCAGAGCTTTGAAAATCCACCCCTATAACAATTAAGAGGAGAAAGTGAGGGCTGCAGATGCTGGAGATCAGAGCTGAAAATGTGTTGCTGGAAAAGCGCAGCACGTCAGGCAGCATCCAATGAACAGGAGAATCGACGTTTCGGGCGTAAGCCCTTCTTCAGGAAGAAGGGATTATGAACGAAACGTCGATTCTCCTGTTCCTTGGATGCTGCCTGACCTGCTGCGCTTTTCCAGCAACACATTTTCAGCTATAACAATTAAGGACAATATTCCATTGTCTTTCTTAATGACCTGCTGCAACTGAAAATCATGCACAAGGACATTCAGGGCCCTCTGCACCGCAGCATGCTGCAACTTTTGTCCATTTATATAATAGACATTATTTCTGTTATTCCTGTCAAAATGGATGACTTTACATTTAACAGCATAGTATTGCACTTGCCACACCCTTGTCCACTCACTTAACCTCTCTCTCTATCCTTCTCCTGCTTTTGCCGTACCACTCATTATAGTGTCATCTGCGAACATTGACACACTACACTTGACCTCTAATTCGAAATTATCAATATCAATTGGAAACGATTGCGATTCCAGCACTGATCCCAGAGACATACCAGTAGACATTGATTGCCAAAACCAAAACAAAACGATTTTCCCACACTTATTGTTTTCTATGCATTAGCCAATCGTCGACACATGCTACTCCATTACAAATAATGCCGTACACCATTACCTGTTGCAGCAGCCTTTGTATATTTCCTTGATCAAGGACATCTGGAGATTCACATGCACCACATACGAGTGTTATCCATTGTCCACTGTGCCCGTAATGAACTGTAAGAATTCCATGTCTGAAATATGTCGTATGAATATGTTCAAACAATATTTCAATCAGGAATGGGATCAAAAGGATAACACGCCATTTGTTACAACTGAGACCTCTGTCGTCACTATAGATAGTTCTGAACTTGACATTCCTAAAATTGAATAAGACAATGAGGATGTTCTTGAAAACTGGGCTAAATTATTGAACACCAGAAGAAAGCTTGTAACAATCCCTTGGAGAGATATATGGGATTCAGCAGGGAACTGAGCATGCATCATGTGGAAATAGGAAATCCTGTTCTCTTGAAGCAACACGCTTTTCGGCCCAATGCACTAAAATACAGAAGGCTTCAGAAAGAGATTGCAAGCGTGTTCAATGAAAGTTTAAACGTTGAGAACAGCGACTCCAGTCCACTGCTGCCTCCTATCCCGGGAAACGCGCGTGATGTTTGCTCTGTTTGGTTCACCAGAGAATTGTGGCTACATTAATGCCACTTTTGTGAATTTGTTCACAGATACTGCAATATTGTCCTTGGGTTGAATACGCAGGATTAAATCAAAAGATCAACGAAAATTTTGATTTTCCATCGAAAACGCACCCAGTGTGAAGTAAGTCTACACGAATTCACTGCCCATCCTTTGAAGAATATGTAATATTTACGGACCGCAGCCTGACACCAAACTTTTGCTCTTTCGCAATCAATACAACATCGGGCTTTAAAATAAAGTGATATGGGTTAAGTACCAGCAAATTGAATTGCTTCCATTTGTTAAATCATTCGAGCATGGACGAGATGGGTCGAAGAGGCTGTTCCTGTGCTGCATAACTCCAGGACATTGTGAACAAGGTTCCATTCATTGAAACTGTTTTTTCAGCAATAGCAGCCATGAATACAGACCTCCATCACCCTCTGTCTCTTATTCGCCCAAGTTGCGCATCATCCTGAACCCCAGAAAAGCACCATTCTCTTTCCTGATCTTGAAACCCGAACTTGTGAAGGCCAAGATCAGAATGACAAATTGTCTGCCCCTAATTCGCCCGCCTCCTTCAACTTCCTTCCAGTGCCATTCCATTGACCTCCACAGTCCCTCTCGGGGAAACTGGACATCATCTCTACATAGTGATGGTGATTATGGGGTCTTACCCCAAATGTAAGATGTTGCTCAAAGCTTCACCTAAATCGGTAACCAACTGTGGAAGCAGTGTCCGATGACGTTGATACCACAGATGTGTGTAAGTAGGTGATTAATTTCAAGCCCACAGCTGACGTGACCTTTCCAGCTCGTTGCACCAGTTGAAGTGCGTATTGCATGGAAATCATGAAACCTCTCAGCCTCGTCTTGCAAACTTTACATTTTTTTCAACATCACAACATTTTACAAAGCTTTATGGCTCTCAAATTAGTTCTGCATTTTTTGCACAACTATCTGTATTTTGACCATTCCTTCCTCTGTCCGAAAGCTTGTTTTTGCGAGGGGCATGGCTGGATATAGAAGCATCCTGCAAAATTGTTTTTTTTTTGTTCTTCTGCAATGTATCACAATAGCAGTGACCCAAAATAAAAAGCGATAATATGGTTGCTTCCAACTCTCATTGAGGGTCACCACCAACTGAGGAGTTAATATATAAATATTCTGGTATTTTCTCAGACTGTGCATTACAGACTGATCGACCTTACAATCAGTAGTCACAGCACGAGCAAAAACTAAAAAGTGAGATGAAGGATTTGAGTTTCAGAGCGCGGAAACACAGTTTGTCGCAATTGTGAGGGACAAACCTGAAATGATCAGACAGAAGTGTTTTGGTCCTGAAAGGTTGAGAGACTTGCAAAAGCAAAACAAGGCAATAAAAGATATATATTACATGCATATTCTGTACAGGAGGGAAAGGATATTCATGAAGGTAATTATCAAAAAGACACCGTGCGTGGGCGGCACGGTGGCACAGTGGTTAGCACTGCTGCCTCACAGCGTCGGAGACCCGGGTTCAATACCCGCCTCAGGCGACTGACTGTGTGGAGTTTGCACGTTGTCTGCGTGGGTTTCCTCCGGGTGCTCCGGTTTCCTCCCACAGTCACAAAGATGTGCTAAATTGCCCGTAGGGTTAAGTAAGGGGTAAATGTAGGGGTATGGGTGAGTTGCGCTTCGGCGGGTCGGTGTGGACTTGTTGGCCCGAAGGGCCTGTTTCCACACTGTAATGTAATCTAATCGAAAAAAAAAAGACTAAGACCGAAAAGGAGACCACGGCAGCTTAATGCAGAGGAGAAGTGGGCCGAAGTGCACCAGGTTGTGTTGCCAGTTGGAAAGGAGATTTGGAAAGGAGATTTTCTGGGTAGTACATGACCTACCTTTAGGAGGTCACCAAGGGTCAGGCTCAGGTATGAAAGCATTTTCATTGGGCTAGAAAGCACAAGGATATGATTACTCATTGGAACACATGTCATACATGGCAAATGGTAGGGAAGCCAGAGGCGGTATTAAAACCAGCACCGTTGTTCAAATTCCAGCATCTGAAGAACTTTTCACTCGAATTATCTTGCCTGAGTATGTCCCCTCGCGGGAGCGCAAAGTGGGAACACGTACGTTTTAACCATAATGGAGGCAATTCCATTACGGAGTATTAAGGCAAAAAAAGTTGATAATGGTGTTAGTAGCTTGATTCATACGGTGTCGGCTACCCAGAGAGATTCAGTCGGATCAAGGGTCTAATTATACTGCGAGGCTGTTTAAGGAGCACTTGGATAACGGCGGTACACATCACTTTAAATCAAGTGCATATCACTGTGAATCGAAGAAAGCGTTAGAAAGGTGGCATCAGACCTTGAATACCATGTTGCAAGCATACTGTCAGGGTTACCTAAATAATTGGGATAAATGCATCTCATTCGAATTGTGTGCCATTCGAGTTCCCCAAACTAATCTACTCAGTTTACAACCTTCCAGTTAATATTCGGTAATGAAGTGAAAGACTCTTGGGAATTAATTAAAGAGAAATTGACAGGGCAAAAGTCAGAAATCTCACATTTAGATTATGTATCGGAGGTGAGGGAGAGATTAACTCGAGTCGGTGAGTTAACTGAACAGCACCTAAAGAGGCCACAACCAACAACAAAGCACGTGGCAGATGAAAACCCCGAGACTCTGACGTTTTCCTGCGGGGCGGTGGGATGACGCATCAGTATTGTTACCAGTGATATGAAATCACTTCGATGGCAATTTAGTGGTCCCTATCAAATTGAGAAGTAAACGACTCACGTGAACTATTTAGTAAAGATGTCAGATGTTTTAAAAACCTGTTCCGTGTATGTCACGAGAACATGTTGCACCCATTCTACAAGAGACAGAACAAATTGGAGAAACAGGTGTTATATACTGCCCATAGAGTGAGAAATCAATTTTAGGTATTGTGGATTTTAATGTGCCTCAAAACAAGTTACGAAATGAGTAAGTCATTGAGGAGTGAGGTAGGTTATTACAACAGCAAAGAATGCAATCAAATGGGGAGGACTGAAAATATTGCACAGAGAATGCTGTACCGATAAAGCAACACGACTACCAGGTAACCCCTTGAACGTCAGACAGGTCCTGAACGAGGTGGAGGCCATGCCCAACGAGGATATTATTGAACCAAGGCAAGCGCGTGGAGTTCACCTATCGTCCTAGTTCCCAATCTGGATGTGTCTCAATGATATTTCGTGGATTATTGGAAAGTCAATACTGTAACAGAATTGGTCACATATCCAATACTGAGATTGAAGAACTCTATAGAGAAAATTGCACAAGCTCTTCGCATCACCATGTTAGACTTCCTGCGTGGTTATTGACAGGTACCTTTATCAGCGAGAGCGTAATAAATTTCTGTGCTTGAAAAACCCAAATGAGCTATACCAAATCAAAATGATGCCTTTGAAATGAAGAACGCAACTGCCAGATTCCAAAGACTCATGAACAGCGTTGTGGCTGTGTTGCCACACTGTGCAGTGTGTTTGGCTGATGTAGTGATCTTTTGAAAGTCCTGGAAAGATCACATGGTACAGTTGGCAGAGCTCCTTGAATAACTAAGAGTGGCAAAACAGGTAATAAACTTAAACAAAATTGAACTCGCGAAAGGAAAGGTGAAGTTCTTGGGACAGAACATCGGTAATGCAAGGTTGACCCTCCGGAAAGCAAAGACCAATACCATCGAGGAATTTGTTCGACCAATCTCGAGGAAAGAGGTGCTTCGATGTTTTCGACGAAGCAGATTCTATCAGAAGTTTATCAGTGTAGTCGTCTTTGTTGAAGAAGAACAGAAAATGTTGGTGTACATAACAATGCTCGGAATCATTTGCACATGTCAAAGCAATATTACCCATCACAACAGTTTTAGCTACACAAAACTTTTGGAACAGTTCAATTTTGTAATTGATGCTCGTGACATAGGAGGTGGAGCTATATTACTGTAGGAATCTTCTCATGGAATTGAATTGCCAGTTTGCTACTTTTCAAAGAAACTCAACATCCACCAGAGAAAATACTCGACGATCGAAAAACAATGACTGAGATTGGTACTGGCCTTGAACCATTTAATGTGTTCCTCCTGCCGGATGTTTGAGGTAGGGGTGACCACCGATACTCCTGCCGACTTCATCTGCAGGAAATACAGTCAGATTCTGCTCCTCACAGAACGAGTTAGGGAACTGGAACTGGAGTTGGATGAACAGGATTATTCGAGAGGCTGAGAACGTGATAGATAGAAGCTACAGGGACATAGTTACGCCAGAGAACAGAGGTAGCTGGGTAACAGTTAGAGGTGGGAAGGGGAGGAAGCAGGCAGTGCAGGGATCTCCTGTAGTCATTCCCCTAAAAAAATAAGTATACCGCTTTGGATACTGGTGGCGCGGACAGCCTAGCAGGGGTAAGCTGCAGTGACCGGGTCTGTGGCGTGAGGTCTGGCTCTGAGACTCAGAAGGGAAAGGGGGAGAGGAGGAGAGCGCTAGTTATAGGAGACCCTCTAGTTAGAGGGACGGACAGGCGATTCTGTGGGCATGGGCGAGACACTCGGATGGTTTGTTGCCTCCCGGGTGCCAGGGTCCGAGACGTCTCGGACCGTGTCTTCAAAGTCCTTAAGGGGGAGGGTGTGCAGCCAGAAGTCGTGGTGCACGTTGGCACCAACGACATAGGTAGGAAGAGAGGTGGGAAGGTCATTCAAGAGCTCAGGGAGTTAGGCTGGAAACTGAAAGCTAGGACAGACAGAGTCATCATCTCTGGGTTGTTGCCGGTGCCACGTGACAGTGAGGCAAGGAATAGGGAGAGAGTGCAGTTGAACACGTGGCTGCAAGGATGGTGTAAGAGGGAGGGCTTCAGGTATTTGGACAATTGGACTGCATTCTGGGGAAGGTGGGACCTGTACAAGCAGGACGGGTTGCACCTGAACCAGAAGGGCACCAATATCCTGGGGGGTAGGTTTGCTAGCTATCTTCGGGGGGGTTTAAACTAATTTGGCAGGGGGATGGGATCCGGACTTGTAGTCCAGCAAGTAGGCTAGCTGTTTGTCAGGATGTCCAAGTGTGTGGGGAGACTGTGAAGAAGGGAGCACTGACAGGGAATACTTACGGACACAGAGATGCATTCAAGTGCGTATACTTCAACGCAAGGAGTATCAAAAATAAGGTCGGTGAACTTAAGGCGTGGATAAGTACCTGGGCCTACGATGTTGTGGCCATCACGGAAACGTGGATAGAAGAGGGACAGGAATGGTTGTTGGAGGTTCCTGGTTACAGATGTTTCAGTATGATTAGAGAGGGTGGTAAAAAAAGGAGGGGGGTGGCGTTGCTAATTAGAAATGGTATAACCGCTGCAGGAAGGCAATTCGAGGGGGATCTGCCTTTAGAGGTAGTATGGGCTGAAGTCAGAAATAGGATAGGTGCAGTCACCTTGTTGGGTGTTTACTATAGGCCCCCCAATAGCAGCAGAGATGTGGAGAAACAGATTGGAAAACAGATTTTGGAAAGGTGCAGAAGCCACAGGGTAGTAGTCATGGGCGATTTCGACTTCACAAATATTGATTGGAAGCTCTTTAGATCTAGTAGATTGGATGGGGTGGTGTTTGTGCAGTGTGTCTAGGAAGCTTTTTAACACTGTATGTAGATTGTCCGACCAGAGGGGAGGCCATTTTGGATTTGTTACTCGGTAATGAACCGGGACAAGTGATGGGCTTGTTTGTGGGTGAACATTATGGTGATGGTGATCACAATTCTGTGACTTTCACCTTGGTTATGGAGAGAGATAGGTGCGTGCAACAGGGTAGGTTTTACAATTGGGGGAAGGGTAATTACGATGCTGTAAGACAGGATCTGAGGAGCATAAGTTGGGAGCATAGGCTGTCGGGGAAGGATGTCGTGGAAATGTGGAACTTTTTCAAGGAACAGATACGACGTGTCCTTGATATGTATGTACCGGTCAGGCAGGAAAGAAATGGTCGTGTGAGGGAACCTTGGTTGACGAGGGAGGTTGAATGTCTTGTATAGAGGAAGAAGGAGGCTTACATAAGGTTGAGGAAACAGGGTTCAGACAGAGCAGTGGAGGGATACAGGATAGCCAGAAGGGACCTGAAGAAAGGGATTAGGAGAGCTAAGAGAGGGCATGAAAAATCTTTGGCGGATAGGATCAAAGATAACCCAAAGGCTTTTTATGCGTATGTGAGAAACATGAGAATGACGAGAACGAGGGTAGGTCCGATCAAGGACAGTAGTGGGAGACTGTGTATTGAGTCGGAAGAGATAGGAGAGGTCTTGAATGAGTACTTTTCTTCAGTATTTACGAATGAGAGGAACCGTATTGTTGAAGAGGAGAGTGTGAAACGGACTGGTAAGCTAGAGGAGATACATGTTAGGAAGGAAGATGTGTTGGATATTTTGAACAACTTGAGAATAGACAAGTCCCCCGGGCCTGATGGGATATATCCTAGGATTATGTGGGAAGCAAGAGAGGAAATTGCAGTACCGTTGGCAATGATCTTTTCGTCTTCACTGTCAACGGGGGTGGTACCAGGGGACTGGAGAGTGGCGAATGTTGTGCACCTGTTCAAAAAAAGGAATAGGGATAACCCCGGGAATTACAGGCCAGTTAGTCTTACTTCGATGGTAGGCAAAGTAATGGAAAGGGTCCTGAGGGATAGGATTTATGAGTATCTGGAAAGGCACTGCTTGATTAGGGACAGCCAGCACGGATTTGTGAAGGGTAGGTCTTGCCTTACAAGTCTGATTGAATTCTTTAGGAGGTGACCAAGCATGTGGATGAGGGTAGAGCAGTGGATGTAGTATACATGGATTTTAGTAAGGCATTTGATAAGATTCCCCATGGTAGGCTTATGCGGAAAGTCAGGAGGCATGGGATAGAGGGAAATTTGGCCAATTGGATAGAAAACTGGCTAACCGGTCAAAGTCAGAGAGTGGTGGTAAATGGTAAATATTCAGTCTGGAGCCCAGTTACAAGTGGAGTTCCGCAAGGATCAGTTCTGGGTCCTCTGCTGTTCGTAATTTTTATTAATGACTTGGATGAGGGAGTCGAAGGGTGGGTCAGTAAATTTGCAGATGATACGAAGATTGTTGGAGTTGTGCATAGTGAGGAGGGCTCTTGTCGGCTGCAAAGGGACTTGGATATGATGCAGAGCTGGGCTGATGAGTGGCAGATGGAGTTCAACCCTGCCAAGTGTGAGGTTGTCCATTTTGGAATGACAAATAAGAATGCGGAATAAAGGGTTAACGTTTGGGTTCTTAGTGAGGTGGAGGAACAGAGGGATATTGGGGTCTATGTTCATAGGTCTTTGAAAGTTGCGACTCAGGTGGATAGAGCTTGTAAGAAGGCCTATGGTGTATTAGCGTTCATTAGCAGAGGGATTGAATTCAAGAGTCGTGAAGTGATGTTGCAACTGTACAGGACTTTGGTTAGGCCACATTTGGAGTCCTGTGTGCAGTTCTGGTCGCCTCACTTTAGGAAAGATGTGGAAGCTTTGGAGAGGGTGCAGAGAAGATTTACCAGGATGTTGCCTGGAATGGAGAATAGGTCGTACGAGAATAGGTTGAGAGTGCTGGGCCTTTTTTCGTTGGAACGGCGAAGGATGAGGGGTGACTTGATAGAGGTTTATAAGATGATCAAAGAAATAGATAGAGTAGACAGTCAGAAACATTTTCCCCGGGTACAACAGAGTGTGACAAGGGGACATAAATTTAAGGTGAAGGGTGGAAGGTATCGGGGAGATGTCAGGGGTGGGTTCTTTACCCAGAGAGTGGTGGGGGCATGGACTGCGCTTCCTGTGGGAGTGGTCGAGTCAGAATATTTGGTGACCTTTAAGCGGCAATTGGATAGGTACATGGATGGGTGCTTACGCTAGGACAAATGTTCGGCTCAACATCGTGGGCAGAAGGGCCTGTTCTGTGCTGTATTGTTCTATGTTCTATGTTCTATTTTCTATGATTGTTCAGTATTTTCTTAAGGGGGGAGTTGTTATGTAGCTGCCGATGTGTACTTTACTGTTAAGGGAGCTAATTCTTCAGGCTGGCACAGAGTATGCTTATATGAAAAATAAAGAGTATGAAAGCATGGGAAGGATTAAAGCATGAAGGATTCGGGCGATCTGTTACAAGGAGTCTGTGGAATGCTACAGTATTCAAAAGGTCACTGTGACAGGGCGGGATAAGAGTAATGTAAAGTTCTTACACCAATTCGCAGAGTAAGGCTGAGACTGAAATGTCACAACGGCACGATGAAATAACACAGTAAAGTCAGCCTGGTCTGCTGAATATCATCATCGCATGTTTGGAACAGGTTGTAATAATAAATATTTGGCGCACTAAATAAATATATAAGTAATAGTTATTAGAGCCTGCCTAAGACATTTGTCAGCAAAATATATAATCATGACATTAGATAAAACATTAAGCGCTGTCTGGGATGAAAGACCATTATTGCAGAGTTGTCTCGAAATATCTAATCGTGACAGCAGAATACTATTAAATGGTATGTAGGAAAAGCCATAGTGGCAGAACTAAAGAAGTAACGGAAACTTACATTACTGGTTTATTGTGTCGCTGGAGACAGGTAATTTTGATTAACATGGTTGGCCATGCTGATGAGCTAACAAAAACATGATAAAAACAGGTATAAAGAACCACGGGCCCTGAGGTTCGGAGGCATTCATGAATCTGCTTTCTGTGTGTCACGGTTTTTTGTTTGTGGAGAAAAGACTTTACAAAGTCGACGCGCCGCCTGGTGTTTCCGTACATTTTCTCTACGACATATTGGGTGCTGAGAGCGGGGCCGTGCAGGAACCCACCTGGAAAGAGGGCGGCAATAACGGGGCAGTTCTCGTCCACTGGGGGCACTCCGAATACTGACAGAATAAGAATACCCAACAAAAAGGGGTTTGCATTTTTGCTGTGAGTTCGGAATATATTCTGTTGGATTGGAGTTGCCCTTGGGAACTCGGAGATGAGGGAACCTGCTGGAGGTTCTCTCCAATCTATGATTCAAAGGCCAGGCGTAAATGGCGGCTGTTGGAGACCTGGAGAATTTGTTAAGAAAACTGCACAGTGGCTGAGGGGGTGAGTAAGAATAGAACGTAGCAATTGCCTGAGCAAATATTCCACGTGGTGATAATGACATTCCACGTGGTGAATATGAGACCCTATAGGTACCACCTCATGGGTAAGGATGGTCTGAATAGATAGGGCAAAATCTATCAGGAGGAATAGATTTACTAATAGCGCTAATAGACGTATTTAAAAGCCAGCAGATTGCTCGTGGATGAATAAACATAAAATAGTAGAGAACAGTCATGTATTAAAGTGTAACTAGACTGTAGAATGTTTTAGACAAGGCCTGTGTGATAATTAGACTCTAAGTTTGGAGTTAGTTTTGGAAATGATCAAAGTGTCTGCTTCAGCAATGCTTTGACTGAGAGAGAGAGCGAGAGAGAGAGATTGATTTACTACTGAGCTCCTGATTGTGTGCAGGAAGGTTCTAATTGTGTGTTTCTGTGTGACAGATACAGAACACTCTATGTCACAATAATTTTAAACTGCTTTTTAAGCATAATTGTTTGTTGGTAGTGAAATGCTTGTGTTTTGATTCCCTGGAGCTCGAGATCCAGGTGTATTTTGATCTTATTTTGCACTATTAGAATAGAAGATTTTTTTGAGTTCGATTTTTCAAGAAACAGTTAGTGGTTAGTGCATTTCACAAATGCAGTGCGAGACTGGGTTAGGCTGGACGAATGAGAATAGGTTGTTGTATTATCTAGCTGCAATTGAGGACGTTTAGGAATTGATAGATTAGTAAGGGACAATTTAAAGTTATAGAGTTAGGGATTGGTTATATTTTTGATGAAGCCTAACTAGACCTCAATGGCATGAGGAGCTGATTTGGGAGAGAGAGGTAATACATTAGCTGGACTGAAATATATGACAGAATGAATAAACGGACTGCAGTTGAGATACTGAGTAAGAAATGTCCAGTGGCAAGAAACGATATTGTGAACATTTCTGAGAAATGGGAAAAAAAATCGAAGGATTTATTGACTAAATGACCAGAAGAAGGTACCTTTGATATACACATGTGCAATGACATGAAGGACTAATTAAGAACTATACGCCGAAAAATAAATCTAAAACTCGGAGCCAGAAGTGGGATCAGGAGATAGAAATGCTGAAACCTTTTACGAAAGAGGGTGATGAGCTGAAGATAGTTTAGTAGAAAACTATGATGACAAGGAAAGCTTCAAAAGAACAAGCTGAGCATTTTCTGGAAACAGAAAAGCAGGAATCAGCTCCCGCTACCTTACACCAAGATTCGGAGGAGTTACATAGACCTCCTTCCGACTTTAATGAAGAGGAATTGAAGCATCGTCCAGTAATAAAGGGAATAGCAGAAGTAGAGGGACAGTTAGAATGGGTCAGAAGTGCGGAAACCACAAATGAACCGAGGGAAAGAAGAGAAAGAGAGAAAAGGGACAGTCAGGAGCAAATTGAAGCTGCACAACGAGAGGAAGAAAAGCTGAAACATGAGACTAGTGTGTGGCCAAGTGAACTGTCATGGAAATTAAATCGACTTTGTTTTAGCAAGAGCAAGCAAAGGAGCTTTATTTAAATTCTTCAGAATTGACCCCAGTACATTCAGCTGGATGCCGCAACATAAAGGGTTAGCATAGCATTGTTCAGATACTTGCCATATACTTATAACGCTCTCAAGAACAAAGACTGGGAAAACTCAAGTTGCTTTTCTCAAATTTCTTGGTCTTGGATATAACAGTTCTTCAGCTTTCGCTGAGTTCCACTATTGCAAGATCGAATTGAATGTTTACAAAGTTCAAACAGGGACAAGTTGGCGGCAAACCTCATCAAAGTATTGTTTACAAAGCTCAGCACTGCATTAAATTTGAAAAAGACATTCTCTTTCAAATTTCACGGTAAATGAAAAATTTCTTCTAAATGTAAAATTACTTAATTTTCCATTACATTGTCCCCCTTTTGTCATTTTAAGACAACAAGGATGACAACTAAATAAAAGAGCCAGGTTTAAATAAAATACAGGGACAGATAATTAAAAACCGGCGATCTAAACTGCCGGCTGTGTTGTAAGGAGCATTTGAAACGATCCCAGCCACCTCTTCGCCTTCCAGGTTTTCCTCCTGGTATCTTTACCACTATCCAGTCTCCAGGTTCTAGATCATGCAGCTCCTCTCCGTCTAGTTGGGGTAGTGCTGCTTACACTTGATTCTGTACTTGAGATAAAAGGGTAGAGCGTTTTATACAGTAACACAACATCTCATCCTCACAGTGATCTGTTATCTGTCTTACCTCAGGTCTTGGGCCAATTCCTGTATGAGGTGGTCTACCAAACAAAATCTCAAACGGCCTAAGATTAGCTCTTCCTCTCCTCCGAGATCTCATATAAATTAGCACAATCGGAAGTGCCTTTGTCCATGTCACCCCCAGTTCCTCACAACATGTTGTCAATTTACTTTATAGAGTAGCATTTTCTCTTTCCTCTGCTCCACCGATCCCTGAGTGATAGTTACAGTGTCGTCTCATGTTATTCCCAAATAATCACTGATCTGCTGTAAGGCATTATTGACAAATGTTGTCCCATTGTCACAACTAATCCTTTCAGGGATGTCCCATCTCGGAATAATCCCAGTTAGTAAAGCTTTGGCTACTGCACTGGCATCCTGTTTAGATGTGGGGAACGCTCCCTCCCATTTAGACAACATATCAACTATTACCAGACAGCACCTTTTCCCTTCGCTGGGCGTTAGTTCAATAAAATCCATTTGTAGATGTTCAAAGGATTTTTGGGGTTGGGAGTGTGCTGCCTGATTCATCTGTATTCTCCTCCCCACATTATTCGTGGTGCAGATAACATAACGTTCGCAATATTTCTGGGAGTAATGAGCAAATCCCTAAGAGTACGAGTGTGCGGAAATACTGTCGTACATTCGCCCTTTTGACACATGGTCCATACCGTGTGTCAGCTTGGCGTAGAATAGAAATAATGATCGTGGTAGACAGGGTTTACCATTGGGACCACACCATATTCCTTCCCTCACACTGTATCCTGCTTTCGTCCACTCACGCTTTTCTTCCGGTGTGGCCTGTGACTGTAACTCCCATAAGTCCGCTGTTGGGGTACAAATTTTTGTCATACACATGTCAATCTGCTCACTTGGCGTCTGTTGAGCTGCCGTTCTTGCTGCTCAGTTTGCCCTTGCATTGCCTTGGGAAATAAAATCATTGTGTTTTGTGTGGGTTTCACATTTACAAACAGCGATTGATTTAGGCAATTGGACCACTTCCAGGAGGTCAGAAATCAGGCCATGGTATGTGATGGGCTTTCTGGTGGAGGTCAAGAACCCCTGTGTTTCCACAGGAGTCCAAAATAATGTACAATCGGGAATGCGTATCTGCTATCGGTGTATCTATTCATTGTCTTTCCCTCAGACAATTTAATGGCCTCAGTCAAGGCAGTGAGCTCCGCTGCTTGCACCTACAGAAGAGAAGGGAGAGATCTCCCTTTGACTGTCTCTTCGGCAGTCACTACAGCGTAGCCAACACAATTCTGGCCTGTTTCCTTGCTCCTGAATGCTGACCCTTTCCAAAACAAATATCCATATCTGGATTCTGAAGTGGTGAATCCTGCAAAACTGGTCGAGGCCTGCAAATTTCATTACTTACAGCGATACAATCATATGGGTCATCTGTGAGGAGAAGGCTCGCAGTGCTAAGGACATTATATCGCTTTATTGTAATGTTAGGCATCTCCATTAGCACAATATTGCAGCTCAGCCAACCTGCTGCCGATTTGTGTGCTGTCTTTTGCTCGGGAAGCAGTAAGGATATTGCAGAAGCTCTGATCCCGGTGTTAAAACAAGAGTCTCCAGACTCCTGCGTTGAGCCTCATTATATATGGTGGGGACTCACAATAACATTGACAAAGTCATGTGAAGGTATATAATTTACCTGTTAATGTGAAAGCGAACCAGAATTGACTGTCTGGGGGCACCAGTACATGAAAGAAGGCATTTGCTAAATCCACAACAGAAAACCATTTGCTGTGCGGTGGAATTTGAGCCAATATAGTATAGGGGTTAGAAACATTTGGGGCGCGCAGAACAACAGCGCTGTTGACTGCCTGCATGTGTTGAACAAACCTCCATTCCTACGGTTCACCTGGAATGTTTGCTTTTTGACCGGAAACATGGGGTTTCTCACCGGTGATTTTTCACAACGGATTATCACTCCAGCCTTTAGGAGCGATTCAAAGACGAGAGTAATTGCTTCTGTCACCTCAGATTTTAACGGGTATTGTACTCTGCAAGGATGAGGTAAATATCTCACATAGAACGACTACTGATGCACCCACTGAGTTCGGGAGCCATGCACTCATCTTTATTGGCGTTGACTCTCTGAAATGGCTCGATTTAAGGTCTGAACATGTTGCCCCTGTATCTACCAAAAAGGTAAATGTTGTGCGTTCCACATATAACATAGAGATATACATTGATTTATACGCATCGATGTTCTATTGGGCATATTGTCCACACTTCGCAATCTCAGCGCTCAACATAGAGGTGGGACATGTCTCAGTGCCCGGAAAATTATTAGATGAGATTAACATATGCAAGTCTGCGTTGCTAAGCATAAAGGAAAGTCGCTTACCTGTACAGTGTGGGCTGCCCACCTCCACCTCAGTCTTCCCCGGTCAGTCACCTCACTCTCCAGCCTCCAGGGCCGATTGAGGCTCTCTGTGAGGGAACTGTATCACCCACTGGTCCATTGCTCCACAAACAAAGCACCCGCCAGATCTACCTCTGCCATCGCCTCTTCCTCTCTCATTTTCCGTCGCACCTCCCTCCAACCGCTGGGCAACCATCTTCTTCGCTCTTTCGTCCTTCATTCCACTGATGAAGCTGTTCCTCAGGTGTGCTTCATACGCCATGATCTCTGCCGCCGTTATGTCGGCGGGTGGTCTCAGTCCGCTGTGGACATTATGGACTTCAGTGAGGCACTTAACGTACTGGGAAACTGTCTCACCTTCCCGTTGTTTACTCATTGCTATTTCTGTCATGTTCATTCGCACTGGGAATGTCTCCCTACAGGTGTTTGCCAGCGCTGCAACAAAAGCATTAAAGTCTCCGTTCTGCTCTGCTTGGACGTTGAATCCTCTGACATGGACGTTTGCACTGGCCAGATATACTTGATTTTGGTGACATCGGCACCTAGTGTTCGTCCCAGGAGACGTCTCATCTCATGTGATGTGGGACGGATCTCAGTACAGAACTTTGTCACTTCTCATTACCTCCAACCTCGCGTGGGTCAGGCAATTGCCAACCGGCACTTTCCAGATCCGTCATGGTCGATGGCCGGTGGACCAAACCTGGATAGCCTTCTGGGCCTGCAATTTCAAACATTTGGGCTTGCAGACCAACTGGTTGTATGATCGTCCGCCAGTACCCTCACTGTCTAACTCCTAATTCGTCGGGGGTTGATTGCAAACAGACTCTGGATGCCTTTCTGACTTGCAGTGGTCGTCCTTCCTTTGGGATTCTTGCTTCAATTGGTTGACGGTATGTCGTGTTATCGGTGATTCTGCAGATCATGAGGCGGCCGCCGCAGACTTGGAGCCTTCCCCAGGCGGATCTCGCGGGTTGTGGGGGGGTGTCTGTAGGTCGTGGAGGACAGTCATCAAGGTCAGGATCTGAAACAGACTTAAGACACTGTATAGCTTCTTTAGGCTGTTTTCTGCTCGAGACTGCATGTGCTCTGGTGTTTGTACGTATATTTGATCTATCCCTAACTTGAGATCTCCTCTCTCTGATATCAGCCTCAGTGCTCCACAATTTATAAGCGCTACAATTCACAGATTCTATTTTTACCTTCCTTTTCTCCTTCTCTGTCTCCTCCAACCTCGCCCTTAATATTTCCAACTGCCTTTTAATAAAACGTCCTCCCTCCGAAAAACCACACTCCTTGATCTACAATTCTAACTGCTTTACAGACCCAGAGCCGTAATTATTTAGCATGTATTGTATTTTTGGTTGGCCATTCAAAACCCTGTTTGGACTCTCCTTTTATTTGCTCTTGTTGGAGCAATTGTTCCAACTGGGCAATTGTTCAGCTCTCTCTCTCGCAGTACCGTTATCTTTTCCCTTTCACTTGTTTTCTTACGTTTGGAGGTCACCTCTCGCATTGGGCACCTCCGCCTCAATGCGTTGTTTTTCATAAACCAAGGAACCACGTACCCGATACATTTTTGGCGAGTCCAACTCAGCCAGCGGTAGTTCCCAGTCTAAAATCACCCTTAAACCTATTGTCTCCGAAACACTCTGGAGACGGCAATCCACTTCCCTTGTGCTTTGCTCTCATAACACACAAGAGTTCACTGAACTCTTTTCCTGTTGCATTTGTTCTCTTTGAACGAGTCTCTATGTAGGATTACTTAAGTCACGATTCTTACCCCGAGAGTATTCAATTTGAACACCGGTGCTAGGGCGATCCACAGATTCCCAGTCCTCTCACGCAAAAGGGCCAATTCAGCACTCGAGATGAAGTGATAGACCTTCAGAATCCCACCCAGTCGCGGGGTCCCGGGACGAACCCACTGTCGTGGAAATCTAATCGACCTGTTTTTTAATCATGAGCAAACAAATGAGCTTTATTTAAATTCTGCAGATTTGACCACAGCACTTTCGACTAGATGTCACAATGTAAAGGGGTATCTAATAATTGTTCATATAATTGCCTTATACTGTTTCTTATCAGACTCCCAAGGGTAAAGACTGGGAAAACTGAATTTGTTATTCTCTCATCCCCTGGTTTTGGACATAACAGTTCTACAGCTTTCGCTTTTATTGAAAATTGCAAGGTCGAGTTGAATGTTTATAAACTTCAAACAGAGATAAGCTGGCTACAAACCTTATTAAAGTATTGTTTCCAAACTCAGCACAGCATTACGTTTTAGAAAGACTTTCTCTTTCAAATTTCACAGTAAATGTAAAATTTCTTATAAATGTAAAAATTCGTAATTGTCCATTACAGGCACAAAAAGCATTTAAGGATTACATATGGTGATATGAAAGGGAGGATGAGATAAAAGAAGTGGACGGGACGCAGAGCAAGTGGAAATGGATGAAGAGTGAGACAGGGAAAGAAAAAGGCACCGAAATAATGGGAGGAATTAGAAATACTATCGGACTCAGAGCCCGAGGTAAATTATTGAGAAGTAGCTCAAATAAAGGGGAAGAGGGCGAAAAAGGAAGAATGCTACCGCTGCTTATAAAAGAGGGGAGAAATCCACAATACATTCCTTGGGGAACTCCGGATCTGGAAAGGCAGACAGATTTGCTGCCCAGTTGACATGAAGGAGCAGGCGAATAGATACGGACGTTTGGAGATGAAACCCCTGGGCGATTGCTGGCTATAGGAGATTTGAAGGCACTGCTATTGAGGTTGCTGGGGCTCCTGAAGTTAAAGCTGAAAATGTGATGCTGGAAAAGCGCAGCAGGTCAGGCAGCATCCAAGGAACAGGAGAATCGACATTTTGGGCATAAGAAACCGCTTTTATAAGCAGCGGTAGCATCCTTCCGTGTTCGCCCTTTTCCCCTTTATTTGAGCTACTTCTCAATAATTTACCTCGGGCTCTGAGTCCGATAGTATTTCTAATTCCACCCATTATTTCGGTTTTGGTGTCTTTTTGTTTCCCTGTCTCACTCTTCATCCATTTCCACTTCCTCTGCGTCCCGTCCACTTCTTTTCTCTCATCCTGATCTCCAGCATCTGCAGCCCTCACTTTCTCCTCCTGACGTTAAAGGAAATAATGGTCAGAAATAAGGTGGGTGAACTTAAGGCGTGGATCAGTAACTGGGGCTACGATGTTGTGGCCATCACGGAAACAACATAGAAGAGGGACAGGAATGGTTGTTGGAGGTTCCTGGTTATAGATGTTTCAGTAAGATTAGGGAGGGTGGTAAAAAAGGAGAGGGGTGGTGGCGTTGCTAATTAGAAATGGTATAATGGCTGCAGAAAGGCAGTTCGAGGGGGATCTGCCTTTGGAGGTCTTATGGCTGAAGTCAGAAATAGGAAAGGAGCAGTCACCTTGTTGGGTGTTTACTTTCGGCCCCCCAATAGCAGCAGAGATGTGGAGAAACAGATTGGGAAACAGATTTTGGAAAGGTGCAGAAGCCACAGGGTAGTAATCATGGGTGATTTCAACTTCCCAAACATTAATTGGAAGCTCTTTAGATCAAGTAGATTGGACGGGGCGGTGTTTGTGCAGTATGTCCATGCAGCTTTTCTAACTCAGAATGTAGATTGCCCGACCAGAGGGGAGGCCATATTGAATTTGGTACTTGGTAACGAACCGGGACAAGTGATGGGCTTGTTAGTGGGTGAACATTTTTGTGATGGTGACCACAATTCTGTGACTTTCACCTTGGTTATGGAGAGAGATAGGTGCGTGCAATAGGGTAGGGTTTACAATTGCGGGAAGGGTAATTACGATGCAATAAGATCTGAGGAGCTTAAGTTGGAAGCATAGGCTGTCAGGGAAGGATGTTATTGAAATGTGGAAAGTTTTCAAGGAACATATACGACGTGTCCTTGATATGTATGTACCTGTCAGGCAGGAGAGAGATGGTCGTGTGAGGCAAACTTGGTTGACGAGGGAGGTTGAATGTCTTGTAAAGAGGAAGAAGGGGGCTTACATAAGGTTGAGGAAACAGGGTTCAGACAGAGCATTGGAGGGATACAGGATTGCCAGAAGGGAGTTGAAGAAAGGGATTAGGAGAGCTAGGCGAGGGCATGAAAAATCTTTGGCGGAGAGGATCAAGGATAACCCCAAGGCATTTTATGCGTATGTGAGAAACATGAGAATGACGAGAACTAGGGTAGGTCCGATCACGGACAGTACTGGGAGACTGTGTATTGAGTCGGAAGAGATAAGTGAGGTCTTGAATGAGTACTTTTCTTCAGTATTTACAAACAAGAGTGACCGTATTGTTGAAGAGGAGAGTGTGAAATGGACTGGTAAGCTAGAGGAGATACTTGTTAGGAAGGAAGATGTGTTGGACATTTTGAATAACTTGAGGATAGACAAGTCCCCCGGGCCTGACGGGATATATGCTAGGATAATGTGGGAAGCAAGAGAGGAAATTACAGTTCAGTTGGCAATGATCTTTTCAACTTCATTGTCAACACGGGTGGTACCATGGAACTGGAGAGTGGCGAATGTTGGGCCCCTGTTCAAAAAAAGGGAATAGGGATAACCCAGGGAATTACAGGCCAGTTAGTCTTACTTCGGTGGTAGGTAAAGTAATGGAAAGGGTACTGAGGGATAGGATTTATGAGTATCTGCTTGATTAGGGACAGCCATCACAGATTTGTGAAGGGTAGATCTTGCCTTACAAGTCTTATTGAATTCTTTGAGGAGGTGACCAAAATGTGGATGAGGGTAGAGCAGTGGATGTAGTATGCATGGATTTTAGTGAGGCATTTGATAAGATTCCCCATGGTAGGCTTAGGGCGGAAAGTCAGGAGGCATGGCATAGTGGGACATTTGGCCAGTTGGAGAGAAAACTGGCTAACCGGTCGAAGTCAGAGAGTGGTGGTAGATGGTAAATATGCAGTCTGGAGCCCAGTTACAAGTGGAGTTCCGCAGGGATCAGTTCTGGGTCCTCTGCTGTTTGTAATTTTAATTAATGACTTGGAAGAGGGAGTCGAAGTGTGGGTCAGTAAATTTGCAGATGATACGAAGATTGGTGGAGTTGTGGATAGTGAGGAGGTCTGTTGTCGGCTGCAAAGGGACTGAGATATGATGCAGAGCTGGGCTGAGGGGTGGTAAATGGAGTTCAATACTGCCAAGTGTGAGGTTGTCCATTTTGGAAGGACAAATAAGAATGTGGAATACAGGGTTAACGGTAGGGTTCTTAGTAAGGTGGAGGAGCAGAGGGATCTTGGGGTCTATGTTCATAGATCTTTGAAAGTTGCGACTCAGGTGGATAGAGCTTGTAAGAAGGCCTATGGTGTATTAGCGTTCATTAGCAGAGGGATTGAATTCAAGAGTCGTGAAGTAATGTTACAACTGTACAGGACTTTGGTTAGGCCAGATTTGGAGTACTGTGTGCAGTTCTGGTCGCCTCACTTTAGGAAACATGTGGAAGCTTTGGAGAGGGTGCAGAGAAGATTTACCAGGATGTTGCCTGGAATGGAGAATAGGTCGTACGAGGATAGGTTGAGCGTGCTAGGCCTTTTCTCATTTGAACAGAGAAGGATGAGGGGTGACTTGATAGAGGTGTATAAGATGATCAGGGGAATAGGTAGAGTAGACAATCAGAAACTTTTTCCCCGGGTACAACAGAGTGTTACAAGGGGACATAAATTTAAGGTGAAGGGTGGAAGGTATAGGGGAGATGTCAGGGGTAGGTTCTTTACCCAGAGAGTGGTGGGGGCATGGAATGCGCTGCCTGTGGGAGTGGCAGAGTCAGAATCATTGGCGAACTTAAAGTGGCAATTGGATAGGTACAAGGATGGGTGCTTAAGCTATGACAAATGTTCGGCACAACATCGTGGGCCGAAGGGCCTGTTCTGTGCTGTATTGTTCTATGTTCTATGTTCTAATGGTCCGAGCACGTTTGGAAAATGCGGCAGACAATCCAATGACTGATGGGTTCGGTTTTGATCAAGTGGGACAGAAAGCATGGCATGGCGTAAGAGACTATTATCTACCTAACATGGAACCCAGGAATTGAGAGGGGATCCACTGGGAAAACGTAAGAACCCGGCTGCCTCCTTGGAGAAACATTTTAAAACGTGGAGGCTGGAAACAGAGCAAACATTGAGACTGATCAGTTTCCGACGACAATGTTCTGAAATTCCATCATTGTGGCAATGCCAACCCAAGTCCAGTCAAGACTGGATGAGGTGATGGGTCTGACATCATCATTGAGCCACCAGGAATTGAGCGACCAGGTAGTACATGCAGTTGAAAGGTTTCAAAACAAAACAAAGAGAAACTGCCTGAACATAACCTGCAGGTGCAAAGGAAGCTGGCGCAAATGTAGCTCGAAGAGCTTATAAAGAAAGATAAAGCGAAGGCTAAAAAGGTGTTGCCAGTAAGAACATACACAGTAATCAACACTGTCGTGAACCAAGTACCGGCCAAAGGGGCTCCTACCAGGTAGCGGGACAGGGGCCAGAAAGTCCCATGCCAGTAATAGACTCTTTAGAGAAGCGTTCCCGCAGGTGACATATCCAGTGTAGGACAGATTGAAACAACAGCCTAAACAGAACCTGGTGCCCAAGGAGAGGGACGTTGGAATGGGGAACTAAGATTCCTGATAAATAATCAAGCTCAAGAAGAGCCAGAGGTAATGTACTGGAGAGGCCATGAATTGGGCCATTTCAGGAAGAAGTGCTCTTATTGGACCGGGCCCTCTCTGCCTTATAGCGGGCCTCGTCGGCGAGAATCCCTAGTAGCCACTTCCTAGAGATACAGGCCCAGGGGGATCTCTTAACCCGTATGGGATGTGCTAGGGATGCCCTGAAAACCTGGGTGGGAAGGCGCAATACCCTGTAGTAGCATGGAAGGCTGATCAAGAAATAATAACACAAGTTAACATGGAAGGGCGGTGATTGACACTGGAGCTGCATACACTTAGGTACAGCCGCGGTATACATCTCACCTTCCTATGTCAAGTAAATATTTGGGATTCTCAGGTAAATCACTGTTAACTGGATTTACAGCTCAGTAAGATTTAGTATTTAGAGAGGCCAATTAATTTGTTAGATAGGGGTTGCTTTACTACATTTAGAATTAAGATTGGAGTGTACACAAAAGTGTTTAGTCGTAGAGAAGGCTAATACACAATTACTGATGCTAGAAGTTAGAGATATTAATGTTTATTGCAAAGTAGACATAACAAGTGATATTCAAGATATTTGGGGGATGGAGGAAGCAAAGTGCTGACGACGTTGACTAAAGCAAGTCCACCTTAGTCTGAACTGCACTGTCCAGTGATATTTGACGAGTCTCAGGATGAGGTGTTGGAGAGACAGTGACAGCAGGAAGTCACCGCTCCACAACATTTGAGAAGAGAAGAAATAGTATTGGGGGAGCAGGGCGTGATTCTGCAAATAAACAGAAATACGTTCCTGGAAATGATATAGTGTGCCAGGCGCCGAATCACATTTACTGGCAAATAATAGATATCAATCTAATGATTTAGGACCTTATGCCAGGCATGTAGAAACAGTTGGGGAATGGCATGTGCTCAACACAAGGGTTTGGGAATCCAGGGATGGCAGCTATATTAAAATCCCAGCAGGCTGCAACCTGACAGCGAATCCGAAGGAAGTCATGGTAACACCCCAGTGGAGCATGCCAGTGACAGTGGAGGAAGATGATCAATAAAGTAATGAGCAATTGGATACATTACCAGCCACTTTGTAGTCACAGCATGATACAGATTTAGGGAAAATTAAATCAGCTAGCCCAGTGGAAATAAGTTGAAGCCAGGAGCTATTATGCCTCGGAGACCGCAGAATCCTTTAAATGCTGAGGCAGTCGAGGAAATAGCAGCAACAAAACAAGGATTGTTGAAGGCAGGCTTACTTAAATAAACGTTTAGTCCCTGATAAACTCCTTTGTTACCAGTTTGAAAGGCAGACAGGTGAAAATGGAAACTTGTATACGATTTTAGACCAGTAAATGAGGCAGTGGAGAATTGACCAGCAGTTGTGCCTAATCCACACATACTGCTAACTCATGTGCCCCCACAGGTAGCTTGTTTCTCGGTAGTAGATTTTTGTTCTGCTTTTTTTAACATTCCCCTAACAGAGCACAGCCGGTAATTGTTTGCTTTACCATACAAAGGTCACCAATTAACTCATCCAAGAATGCCTCAGGGGTTTAAGAATTCACCACATGTATTCAATCAAGTGTTGAAATCAGAACTGTCTTAAGAAACTATGTAGATACAGTATGTTGATGACTTTCTTGTCTGTTCAGATAGTCAGGGACAATGTGAGCGAGATTCCCTTTTCTCTTGAAAGAACGAGCACACGGGAAGGGGAGTGGGGTATAAGTTGTCACGAAAAAGCTGCGGTTTGGCAAACAGCAGGTAGAGTATTTGGGTAGACTGGTGCTAAGAGAATGAAGGCAATTGCACTAAGTCAGACTGAAGCACTTGTTAAAATTGATCGAGCAGAGACTGTAGGGCAAATCATGACATTTACGGGCATGACAGGATGTAGTGCAGTTTGGATTGAGGAGTCTGCTGAGATTACGGCACCCTTAAGGAAGATGATGAAGGATGTCAGACATTCATGTTTAAGGAGTGCTTTGCAGTGGAATGAAGAGGCCACGACAACTTTCAATACCCTGAAACGAGCCTTACTGTTAGCTTCAGCATTGCCTTGCCTGATTAAGACAAACCTTTTCACCTTTATGTGTCAAACAGGCAAAGAGGATACGCAGCTGCATTACTTATGCAGGAGGTGAGTTTCGAGAGAACGATGCAGCCGATTGCTTACTAAAGCAGTCGGCTAGATGAAGTAGCTCAGGGCTATCCTCCGTGCTATCAGGGATTGGTGGCCGCCTATTTTACTTCTGAAAAAGCACCCTCAGTAACAATGGGTTATGTCATCATCCACAATACGCATTATAAAGTGGCAGAGTTATTGGAGAAAGGGATATTTGTATTGACGCCAGGTAGAACATTAGCATATTGGATGCTGCTGACATTCCTGGCATAACCATACAGAGGTGCACCACAGGGAACAAAACGGACTAAGCCCCACTTGAGTATAAGGGACAGCCCATGATTGTAGAAGGCAAGTTACTGCATCTGCCAAACTGAGGGCTGATTTACAGTTCGAGCCACTGGCTGATGAGAATAATGAGGTTTTATTTGCGGACCGTTCTTGATATAGGGACTATGACGGGCATTGTGCAGGTTGTACGACAGGACCAGTCCCATTTTAGGACAATCCAACTGGAAACGTGTCCACAGATGTTTTCATCTCATTTGGTTGAACTCAAGACATTGATGGCGGCCTATGAAATGATGGAGGGTAAAAAAGCTGAAATTTATACTGATTTGCATTATGCACAAGGGTATGCCACCTGTTTGGGGTAGTGTGGAAGCAAAGAGGTTTTAAGAATAGTAATGTGTACACCATAAAACACTGCCAGCAGATTGCAGAGTTGACAACTGCCATGATGAAGCTAAAGGCACTAGTTATTATAAAGTGCCAAGCACACAGAAAAGGCAATGATATGGTGATGCGGGGTAATCAGGTAGCAGATGAAGTGGCAAAATAACTTCGAGGTGTTCTTCATCTGTCCTTGCGTCTCAGGTGTGGATAGAACAAGAAAATCATTGAAATACAGGGGAGGGCTACAATGCTGAGCAAACACTATGGAAGCAGAGGGGTGATAAGCAAAATCAATATGGTTTATTGACCACAGAGGAAGGTTTATGCGTAGCATCCACTCGGTGGTTGACAATTCTTATTTTAGAGGCATATGGTTTCGATAACTGTGTGTGAGGGGAAGTGATAAGGAACATAAAGCGGGATGGCTTTTGGTCACCATATCTGCAGGCCTCAGTGCAGTATTTATTGTCACGATGTGATGTGTGTGCACAGGATAATGTTAGAAATGGGATAACGACTCCTATAGGACACGTATCAGCGCCTGAAGCGCCATTTAAGCATTCAGTGATTGACGGCGTGGACTGATATAAAAGCTGATAGGGAGAAGATACATGTTAGTCGTGATTGGTAGGTTTAGCCGATCGATAGAAGCTGTCCCTTCTCAAGATGCAGGAGCTGGGACAGTAGTTAAATTTCTGACGAATGGAGTCATCCAAAGGTTTGGTATACGTTGTCCTCATGCCCTATAACGCGACCGTCTGAACATAATGGCGTTGGTAGCACTACAGTCGACCTTTTAACTAGGATGATTCATCAATTTACATGCAATCCCATTGCCCCTTTAGGTGCCTCCTACTTCAGGCTTCTACGTTCTACCAGCAGGATGACGTGGGCAGGTGGCAACATCAACGGTGGTGCAGATATCGTACACGGTGGTCCACCAGCAAGACCAGTTACACATTTCCTATGCTGATTTCAGGATACTGGAAGGGTTACGTTTTGAATGCTTTAAGCGAAATGGTTCCATACCAGCAGGCTATTTTAAGGGTCTTTGCGGTAAAATGATTGAACTCAAGGTCGACACCACATTTGGGGCTATCTTTAATTCTCAATGCTTCCCTTTGGCAGATAATTGGTGGCTGTGTGTAAGAAATGAGGGTTGCGTCCGACGCTGCTCGCTGATTGGAGTGGTAGCTGTGCTCGCCGAATGTTCCTACACGAGGTAGTTATATCACCATGCGCGTAGCTTGATGCTTTGTAATAGTCAGCTTTGCACCGAACTAAGCAATGGCATGTCCCTGATCCAATGATTCGGATTGATACACACGACAGCCAAGAGGTATTCCTAATGAGATTGAGGCCCACAATGAGATTTCTGTAGGATGGGAGGCTCTCATCCCAGTGCTAGGTGGTAGCAAGAATGTTGAATGGTTTAATTACATATAGTACAACCAGCAGAGACTTATCAATTATACTGGCGCTGCCCTTTTGTCCTTGGGAGAACAATTAGATGCTTCAATCAAAATTACATGGCAAAGCAGACAGGCCTTAGATTGGATAAAACCAATGAAGCTAAGACAGCAGCTAAAAGACAATGCGGGGTGTGGCCTTTAGGCTTTTGCTCAGTTGATTAATATATTAGGGTATTTGGGAGCATGGTTTGTCAAGATTGGTCTTATTATGGCTGTGGTTTTACTTGTTGTCACCTTCGTCTTTTGTGGTGCCTTACTTTTTATAAAGTCTTTTTTTAAAATTTCACATTACATATGGCAACTTATTGTCATTTCAGCTACTCTGAGAAGTGCTTCCTTCTCTGAAGAATCCCCACTGCTCTACTATTATGATTGCACAACTGCAATGGTGGAAGCAATATGTCCACACGAGGACATCGATGATACTTCTGAAATTTGAAAGGGTTCTAGATTGTGAAGGGTCTTGGGTCTTTTTCCTGTTCTGGATATTGGTGGGAGGTCTTTCGCCCAAGGGACCCCAGGAATGGATGAATAACACTTTAAAACTGAGACTACTAAAATTATTTAGTTCGTATTGGGAAGTACATTTTTTGTATTGGGGCTGCACTTACTGTCTTAGATTCGATTAGATTACTTACAGTGTCGAAAGAGGCCCTTCTGCCCAACAAGTCCACACTGACCCGCCGAAGCGTAACCCACCCAGACCCATTCTCCTACATTTACCCCTTCACCTAACACTACGGGCAATTTAGCATGACCAATCCACATAACCTACTCATTGTTGGATTGTGGGAGGAAACCGGAGCACCCAGAGAAAACCCACGCAGACACGGGGAGAAGGTGCAAACTCCACAGCTTCTCTGAGGTGGGAATTGAACCCGGGTCTCTAGCGCTGTGAGGCAGTAGTGCTAACTACTGTGCCACCGTGCCGCCCAGCAACATTCCTTGCGTTAAAGTAGAAACACTTTTACCTATCCCATTTTTTTATCAAATGAAAAATCTTCCAATCTTCCATACAGGCAACATATCTTGCTCCGTGCTCGTTAAATATCTGTCATTTCCTCAAAGGAAAACTCAATCCAGTTTGTGAGATACGAACTTCTCTGCACAAAATATATCTGTCTAATCCTAAAAATGATGTGGAGGTGCCGGTGTTGGACTGGGGTAGGTAAAGCCAAACATTATGCAACACCAAGTGATAATCCAACAGGTGTATTTGGAAGTACTAGCTTTCAGAGCGCTGCTTCTTCATCAGGTCATTTTCGGAGAGGTTCATTGGACACAGAAGTTATCGCAAATCATTACAGTGTTATTCAATAGATGTGATATATTGAACAAACTTAGATTGTTGTTCAGTATTTCATGTAAAATAATGACAACTCTCTGAAAGCTACTGTTCTCACACAAACCTGCTGGACTATAACCTGTTGTTGTGTGAGTATTGCGGACAAGTTCATTTTTCCGCTTCTAAACATTTCTGATGAAGGGCATTTGCCCGAAACGTCGATTTTACTGCTCCTCGGATGCTGCCTGAACTGTTGCGCTTCTCCAGCATCACTAATCCAGAATCTGGTTTTCAGTATCTTCTGTCATTGTTTTTACCTAAGTGTGAGCTACTTCTATTTCTAACAAACGTCTGCAGCAATTTCCCTGCCATTGTCATAGGCCTCACTGGCCTGTTATTTCACGAATCATTCATGTGGAAAATGTTTTAAATAAAGAAAAAAAAAACAATGTTTCTAATCTCCAAACCACTGGCACGGCTCCTGTGACTAAACATGTTGCAAATATTTTGGACATGTCCCCAACAATTTCCTCGCTTGTCGTCTTCTGCATTCATTGATGTATGCAATTAGGTGATGAGAACTTGTTTACCGTGGAAAAGATCACAATTAGGTGAACACGGTGCACACTGCATCAAACAAGCCCGTCTCTTCAGCTGGCTATGCTGTCTAATAAGTATCATAAAAAACTAAAAATTACTGTAACTCAGATAAGGGCCCTTTTGTCTGCCGTGAGTGCACAAGCTCTCCAACTAATCAATACTTATTATTATTCACGTGGGTTCCTCCAACATACAACAATTTTTTTTCTTCTAAAATGCTAATCCAACATTCTCTGAACTGCTTCGATATCAGTTCCTTCCACGATATTCTTAGGTCATGAATGAAAGGTATTGAGCACTCGTTGTGGGAAAAAAAACCTGTGATAAAAAAAGTGTCAAGCATGACATTTCTTAACAACTGAATAGCAACACTTAGGTCAATGGATTTTTTTCCAGGGAGAATGTAGATTCCTGCCAATCGACCTGGAGAACAGAAGCAGGAACGGAAAGCAAACAAGGATCTGAATGAGAGGCTGGAGCTAATAATGCAGGAAGAGCTATCACCAAGAGAAGGCGAATCATTATGATAAGTGAGGACAGAATAGCTATTTGTGAAGTTTGAAAATCAATTCTTTAATTTTGTCAACTCTGTCTCTATTAATTCCTCTTCACTGACTACTTTTAACTACCGTATGTCCATATATTTAGAAAAATAAATAAAACACATCAAGTCAGTGTGTTCCTTCTCCCTCTTTAAAACGGACATATTTAAATGGGATTGTCTGCTCTCAATTACACACATAAGATATCCTGTACTCTAAGCTGCATGAAACATAGATTCGCTACGGTGTGGAAACAGGCCATTGAGCTCAAACTACAGCGACTCCCAGAAGTCCACTCCAACTCTCTGAAGAGCATCCTACTCAGACTCAACCCCAAACAATCCGTATAACCCTATACTTACCTTGGCTAACCTATATATTTCTTGCTACAATAGGCAATTTAACATGGCCCAGCTACATATTCAGCAGGTTCTTGTCTTGCAGGAGCAACCCGGATCATACGGAGAAAACCCAAGCAGACATGGAGAGAATGCAAATACTCCACTCAGGGAGTCGGCCGAGGCTGGTCTTGAAATTGGGCCCATGCGCAGTGATGCAGCACTGCTGATCACCGAGTCTCTGCGCCACACCAGGTCTTTGTGACAGAGATAAAAACTGATGTCTCCAAACTATCATCACAGCAACCGGCTTCCCACACTGCTTCTAATTTACAATCCTGTAATCGATGTCATGTGCAGATTGTCATTTCCATATAATCAATTGCATTACTGGTTTTCTAATCAGGAGAGTAAATACACATGAACATATTTTGATCTGAAACTATGCTAATGAACTGAGTTAATTTGGCGTAATTTTTCATTCACGTATCTAGACTGGCTGACCCGCAAATATATATTTTCATAGCAACAACATATTTTCCTACATATTGGACTTCACCTGTTTCCAAAACATTCGACAGATGTAAACGTTAATGGACGTGATTATACTGTTTACTTATTCTCCATTTTCACACAGAGGTGTATATTTCCAACTCTCCAGTCCCCTGGTAGATCGTTACATTTATTCAGGATGGACTGATTATGGACAATCCCCCTGCTCCTTCCATAATTACCTCCATGAATAATCCGAATGAACACTAATCAGCCTCATTAAAAATATTTCCATGTGATAGGGTTATAGAGCAGGACGGACCCACACAAAACGTGTAGAGAAAATAGCCCAGACTCTAACCTTTCTAATTGTTTTAAGCAGATGTACAGTGGATATTCGAGGCATGATGCATCTGGCCCAACCACTCAGTTGTAAGGAAAACAGTATATATTTACAGACTAATGTTTGAAACACAAGCGAAAAAGTAATGTATTTATAATAACCTACCTCATATGAAAATCAAATCGAATCTATCACAACTTAATGATTCTGTTCCAAATAATTGCAATATTCCTATAAATACACATTTGGCAAAGAAAAATGTAAAATGAAACACTGCTTCACAGAGTGCAACTGCATCTTTTGGTACCCGGCAGTGTCTCTGTGTTTACTCCTGAAACTTGTTCAGTCGCTGCAAACAAAATAACTTGACAAAACCAAAACAAACCAAACCTTCCACTGGGAGAACTGGCCACTCCCCTTTCGTTGAACAAGTGCAGTAGAAAAACAACTTAAATAATGTTCCAGATGTATCCAGACCTATACCTTTATGACGCCTCTGCAAAAGAAAAAGACAAGGACAACATAACCTTGTTACAGGAGAAGCATTGTCAAAATAGAAAGGTTTTGAATTGAATAGGCTTAACTGAAAGTGTGCGTACTGTGACGGTAATTAATGTCAGTCTACATGAATCCTAATTCTCACATTAGACGGATTCCGTCTTTTATTAATAAGAAACACCTATCGCTGTCTTTCCCCAAAGTAACAGTGGAAGTATCACATGCGACACTATCAGGAATCATCAGCTGCACAGAGAGGGAAAGACCAGAATCTCACAGCCACAGACTGGAATGTTTAAGCAATGGGTCGAAGTTTGCATTTGGGTCTTTACAATCTTTATCAAGGTTGGTAATCGTTAGCAATGAGGATAAGTTTGCACTTTGGATGATGCAAGCTGGTTACTATCCCATCCTCGGTTTTCTTGATCTTTCTTGTGAGAAACTCCGTCTGACTATTCATTCAATAAAGATGTTGAACTACATTAACGACTTCGTTATGGAAACTCTGAAAACATGGAAACAGTTGCCATCATTTCGACCTGAAAACTCCATTCTTTATACATCAAGTCCAACTCCATTGTCTGAAGAGGTACCAAACTGCTCAAAATGTGATTAATATTATTGCTCTAAAGTAATTTTATTTTTGTCGCCATATTGTAACCTGCCCCAATCCCGTTCGCTGCTTGCTCTCTTTTATTCCTGGTTTCAACTTCATTCTCACTCGAGCTGCCGACTAAATATTCTTTTTTATCTTTTTGGAGTCCAGACACAAATGTTACAATTCTCTTCTCAACATACTTTCACTTACAAGTAAGTCGACTGGAAACGTCAACTCTTTTTCTTCCACGAGATGCTGTTTTCAGAGCATTGTCGCAGTGTTGCTTTACTCATAATCCACATCACAAGCGTAATGTAAGGGATATTGATTCAAAATCACCACGTAGCGGCTAGTGAGATTAAATCCATATGTGTGTGCATATGTGTGCAATCTGTCCTCTGGTTTGAACAAGCCAATCATTTGGTGGAATTTGGAATAGATTTAAAAAAACAAAGTTGGCCTGCTGGTGTTGTCCACAGTTGGTTAGGAAAGACAACTAAAAGGATACATGAGTCCCCTTTCTTTGCCGCTACCATCCGATGAAAAATAACTTTCACTTGCGTATGCATTGAACTCTCTTCCTAAAGTGTGTGTTTTTCCCCTCTCTGCCTGCTTTCCGCCACTGAACCTGATGCTTCGCTTCTCAAGAAAGTTCTTCACATCTTAGAGATGCGGATCTGCAGAAAATGGTGAAAGCTTCATTGCCAAACATTTCTTTGGAGCAATGAACAGTCCATTTTGCATGTTTCGAAGAGAAAGTGGCCAATTTTCTTCATAACAGAAGATAAATAGAGGAGAAATTGGCCAGGTTTCTTTAGAACAGAGCAAAAATAGAATAGAGCAAAGATAGTGCAGGGGAAGTTTCTAAAAGTCACCGAGATGGCATCCCACGCATGTGCATCTGTCGATGTTATTCACTCATTGGAATTTTAGAGAATATGTTGTGAATGGTTTCTTGTATTGTTCTACAGCTGTTACGTCGATTCAGTGACGGTCTGGATGTTAACTGACAAATTGAGCAAGCAATGAAACTGGGACAAACTTTAAATAAAAGTGAGGAGAAGCAAATGAGGTTTGCGACATACTCGAAGTTTTGCAAGAACATTTTTCCAATTTATTGATAATGCAGGAGTCCAGTGTAACACAACTGGTTTCCAAAAAGCGGTGCTTTCAAAGGTGTACCACCCCGTTTACCAAACTTTGAGTCTCACACCACAGTGAGGATTTTGATGTCCATGGCCACAAGGATCAATGCTTCATTGAAGTTACCTGAACACCAAATTCCAAGGTAGAAGTGAGAATATCCCACTATGTTGTTCAATAATGTTTCGAAAACTTGTTGCTCATGATGACTGGGCTAGTTGAGAATATTCTTTCTGTCTTCGTCAAGGGCTGTCGAAAGTTTCCAGCAATTTCCAAAAATTGCCGATGATCTGAGTAAATTATTTTCTTTTCTTATCAATTCATTCATAGGATGTGAGTCACGTTTTTCGTGCCAGAAGTTATCTTTAGTCCCTAGTTGCCTATGAAATAGTGGTATCTGCTGCGTTTCTGATCCACTATCGTGATCCTCCAGGATGGACGTGTTTGTTAGTAGTTGACAAAGAACTCGTATTGGAACGCATATAGAGGCTAAGCAATTAGGTCCTTGAGCTCTGACATTCTTTTAAATTTTTATTTCGACTTAAGATTCTATTGTCAAGTGTCAGGAAGTACAGAAGTACAGGGGTACAGTGAAAAAGGGTGTAATGTCACCAGTCAAGGCACCGCCTTAGGTGCAGATACATAGATACTAAACAATATTAGGGCAAAGTAATCAGAGAGTAGAGTTAAAACGTTAACGATTACTTCAAACAACAAGTAGACAAACGAAGAAACAAGGTAACATTTAATATTAAAGTCTCTCTTATTTTAAACTGGGAAACAGAAAGAAGGGTTCGACTGTTCAAGGTTCAAGAGTAATCTTTTCATTCAAAAGACTTCCCTCTTTCTTTAATATTTGTCACTTTTTTCTACCTCCAAATTACTTCCTTCATCTCCGCAACAAGACCCTATCTACATCCACATTAAAAACAAATGAATAACGCATCTTCATCATTCTCTGAAGTTTTTAAAGAGATAAACATTGATCAGGTGAGTGGAACAAGTTATGACGAACAGATGATTATGTGCTTAAATGTGAAATTATTCAGGATAAATAATATCGAATAGATGAGAAGTCGCAGACACTGACAATGCATTTGGATCCTGATGTTTTCTTGAAAGAATGGTAAGTAATAATGATTTTTTTCAGTTATTATACACAGAAATGAATACAAATTTAGAGGTCGGAGCTTTAGTATCCAGAGCTCCGGGATTTGGTGTGCTCAGTTGGCTCGAAGTCAGTTTGCCAGAACAGAATGATGTGAATTGTGTGGTTTGAATTTCCGCACAAGATAAGGAAATTTAAGTGTTGAATTTGTTGAAGCACCTCTGCAGCAAGAGTTGTCTTACCAATGGACAGAATGTTATGACCAAGATACCATTTCTACATTGGCGCCCTTTCACTGGAGAAGTGCCAGAGAGATCGATGCTGGGGCTGATATTATTCAAAATAGAATGACAGGTGTGACGGACGCTGTTGTACTCAGTTCATGTCTGCAAGTGACACAAAAAAATGACTCCCGAAAACAAGTCATGAGGATTAAACACAAAGTCAATGATGGAATGCCACAGATGAAGTTATTGGAGAATTTCTTGGCTGATGGAAAATTATATGGGAATTAGAACAGAATATCGTGATTTTGTTCAATTGAGAAAATGCTTCCGAAACCGTAGCGCCAATAGTTTGGTGTCCGCATGCTTGCACCACAAAAAAATCTTGCTCCTAAGTTCTGTCGGGATGGGAATTCAAATGCACTCTTGTTTATTAACTCAAAGTAGTTGGTGCATAAATATGTGTCACAAGTATACCCGCATCTATGTGACCACAGCTGCAACATGATGAACAGTCATGGGCACCTTATGTAACGGAACAGGTCCTGGAGATTAAAGCTTGCAATGATGGCATGCCAGTGAAGATTCAGAAAGTTTATCCGCGAACTGAGGTGCTTCCTTTTGAGTCGAAGTTGGAACATGTGTTCATTCGACTCTGTAAAAATGAGCGAAGACCAAATAAACATAAGATTAGTTGTGTGCTTAACAGGTTAGTTGTCAAAAGATTATTTCCTCTGGCTGGAGATTCTTTGACCAGAGGAATGATCTTCAGATTAAAAGATTCCCAATTATGACAGAGACACAAAGGACTTCTTCTTTCAAAGAGAAGTGAATAAAAGCGCTTTTCAAACTGCATCTGTAATTATATTCAAGGGTGATCTTGGACAGATGTTCAAGTACTAAGGGAATGAAGGACTATGAGAATAAGATAAAAAGATGCATTTGAGAACGCAGTGATTAATGTACCGACCTCGGAGGCAGGAAATGTCGTTCAGTTCCCCGACATCTAGTCCAATCTTTGCTTCTGCAGACAGCTATGGATACAAGGCTCGGAGGTGAGATTAGACGGGTAGAATTTGAGGGTGCTGGTACAGACAGGATTGGTCGAATAGGTTTCTTATTTACTGTAAAATTCTATGATTCTATTATCATATCAGCCACGGTGTTATTGAGTATTGGAGAGCCGACTTGGTGGTCAGAATGGATTAACTCTGCAGCTATGTGTTAATGTCTTACTCTGATTCTGTGGGATCTTGACGGGGTAGAATAAAAGAGAATGCTTCCATTTACGTACGAATCCAGAACTCGAAGCCACTGTCTAAAATTCAGGGGTCGCCTTTGAAAACCGCAATTACTTTGTTCTTTGTAAAGGCAGTGATGCTTGAAAATATAGTGGAGGAAATACCTGTTCATGTTTTTAATGCAGAGGTCGATCGATTGTCGTCAGACAAGGGAGTGAAAGGTTATTAAGAACCGTCAGGAATACGAATTTAGAGTTACAATCAGGTCAGCTGTGATCTTATTAAATCGGCTGAAGGCTTTAGAGACAAAATGTTGCCCTTGTCGCTATGATTTGTGTGTTTTAACTGAAACAAAAGTTTCAAAACTGCCATAAACGGTATGAAAATAAAGAAAAATGAAACTTTTAATCTCTGAGGTAAAACCGAATGAGTCATACATTAGACAAAATGTAGCTGCACTCATCACAAGATGAAAATTCATTTTCGTGGGCGCATCGTTAGGATAGTGGAGAACATTACGTGCTTCAATCAATGCACCTCCCTCACTTTTAAACTCCCATACAAACCCGAGGTCCACTTTCCTCATAAAATAGCTCATGCATTTCTGTCAGGAATTAAGTACATTTTCTCTTTAATATATTGATAAAACGCTAGTATTTAACAGAATTAATGTCCAAGTACATTTTGTTTAATGTATGGCTCATCCGTTTTTATTTCAGAGATGAAAAGTTTGATTTAACTTTATTTTCCTATCGTTTATGGCAGTTTTGAATTGAGAAAAACTGCACATTGCTCAATAAGCACAAAATTCGCCCATTTATTTAGTGTACTTTTATGAAACAACTTGCTTATAATTGTAACTAAATGCAGTGAGGGGCTTTGAAATGACGACTTTCATTACGGTGGCACAGTAGTTAGCACTGCTGCCTCACAGCGCTAGAGACCCGGGTTCAGTTCCCGCCTCAGGCGACTGACTTTGTGGAGTTTGCACGTTCTCCCCGTGTCTGCGTGGCATTCCTCCGGGTGCTCCGGTTTCCTCCCACCGTCCAAAGATGTGCAGGCCAGGTGAATTTGCCATGCTAAAATGTCCGTAGTGTTAGGTAAGGGGTAAAATGTAGGGGTATGGGTGGGTTGCGCTTCGGCGGGTCGGTGTGGACTTGTTGGGCCGAAGGGCCTGTTTCCACAATGTAATCTAATCCAAAAAAAAAATTACTGTACCTCAGAGCAAGTTATTATGATGCTAGATATTTAGTCGATACCTCTGAAAGACTGATAGATTCTTTCAAAAAGCATATCCCTTCAGCTGTTCTTAACAAACAAGGCATTGCCTGGACTCAACCACCCTGTGCTCAAAACTAAAACTCAGCGTCCATCACTGGACATGATTGGATAATATTTTCATTCTAATGTATTTATGGAAAGTGATTTTGCCAGTATTTATTGTCCAGCAATTGTTGCCATTGAGAAAGTGGAGATGAGTTGCCACCATTATGGAGGGAAGCTGAAACAGTGACACTGAAGGAATAGCAATGTATTTCCAAATGAGGATGGTGTGTGGCTTGAAATGAAATGTGAACATGATGGTGGTCTCATACATCTGCTGCGCTTGTCCTACTTTCTCCTCGTCGTTTCAAAGTATAGGATATTTCAACTTTCGGGCATAAGCCCTTCATCAGAAAATAATTACGAATGGCTTCTGCACGAAACGTCGATTACCCGCATCTCTGGTGTTGCCTGACTTGCTGTGCTTTTCCAGCACCACACTCTCGATTCTGATATCCAGCATCTACCGTTTGTAGATATCACACAAAATGCATTGAATTAGCTAAGACTGCCACCTAAAAAACATCATTGCATCGACACTTCTGTCGTGAATGTTTCAGCCACTTCATTAGTGTTGTTGGCTCTGTCATCATTTTGCAAATTTACGATTGTGGATCCTCCTCCTCCAGTCTGATTGTCCAACACCATTCGCACTAACTGCATATGGCAGGATTGCAGAGATTACGTTTGATTCATTGGTTACATCTATCGATCACTTGAACTTTACGATATTTCATGATTAAGTGGTTCTGATTGCTCACTTCGCCTCATTTTGCATTTTACTTGGTGCTTCACTTGGCAGGCGCCCTCTGTTCTCAACTGAACAACGATTTATCGTCTTGCTTGATGATCAGTGTAAAGTGGAGCATATGATACGAAGTGATAGTGCATCTTGTGCCGCGGTATAATTCTGCTGCTGTTGGTAATGACCCGAATCATCTCACACAGCCGAGTGTTAAATTACTAGATACATCAAAATTTGTCCCGTTTAACATGGGACAAACACACACAGATTTTTCACGATGTCAAAGTGGACATTTGTCTCAGGAAATAATGTGTGCAGTCGTCGCTGTTGCAAATATGGTCAGTGATCAATATGTCTGGATCTTGTCAATTGGTGATGATGAGGTGAAGTATGTTTGTGAAACTTTGTCATTCTCTCCCCAACTAATACAGCTGCTGTGTCCTTATGGACATGATCATTTCGATAAGCATTCTGCTGCTAACTCCCTCTCAGTGGTGGTCTTGAAATAGCCCATCTGGAATACAATCTCCAGCTTTGGCGCATTCTCAGTGTTGCCTCCATTCGGGTCTCCGTGCAGCAAAACTGATCTATCAGCTGTTTGACGGGCGTCATCTGGAGGTTTCCGTGTCAAAGTTTGATCTGACAACATGACACTGAAGGAAGGGAGGCAGCGGGCTATGATGAGGAGGTAGAGATTACAGATAAGCATTGATAGGCAAGGAGAATGAGAAATAACTTGCAGACGGAGTTTAATGTGGGTAAGTAGTCGATTGTGGCCTGCAAAATAAAAGGGCAGACTGCTATTTAAATGAGATGCAGACTAAAAAGAGTCAGAATTTATGGATCTGAGTGTCTTTCTGCATGAAGTTCAATGGAGGTATGCAAGTGCATATCAGTAAGCAAATGATTTCCTGGCAGTTATTCCAAAAGGAATGGATGATAAAAGTAAACAACCATGGTTGCAATTACATAAGTTACCTCACTTGGAAAGTTGTGTACAGTTTTCGTCTCCTTCCTTGAGGACGGATATGGTCGCACTGACGATTGTTCAGAGGAAAGTCACCATGTTCATTTCAGGCATCAAAGAGCTATCGTACCAGGAGCTTTTGAATAACCTTGCGTTGTTCTGGATTGAACTCAGAACAATGAGACGGGGAGGGGTGTACCTGATTGAATTATGTAAAATGGAAAAGAAGAATGATAACGTGAACGTTGGAAAGATGCTCCCGTTTTGGACCATATCGAACGTGATGTCATAGACATAAAGTGAGAGAAGGAATATTGAAAAATGATTTGCAGAAGAATTACTTCTCTCAGATTAGTGAAGTTATGGAACTGACTTCCCAATGTGCAGTGGAGCGGGAATCAAACCGCAGAGTAAAAAAAGAAATAGGTATGTTTCTGATGAAAAGCAGGGTAAAGAGCTATCGGGATAAGATTAGCCATGATCACATTAGATGATGCAGTGGACAGCATGGGCAGAATTGCTTACTGCCACTCCTGATTGCTATGTTTCGATATTGTTGCATCCGCAGATTTGTTTGTGTTTTTAGTCATCGTTAATAGTTGGAGTAGCGGGAGACGAGAGTTTTGGTGAAGGGAGGTGCAGGCATGCTCGGTAAATCGGGTGTAAGACAGGCACGTGGAGAGAAGATCTCAATCAGGTGTTGTTGGCTGCCAGAGCAGGCCTGGAAACCAGATGTCCTATTCCTAGTCTCAATTCCTAACGTTTCATTGCCTGGTGTAATCGATAACAAATTGTTATGGTCAGATAGACAGTCCTTTATTAACGTGTTCGTTTCATAATAAAAGAGAAACTGACTAGTTAGATCGGAAGTAAAGAGTGTTGTTCATGCTTTTACAATGTATACAGCTAGTGAGGGCAGGAATAGGAGGATAGGGCAGATGAATAGTGTTGTCCCAGTCGAAATGGTAGCTTTTTCCACCCGTATGTACAACGGAAGAATGGATACTCCGAAAATACAATGCGCAGATTCCTCAAGAACAAACCATGACAAGTAGACCAAACATAGCCAGAAACCCTAACCACCTTACCAAACATCAAAGAATATTCAGAAATGACAGCCAGACTACTAAGACCCCTGGGAATCGTAGTAGCACATAAACCTACCAACACTCTCAAACGAAAACTAACAAACTTAAAAGACCCAGTACATCCCATGGACAAAACCAACGTCATCTACAAAATTCCATGCAAGGACTGCCACAAACACAACATAGGACAAACAGGAAGAAAGTTAGCCACCAGGATACACGAACACCAGTTTGCCACAAAAAGACACGCAGCCAGACGCACGGATGAAAAAAGCCACTATTTCGACTGGGACAACACATCTATCCTGCTATAGGCTTAGCAAAGGCATGCCAGTGAATTCCTACAGGCCTGGCACTCCAACCACAACGCCATGAACACACACATAGATCGAGATGCCATCTATCAACCCCTCAGAAAACGAACAGGAAATGAAATCTCCACAAACCCTATGAACCCCATCCAGGAGAAAGATATAAATAGAAAGCAGAAGACAACAGCTTCGCTTCACTTTGAGGTCGCCACGGATAATGTTACCTAGCCAGGTAACGAAACGTCTGGATATCAAGCCTCTTGCTCAGCGAGCAAACCTACACTCTAAATCTCAACCTGAGCTACAAACCTTCACAAACCTTGCAAAACAAAACTCTGAATGAATAAATGTCGTCAGTAATCACATTGGAATAAGGCAATGTTAATGAGAATACGGAGATGCAGTCCACAAGATTAGATTGGATTGATGTTAACAAAGAGGATTTTTAGTCATTTTGGAAGATCGCAAAATAGAAAAGACCCTTGGGCCGGATGCGATTTATCCTCGGATTCTATGGGAAGACAAGGAAGAGATTGCAGAACATTTGGCTTTGATCTTTATGTCAACATTGTCGATAGGTGTAGTGCTAGAATAGCGGAGTACAGGAAGTGTTGTTCCTTTGTTTAAGAACGGGAATCTGGACAACCCTGGTATATGTAGGCCAGTGAGTCTTAGTTCGGTTGTGGGTAAGGTTTTGGACGATTTTCGGGGAAATAGGATTTATAATTATATGGAAATGAATTACTTGATTCGGGAAAGTCAATGCGATTTTTTAAAGTGTAGGTCGTGCCTCAATAACTTTATTGAGTTCTTCGATATGTTGTCTAAACAGGTGGATGAAGGTAAAGCGGTTGCTGTGGTTATTTTGACTTCAGTGAGGCGGATGATTAGATACTACATGGGAGGCTATTGTGCAAAATATGGAGTTACGCAATTGAAGGCAATTTATTGGTTTGGATCAGAAATTGTCTACCTGAAAGAAGAAACAGGATATTGATTCATGGGAAATGTTAAGCCTGGAGCTCTGTTACGAGTGGTGTGCCAGAAGGATCTGTTTTGGGACCATTGCTATATGTAATCTTTATAAATAACCTGGATGTGGGCCGTGAGGATGGGTGAGTAAATTTGCAGAAAACATTAAGTAGATAGATTTGTGAATAGTGCTGAAGGATGTTATGGGCTGCAAAGGTACATAAATGAGATGCAGAACTGTGCTTGGGAAGTGGTAATGGAGTTTCATGCGGATAAGTGTGAGGTAGTTCATTTCGGAAGAAGTAACAGGAATGCAGAGTACTATGCTAATGGTAAAACACATGGTACTGCAGATGAACAGAGGAATTTCGGTGTCCTGATGCATAAATCCCTGAAGGTTGCCAGCTAGGTTTGCAGAGTTTATAAGAAGGTACAAGGTGTTACGGACATTATTGATAGGGGGATTGAATTTCGGAGCCACAAGGTCATACTTCAGGTGTGCAAGACACTGGTAAGGCCACAGCTGGAGCATTGCATGCAGTTCTGGTCACCGCATTATGGGATGGATGGGAAATCTTCAGAAAGGGTTCAGTGGATATTTTCTATGATGTTGCCTTGTGTTGAAAGAATGTCTTACTGGAAATGACTGAGGGAACTGAGGCTTTTATAGATGGAGAGAAGAAGGTTGAGAGGTATCCTAGTCGAAACAGTTAAGATAATCAGATGGTTCGATGATGTGGACAGTGAGAGACGTTTTCTTCGGATGCAGAAGGCTCGCACGAGGGCAAATAGTTCTAAATTGAGAGGTGATGCATTTCGGACAGATATGAGGGATAGCTTCCTCACTCAGAGAATAGTAGCGACGTGGAACGGCCTGTCTGCGATAGTAGTAGACTCGGCAACGTTAACGGTATTTGAATGGGCACTGGACAGACATATGGAAATAATGGAATGATGTAGGTTAGGTGGGCAACATGTTATTTTCACAGTTCAGCGCAACATCGAGGGACGAAGGACGAAGCGCTGGAACGTTCTATGTTCTAAATTTTATATTCTGTGAGTAGGAGGGTTACAGAATGAGAGACAGAAAGAGAGAAGAGGGTCAGCAGAGAGAGAGAGGTTAGGGTAGTCTCGGCAGATTGAATGGGTGGGGTGTAGGGAGAGACTGTGAGAAAGGTATATAGTGAGAGTTGGATGGGTGCTGAGACAGAGAGGAGGATAGAGGCAGATTGAGGGAGAGAGAGGGAGGGGGTTCGAGAGAGATAGAGAGGGAGGGGATAGATGGAGAGTGGGAGTTGGGAGACAATCAGACACTGGAGGTTGTCGAAAGAGAGGATTGCAGAGAGAAAGCGAGAGAGAGGGATGGGGTAGGGAAAGAGATAGAGTGAGAGAGGGAATAGAGAGAGAAAGTGGGACAGCTGTTGGAGATAAAGAAAGAGTGTGGGAGGCAGGTAGACAGAGAAAGAGTGGGAGTTAGCTGGGCAGCGAGAGAGAAAAATTGAGAGGGAATTATTGAGCGACACAGTCGGAAGAATGAGAGAGATACACAGTGAAGGAGGGATGTCAAGAGACAGAAAGAGAGATTGGGAGGTCGTAGAGTAAGAGAGAGCGTGGGAGAGTATAGAGAGAGAAAGGAAAAGAGTGGGACAGGGGTATCGAGAGAGTAAGTAGAAGGGGAGAGGGATAGTGCTGGAGGACGGAGTTGGAGATGGAGTGGGAGTTGGAAGATAGTGAGACCGGGAGGGGGGAATACAGAGAGAGATCGAGAGGGCTTCGGACCGAGAGTGTGATCGGGAAATGGAGACTGAGCAAGTGGGACAAGGGCAGAGAGGGGGTGGGAGAGAGTGAGAGATTTGGAGTGGTGTAGACAGAGAGAATGACAGAGGCAGTAGAAGGTGGAATGGAGAGAGTGAGTCTTTGGCAGGGGTGTACAGAGAGTATGTGAGGAGGGTAGAGAGAGAGACAAGGAGTGGGAGAGGGTATAGAGAGTCGGAGGAGTAGAGGCAGAGTGGGGAGTAGAGAGGGAGATTGGCAGGGGTTGGGAGACACGGAGAGAGAATGAGAGAGGGGTAGAGACAGAAAGGCAGTGTGAAAGAAGGGCAGAAAGAGATGCACAGAGAGAAGGTGTCAGGAGAGAGAGATTGGTAAGAGGATAAAGAGAGCGAGATGGAGGAATTTAAGAGATAGAGAGGGGGGGAGGGATGTCGAGACGGAGAGGAAGAGAGAGTGGGCCAGGCGTATAGAGAGAATGTGGGAGTGGGATAGAGAAGAGAGAGAGAGAAAGAGAAAGTCGGAGGGGTTTGGAGAGGGAAATTGGTAGGTATTAAAGAGCGAAGGATTGAGACGGGGGTTTCGAGGGAGTTAGATGGAGAGGGATAGAGAGACAGGGAAGACTGTAGCGAGAGACAGTGGGTTTGGTGACAGAGAAAGAGACAGCGAGACAGAGAGAGAAGGGATTCGAGACCCACATACGGCCCTGGAGCTCCTCGCCCACACACTGCTACGGGGCCTGTGTACCACACACTGCCCCAAGCACCTTGGTCTGATCAATGCTCCTAGGATCGGGGCCCGAACTGCCCTGAAGGTGGTGGCCTACAAGAAGCTCCAGTTTTCGGGGCCCACACGCTGCTCCACGACGCGTGGTCTATCCGACACTCGAGGTTCATGCTCTATGTTGTGCTCCGGGCTCAATGTTCCACGTATTTGTTGCCAATGCCTGCTGCTGCTTCCGGATTCCTCAACAGTATTAGGGGAGATAAGAAGGAAAAATGGGAAGGATAGAAGTAAAAATAAAGGAAACAAGCAAGGAAGAGAATGGACGTGGGATTGGAGTTCCCACAGGAGCGTTCTAAACTGCCAGCATCTTGACATCAAACTACTTCACTACAACTAATACGGACACACAGAGACACTGACTAATACCCTGACACATGCAGACATGGAGGGTCTGTCAGCATTTCTCTTGCATTGTGGTGTGTTGATCAAACTTTCCTGCACCCAGCGTTAGTCTGTATTTGTGTTGTTCAGTTCACACCGTGTCATTATTTGACTAGCTCCGTGAGAAGTAATTCAATGTTTCAGCCTCTCCATGGACAGTGTATCAGTATTTGCTCACACGGGGGAGTGTTGTCAGTATTTCAGCTTTTCTGTGTGGATTGTGACACGAGTAAAATTTGCATGCCTCAGATACCGAATCTGGAAGAATTGTAAAATGGTTGCAAAACAGTGTATAACGGCAAAAGGACATGGCTAAGTTCGTGCAGTGTTCAAGTACATGTCAGACGAGGATTAATGTAGAACAGTACAGGATGATGAGCTTTGATGGGATGAACACTGACAGAGAAAATAAAGTATGCTGCAACAGTTATAAAGTGGATATAGGAGCTGAGGGAACTGGGTGCATATGACCATAAGGGCTTATGCCCGAAACGTCGATTCTCCTGTTCCCTGGATGCTGCCTGACCTGCTGCGCTTTTCCAGCAACACATTTTCAGCTCTGATCTCCAGCATCTGCAGACCTCACTTTCTCCTGCATATGACCATAGATTGTTGTAAATGTCAGAGCAAGTGGGGAAACTTTAAATATCACCAATTAGTTTCATTATCTGAGCTGTTTACAGGAGGAGGTGTAGGAGGGAGCCTCCGTGCTCTCTTTCTGGGAGGTGAGGGAGAAATTATTCTCTGATGCCATCCTCCTTCCAAACAAGATCCTTGAGACTCCATTCGTTCTGACTCGACACATAAGGGAGATGGTAATGCTGTCACAGTCTCTGTTAGATAAAATTCGCTACCGTATTTATCAGGCCCTTCGGACCAATAACTCCATTCCGCCCCTCCAAGGAGTAACCAATCCAGACACATTCCTCTGCCGTAGGTTTACCCCTAATCAATGCACGTAAATCTATGGGTAACTTAGCATCGCCAATTCACCTAAGCTGCACATTATCGGAGGGTGGGAGAAAACCCAAGTAGGCACGGGGAGAATGTACAAACTCCACAGAGACATTCACCTGAAGCAGGAATCGAACTCCTCATTGTGGCAGAGCAGGGAAGGTTATTGACGTTGGTGCTGTATTGCTTGACATTTCTTCAGATCGCAGAAGCTGCATTGAACAGGGTGGTGAGATTAGATCGTGCTCATTAGGGCTGGTAGTGTGGCCTCCCAGGGATTGAAATGTTCGTCCTTTGCACCAGCTCATCTACCAGGACTTCGATTCTCCTGTCGACAAATTGTGGTACAAATGCCAGTTATTTGATATGCTCAGTGTAAACCAGGATGAGCAGCTTCAGAGCGAGGACGAGGGGAGATCAGAATCTGTTAAAAATTGACTGTGAAGTTCCAAACACTGTTCAGAACTGGGATGTTACAAGAGTGGACAGGGGTTTATCTGGAGATGTTTATGATAAGTGGTCATGAAAATATTGGATCAAACATCACGTTTGATTATTCAATATTCTTATTTTTCGAATCAAGCGGCCGTTGACGTCACTTATTATTGGTATAAATAATTTAAAACCATAGAAATAATATTTTAAGTAACCCTACAAACCTTACTGCTGTTATTTTGCCTGCGGAGATTCGGAGACCAGATATTCACGCGAAAAGGCACCACGAACTGTATCAGCAAAGTGGTCATTCACTCTCTCCTTCTTGGTTTTGGCAGTTTTACTAGACATTTCATGTCCATTTTATTTTAGAATTGGAAACATGGAGGTCACTGTCTTCTGTACGAGTTCCTTCCTCTCACTCTATCCTATTTGTGGCCAATTATGGAGTCTGGAAGAAAACAAGTCTCAATCCGAGTGATGTCTTTGGTCAGGAACTGATACCTGACCTAAACCCTGACCATTCCTAATTTAAGCTACGAACACTACCAAAATATACTTAACTGGCTACTTCCATCTGCTATTTGAATTTTGAGTTATGAAATACTGTCTAAATGACGTCAATAATATGCGGCTGACGATAACAGCTTCAAAACTGTAGAAGACAATCTGAATTGATACTCCATTTCTCGTATCCAAAGCATAAAAATGTCGCATCTCTCTTTCATTAATATGCGCAGTGACCTGTATTGGTATTGGTTCTGGCAATTCATTTATTTTAATATTCTCAAACACACCATTAAATCTGTCCATGAAATGTCCCTTAGTCTCTCTTTGTTGATTACCCAAACCTTTTTCAGTTGTTCATATTTAAACGGATTTCTTCATGCATGTTCTCTCTCAAACAATAACTTCTACATACACCTGTACTGCCTGATCTCCAACACACACAGACACACACACAGACACACACAGACACACACACATACACACACACGCACACACACACACACACAAGCACCACCACCACACACCACCTTGCTATGCAAGGTGAAATGGAAGTATGGGGATACAAATTTATGGGAACCCCACTTACTGTCTTGCACAGCATCGGGCCGCAATTTGTCCCGTGCTGTGCACTTATAGAACGCAGAACACAGAACATTACAGTGCAATCCAGGCGCCTCGGCCTTCGATGTTTTTCTGCCCTGTGGAACCAATCTGAAGCGTTCACTATTCCACTTTCATCCACATGTTTGTCCAATGACGATTTAAATGTCCATAAAGTTGCTGAATCTACAACTGTTGCAGGTAGTGCATTCCATATTACTACTATTCTCTGAGTAAATGAAATTCTTCTGTCATCTCTCCTGTTCCTATGGCACTCAATTTAGAGACGTGTCCCCTCGTGTCAGCCGTCGCCATCCGATGAAAACGGCTTTCACTTTCCACCCTATCTAAACCAATGATTATATTATATGTCTCAAATAAGGGGTGTGTCAGGACTTTGTGACACAGTGCACACTGGAGGGTTCATTCTGATCTGTTCACCCTTCTCAACCTTCTTCTCTCCAATGAAAACAGCCTCAATTCCGCAGCCTTTCCACATATGATTTTCCCTCCATACTAGGCAACCTCCGAGTAAATCTCCTCTGATCCCTCTAAAATGATTCCACATCTTTCACATATTGCGGTGACCAGAACAATATGCAACACCCCAAGTGTGATCCCACCAGAGTTTTGTACAGCTGCAGTATTACCTCGTTGCTCTGGTAATCAATCTCTCTACCAGTAAAATCTAACACACCGTGCGTCTTCTACCAACACTATCAACCTGGGTGGTAACTTTCAGAAATCTTTGTACATGGACGCCGAAATCACACTGCTCATCTACACAAACAAGAATCTTATCAATATCCCAGTACTCTTTATTCCTGTTGTCCCTCCCGAAGTGAATCACTTCACACTTTGCCGCATTAAACTCCATTTGCCAACTCTCAGCCCGGCTCTGCGGCTTACATATGTCCCTCTTTAAACTACAACATGTTTCAACACTGTCCAAAACTCCACCAAGTTTTGCGTCATCCGCAAATTTACTAACCCATCGTGCTGTGCTTTAATCCAGGTTATTTATAAAAGTTACAAACAACGGTGGCCCCGAAACAAATACTTCAACGAACACCTTCTGTCTTGGCTCATCGAGCCGATGTCTGATCCAACACGATAAATCACTCTCAATCCCATGCCTCTGTTCCACTCCCAGCCCATTCAGTGCAAGTATAGAAGCAATATCCTGGCAAAAGTAGCAATTACTCCATGCTGGGCCTAATGTCCAGATTCCTGAGCAAGACAACAGCATGGTTTGCACAGTTCTCAATGCTGGGATTGTTAAACTGTGTAACTTTAATTTATCTGGGCTGGTTCCACGAGGCACTTTCAGTACTTGATGTAGCAAACCATTTCAAGTGACATGGCAATTCCTTCAGTCAATGTTGTCATTCCTGTAAGTTCGACTTTCCAAGGTCTCAATCCTCCAGTTAGCCCCAAAACCCTGTCTTTTCCCCAATGTTTTCATAAAATGATATTAATTAGTTAATTAATTGCCTTAATCATTCTTTAATGTGAATCTACCTGTCCTTCTATATCTTCCTATGGCTTTGGTTACCTATTGTAATGAGTGCAATCTTTGTGAAGGTGAGCAACAATGAAATGATGGGTGTTGGGTTGTTGTTCACTTCTCGATGTGTCTCATGTGGTCTCTCGGATAACGACCATCCACTTGATATACAGTTCATTGCACTGTAATCCGCCCAATACGTCACGACTGGCCAACTACGTTAAAATATCCCGTGTGTGCTGATCGCGATGGAATCACTAGAAACATCAGGGAGCAGACCATCAAGGAGATGGAGCAACAGCTGCTTTGTCTGAACAGATCAGAATGAACCCTCCAGTGTGCACTGTGTCACAAAGTCCTGACACACCAATTATTTCATAAAATGTATTATTTTGCATTCTTCCTGGAACGAATTTACAGCTTCCCTTTCAGTCACGTTACATTCCATCTGCCAAACAATTGCTGACCTGTTTATGTCCATGTCCAGACTCCATCTTGTCTTGACAATCTAATTTCCTGCACAGTTAACGTCATCGCCAAACTTTGTGACCATATATCTCTCCCACTCCTCGAGATCATTGATACAGATTGAAATAGTAAAGGGCACAGCACTCGTCACTGTGTGACTCCACTCAATGCGTACTGTCAAACTGATCGAAACTGATTTATCCTGTGCTTCCGCATCCAGTTTGACAACTAGTGCTCGTCCATTCCTGTGTAGCACATTAATTGAGCTGAAAGATACACGAAAAAATACGGATGAAGTGCGGCAGTCAGTAATTTAGCCATTTGATCCTGCTCCACCATTTAATACGATCATAGATGTTGTCATATTGGCCTCACTTTCGCTTTCTTGCGGCTCTCCATAAGCCTTACTTTACTCAATATCCCAGCATTTAACTGGGGAAGTGAGTTACACAGATGATTGAGTTCTCCTCTCCCCTGTTTTAGACAAGCTTTGCTGTCTCCTAAATCTATGATCTCTTGTTCTAGATTGCTGCTCATGATGAAATATCCAATCCATATCTACATTGTCCATCGTCTTTAGCATCTTAAATACCTTAATTTGATCTCCTCACATTCTTCTAAATTCCAGACAGTGCACACCTAAATTGCTCAACCTCTCGTCATAAGGTAAACCCTTGTTTTCAGGGATTAATTTACTGAACACTTTCTGAACTGCATGAAGGTAAGCAAGGGCACACAAACTGTAAAGAGTACTGCAGCTTTGGTCTCATTAATACCTTACATTTTTGAAGCAACTCTATCCGACCTGTGCACTGCATTCTCTTTGAAATAAACACTTAAAGAGCATTTGCCTTTCTCATTATCTCGCTGTGTCTTAATAGGAGTTTTACGTGATGTGGATGAGGGAACCAAATCTCTCTGTTCTAAAACATTCTGAAGATTTGCTCCATTTAAATGATATGTTGCCTTTCTATTACTCCGATTAAAAGAGATAACTTCATGGTTCTCCAAAATAAAATTCATCTGACAGATGTTTGCCTATTCGGCTAAACTATCCATTTTCATTTTTAAAAGAAATTCTTACAACTTTATTGCAGCCTACTTTTCTACCTGTTATAATGTTACTTGACAACCTGGCAATCATATTTTCTACCACCTCATTCAAGTGATAAAATAGATCGTGAAGAATTCTGTCCTGTGCACAGAACTCTATAGCATCACAAGCAGAAAACTAAACATCTATTTGGATGTGTCCATTTGGTTATTTGGCTAATTTTCTGCGTAGAATTGAGCAAAGAATCCCCATACTGCATTTAAACAGCTGGACATTTCAGAAATACTTTTAAAATAAAACGCAGCTGGGCTATGCTTTGGAAAAATGCACAGGCACAGAGCTACTGGAATCATTCTTCAGACAGAAAATACATTTCATATCTTAACTACAAAAGAACAATTAATCAGATCTAACATGCTGGATGAAAATAACGTTTACCTTTTGGAGCTACCTCAACCCAAATTTCACGGGTCTGACCAAGACACCAAGACATTCTACTTCAATCAATACTGATACCTAGAAATACTGGACGTTCCATTTAATCAGCGTACATTTGCAACTCCTCTGAATTAACAGTAAGCCAATTTACCTCAAACGTAACACAATGGCAAGCGAGAATTGACACGAATATAAGAGGACGGCAGTTAATATAATTGCAGACCCTGAGCCATACCTGACAGCGTGGATTGCATTCAGAAACCTACCACAGAAAAAGTTTCCCCATCAGCTGCCAAAACGAGAAAGTTCCCAAATAGTTTCTCCGAGAACTAATGTTCACAAAACCACCAGACAATTGGACCATCCATGTACTCATCTGATAATTCCAATGCATGTCTTATCGCATCAGTGGACCGAAACCAGTCTGAAGGTGCACTATCCGAAGTCTTCACGGAGGCATCTACAACAGCAAGCTGGAACAGATATCTGTATTTCAAAATCATAAATTCCCTCCCCTGGTGAACTTATCGTCTCGAGATTCCAAAATTTCCAGACTAGCTTACAGGAATTGGATCTGAGTTTTAAGAGTCCAGCGAACCAAAAGCATATGAAGTCTGATTAAAGATTCGGTGATTAAAACGGTTGTTTTATCCTAACAGAACTTAACCTGTAATGGAATCAATAGTGTAATTAATTCCTGCCGTTTGTGTAGCTGGCTGTGTCAATTTCAGTCTTTGTTCTATTTGTTTTTGTTCCATGAATTATGCTACCCTTTCTCGTATTTAATAAGTGTAGAGGGTTTTCTTCTCCCCGGACGATTTACTTCCTGCCTTCTTCATTTCACATTCTCGAAACAAGACATGTGTCAGAACCATGCATCTGGGGATAATTTGAGCCACTTGAATATCATCAAATTACTGTTTGAAAACCAGAAAACTGGCAATCCAAGCTAATAAACTGTTCTGCACCCCATGTGCTCTTATCATAAGAAGTAATTTTTATTTCAGCAATTTATTCAACGTCTTTTGTGAGTCCAAATGCATTGTATCTCCTTGATCCCCTTGTTGACGTCGCTTGTCACTTATAAAGAAATTGATTCTGACTTCGAATGGATGTTTGTATGACTTTGCAAATCGATTGTTATTAATTCCTTGATAATGGATTGTATCAATTTGCCTTAAATCCCAATTATTGCCAATTTCTTTTTATTCACTATTGAAGATGATTCATCTAAGTTCTTCCCATTCTGTAATATCCACGTTCCTTTCCAGTTCATTTGAAAAGAGCACCAGATTGGAAAATAAAAATCTGCTTTGATTATAGAAGTAATAGGCCTGAGTGCCTGAATACACTTATCATGTTTCTAGTTTATGAACACAATGGGTGCAACATCCGCCTCTTGGTCATACATTGTAGTCATGTTCGTCATGCTGTTGTTCCTCAGTATATGGATCCAGGTCGCCTCTTTCTACAATTGGTGTGAACGTGGTTTGGTGGCTCATGGAATTTTCCTGCTTCTTTTGTGACAGTTTGAGACGATGTAGGTTCCCGTCATTTCTCCTCCAAGGCTTTAGATGCTGAACCGTCTCCTACTGCATTCCTGGAATGCGATTGTGGGAATAATTGCTTTTCTCGTGTTCCCATGTAAAGGACAGGTGAATTAACTCCTCTTGTTCTAAGAGGAAGGGAGCACACTTTTGAAGTACCGGGTTTGATGGTTGGAGAGGATTTGAGGATTACTTTCCAGCAAGAGGGCGTCTACAATACGCTGGTGATACGTTAATTGCTTCGAGTATTGTCACAAAAGTAAAAAGTGATTGGACATTCACGTGAAGTTTCATAATCTTCAAGGCTACAGGACGTGTATAAGAAATTGGGACTCATGAAGATAGTGGTGTATTTCTGACGGTACAGAGTCTATGTTTCGGTGAATATATGCTTGTGGCGGGTTCATCATTGAGCTGCATAACACAGAAGTGGATGGGTTTCTAAACACTATATTAGCAAGTGTTATAAAGGTGAACTGCAATCGGTTATGAGAGTATGCTTCAGGAAAAAGCTAAAAGAATACAAGTGCAGCTTCCTTGCAGTTTGAAAGTAGAGAAGGGAGAAGAAGAATATGCCACAGTATGAAGCAAATACTTCAATTCTGTTATAAAATAAAACAAAACAATTTGAAAAATATTTTCCAGAAATACTAGGAAATTTAATTTTGATGAGAAAATGAGAATAGAATGAAATTAATAAAAAAAATGACTTTTCAGATATTAATGGGACTTAGATGGGCTGAGACAAAGTCAATGTACATCTCTGAAAAAGGAATTGCCTTTGTGAAATCGACATGACGACACATTATGGAGAATCGATTGAGACTCTGCGTTTGGATTTTCAAAAATAACCATTTGATGAAGTGCTAAGCCTATCGTGCAACACCAAATTTTATGGGTTAGGGCCAGTATTTGGACATGGTTTCAGAGTGGGATAGCTGACAGGAAACTGGGAGTAGGAATGAAACGATTTTATGTTTGCAGGGGAACAGAACGCTCATGGGATACCGCAGGGATTTTTGCTTGGGCCTCAGTTTACACAATATGCATCAACTGTTTTGTTAAGGGAATCAAATGCAATTTTTCCCAATCTGCTGACAGTACTAAACTACAACGGATGTTAGAGGTAAAAAAGGATTTTAAAACTTTCAAGGTGATTGAGAGAAGGAGGAGGAATAGGCAAGTAAACGGCAGATGGAGAGCAATGAGGATAGCTGTGACGTTGTGTAATTTTATGGGAAAATGGCATGGAAGCTATTTGAAAAGGGAATGGTTGAAAAATATTGATTTTGAAGTTACTCACATTCACTCTTCTTTATTTATTTCTGGGCTGAACTCTGTGATCCATGAAACCAGGAAGCAATACTGAGAATGGAATTGAGATACCAATCAGTATACTTAGATACTCAAAGTGATTAACTGCAACATTGAAACTGAGCAAGATATCATTGCATACCAGTCACTAAAAGCACTATTGTAGAGACCGAGAGCAGTTCGGAAGATAATTCGTGTGTTGACCTTCATTTCAAGGGATTTAATTACAGGAGTACGATTTCTGTACGACAACTGTACAGGGCCTTGGTGAAACTTCATTTCGAACATTGTGCAGCAATGTGTACAGTTTTAGTCTCCTTCAGCAATAAAAGTCAAACCTGACATTGAGGAAGTGCAAGAAGGATGACCAGAGTGGCCTCAGGAATGGCAGGCTTATTGTGTGAGCAGAGTTTGCGTCGAGTGGGCATGTATACCATTAGGTTTCGGAAAATGAGTGGAAATATGAGTGACATATGTAAAACCCTGCGATGGTGAGACAGATTGGAAGCAGGGACGATAATTCAACTGGGTGGGACATCTTAAACAATGGACTACAGTATTAGCTACAGGCAGGACACTCTGCATTGAGATGAGAAAAAGTGTGACCACACAGAGACTGAAAACACGGGGAATGCTCTATCACATAAACCCGTGGAATAGAAAGCGCTGAAGATAAAGTAGGATATAAAACATCAGCCAGCATCATCTTAAATGGGGAAAAAACCCAATGGACCAAATGGGCTTCTGCATTCAAGTGGCCAGTCACAAGAAACGATATGTATATTATGAGAGAGGCGTCTGGGAGACGTTCGGCCATGAACGAGAATTGGGCGGTCAATATGTTCAAAGATCTACTTCGTTTTTGTGTAGTCTGTGTGAAAGCTTTGCCAATGTTGCCACAAGATCTCAGATGTTTAGGCGGATACATCTGCAGGGTTGACAGGACTGTGTTTCCCGTTTACGTTTCTGATACCAAGAGTGGGGGCAGGGGTTCTGTTCCGTGATATGCATTATGTCCTCGGAGCAGGTTGCTAAAATTGTGTAATTGGCTTCGTCCTTCCAGCGACCATTGAAGAGTTTATCGCATGTCTCTGTGGGTGGAGTCATGTTTAGGCCAGATCGGAACAGGAAAGGACGGTAGATTTGCTTTGTGAAAGCACATTGGTGAAGTAAATTGCTCGTTATAATCGATATTCACTTCACGATTACTATTACTGATAACTGATTTTAGAACTCAATACTTTATTTCATGCTTTTTAACTTGCACCAGTTCCCAGAGCATTATCCTTGTCTGGAATGGTAAGCCAGTGACATTTGCGCACTGGCACCATCTCCACTTGGAAACCTATCCAAAAACAGACAGAGCCAATTATTTCAGCTTGACAGTTCTGCGAAAAAAAACCTCTTACAATTTTTCTACCGTGGTGGGCTGAGGCGTGATCATTAGTCAAATTGTAATTATTCCCCTCTTAGCAATAATTCTTATCCGCTTAGCAGACAGGATATAGTTGAGTAATTTTCCTCAATACCAGGCAGATGTCAGAGTTAGAGCTGGAATGAAAATGTTTCCTCAGGGGCACGGCTTCTTGTGCGGCACAGTTCTTCTGTCCTCTTAAATGAATGGTTTCATTGCCCATTGCCTTTGTCTCTTTTAATGTCATGTGCATAGAATCAACTTGGTTATAGACTGACGTCTGTGATTCTGCAGACTTCATGATGCGGGTAAAATGGATAATCGATTCAATACTGCAGAATAGTGCAGATACGACATCTTTGTCGTTTATATTGATGTGCATGGCTCTTCTTTTATTTAAAAGTGAGATGTTGGGTGGAGATGTCCCCTCCAATGAGTCGACAATAACAATTTATAAATGTCTTCATAGCTTAATCTGATCTGTTGATTTTGGGATCATTTTGCTGTCTCTGTCGGATGTAAATACTGCTATTTGTAATGCACGCTGTCAAGTGTTGTTGAACTAACCTGTTGTCATCAGTTTTAGGTTCACGTGGTTCTGAACCTGGCATGTTCACCCACATTCATCACTGAACCATCAATCCACTTCAAGGTAATGGTAGACGCAGGGATTGTCCATGGCAAAACTTGTGGTTGATTTCAATTCTGCTTCCCCTTTTCCTGTGTTCTACAGTGAAACATCAGTATCAGGAAAGCTGTATTCAGGAAATTAGGAGACTTAGATCATTGAAAGTACATGAAGAGTTTTCAGGTTTGGAAATTAATTGAGGGTTCCAAATATTTGGTGATGGAGGAGTTGTGACAGTTACAGAGCCTTAGAGACATACAGAATGGAAACGGACCCTTCACACCATGCCAAGAGGTTTCTTAAACTGAACTAGTATCATGTGCCCACATTTAATCCATGTCCCTCAAAACATTTCCTAGCCATGCACCTGTCCAAATGTCTGTCAAACGTTGTCATGGTTCTCACCTCTATAATTTCTCTGACATTTTGTTCCATATACTCACCACGCTGTTTGAGAATGATTTGCAGTTCAAGTTCCTTTGGAATCTATTCCATTTCTTCTTTATGCTATGGACTCTAGTTTTAAACTTCTCCAACCAGTGGAAAAAGACGTTGGTTATTCACTACATCCAAGATCCTCATGATTTGGTAAACCTCTATCATGCCACCCATCATCCTCTAAGGCAAGAGGGTGTAAAGTATATGCCTGTCCTTAAAACTGAAAACTTTCGGTCTCATTCAGTAACATCATTATTAATATTTTTGAAAAATTTCCAGTTCATTAAAATCCTTCCCAAAGCAGAGCGACGAGAATTTCACAGAGTAGTACAAAAGTAGCTTAACCATTGTCATACAGAGCCAGAACACAATATCTTCATGCCTGTACTCAATGCTTTTACAGATAAAGGCAAGTAGTCCAGATATCATACTCACGAACCAAATTTTCTATGACTCAAATTTCATGGAACTTTGTATTTCATCGCTGGGTCTCCAAATGCGACAACACTCTCCAGCTCTCTACTAACAACTTTGCAAACCGTGCAGCACCTCACATTTATTTCCTTTAAAATCTATTTGGTATTCATCGGCCCACTGGCCCAGTTGGTAAAGATCTCATTGTCAACTATACAACCAATTTTGACGCCAACTAACGGTCCATACTGCCTCTATTCTCATCCAAATCATTTGAATGAATAGTGAACAGCAGTGGACCCAGCAAACGTCCTTGTGGCACAATGCTGCTCAGAGGGCTCCAGCCGAAAAATCACACTGTCTCCTATCACACACTGTCTCCGACCGTCAAGCGAATTTTGTATCCAATTAATTAGGTCTTCCGGATCTCATATGATGTTCCCACACCATCCGATATACCACGCAGAAACTTCTTTTTAGCCTTGATAAAGTTCAAGTAGAAAACGTCAACCACTCTGTATTTATCGATGTCATGGTTACCTCCTCCAAAACTCAATCAGGTTTGTGAAAAATGATTTCCTATGCACAACGTTATGCCGATTATTCATTATCAGCCTTTACGTTTCTAAGTGCATCTAGATCTTATCTCACAGAATTATATTCAACAACTTTTCTTAGAACTTACGATATGCCCATGGATTTTTAGTTCCCATCTATTTCCCTGCCGCGTTTCTTAAATAATGGCAACACATTATCCACCATTCAGTCTTCCATTTCATCGCCTACGGCTGTCAATGATACAAATATTTCTGCATGGTGCCACGCAAAGTCTTCTATAGGTTCCCACAGGCTCCTATGATACATTTAATCTGGTCTCCGGGTTTAATCGACCTTATTTTGCATTTTAATGCATCCAGCACCTCCACTCTGTAACGTGAAATATTTTCTAAACATCACAATTTATTTCCCTGAAATTCCAGAGTTTCCGTGCCGTTCTCCACAGTAAATACTGACGCAAAATATTTGTTGACGGTCGTACCAGCTCCTCAAGTTCCACATATTTGTGGGCTGTATTCACTCCCGAGATATTCTTTTGCCCGTAATATACTTTCAAATTATTTTCGGATTATCATTTAATTTATCTGCCAAAGCTATCTTATGTTCCAATTTTGATCTCCCCATTTCCGTCTAAATCATATTCAAGTACCCGCTACACCGCTCAAGGCGTTGACTGGTCCTGCTATTCATTAGTGACATATGCCTCCTTATTCCATTCTTGACCAGAGCCTCAATGTCTCTGGTCATGCAGTGTTCCCTACGCCTGATCTTCACACAAATATATTTCCTTGGTGCGTACATGGTGCTATCACCACTGGTTCTGCCAACGGCACAGGATGGACACAGGGAAGGTGATTATGAAGCAAAACACATCAGGAACTGATTCTGAGAATGATATTATCAGACTGTTTCATGCCTTGTCAAAATAAGGAATAAAGGTGACAATCAGCTGGGTAAAACAGCTTAAAAATCTGAATGAAAGACCCTTTCCCTGATTGCGTGTTGTATTCTCAAAAATGACTGAGGAATTCATTATAAACACTGAGGTAAATGGATATGATTTAATGGCATGAGAGAGACATGGGAACTGCACTCCCAGAACATTTTGTATTTGGGCATGTTAGAAAACTAAGAAGGAGTTTGGAAATATCTCTGAATAAAGTGTGAACTCTGCGTTATCAGAAAAGAGTATCTTAAATCACAATTTCAATATATTAACTGATTCTTATTGTTTTTGTATGTAAAATGTCAGTTGAGTCCAGATTCGCAAGAGATTTCACCACGAGGCTGAATGGATCTCACCCAAACTAATAGCCACAAGTTTCTTTGTGATATGGAACTGCATGATTCTCGCAGCTTTTATCACCGACATTCTTTGGAACATTCTGTAAAAGACGTTACAAAGAAAATTTTGTAAATACATTCCCAGGGATAACCTATAATTGAATTACCCGGAAAATTCTGGAAATACATTCGTTGGAACATTTTATAACAATAATTTCCCAGAAAATTCTGTAACTGACATTCTCCAAAACATTATATAACTGATGTTGTTAAAAAAGCTAAGATCCCGAAGAATGAATTCCCGTTCCAGGGACAAGGAAACAGTGCTTTGCAGTCCCCTCGTCAAGTTAGAAGTTTGAATTTGTTTTCCTCTCTTTGCATTTCTTCATGACATGCAATTCAGAACATCAATTCAGAATTAAAAACCCAGAAATATCTAAACACTCTCTGTCTTCAAATAACTGGGACAGAATACTTTCAGGAAAGCAAGGTTTTCAACCTCCGTGTCAGGACCTGTAAAGATGTGACCTCTGACTGCTCTAGAATGATCGATTGTGTGGGATTATTCTGGAAATGATCTGTTGTTATGGATGTACGTGGTTGCATTTTGGGAAGCAGCGTTTATTATGTTTTAAATCATATATTTTAAAATAATTCAGACCTTACATTTGTGATTTCACTGTATCGCTGAACATTTTTAACATACTTTGGGTGGCACGGTGGCACAGTGGTTAGCGCAGCGGCCTTACAGCACTAGAGACTCGGGTTCAATTCCCGCCTCTGGCGACTCTCTTTGTGGAGTTTGCACATTCTCCCCGTGTCTGCGTGGGTTTCCTTCGGGTGCTCCGGTTTCCTCCTACATCCAAAAATGTGCAGTTTTTGTGAATTGGTCATGCTAAATTGCCCGTAGTGTTAGGTGAAGAGGGGAATGGGTCTGGGTGGGTTGCGGGTCGCTGGGGACTTCTTGGGCCGGAGGACCTGTTTCCACACTGTAAGTAATCTAATCTAATTTTAAAATCTCATTCCGTCCAAAATTAAATATTCACCTTCATCTCCAGGCTGATGTATAATTTGTTTATCTTCGTCACAGTCAACATAGCGACTATATATATCCTGCTTTACAAAGATTGCGGATTGTCTCCATTTGCCACTCGTTCCCTTGGGACCATGTCAGTCGCGGATCTCGTGAACATTATACTCGACCTGATATTGAGATACATTCCCTTTGTTTATCAGGAAACATTTTATTTCCAGAGGTCCATCCCCGTGCGTAATATCCACGCAGTCGTAATTTTTGCAGCCACGGACTGTTCTGTCTGGTTCACTGTCTCTTTCACCTTTCATCGATTTGTGAACATTTCGTGTCAGATGCTGAAAAGTAAGTATTACAGTGAGAAAACTGCGGCTGCGGTTTTGGGACCAGCAACTGTGCTGAGCTGCTCTAAGAATAATTTCGAGTATTTTATGCTCACATTTTGGTATTTGCTGGTGAACGAGCCTTGGTTTTGTGATGTGTTATACAATGTTCGTTTCTGCCGTGTCTGAGTCGTAATTTCGGTACTGCACAAATTCTAAACTCGGCTGTCGAATTTCTCTTAATTCTGCTGTCGAATATTTTCACCATCAGACACATTTTAGTGATCAGCATAGTCCGCAGGAGACTCGTGACTCACATTCATGGGGACGCTCAGTGTGACACAGAAATGAAAAACTGAAAAGAATCCGTCATTTTAATGTTTGTGATCGGGGCCAGTTTCATCCTGCTATGGTCAACGTTAATGGTGTATTCTATGTGGACGCGGATGATTAATTTGTGTTATTATTCGGTGCATCTAGATTGGATTGTGCAGGAAATGGGGTTCATGCTGCAGCTCCTCAGTTGCTGCACAAACATCACAATTTATGCCATGACCCAGACTACGCTCAGACAGTACTTGAAGAATGTGCTGAAATATCTCGTTATCATCGAGAAATCAAGTACACTCCTGAGTCATTCCATCCCGGATTTTCCCCTTTCAATTCAACGTTTTAGAAGTGAGGCATTCTGTTGCGATGATAACAGACTAAGTGTAGTTCAACTTTATCCTCCACGTGGTGGGGGAGGGGGGGGGGGCGCAGGGAGGTGGTGTTACAAAGACACATTCAAATGTTTGTCTCAAATTAGGTACCTGTAAAAAAAGCACGAAATACATTGACTTCATAACTTCAACGTGTAAATAATAAAAATGGTCATGAACAAGTGCCAGAGTGAAATATATTGCTTTTTGTCTTGTGTTGAAGAAGCTGTGTTGGAGAGAGACTCTGCCTCACATTCTGGTACTCAGGGAGCGGGAGGTTTAAGGAACTGGTTTCAGCCACTCTGTCCCTGCTTTCTCCTCTGGTTTTGCCCGCACATTCTCATTTTCTTCACACTCTCTCCCTCTTAGAATCTCTGAAACTCCCAATCTCTTTTTCTCTCTTTTGGCTCATGGTCGCCTTTTCGTCAGTGGGCAGAGTTTGCAGTCATTGCTCGGGAAACAGAATTGGGATGAATTCGTAGACCTTTTCTCTGAGCACAGAGTCAGAATGTGCTCACAGATTTTTGCTCGGAGCAGAGAGTCGGAGTGTTTTCACTGGCCTTTGCGATGGTAACAGTGGAGTTGGCTTTTCAGCCGTTTCTGCGAGCATAGTGGGGGGATGCGTTCGGGGCTGATGCTGTGAGCACAGCGTGGGGATGCGTTCACAGGCCGTTGTAAGGAGCACAGAAAACTGACACCTCATTCCAAAGAAACAATACAATCGATCGACTCATCTACGCTGTCATCCTGGGATAAAAGGAACAACGTATTCACTTAAGATCCAGACATTCAATTCTGGCATCGAAGAGTTTATTAAAATTACACTGTTGAGAATAACACCTCTGAAAATCAGAGAGTTGTTCTCCGAAGAAAGAAAGACTAAACATTGTTTTATATATGTATTTCATTTCGCCTGTGGTGTACACTAAAAATTGCCTGTTTAAGCTACAGCATAACAAGAGTTAAATTTTCAAATGTTAATGCAAAGAGCTGACTTGCAACTTGAGTTGAGAAATCAGTTTGAATCACACATGATATTTTTTCCATGAAAGAATGACCTCGTTCAATTAGCGTCCTCCATTTGAAGCAGCAGCGGGAGTGGTGAGAGCGAGTAATGGGGACTGACAGGAAGTGACTTTTTTTCTCGTGAATAGGCGGAGCGAAGCCTAAACAGGAGTGGACATGGACACTGAGATTGCTGCGCTCGGGAACAGATACATTTGGGCTCCGGTTAAACCCGAGACATTACACGCATAGTGCCCACCACCGGCCACGCATGTGATCCAAATAAAAGTATGTGCAGGCTTGGGAATGGAAGTCATTTAAATTTTTTTAAATTTATTCAACTATTTTTGGTAATTTAGGTCAAAGGGGTTGCAGGCCAGGCCGGTCGCATGCTCATCTTACAGGATGTGCGAGTTAGTAAATAACAAAGGTTTCACTGTTGACTTTGGCAACGGAAGTGCACTCAACTACAATTCCTCACAAACAACGTTATGGACCTGTATCTGGAGCAGGATGAATTTCGAATCATTCGGAAGGCTGAGCGGGTGATAGAGAGGAATTCTGGGAGATAGTCGATTCTATGTTACGGCACAAAGGCATATGGATGACCATCCAGAGTGGGAAAAGGAATAGGCAAACAGTTCAGTGATATCCTGTGAACGTTTCCTCTCAATAATAAATTTACTGTTTTGGATACTGGTTGCGGGGGGGGGATGATCTACTTGGGGAAAGACACAAACGCCAGTTCTCTGGCACAGAGCCTGGATCTGTATTTCAGAAGGAAGAGGGGTGGAATAGGAGAGTAATAGTGATAGGTGAAACAATCGTGAGAGGGACAGGAGCTTCTACGGTCACGAGCGAGAATCCCGGATGTTGTGTTGTTTCGCGGGTGCCAGTATCAGCGAGGCCTCGGATCGAGTGAAGGTTTTAGGTGGAGGGAGAGCACACAGAACTCATGCTACACATCGGTACCAATAACATGGACAGAGAAAAGGAAGAGGACCTGTGAATAAAAAATTAGGGGGTTAGGTTGGAAGGTAGAAATCAAGAAGATTTAGGCAGTTATATCAGGATTGCAGCCGGTGCCACATGATAGTGAGGCTACCAACAGATACAGTGTCAGATGAGCAGGTGACTGCAGGGCTATTGTAAGAAGGAGGGTTTCAGAACGTTGCTCGTTTGGATACCTTCTGGTAAAGGTGTGTCCTGTACAAGAACGATAGGGTGCACTGAACTGGAGAGGCACCACTATTCAGCCAGATGTTTGCCAGCGTATAAACTAGATTGTCTGGGGTTAGTGGGAGCCTGACCGACTGGTTTGATGATGGAGTGCGTAGTGAACAGCCTGATACAGTGTGCAGAGAGTCTATGAGACGTGATATGCACTTGATAGGGCAAAAGTGCAGTCGGTGTGATGGTTGAAAGTATGTCGATTTTAATGCAAAATGTATCAGGAAGAAGGATACATGAAGTCAGGCCATTACTGAATCTTGGATATCACAGGAGCAGGAATGCCTGTTGGATGTTCCCCCAATTACTTTTTTCAAAATAAATGTGGGTTGGGTAAAGGAGATAGAGCGGAGCAGTTCTAATCAGTGATAGTATCACAGCTGCAGAAAGGGAGGTCGTCGAGTAGGATTTGTCTGCAGAATCGGTACGGTTGGAACTCAGAAACAGCAAAGGAGCAGTCACTTTATTGGGGGTTTCTGCAGGCCATGCAATGGTAGCAAGGACACCGAGGAGCAGTCTGGTTGGTAGATTTAGGAAATGTGCAGAAGTAACAAGACTGACCTTCTCGGAGACATTAGCTTCCTTAATATTGACTGGAATCTACTTAGCTAAAATAGCTTGGATGAAGCAGTTTTTACCAGATGTATCCAAGAAATGTTTCTGCCGCAAGATGTAGATAGATCGATTAGAATGGAGGCGAAATTGAATGTGGTGCTTGGCAATGAACCATGCTAGGTATCAGATCACTTGGTGGAAGAACATTTCAGTAATAGAAATCACAATCCTATGACCTTTACTGTACACATGGAGAATGATAGGAGCACACAGTATGGGAACATATTTATTTCGGAGACAAAGGATTGCAATGCTCTACAGCAGGAACTGGAGTGCATAATGTCGGTTCGTAGGTTCTCATGGAAATGCAAAAAAAATGTAAAGGTTGTTTGCGAAACACCTGCTGATGATGCAGAACAGGTTTATCTCACTGAGGCAGGAACGGGATGGTAGATTGAAAGAACCATAGAATAGAATAGAACCCCTACAAACAGGCCATTTGGTCCAACAAGTCCACATAGAAGATTAGGCGAAAAGTGAGGACTGCTGATGCTAGAAATCAGAGTTTAGTTTAGAGTGGTGCTGAAAAAGCACAGCAGGTCAGGAAGCATCCGAGGAGAAGGAAAATCAGCGTTTCTGGAAAAAGCCGTTCCTACCGCTTCTGCCTTCACATAGAAGAGTACTCCACACAGACGCATTTCCTACTATATCAATGTACATTTAAACTTGACTAATACATCTAACCTACACTATAGGCAATTTAACATGACCAACTAAACTTATCTGCATATCATTGGATTGTGGGAGGAAACGGTAGCACCCGGAGAAAACCCACACAGACACGAGGAGAAAATGTAATCTCCACACATACAGTTTCCCAATGCTGGGATTAAACCCGGGTCCTTGGGGCTGTGAGGCAGCAGCGCTAGCCACAAGCCACCATGCCGCCCTTCAGTAACAAAGGATGCAGAATATCTCGTCTAAAGGAAGAAGGCAACTTACTTCAGGTTGAGGAGGGAAGGATGAGATAGGGCTTTCGAGGCATAAACAGGGAACCAGAAAGGAACCGATGAATGGACTTGGCAGAACTTGAAGGGGACATGAGAATGCTTTAGTGGGTAGGACTAAGGGTTCACCCTAAGACATTCTCCAGTTATTTGAAGAACAAGAGAATGGCTAGCGTGAGGGTAGCGGCGATCATGGATAGCGGAGGGAACCTCCGCCTCGATTTAGAGGAAATTGTTGAGGTCCGTACTGAATACCTTGCTTCAGTATACACTGCTGAGAAGCAACTTGACGTTTCTCAAGACGGCGTGAAACGCACTGATATGCTGGAAAAGATCAATCTTAGGAAGGAGGATATGCTGAAAATTTTGGAAAACATCAGGATAGATAAATCCCATCGTCCTTCGGTACTAGAGAAATTGAGGGAAGAGACTCCTACACCGCTGGCTGTGATCTTTGCGTCCTCACTGTCCACTAGAATAGTTCCAGATGATTGGAGGGTGAAAAATGTTGTTTTCTTTTCCAAAAAGGAAATAGGGATAATCCTGGAAGTTACAGGCCAGTTAATCTTACGCCCGTGCTGGGATTAGGGATTGAAGAGATTTATGAGAGGCATGTTAATGATTACTTGAAAAATCGTAGATTGGCTAAAGATAGTCACAAAAGGATTTTTGAGAGGCAGATAATGCCTCACAAAGCATTTTCAATTCTTTAAGGACGTGACAAAAGATGTTGATAAAGTTACAGCAGTTGATGTCGTGTGCATCGATTTTCACAAGGCATTTGATAGGTTTTCCCATAGTAGACTTATGCAAATTTTAAAGAAGCGTGGGATACAGAGAAAGCAGTCTGCCTTCATACAGAATTGGCTGATCCTTAGAAGATAAGGGGGGTCGCCGATGCAAGGTCATCAGTCTGGTGTTGTTTGAACAGTGGTGTTTTCCAGGGATCGATTTTGGGTCATCTGCTCTTTGTGACTTTTATAAATGACTTGGATGAGGTACGGAAGAGTGGGTTAGTTAGTTTCCCGATGACACAAAGGTTGGTGCAGGTGTGGATAGTGGAGTAGGCTATAATAGATTGCAACGAGTTATTGAAAATATGCAGAACTGGGCTGATAAGTGACAGAAAAACTTCATCCGGGAAACCTGTGACGTCATTCACGTTGAACGATCGAATTTGAATGCAAAATGCAGGGCTAATGGGAGGATTGTTGTCAGTGTGGAAGAACAGAGGGATCTTGGGGATCATGTGCAGACTGATAATGTTGTTAAGACGGCGTATGATGTGTTGGCTTTAATTAAAAGGGGGCCTTCGTTTAAGATCCGCAAGGGTATGTGACAGCTCGAGAGAGAGTCCTCCTGCGACCACACTTGGAATATTGTTTTTAGTTCTGATCGCCAAATTATAGGAAATATGTGGAAACTTCGAGACAGTGCGGAGGAGAATTACCAGGATGCTGAGTGGACTGCACGGCATGTGGAATGACGTCAGTTCGTGTGAGTTAGGACTTTTCTCGTTGCAGTGAATAAGGATGACGTGTGACTTGATAGCGATGTACAAGATATTGAGAGGCATGCATAGAGACAATAGACTGAGACTTTTTCCCATGGCAAAAATATTTATCACGAGAGAGAACAATTTTAAGGTAATTGGAGGAAGGTTCAGCGGAGATGTCGGGGTAGGTTCATGACTCAGAATTTTAGGTGCGTGGAATGCATTGACAATATTTATAGTACAGTCAGACATATTTGGGACGTTGAAGCGACTCTTGGATAGGCACATGGAACTTATTACAATGAAGATTAAGTAGGTCAGTCTGATCTTAGAGTAGGATAAGAGGCCAGCACAACATCGAGGGCCGATGGGTCTGTGCTTGATGTACTGTTCTGTGCTCAATTTTCTACGTACCTAACGAACAGACTGTTGCGAGACCTTGTAGTTCTGATGTGTGTAACAGCTTGCAAGTAAGTAGACTAACAAAATGTACCGACTTTTTTGACGATTTCAGGGCAATTCAAGATACACGTGCATAAAGAGCATGTTTCAAGTTGTTGCTGTGGAAGTCAAAATTTGCAAGTATATAGACGACACAAAAGAAGATAGCAAACTTGAAGTTTGGAAAGTTCGTGGGCTCATTCCTTACGTCCTAGGAACGCAACAACTTGGCGTAATCGGCAGGAACACCAAGATGAATGCTGGAACACTGAAGAGATCTTACATTCTTGGAACACCTGCTCTTCATTCGTAATAGCGTAAACTCAGACGCATTTCATTTGACAGGATTTGTAACCCATCCGTGATCGCCAATCTGAGCCCACATTACTGACATATATTTATGCTCATCAGAGGAAGTTAATCCTTTGCCCCCATTTCTCAGCAAGGAAGAGAATTTACCCCATCCACCCCCACCCCCACACTGCACGACTAGTACGACATAAGACGTATTGACGAGTGCAGTATGGCTTGATGTCTATTAACGCAAATCTGTGTTCTGCAGAGAGAGAGAGTCTGATCTCTGACATATGTCTATTTGTGTACTCCGGCTCCATATCAAATTAAATATCCAGAAATAATGTCTAACTCCGACACACAGTGGAAGAACGACAGACTCCGCTGATATTTCTGTCGATACCGTTCTTTAAAAATTAAAAGAACACATTGAACAACAGGTTGATCTCTCGAGAACTTTGTCAAAATTCTGTCAGAGGAATAGAGCCTTCTGGGGCAATGGTCCTTGGATTATACGGAACGTTTTAAGGCAAACCCATCTGATTAAAGATTTCAAAATCTATTTCGCTGGTCTTTGTATGGAAAGCAACCAATTAGTCAGCAATACGAAATCATCGCCAAATCAACACATCATCCGGAAATTAATCAAAAGGAACAATTAAAAGCTGTTTATGAAACATGTCAAACGCAAAGCAAAAAATGTCTGAAAAGGAGAAAGTTGCTGAATTGAAAAACTACCCCCCCCCCCCCCACCCACCAAATCCGCGCACTCCCCTATCTAGCGTCTCTGGGACACTCCAAGACCTGTGTAAAGTGCATGCTCTGGGAAATGAGGGCAAAAATACCTGGTCCCAGCTTCAGTTTCGTGAAAGTGAAGTTTGGCAGAGTTAATAATCTTATAGTTTTCTTTTGATAACATTTCTGTCCTTAGTGAACTGTTTGATCAAAATCGTGACCAAAGTACTGGGTCTGTACCTGGAAAGATACGTAAAGTCTTATAGGTCTCTTGACATTTCGTGGAGCCACAGGAGATAGGGGAGATACTACACGAGTATTTTGCATCACTGCTTGCTGTGGAAAAGGACATGGAAGATATAGAATGCAGGGAAAAAATGGTGACATCTTGAAAAATGTCCATATTAAATAGGGGGAACTGTTGGATGTGTTGAATCGCATGTGTTGGGCGGCACGGTGGCACAGATGGGCGGCACGGTGGCACAGTGGGAGGCACGGTGGGCCAGTGGTTAGCACTGCTGCCTCACAGCGCCAGAGACCCGGGTTCAACTCTCGCATCAGGCGACTGACTGTGTGGAGTTTGCACATTCTCCCCGTGTCTGCGTGGGTTTCCTCCGGGTGCTCCGGTTTCCTCCCACAATCCAAAGATGTGCACGTTAGGTGAATTGGCCATGCTAAATTGCCCGTAGTGTTAGGTGAAAGGGTAAATGTAGGAGTATGGGTCTGGGTGGTATACGCTTCGGCGGGTCGGTGTGGACTTGTTGGGCCGAAGGGCCTGTTTCCACACTGTAAGTAATCTAATCTAATCCAATCTAATCTAAATGTGGATAAATCCTCAGGAGCTGATCAGGTGTACCCTAGAACTCTGTGGGAAGCTAGGGAAGTGATTGCTGGGTCTGTTCCTGAGATATTTCCATCATCGATAGTCACAGGTGAGGTGCTGGAGACTGGAGGTCGGCTAACGTGTTGCCACTGTTGACGAAAAATGTTAAGGATAAGCCAGAGATCTATAGACCAGTGAGCCTGTCGTCGGTGGTGGAAAAGTTGTTTGGAGGGAACCCTGAAGGACTGAATTATTAGGAAAGGCAAAAAACTGATTAGGGATCGTCAACATGGCTTTGTGCGGGGGAAATCATATATCACAAACTTGATTAAGTTTATTGAAGAAGTAACAAAGAGGATTGATGATGTCAGATCGGTAGATGTATTCTTTGTTTAATTCAGGAAGGTATTCAACAGGGTTCCTCATAGGACGCTGGTTATCAAGATTAGATCTCATGGAATACAAGGACAACTAGCCATTTTGATGCAGAACAGGCTCAAATTTAGAAGACAGATGATGGTGCTGGATGGTTGCTTTACAGACTGGAGATCTGTCACCGCTGCAGTGACATAAGGATCGGTACTGGGTCCACTCCTTTTCTTCATTCAGATAAATGATTTGGATGTGAGCATTAGAGGTATAGTTAGCAAGTTTGCAGATAACACCAAAATTGGAGTGCAGTTAACAGCGAAGAAGGTTACCTCGGATTACAACGAGACCAGGATGAGACGGACCAATGGGCTGAGAAGTGGCATATGGAGTTTAATTCAGATAAATGCGAGGTGCTGCATTTTGGAAAGAAAATCTTAGAATGACTTATACACATAATAGTCAGGTTCTAGGAAGTGTTACTGAACAATGAGATGTTGGAGTGCATGTTCAAAGCTCCTTGAAATTAGAGTCGCAGGTAGATAGGACAGTGAAGAAGGCTTTTGGTCTGCTTTTCATTATTGGTCAGAATATTGAGTACAGCAGTTGGGAAGACATGATGCGGCTGTAGAAGAATTGGTTAGGCCATTTTTGGAATATTGCGGACAATTCTGCTCTCCATTCTCTCTGAAAGATGATTCGAAATTTGTAAGGGTTCAGAAAGAAAATACGACTGTTTTGCAATTGTTGGAGGATTTGAGGTATATCGAGAGGCTGAACAGGCGTGGGTCTGTTTTCCCTGGAGTGTCAGAGCGGTGACATTAAAGAGGTGTATGAAATCATGAGGGGCGTAAATATGATAAACAGACAAAGTATTTTCCCTAGGGCGGAGGAGTCCAGACCTAGATCGCATAATTTTAGGGTGAGAGGGGGAAGATATAAAAAAGACCGAAGGAGCAATTTTTTTCACACAGAGGGTAGTACGTGCATGGAATGAGCTGCCAGAGGAAGTAGTGCAGGCTTGTACAATTGCAACATATTAAAGGCATCTGGACGGATACTCGAATAGGAAGGGTTTGGAGTGATATGGCAGGTGGGACAAGATTGGAATGGGATGTCTGGTCGGCATGGACTCTTTGGACTGAATGATCTGCTTCCGTGCAGTACATCTGTATGACTTTAAGGTCAGACGTGAGTCTTGGCATAACAATTTAATTGTGCAAAACTGAGTGCTGAATCAGAAGTAACAAATATGAGCGAATACGTGGTAAAAACAAAATGCGCTGGAGAATGGGACAGAGGCATGTACACCGACTTGACAAATTGATTAGTGTGGCTTGGAGGAGTGCAAAAGCTCGGTTTAGATGATAAGACATTAACCATGACCCATAGAGAAACTGACTTTGCAACAGTGACAGTGAGCTGGAGTGGAAGTGCACAACATTAATGACCGCACAGATAACTCAAAAAATTAACGGGGAGTTTTGTGTCCATGTATAATGTCAATGAGAATCCAGCGACCGAACTTGCAGCTTTACAGCAGTTATTACAATTGTCCAAGATGAGAAGGCTGATTGTATTATTTTATATTATTACAAAGAACAAAGAACAAAGAAAATTTACAGCCAGGAACAGCCTTCTGCCCTCCAAGCCTGAGCCGATCAAAATCCACTGTGACAAGCTATCACCTAATCCCTCAGCATCTATATCGCTCACCTCCCCACCTTCTCATGCATCTGCCTAGACGCATCTTAAATGAAACTACTGTGCCTGCCTCTTCTACCACTGCTGGCAACGCGTTCCAGGCACCTACCATCCTCTGTGTAAAAAACTTGCCACGTTTAACCCCGGTGAACTTTTCACCTCTCATCTTGAAAGCGTGGCCTCTCGTTATTGAATCCCTTATCCTGGGAAAAAGCTTTTCTCTATTCACTCTGTCGATACACTTCATGACTTTCTAGATCTCAGTCAGATTCGACCCACAATCTGCTTTTTGCTAATGAAAATATTCCTAGCCTACTCAACATCTCTTCATAGCTTGCACGTCCCATGCCAGGCAACATCCTCGTGAACCTTCTCTGCATCCTTATCAAAGTGTCCATATCCTTTTGGTAATGTGACGACCAGAACTGTACACAGTATTGTAAATGCGGCCGAACGAGAGTCTTGAACAATTTGAACATGACTTGTTGGGTCTTATACTCAATACCCCGTCCGATGACTGGAAGCATACCATATGCCTTCTTGAACACTCTATCCATCTGCGCCTCCGCCTTCAGGGTATAATAGATCTGAACTACCACATATCAAATCACATTTGCCCATGCCTCATCCATTAACAATATAGATTGCTCCAGGGCTAGACTTGCCAAAATGCATCACTTCACATTTGCATAGATTGAACCCCATCTGCTACTTCTCCATCCAACTCTCAAGTCTATCTATATTCTCCCGTATTCTCTAACAGTCCGCTTTGCTTTCTGTTATTCCACCAATCTTTGTGTTATCTGCAAACATATTGAGCAGACCAACAATGCTCTCTTCCAGATTGTTTATGTATATGAAAAACAACAGTGGCCCCAGCATTGATCCATGTGGAAAGTCACTGGTCACCTTTCTCCATTTTGAGAAACTCCCTTCAACTACTACTCTATGTCTGCTCTTGTTCAACCAATTCTTTATCCACTTCGCTGGAACAACTTGCACACCATGTGACTTCACTTTCTCCGTTAGCTTACTATGGGGAACCTTATCAAACGCCTTACTAAAGTCCATCTATAGACATCGACAGCCGGTCCTTCATCTATCAACTTGGTTGCTTCCTCAAAGAATTGTATTAAGTTGGTAAGGCACGATCTTCCCTGCACTAAACCATGTTGTCTATCACCAATGAGCCCACTCTTTTCCAAACATAAATTTGTCCCTCAGTACCTTTTCCAGGAGCTTTCCCACCATTGACGTCAGACAGACTGGTCTGAAGTTACCTGGAATATCCCTGCTGCCCTTCTTGTACAGGGAGATACATTAGCAAACCTCCGGTCGTCTGGCACTTCACCTGTGTATCATGATGCTGCAAGATTCTTGTGGCTCTTATTCTGTATCTCTGGTTTCCTTGCTTACATGATGTATTCAGCAAATGCTGAAGTCAAAGTTTGGTATTTCACTGGTCTTTAACACACCAGGCCACCTAACTCTTATTAGCTTCGCACGGACGTTGAAAATGGTGTAATTAAGCTGCAGCATCACAAGGGTTAAAGTTGCAAATAGTATTGCAAAGAACTGACTTGTAAATGCGATTAAAGTTGATTCGAAGCAAAAACAAACAAAATAAAAAAGGCAGGAGACTGCAAGGCCACGGCAGGCCAAACAGCATTGTGAGGTGGTGAAATCGACGTTCCAAGTGTACAACTTCTTCTTTCCTTGCTCTATCCTCCACTAGTTTTCCCTCTTTCCGTCTCTCGCACACTTCCGTTCACTGTCTCTCCCGACTTTAGCAAATCGTCTCACTCTCCTTTCCCTCCATTCCTTTCTTTCTCTCTCTCTCTCTCTCTGACCACTTCACTCTCCCCAGTCCTGAAGAAGGATTGCATCTGAAACGTATATGTCTCCACGTCCTGATGCTATCTTGCTTGCCGTGTTTATCCAGACTCCTACCTGGCTATTTTTGAAGCTGATCCAAAGGAGACAGGGGCATGTGTGACGAATAGACCTTGTGTATTGGATGTCGGTAAGAACCTGCAAGTATATCGACATACAAAAGTATACTGATACTTAGTGTCTGTTTGCAGGGCGATCAAGTAAAAAAGTTTTAACCAGGGGAAGTATAACTGTTTCTGCGAATATGTCAACGTGCATCTGTGTAATCTATACAGAGGAAGAAAGAAAACTTGTTATTTGAGAGGATCACAGACTGATTCCTCATTTCTTCGGAACCCAATTTACAGAAACTGTCTGCTCTCCCTGGGGTGAATGACACACACATACTGGGTTCAATGTGCTTTTCGCAAGGTGAGAAAAATAAACTCAGTGACGTGGGTCTGTTCTCCAAAGGGAGACAGAGTGAAGTTCAGAAGTGAATAAGAGAGACGAGGAGAGAGAGGGGGGGGAGAGAGAAAGCGTGAAGAGAGAGAGGGCGACGGGAGTGAGAGGGGGAAACAGACAAAATTATGAGTTACTTGGGCGGAGGGGAAGACAGAGTGAGATGGGGAGGGAACCGAATGTGAAAGACAAATAAAAAGATCGGAAAGAGAAGGATGGAGTGAAAAGCGGAGAGAGGGGGACAGAGAAAGTCAGAGAGAGAGATGGGTTGAGGGACATGGTGCAAGAGAGAGACATTGAGTGTGAGATGGGCAGAGTGATACAGGCAGACAGAGGGAAAGTAAGAGAGAGAGTGGGGGAGAGATACCGTTGGGGAAAGTGGGGGACAGAGTGAGGGGAGTAAGCGAGAGATGGAAAGAGGGAAAAGGCAGGGAGAAGAGGAATATAGGATAGAGCAAATGACGATGGGAGCAGTGAGTGAGGGGAGGAAGGAGAGAGAAGGATGAGAAAATAAGACAGATCGTCAGAGGGAGACAGGGAAGGGGGCAAGAAATAGCGAAAGAGTGGAGTGAGTGGAGGCAGAGATTGTGTGGGTAGAGATAAAAAGGCAGGTGACAGAGAGAGAGTGAACGGAAGAATTGGAGGGAACGGAGAGAGGTGGAGTTAGAGGGAGTGGACAGGAAGAGAGGTAAATGGCGGGAGAGGAGAGGTTATGAGGGAGAGAAGAGCGAGACAGAGGAAGAAGAAACGGGGCGAGACACAGAGGAACAGAGAGAGCTACAGAGAGACAGGACGAGGTACACATAGAGGAGAGAAGGGGAGGGCGTACAAAAAGAGGGAGAGTCATTAGAGAGGGGAGACACAACGTGGTAAGGAGAGGAAGGGGAGAAATAGGGACCAGTAGAAGAAGAGTGGTGATACGTGTGGGGGGAAAGGAGATAGAAGAAGAAAGGGACAGGGTGATAGAGATGGGGAAAGAGATGGGGAAGCGAGGCAGAGGAGGAGAGTGGGAGAGAAAGAGAGAGGGTTTAACAGCGGGACAGTGTTCAGGGAGAGAGATTTATTTTGAGAGAAAGAACTTGAAGAGAGTTCGAAAGGAAGAGAGAAAAAAATGAAGATCAGAAAGTGAGAGGAAGAGAAGGGAGCAAGGGGGTGGTTAGACGAGAACGTAGAACATCGAACATTACAGCGTAGTACAGACCTTCGGCCCTCGATGTTGCGCCGATCTGTGAAATCGATCTGAAGCCCATCGGATCCACACTATTCCATTAAGAGCCATATAGCTTTCTAATGGCCATTTAAATGCTCTCAATGTTGGCGAATCTCTTTTTGTTACAGGCACGACATTCCACGTCCTAATTACTCTCTGAATAAAGGAACTACCTCTAAGATCTGTCCTCTTTTTATTGCACCTCATTTTAAAGCTATGTGCCCTCGTGCTCACCATTAGCATCTGAGAAAAAAGGCTTTCACTTTCCCCATCTCATCAGCTGATCATATTCATCTTGTACATCTCTATTATGCCACCTCTTAAACTTCTTCTCCAAAAAATTAGCATCCACGAGTCCCTCAGCTTTTCCTCGTAAGACTTTCCCTCGATACCAAGCAACCTAAGCAATCTCCTCTGAAAACTCCCCAAAGGTTCCACATCCTTGGTACAATGTGGTAACCAGAACTGTACACAATACTGAAATTGCGGCCGTGCCAGACTTTTGTACAGCTACAACATGACGTCATGGCTCTGAAGCTCAACTCTCTACAAATGAAAGTTAACGCACCGTATGATTTCATAAACCCTATCCAACTGGATGGCAACTTTCAGTGATCTATGTACATGGATACCGAGATCTCCTTCTTCATCTGCACTGCCAAGAGTCTTACCGGAAGCGCAGTATACTTTATTCCTGTGGCTCCTTCAAATTAAATCACCTCACATTTTTCTTCATTAAACTTCATTTCCCAACTACCAACCCAGCTCTTCAACCTATTTATGTACTCTGTTTAACGCAACATCTTTTGCCACTATCCACAAATCTGCCGATTTTTGTGTCATCTGCAAACTTACTCACACACCCTGTCCCGCTCTTATCCATTTCATTAATAACAAATGAAAAAATCACTTCACTGGACACAAAGCATGTCCTTACCGTACGCCAAGAGTAATTGAAATGCAGTATGAACATTTCCGATCAATCACCAAGTTCTGTCTTCTTTCAGATAGCCAATTTCTGATCCAAATCGCAATTTCCCATGCCTCTGCGTTTTGTCTAATAGCCTATCGTGGAGAACCTTATCAAACGCCTTACTGAAATCCATTTCAACCAAATCAACTGCTTTAACATGATCACCCTGTTTGGTCACCTAATCTAAGAACTCAATAAAGTTCTGTCACCGTCAACCTGACGCTCCTACACTCATTCTGTCACCATAACCCTGAATCCTTCGCACTCACACCTCGCACCATCATTGTCACCACAATTCCTTCACAAAAGAACTGTAACTCTGACCAACTCACTGTCACCCTGTTCCCATCACACTCACAACGTCACCACCATACTGGCCGAATCACACTCACTATGTCAATGTCACGCTTAACCACTCACACTCCATCCATCATATTCACCCATAACACCTTGCATTCAGACTGTCATTGTCACGTTGGACTCCTCACACTCATTACATCACCGTTACATGACACACTCACACGTCGTGAACGCCACACAGAACCCCTCACACTCACTCTGTCACCATTACCCTGTACTCCTCACAATCACTTGGTCCCCATCACCCTATACCACTCACTGTCACGCCATCACCATCATTATGACCCTCTCACAATTACTCCACCACCATCACCCTGGTCCCCTCACGCTCACTCCATCACTGTCACTCTGACAACATCGTACTCAATCTGTCACCGCCACCCTGACCCCTCGCATTCACTCTGTCACCATCACCCTGAACCCCTCTACTCACTCTGTCGACAACACCCTTACACCGACAAAATCACTCCGTCACTCTCACGCTGAGACGCTCACAATCCTCTATCACCATTACCATGAACCTCTCACGCTCACCCTGTCACTGTTACTTTAACCCCCTCACGCACTACATCACTGATCACCATACCCCACAACCTCACTCCATCACCATCAACCTGATCACCTCACACCTACTACTCCATCACCATTAGACTGAGCTCCTCACACTCACCCCGTCACCGATACACTGACCCATTCACTCTCAGTCCATGCCTGACACCTTTATTCCATCTCATTTGCACCATCACTGTTACCCTGACTACCTGGCAGTCACTCTTTCCCCATTAACATGACCCCCTCACACTGACTCCATCACCGTCAACCTGACCCCATCACACTTATTCCCTCAGCCTCACTCTGACTCTCTCATTCTCGGTCCAGCACTCTCACCCACGACCCCATCGCAATCACTCTACCACCGTCACCCTGAAACCTTCATACATGCTCCATCACCATCAGCCTGACACCGTCACACTCATTGTGTCAGTGTCACCCTGAATCCCTCACACTCAGCCTATCACTGTCTTTGCACGCCGTCACTGTCACCCTGACCCTATGCACTCGCTCTGCCACTGTCAACATGAACCACTCCAACTCACTCTGTCATCATCACACTTACCACCTCACAATAACACCATCGTCATCACCCTGACCATATCACACGCAGACCGTCACCCTCATTCTGAACGCCCCAATTACTCCGTCACTGTCACCCTTACCGCATCACAATCACTCTGTCACCATCACCCTGAACCTCTCAAACTCACTCCGTCACCATTACCATGACCCCCTCACAATCACACCATTACCATGACACTGACCCCCTCGCACTCACACAGACTGTGTCTCCAACACCCGCTCACTCTCACTCTGTCACAGTAATCTTTACCCCTTCTCCCTCACTCCATGACTGTTACATGCACCACGTCAAACATAATCTATCACTGTCATGCTGCCTTCATCACAGTCGCTCTGGCACTGCCTTTCTGACCCACACACACTCACGCCGTCACTGTCGCCATTTGTCCATCACATTCACCCCACCACTGTCATCCTGACCCTATCACTCTCGCTACATCTATGCACCCTGACCCCCTCACATTCACTCCGTCAACGCCACACTCATCCCGTCACACTCACCACATTACCGTCTCTCTAACACCGCTCCCACTCCCACCCTCAACGTTTCCCTGACCCATTCACTCGCACCCCGTGTCTGACACTTATTCCCTTACACTCGCATCAATACTGTCACCCTGTCCACCTGGCAGTCACTCTATCACCATTAACCTGCTCCCCTGAATCTTTCACACTCACTCAGTCAGCATCTCCCTGAAAGACTCACTGTCACTCCAGCTCTGACACCCTGACCCTCTCACGCTTAATCACTCACTGTCACCCTAACATTCTGAACTAAGTCTGCCTCCAACCAGTGATTTCTTCAGCAACACTCTGTTAACGTTACCCTGTCCCCCCACAATCACTTAGTCAAACATCACAATGACCACCTCGCAATCACTCCCACTCTGTTACTCTGATTCCCTCACGCTCACTCTCTCACCGTTATCCTGACACGTCTCTATCACTCAGTCACCATCACACTGACGACCTGGAACTCACTTCCTCAATGTTACCCTGAATCTCCCACACTCTTTCTGTAACCATCACCTTGTCGTCCTCAAATTCTCTACGACACAGTCACTCTGACCCCCTAACACTCACTTTGTCTTTCATGACGCTGACGATCTCACATTCACGCAATCACTATCACCATGACACTCACTCCATCACCGACAAGCTGACAAGCACACACTCATTCCCTCACGGTCAACCGACTCCTTCATACTCACCTCTTCCCCTTCCCCTGACCTCTAAATTGCACCCCGTCACAGTCACACTGAGCACTTAACTCTCACTCCGTCACAGTCACCCTGAACATCTCACACAACTCCATCACTATCATACTGACCCATCCCACTCACTATATCACTGTTACTCAAACCTCATCACACGCACTGTCAATGTCACTCTGACAGCCTCACCGTCACTCTGTCACCATCACCCTGACCTCCTCGCACTCAGTCTGACACTGTCACCCCGACCTCTTCATACTCACTCTATTATGTCACCCCGAACCGTTCCCATTCACTAAGTCAGCGTCACTATGTCCCCATCAAACTCAAATGGAAAAAGTCATTTTGACACCCCTTACAGTCACTTCATCTCTGGCAAAATGACCCACTGACACTAACTCTGTCACGGTCACCCTGAAATTCGTATATTGACTCCATCACCATCACACTGTCGCCCTCACACTAACTCCACCTCTTCACCCTGAGTTCCTCACAGTCACGCTGGACTCTTCACTCTCACCCCTTCCGATTCTCTCCATAGACTTCGGCCTGATCCCCTCAGTATCCCTCCGTCAGCGACAGCCTCAGACCACCACATTCACTTCATGAACTTCTCCCTGACCTCCCCACACTCACTCTGTCAAAATGAACCACTTGCACAAACTCTGTCCCAGACACGCTCAACCCCCTAAATTCACTCTGTCGCCATGATCCTGACACCCTCACACTCACTCCCCCATTGTCACCCTTAGCTCCTCGTGGTCACTCTTTGGCCATCACTCTGGTCCCTTCACACTCACTGTGTCAACGTCAGCCTTACACCACCGAACGCATTTCATCAACTTCTCCCTGAACACTTCACACTCACTCTGTGTCTGTCAATATGACCAACGCATACTAACTCTGTCACAGTTTCCCTGAACCCGTCGCATTCACTCAGTCTTCATTATCACCCTGACCCCAATCTCTCACTGTCACGTTGATATACTCAGCAAAATCAGCCTCCATCCTGTGATTTCTTCCGAATTACTCAATCACCGTTACCCTGTACCCTCATAATCAGTCAGTTGCCATCACCAAGTCCCCTTCACATTCACTCATTTACCCTCACTCTGACCAACTTACAGTCACACAACCTTTGTCTCCCTGATCCCATCACAGACACACTGTCACCCTCAGCCTGACACCTCTATCACACTGACACCATCACACTGACAACCTGACACTCACTCATCAAAGTAACCCTGACCCCCTGAGACTCCTTCCCTCAGAGTAGCCCTGAATCTCTCACAATCACTCCACTGCTGTCACCCTGAGCCTCTCACAGTCACTCTGTGACCATTTCTCTGACCTCTTCACATTCACTTCATCAACGTCAGCCTGACCCTCTCAGACTCACCCCATCAACGTCAGCCTCACGTTACCACACTCACTCCATCAAATTCTCCCTCACCCACTCACACTCACTCCATCCCATCAAAATGACCCAATCATTCTAACTTTGTCACTGTCATCCTGAAACCTTCTCAATCACGCTGTCAACATCACCCTGACGCCCATACATTCAGTTCACGACTGTCACCCCTTGAGCTCCTCAAAGTCACTCTGAGTCCCTCTCAAGCATTCCACCGCTGTCACCCTAAGCTCCTCACAGTCACTTGGTGACCATCAGACTGACACCCTCACACTCACTCCATCAACGTCAGCCTCACGTCTCCACACTCACTCCATCAACTTCTCACTGACCATGACTTCACCCACTTATACCACGTCAGAACAACCTTCTCACACTAACTCTGTCAGACTCGCTCTGAACCCCTCAAAATCACGCTGCCACGATCACCCTGAGACCCTCACACTCACTCCGCTGACGACACCCTGAACCCTTAAGACTCACTCCGTCAAAACCAGCCTCACGCCACTACACTCACTCCATCAAGTTCCCCGTGACACATTTCACATTTACTCTGCCACCATCACCCTGATTCTTTTACAGTCTCTCACTGTCATTCTTGGTCTTTCACATTCACTCCATCACTGTCAACCTGAATCCCTCGCACTCACTCTGTCACTTGATGCCCTCACATGAACCCCATCACTGTCACCCTTAGCCCTTCACTCTCAGTGCATCTATATCCTCCTGTAACCTACTCAGATGTCCATCTTTACTCAGCGAGTCGTGAGTTCATGGAATGCCCTGCCAGTAGCAGTGGTGGACTCTCCATCTTTATGGGCATTTAAACGGGCATTGCATAGGCATATGGAGGATAGTGGGCTCGTGTAGGTTAGGTGGGCTTGGATCGGCGCAACATCGAGGGCCAAAGGGCCTGTACTGCGCTGGAGTTTTCTATGTTCTATGTTCTATGTTCTATCACCATCATTCTGGCCCCCCTCACACTCACCTCTTCACAATTACGCTGACATCCCCTGATACTCACTCTATCACAGCCACACTGAACCCCTCTCAATTCCTCCATCGCAGTCACGCTGGCCCCCTCAAAATCACTCCATTACCATCAAGCTAACTTCATCTCACTCAATTTTTCACTGTTACCCGGAACCCCACGTGCTCAGCCCGTCACCGTATCCCTGTGGCTATCCCCACTCTCAACTACCCTTTCACTCTGACCCACTCACTCTAACTCCCTCACTGTCACCCAGAAATCATCACTCTCAGTCGATGAGTCACCATGATCTCCTTGCACTCACTCCTTCACTGTGACCATGATGCATTCACATTAGCTCCGGCACTGTCACCCAGTCACTCCATCCCCATCACTCTAACTGCCATACATTCACTCCGCCATCTTCACCCTGACCCCCTCACGCTCAGTTAAGTAATGTCTACATGGCCCCCTCAAGCTCACGCTATCACCATCACCTTGCCCCCATCACACACACCTCGGCAACTTCACCCGATCTACTCACGCTCACTCTATTACTATCACGCCGATCTAATTCGTATTTGCTCCATCATAGTCAGCCTGAAATCCATGCACTCACTCCGTCACCGCCACTCTGACTCCATCACACTCACCCCATCACCATAACAATTACACCATTATATTCATGCACTCACCGAAACCTTGACCCGTTCACACTCACTCCATCACCTTCACACCGACCACTTCACACTCATGCACTCACTGTCACCCTGACCACGTCACATTCACCCTGTCACTGTCTTTCTGAGCGCCTAAACCTCACTCCATCCCATATCCCTGTTTCTCTTTCACTCAGTCTCACACTGGCACCCTGTCACACTTACAATTACCCTGTCACCATCAATCTGATTCCCTCACACACACCCTCTCACCTTAACGCTGACGCCCTCAAACTCACTCAGTCACCATCACTCTGACTAGCTCGCACTCACTCCATCATTGTCACACCAACTGCTTCACAATCACTCGCTCACCGTCACCTTGACCTCCTAACATTCACCCTATCACTGTCACTCTGACCCACTCATACACACTCACTCACTCCATCCCATCACCCTGTTGCCCTCGCACTCATTCCTTCACTGACACCCCGACACACTCATATTCACTTCATCACCCACCTCACTCTCAGTGAATGAACGTGACCCTGAGGCATCACATGCACTCCTCTGCTGTCAAACTTTGCTCCATCATACTCACTCTATTACTGACAGCCTGAACCCATCTCGTTCACCCCATCAAAGTCACCATGAACCTCGAAATGCAATCCATCATTTTCCCTGACACTTCTCACTCACTCTGTCACTGTCATCCTGATCCCATCACACTCACTTCGTCAACTTCACCCTGTTCTCCTAACAATCACTCCGTTATCATCACCGTAAAACACCACACAGTCACTCTGTCGCAGTCACAGTGACCGCATCACACTCACCTTGTCACCACCAACCGGTCCCGCTCACACTCCACCCATCACCGTTGCCCTCACATGCACTCCCAGCTGTCAATCGTTATCCCATCAAACTTTATTACAGTCACGATGAACCCCTAACACTAACATGTTATATTAACCAGGATCCACTCATACTCACTCTGCACAGTCACCCTGACCGACTCACTATCACTCTGTCACCGTCACCTTTATCGACTAAGACAAATTCCCCCTATGTCACCTTCACCCCTCAGACTCGCTCCATCACTGTCACCCTGATCCCTGGCACTCACCCCACCTCTGTCATCTTGAAACACTCACACTCACTTCCAGGACGTCACCATGACTCTTTCACTCATACTCTTTTCATCCTTCCACACACACTCCATCACCATCACCCTCTTCCCATTACAGTCTCTCAATATTAGTCTTCCCCTCTCACTTTCACGCCATCAACGTTACTCTGGCCTCTGCGTCCTCATTCCGTCATGTCATAATGTTTCCCCCTCGCAGCCACACACTTTCACACATATTCACTCGCAACCACTTTGTTTCAGTTACCTTGTCCTACTCACACTCACTCCATCACAGTCACCCAGCCCCCTCGCCTCACTATGTCACCATTACTCTGAAACCCTCATACTTCGTCCATGACCGTCACTCGGCCAACCTCACACTAACCCCTTCACTGCTACCCGGACGCCACAGACACACTCCTCTAATGTCACCATTTACCCCCTCACATTAATTCTCTCTGTGTTGACCTGATTTCCCGCACACTCACTCTGTCACCAGCACCCTCACCCCCGCACTCACTCCCTCTCTGTAACCGTGACTCCTCACATGTACTCCGCTTCCATCACACTGACTCCCTCAAACTCACTTCATCCCCATGAGGGCCTCACACTCACTCCGTCACTTTCATGCAGACACTCATCACTATCACCCTGGCCTTCTCACACTGGCTCCATCATCGTCACTCTGTCCCCCTCAAACTCATTTCATCACTGTCACCATGACCCCCTCACGCTCACTCAGTAACCATCGCACGGACTGACTCACGCTCCCTCTGCCACTGTAACCCTGGCACCTCATATACACTCCATAAAAATCACTCTGACCCCTCACGCTTTCTCCATCACTGTCACTTTGACACGCTCACTCCTCATCCGTCACTGTTACCCTGACCCCCTCACACTCACTGCATCACCTCATCCTGCCCCCTCACATGATTGCGATTCGCAGTGACCCCTCACACACGCTCTGTTACTGTCACACGGACATCCCTCACAGTCACTCCATCACATACCTCTACCCCTAACTGCTCACTCCGTCATCATCAGCCTGACCCCCGACACTCATCACCATTACCCGAACCTCGTCATACATACTCCGTCATCTCAACGCTGATAGCGCTACATTCTCTCCCACTCTGTCACGTTGCCCTCCTCACACTCACTGCATCTCTTTCAGCATAATGTTATGACACAGGGTAAACCATACTTCTAATTTAATCCAGACATACAGAAAAGTTCACTTCACCTCTTAATGTGTAAAAGTAAGAGTGACAAAGAGCCATGGAATCCCAGCAGTTAAAGAGAAAAAAACACTATTATTTGACTCGAAGAAAAAGACAGAATGTCAAACAACAACTTTCGACATTCTATTCTGCCTTTGTCTGATTGGTTTATCTTGCTCTGTCTCAACAACAATATACTGATCCATAAAAGTGTTCCGATAAATTGAAAAAAGTCAAATTCCATAACCAGCCAGCTCTCAGTCTTCTCTTTGTATTATCCTCTGTAGATTTTTCTGAGTGGTCTTTTCTTAAGTGTTCTGCTGCACAGACTTCATATGAAAATGTACATTTTAGACAGCGTCTCTGAAGGCAGTCTCCTTTTGGTGCTCTTTGCTACTCTGGCTAACTGTTCAAAATCCCTGGTTTTTATACACTAAAACATCGGATTGTCTCATTGGTTTGATGTTGACAAAACATTAAAATTCAAATTCGATTGCATTTTTAAATATTGAGATACAGTTTATACTGATCAGTCAAGTTCGAATTTGCAGTGAGCGATAGCAACATCCACGTCACAACTAAATGTTACTTTTTATTTTCTTCCTGCACACTCTGTGCTTGCTAAGTCCGTGCTGGCTTCCTCTCTCTTAAAAGTAAAGTACACAAATACACCTCCATGACACCTCCCCTTTCGGAAAATAATGACCCATAATAAGGAAAAGATCGCTTCTTTATTTCTATATCTTAATTGCCATGAAATACATAAGACTTCAATCTAAGTTCATAATAATATGTTCCCACACAGTTATAAAGTTGGGTAGATAAAAATCTCATCTATAATTTTTCAGTGAAATCCATAATAATGCATCTGCTATTATATCCTTATGACACGTATGATTTTCAAATTAAAATTCTGTAACATAAGACTCCAAAGAAATAGTCTCATATTCTAGTCTTTGAAGAAAATAACGGTTTGTGATACGTGTACAACACTGTTTCTGAGACGCTGTTTTGACTTAAACATTAACATTTTATTTGGTGAGTGTTGAGTTCCTTTGAAAAGTTATCAACTTGCAGTTCAATTCCATCATCATGCTCCTGTAGCAGTATAACTCCAACATTCATGTCAGAAAAATCGATAGCAACTTTCAAGGATTTCAAAAAGTATGGTATATCTGAAACGGGGGCGGTGATTAATATTACCTTTAAGTTGTCAATTGCCTCCTGATATTATTCTGTCCGTCAAAACTTTGTGCTCTTCTTTGGAAAATCTTTTAACAATGCGAATACGCTCATGAAGTTTGGAACAAACTTCAAATAGAATCCGGTTAGTCCCAAGCATTGAAGCACCTCTTGCTTCGGATTTGTTTGTGGGAATTGTTTGAAGGCATTCGTCTTTGAATTCCTTTTGTCCAACCTTCCATGACACCGATGTAATGTCCCAAGAACCTCATTTCTGCTTTGCACAATTCAGTTTTGATCAGGTTTATTACCAGTTTTGTTTCTCTCAATCGGTCAAAGAGCTCTTCCAACTTTATCATGTTATCATCCCAGGACTTACTAAAGATCGCTGCATCTACCAAATAGACTGTACAGATTGTTAATCCACCGTCACTGCGTTCATGCATTTTTAGATCGTGGCGGGTGCATTTTTCATTCCAAAGGGTATTGCTTTGAAATGATGTCGCACATTTGGTGTTACAAACGCAGGGGTGCATTTCGCCTTTTTCTGACAAAGGCACGTGCGAAAAAAACTGCGCAGTAAATCCAACTTTGCGATGTAAGCGGCTTATTCAACTTGTTCAATGCAGTCCTCCAATCTTGCTATTGGGTGTGAGTCTCATTTTTGTAAATCATGTTGATCTCCCGTTCATCCACGCAAAATCGTTGAGTCCCATCGGATCTGGTAACAGAAACGATCGCTCTGGCTCGATTCGATACTGTCTTCATTGAGGATCGCCTCCACCTCCTTCTGAACCTGCTTGATTTTTCAAGGATTAAGATGATAGGCGTGGTGGGGTATTTTTGGAACAGTATATTCCCTACGTCTACTTCATGTAAACGAACATTAGTCCTCTCCATGTTATTCCTGCATTTGTTCTCTTACTGTTGGAACAAAACTTTCAACTGAGTTCTTTGCTACTGAGACATGTAGTTTATGAACCTATCCCACTCCTCAATGACATCCCCATTGTTTAATGTATTTTGAGGCACATCAAATTCCACAACATCTGAATTTGATTCATCACTCTGCTGGCTGTAACTAACACCTGTTACTCCAATTCTTTCTCTCTTTAATAATATGGTTTCAATATATTCATGTGAAATACACGATGCATTTTTTCTCTGTCTGGCATCTTTACCACATCATTCAAATGACTTAGCATGTTTCTCATTTTTATCGGAGCTTCTAAACCTGGCTTTGAAGGGATCTCCTATCAAGCTGACAATAGTAATCAGTCAAAACCACAAGAAAACGTCCGATCCTCAGGTTTTTCATCTGCACCTGCTTCATTCAGTGTTGTACAATCTTTAGGTGTTATTTAGTTACCCTACCTACTTGACATAAACTCTTCCTTAACTCCGATACATTATCCAAGTGTGAGACCTCCAACTGTGGTCCTGTCAATTTAACTTTAACTAATTTTAATGGACCTCTCACTTCTCGAAGAGTGTAAACTGACTCTATTCGCTTCGGGAATCTCTCAAGGCAAACTACGAATCGAATACTTTTAGTCCAAGCATTCTGGTAATCTTTTCAGGACCAGATGTCACCTTTCAAAGGTTCCCTGGGATTCAGGATGACACGCAATTTGAATTAAGGTGCTGGCACGTAAGTATCCATGACTTCCTTAAATAGCCTAGCAGTAATATGAGACCGTTGCTCCAAATGAATCTCTCTGGATAGCCCCTGACGCGGGAAGAAAGCTACTAACTCCTCTAGCACCTGTTTTGCCTTAATACTCCGTAATGGAATTGCCTCATTTAAACACATCCATTAAGGTGAACTGGTACCGGTTACCACTTTTAGTTCTTGGGAAGGGTCCTACACCATTAATTATAACCCGTGTGAAGGGTTGTTCAAAAGTGGGAATTGATAACGAAAGTGCTGGTTTTACTACCGCCTGTGGCTAACCTATGAATTGGCACGTGTGACATGCACGGCAAAAGTTAACCACATCCGTGTGCATTCCAGGCTAAAAAAATGTTTTTGTACGTTATCCTGAGTCTTCCGTACACCGACTTGACCCTCTACAGTTAGTTAATGTGATACTTGGAACATAACATGACTGTGTGCTACCGGCAACACAATCGAGTGCACTTCGGCCCATTTCTCCTCTGCACTCACCTGCTCTCGTCTCCATTCTCGTCAGAGGATTCTACCTTACAGTTAATATCCCTCCAGAATATTCTCTGCCTTCTTTTCAGAGTACGAATCAACATATGTATAATTTATTTTCTAGTCTATCTGTTGCAAAAAACCTTTGCATTGGTCTTTCAGGACTTGACACTTCTGACTCACGCACGGCCTATACAAGTTTTGTTACCACACAATCTGGAAAAAAATACCAATGTATTTTTTTCTTAATTTCTTAATTTGTTTTTGGTATTTCTTGGGCTTCTCCATAACAAGGGCTATCACTCCAAGCTTGGACCTGCTAAGTCAATTTCAAGAACAAACTGGATTCCTGGAATTGTCACTCACTCCTCTTGTTACTACTCAAGCCTTGAATTGGCACTCCAATACGATCTTCCCGAGGGTAATGCTAGATTTATGTCCTTCTATCACACAAATTACCACTGTCTCGGGTAACAGATCAGAAATAGGGCAAATTTGTTATCTCTCACAATTAGAGACGAGTTAGATCCTCTACCTCTTAAAATTATGACGATTGCCCTCCTTCCTCTGTTTCTTCGCAGTAAACTTTACCCACAGAGCTGATTTCTTTCCAGAGATCATGCACTTACTCCATTACCTGCCCCAGCCTATGCTGCGCGCTCTCCAGCTGCTTATTGATTTTTCTTAGCGTTTCCTTTACTACTTTCACTGATGCCATTGGGTTAGGATCTTCTACAACATATTTTCTCACATCGTCTTTCTTCAAGAAACAGCGCTGTGACTTTACCTTCCCCAAATTCTGGCAGCAAACGTATCTTTTACCAGTGTCCTTCGTGAACTGCCAGCAATCAAAGTTATTGTGTCCTACTCCATTCCAGTGAAAAGGCAGGAGGACTTTCATCTCCTTGCCAAAATCTTTGGCTTCTTTACCTTGTGTTAAACAATTACCAGTGTCCTCTAATGTTTGTTCTGTAATGTACGACCGTCCTTCTCTCAACTTCTATCCCTGATAGAATGAAATTTCTTCCAGAAACTTGACTTATGCACCAACATGTATTCATCTGCTAAAGCTTCTGCTCTTCTCACTTCCTGAACTTTCTGTTCATCCAAGTGAATTCTTATCATCTGTAAAAGTGAAGTCTTATCTATTTAGATCTTTTTCTCTTTATAAAGCCAGCGCACATCTTACAAAATTACTATGGCTAATTCCTTCGAACTCAGCATAATGCTGGCCAGGTTCCTTCTTTACGTTTCTGAACCGTTGTTTCTAAGCTCCTGGTAGCAATTCATAAACACTTAAGATAGCCTGTTTGACCTCTTCGTAATCTTCAGACACCACACTTGAGAGCGCTGAAAATACCTCACTCTGTCTCTGTCTGACTGTTTAGTCTGAATTAGCATTACCCACAGGTCCTCGGAACATTACACCTCGCGAATCAATGTTTCATATGAAATAAGGAAGGCTTCAACAACTTTCTCATTGAAATGTGGCAGAGTTTGACATATTTGGATATATCACTATCTTCTCTTTTTATCTCCAACCTGTTAACTTGGCTATGGTTTCTCAGTAGCAACTTCTCAAGTTCAAAAACAAAGTTGTTTATTTTGCCCTCTACATTCTCTTTCTATCACACTCTCGTTTCAGCTAAGAAAGGTCTCTGCCTTTCTTTTTTCTATCTCTCGTCTCTCTTTTTCTTTCTCTTTGCTCAGCTAAGAACTTCCTCTTTCCTTTTCTGGCTCTTACACCTTTCTCTTCTCTCTCCCTTTCTCTTCCTCTCTGCCTCGTATTTTCTCACACTCTGTCTTTGTTTAATTTCTAACGCCAATTCCTTCATTTATAACTTAAGGTTTTCTAACTCGACTGCAATTGTCTGTTTCTCTGACACACCTAAGTGTTTGAGTAATTCCATTCCAATTTCCGCAATATGTTCCGCAATATCCAATTTCCGCAATTGGTTACACTCAATTCTAACCTCTTTCCTAATTCCATGACTGTGGTTCTTTCTTTTCTCTCTTAACTTTATTGGCAAATTTACAAATCATCCTCCATCCCCAGAACCTCTTCAGCAATTATAACAACCATTTCCCTAACTTCTAATTTTATCAAACCCGAAGTAACCCAAATTAAATGCATTATCTCACCTACATTTTATTTAAAGATCTCGGACACTAACTGGCAAATGTTTAAATAGAGTGGGCGTTTTCCCTAACCTAAATCTATTAAAATCTGTCTAAATCACAGACTGGATCTGTCTGAACCTGTTCATGTCACGGCCACAAACCGCCAATATGTTATGACATCGACTAAACCTTTTTTTTTCTTTTAAACTAGACACACAGAAAATTTCACACCGCTTCTTAAACAACAAGAACGATCTATCTTGTTTGTTTGCTTTACCTACCTCGCATTTGCCAGCAATGCGAGAAAACCCGATGAGTAAGTTTTACAAAAAATCTCAAATTTCAAATCCAGTCAGAAATTAGGATTCCCCTCTGTCTCGTCCTGCCTTCTTTCCTTCGGTATTTTGCTGCACAGATTTCATATGAACAGGTACGATTCAGAGACCGTCTCTGTGGGCAGCCTATTTGTTGGTGCTTTTTGACACTTTAGATAAATGTTCAATATGCCCAACTTTTAACCCAAAACGTTGGACCGTCTCATTGGTTTGATGACGTCAAATCACCAAAATTCAAATTCGACTGGATTTTGGTACCTTGGGGAATGGTTTACAATGATAGGCCAAATTCGAATTTCTTGAATATCACAGCAACTCAGCACAGATTTTTGTTTCAAATACAGATGTGACATTTTTCGATTTGTCAGCATACCTGTTCTTTTCACGTCCTTTCCAGCTTTCATTCTCCTTTAAAGGTACAGAACATACCTGCTCGTTCATAAAAACCAGAGAACAAACCTCATCGTCTGGAGAAACAGATGTCCAGCCTTCACACTCAGGAGGCACTGCTTTACATGATGTACTTTACATTACATTACAGTGTGGAAACAGGCCCTTCGGCCCAACAAGTCCACACCGACCCGCCAAAGCGCAACCTACCCATACCCCTAAATTTACCCCTTGCCTAACAATAGCATGGCCAATTCACCTGACCTGCACATCTTTGGAATGTGAAAGGAAACCGGAGCACCCGGTGGAAACCCACGCAGACACGGGGAGAACGTGCAAACTCCACACAGTCAGTCGCCTGAGGCGGGAATTGAACCTGGGTCTCCAGCGCTGTGAGGCAGCAGTACTAACCACTGTGCCACCGTGCCGCCCATTATAGCTACTCTGATAATTGGATAGTGTTTGAACAGATATCTCAACACAAATATGAATTCAGTGGATGTTTGTGGGCCAGAGTAGGTTGTGGGTCAGCATTCTAATCAATTACAGCATGTGGTATCTTAGCACGTCTCACACTCTACCTTTGAGACCAAGCCATACAATGTTCCTGGCAGAAGCAGTAGCAATGTTCCTACAAGTAATGCAGTAGAAATCTGTGAAAAACATGTGCAAAATATTATTTTAAATTATTACTGTGCGAGAAAGAGTTAATTAATCCCTAAGAATGTTGGTGAAATCTTGCCACGTTCTGCCATGAATGTTCATGATCATTTCAGAAACTAAAAGGAGATGAAGACTCCATCGGTACAAATAATGCATAAAGGACAAAAAAATCAGTATAAGCTGATGGATTTTTAAAATATTCAGAAAAAGTACGGATAATATCAGCTCAAAAATAACATGCAATGTTATTCAATTCACGACAGTTCTGAGAAAATCGAGCAACCAATATGGATAATGGAAAGGCCTTATGTGTAGTACGTGGACGTCAGGAAGGCCTTCTAAAAAGTAGCAAGCATAAAGTGAATTCGTGCAGACGAAGCTGTGAGGAATATATTTTGTTGATTCGAGAATTAGCTAAGCACAAGAAAAAAGTGACTGGCCATTTTGGTGCTTATATCCGGTTGTAAAACTGCAAATATTACGGTGTTAAATAGATTTGCAATGAATCTGTTCTCCTGTACACCCTCCTTAGGTTCTTGCCTGTCACTGTGTTATGGAGAATTGTGTAATATAAATTACAGTGTCGATGTTTAAAAACATCTATATCCTAACAATTTACAGCCCCTTTCAGAATGGAAGAAGTTTTGAATAAATGAGTAATTTGATATGGTGTGATTAAAGTGCAGAATATTATCATGATGGAAATTCACATTGGAAAGATTGAGGTTGCCAATTTCGGTCAGAATAACGAAAGATAAACAACAACCTATGGCCTAAGTGGAGATATATTATGAATGATTCAGTGCAGAGCAATCTGGCTTTCCTCCAGCATGTCTTGCTGCAAGAAAGTAATAAGAAGGGCAAGTTGAGATTTAGACTACTTCTGAAATAATGGAAAATACATTTTTGAAACTCTGAAGAAATGAAACGATAGATCTTCCTATTTCAACAATCTGCCCATTATCCAAGCTTGACTTGACAGCTAGTGAGTAACACACACATTGCAAAAGTAACAGGAAGAAAAGCAAATATCTCCCCGACATTTCATTGAAATTAGCAAAGCTGAGACGTCTGCAATCGATACGGATCTGTTTGACATAGCGCATATAAAGGTTGTGGCTGAAAATCAGGGTTACAGGAAATGTATCTTGTGATGAGTGCACCATCGTGATTTTGCTGGACATCTCGAAAACACAGTTGATAGTCTTTCCAATACTTACATTTACCACTTTAAACAGCATTATACCGTAAAACAATTTTGCATTAAACACCTGAAAATAAGAGATCTACCATCTCGAGACAATATTGCCAAATACAGAAACTTATCTCCTACGGGGAATGATGAGGATCAGGCGTCACAATTAAAACAGACCATTGGCGGGGACCCAATTTTACGAAGACAAGAGATGCTCTGTATTCCAAATTCTGATGATCCGGGGGTGGAGTTTTCCCTCATCTGTAATTTACTGAAGACAGTATCTGTGCAAACATTCATTGGAGGTGAATGTTTACAACTGGTCATTGGAGTCAAAACAGTTCATAAGGTCAAATTGTATAATCAGAGCAGTACCACTTCAAAACAGTTGTATTCAAAGATAAACTCTCTTTTCAATTATGCAGAATATGTAAAAATGTGCGTAACAACGCAAAGGTGAAAAGGCTTTCAAAACACGCATGGTAGTTTTAACATTAGGTAAGAAATGCAAAGTGAAGCACAAAAGTTTTGTCGCTCATGAAAGTCATTAATCAGTGGCCAGCTGGATTATTGTGTCCAGTTTGAAGAACCACACATTGGTAAATAATTCATAAGCAGTTTGCAGATATAGGGACTGAAACCTTAGAACTCAGTTATGAATATATGCAGGTGTTAATTAATAAAAAAGAGCCCTTTGTCACTCCTAACCTTATTAAATTATGATAATACGTTTTCACTTTTTGACTCCTCTAACCCTTGTCCTGTGTCGACAGAGAATTTAGAAAATAATTCCCAACACGTGTAAAATACATCCTCATGGAGTCTGAAGATTTCTCTGATTTTATCACCAACACAAATTTTGCACCCATTCAATTTCAATTTTAAATTCTTCAGACATATCACAGCCGTCATTGACGAAATTGCTCCTCTCTTCTCGTAGAGATATAATCTACACAAACAAAATCCGAGAAGTTTATTCCATTTTAACCCGTATTTCGTCATTTCGGACCGTTCTTCTTACACAGAGCAGACCTTGCACACTTGTTACTAATAAAGTGACAAAGTTTATGTCTTCCTTCTTTGTAAAATTAATTGATATTACCTTTATTGATTCCCTGAAATTTTAATCATCTGCTAAATGAAACAGTCGAGAGGTTTAGTTGCCCAAGTTGTTTTATGTTCCTTACCCAGACTTGCAAATCTGAAAAGCGATGAATATTCCATACTGCTGTTAACTGATAGCTTTCTCACTTTACACAGGATTGGTGGCCTTCAGCAAGTGCATACATACAATTTCAACGAAACAATGAAACAATGGTCAACTATTACATCACCCTCCCTGTGATTTGAACACAACGTTTTCATTGAAGGAGAAGGACAAGCATATGACCGTGCGTCTGTGAATTTCAGTTCCCCAAAACCATCATTTCATGTATACATCAGAGGTTGGAATGGTTGTTTGCTTTTTTTTGTGGATTTCCTCGATGGCTGTCAAGCAGTGATATTCAGGAAACAGAGCCTCACTGATATTTTTCACTTCTTTTTCAATCTCGACACCATTGTCAGTTGCACAGAGGATTTTTTAAAAACTCAACCGAATCAACTCAAGTAACAATTCCCTTTCAGACACATGTCCAAAACTGATCCCTTGCCACTTTGAAGCCAAATTACTTCACTAAAGCAGAATTAGATTCATCACGTTTTGAAAGAAGACTTATTTTGTGTAAGGTCAGTTGGATGGACTCGTGGTTTGCAGCACAAACGATGGTGAAATCATTCTTTCAATCCCGTACCATCTCTGGTTAATATGAAGAATTGTTCTTCTAAGACTCCCTGCTTTGTTGAGGTATTCACGCTGTGGCACCTTAAATTTTAAGCGAGAGTAATTAAATAACAAGGCGTTCCGTTTAATGTACTTAAAATTAGATATTAAAATTACCAGTCCTCTGGTAGCTTCATTGATTATCGTGAGTTTTGAAAGATCACTGCCATAGCCTCCAGTTTCTCTTCAGTAATCTCCCTGAGAGCCCTGGGATATCAGCCACCTGGTCGAGTTTATTTATCCAAATGCACGCCATTCACTTTCTTTAGCCCCTTCTCTTTGATGATGGTCAATTACTCAGCTCTGCCCTATCACACTCTGGAAGTTTGGGATATTACACGTGTCTACCACCGAGAAGACTAAAATAAAGTAATTATTCCATTCCTCAGCCTGTCTTTTATATGTTCCTCACTATTATCTCTCAATCATCATTCTCTAGTAGCCTAATTTTTTTTATTGCCTTTCCTTTGCCATTTATATGTCTAAACAAATTCTTCCAGTCATCCTATATAGTACTGGCCAACTTCCCCTCAGATTTTATCTTCTCTCTCCTTATTTCTTGTTTTGTTCTCCTCTGTTGATCTTTGTAAGCTTCGCAATCTTATGGTTTCCCACTGCCCTCCGCCGCATTATATGATTTGATTTGTTTTTATGCTATCCCTGATATCCCCAGTCAGCCGTATTTTCTTTATCCTCCCTGTAAAATATTTCCTCGGGTTGAATCTCTGCTGTGTCTCCTGCATTAGTTGCAGAAATTCCTAACATTGCTGTTGCCCTGCATTTCCTTTTAGGCTCCTCTCCCAGTCAACACTACCCAGCTCCTTCCTCAGGCCTTTGACTTTTTTTCAACTGTAGTAGCATTCCTTCTGATTCTATCTTCCGACTCTAAAATTGCGGAGCAAAGCAAAGCATATTGCAATCATTGTCTCCTAAGAGTACCTTCACTTTCAGATCCCTTATCAATCTGCGTCATTGCACAGAATGAAATCCAATGTTGACTGTTGTGCAGTGGGTTCCACCATAGCTACTCCAAAAAGCCATATCGTAGACATTCCACAAATTCTTCACTTGCAATTCACGACTCACGTGTATTTTCCAGCCCCCCCATGCATATTAAAATACCAAATGATCACTGTAAATTTGACTTCTCTGTCTCCTAGTCCATCTTGTGTCCAGCTGCTGACGTCTATTTGGAAGCATGGACAGAACTGCAGACATGTTATTTTTACCTTTGATTTCCTCAAATCTATATTCAGATTCTACACTCTCTGACGCGACATTGTTTCTTACTATTGATTGACTTGCATTTCTTGCTAATAAGGCAATTCTAATCCCTTGGCCGATCTGTCTATCTTTTTGAAAGAATGTGTACCCTTGAATATTCAGCTCCCAACCCTGATATCCTTGCAGCAATGTCTCGATAATGCCCACCAAATTGTACATGCCTGTTTTAATCTGTGCGACAAGCTCCTGTGCCTTATTCCACACAGTGTGTACATTCCAAGATAACATCTTCAGTCCTGCAATAACAATCCTTACTCTCATTGTCATTTGTTTTTTCCAGTCCACTTGAATTTCGATTGCTAACCCTTTCCAAACACTCTGTATATGCTGCAGATTTTAGTGTCGTCTCCCCAGTTCTGCAAACTTTAATTTTCCTTTAATTCGGTTTTTCTAGTTTCTACAATTACTGACAACATCCCGCAGTCATTTACAGGAAATCTCTGTTTTCAGACCTCAATGTGCGAGTCACTAGGACTGTGGTCCCAACACAGTTCTTGTGAAGACTGTCCCATTGGAAGGGATCCCTTCTTTCCTTGTACTGGAGTCAATGTCTCATGAATTAAAAAGAAGTTTATTAGCCAATCAAATCACAGCCGTCCTGGAACATCGCGTTTCATTTTCTTCTCAGTTGAGACCGTTTTGAATCAGAATTTCTAACCTCCCCAGACTGCTATCCACCTGCTACCTCTCAGCTCTGTTCCCGAAGTGCAGGCCACAAATATACAAGGCAAGGATTTATAATCTTTGCCTTCGCAGGGTGCTCTCCACATCCTCCAGCCCAGCTCTGGCCAGAAACTACTTATTCTGGTACCAACAAATTTTGCAGTAATAGGTTTCTTCATTCCCGATGTCTTTTTTTTGGTGAATGTAGAAGGTAAAAGAGTCAAAATTGCTACGATGCGTTGTTTTTACTTTAAACACTTCTTTGACATCAAACCCAATATGATCCGCTCTTCAGTGCAGGTGACTGCTTTCGGGCTGTAATGAATGCGCTGAAGTGATGGTTCTCCCTCTCGCTTGCCCTCTGCTGAATGTTCTTCCTGCTGCTGACCATGTGGGCTGTTGCCAGATTAGATTAAATTAGATTTCCTACAGTGCGGAAACAGGCTCTTCGGCCCAACAAGTCCACACCGACCCTCCGAAGTGTAACACACTTTCCTCTGAATAATGCACCTGACCCTGTGAGCACTTTTGCATGGCCAATTCATCTGAACTGCGCATTTTTGGACTGCCAGAGGAAACCCATGCAGACACGGAGAGAATGTGCAAAATCCACACAGCAGTCGCCCGAGGTTAGAATTGAACCTGGGACCCTGGTACTGTAAGGCAGCAGTGCTCATCACTGAGCCATCTTGCCACCCTAAGACCTGAACTTCAGTGCAGGTGAACCTTTACCACCTTTCATAACTGGTGGCACTATGTTTACGCAATGTCAAGTCTTTCAACACCTCACCTGTGTCTATCGATGTTTTCAATATCTCAGAAAGTGGTCCAGCAAACATTTCCCAAGCTTCCCATAGAGTGCACGGGAACACCTGAGCAAGTCCTTTGGATTTATGCAACTTTATGCGCTTTAACACTCCTCTCTAATATGTACATTGGCGAATTTTGAGGTGCCTTGTTCTCTCCCTTGCTACTCTTTTGTGTTTAACGCATGTGTGGAATCTCGTTATATTCTCCATGATAGTGGTTGACAAAACTATCTCCGATTTCTCTCCGAAGTATATTTCTGCCTTTATAGGCATCTGAGGAATCATCGATCCTGTTCTCTGTACTTGATATGTATTTCCTTCTTTTTCTCGAACAAAACCTCAATTTCTCCAGCATTCCCTTTACTTATCAGCCTTGCCTTTCATCCCAGCAGGAGCATACAGTCTCTGTACTCTCGCGATGTCGCTATTAAATGCTTCCCAATTCCAGCCATCGCTTTTCCTACGAATATCTGCCCTCAATCCACTTTTGATATTTCTTGCCTCATGCCGTAAATGTTGGCTTTGCTTCAATTTAGACCTTTAACTCTTATAATTGGCCTATGCTTTTCAACCACTCTTCTAAATGGAAGAGAAGTATTGTCACTGGCCCCAATATGTACCCCCACTGACACGTCAGATTCCTTCCCCGCCTTATATCCCAAGAGTAATACAGGTTTTTTTCTTGTCTAGTAGTTTCATCCAAACACTGAATCTTAAAACATGCTTGCACAGATGTAGCAATTTCCCCTTCATCTAAGCCCTTAACACTATTGCAGAAACAGTGTATGTCTGGAAAGGTAAAATCTCCCACTGCAACCATCTTCTTGTTCCTATAGACGTCTCCTTCCGAATTTGTTTCTCAATTTCCCCTGAACATTTGGAGTCTATAGTAAAATTCCAATAATGTGATCATCACTTTCTCGTTTCTCAGTTTCATTTAAATAACTTCCCTGGATCTACTCCCATCATTATCTTCCCTCAGTACACTGTAACGTCATCCCGAAACAAAAAACACCACCGCCTCTCCTCTCTTTGTCCCATTTCAATCCTTCGTATTGCATCAATACCTCGGAACATGAAGCTATCTGTCCTGTCCATCCTTGAGCCTCATCTCTATAATCGCTTTGATGGACCTGTTCCATGTTCTCAACTGTTACCATGAATAATCTGCCTTACCTGTTAGGCCTCTTAGATTTAAATGAGTTAATTTTAATTTATCAGTCTTAATTCATTCTCTGCTTTGTTCCTGCCTGCCACGACTGATGACTTACTCCTCTTCTGAACTGTACCTGTATCATACTGATCCCCTTTATATCTATTTCCTGGGACCCATGCCCACCATTCTTAGTTTAATTATTGTCGGGTGAAACTGACTTCTGTGGTCTGTACTCTCTTGGCAATGATACTGAGGGACATGATATAAACACATTTGAAAACACTTGACCTGTTTTTGACAGGCCGGATGGTTATGAAATGTCTCATTTCACAATCCTGATTGAATATTTTTGTCGACATGACAAAGATAATGGATGAGGAAGGGGACGTGGGCATTTTTTTAATAAAACCCCATATGGTAGATTAGTGCGAAATTTAAAATCACGAGTACAGAGTGGACTAGCGATACAAAACTGGCTTGATCATAAACGACAGAGGGCAGCACTGGGAGGGTCTTTTTTCTGAATGGAGAATGGTAACTAGCAGTGTTCCACCAGAATCAGTCTTAGGTTCTCTGTTATTTGTACTGTTTACAAATAATTTGGAGGAATATGTTGGTTCTCTCATTAATAAGTTTACAGATGTCAAGAAGATTGTTGGAGTTGCTGATAATGTCGACGATTGTGTAAGTATACAAGAGGATATAGATAGACTGGCGACTTGGGTACAGAAATGGCACAAATAATTTAATTCAAACAAATGTGAGAGGATCCCTATTAGGTGATGGAATTTAGATGTGGCTTATGCTGTAAACGTTAGAACAATTAGGAACGATAACGTACAGACGGATCTGGGCATGAAATTCCACAGTTCCCTAAGGACAGCAACACGGGTGGCCAAGATAATGAAGACGACATATTCCATGCTTGCCATCACTAGACGAAGAATGGATTACAAGAGTTTTCGAACCATGTTGAAACTATATAATATCATTGCGTGGTGAGGCCCCATATGATTTATTACGTGCAGTTTGCTGAAAACAAACCAAATCCTTGATTTTCTCCGGGTTTCTCTACTTTTCTGGAACTGCCATCTATCCGACCCATATCCAAAACAAGGATCGGGAATATGACTTGTACTTTTGTAAAGTCATGCTAATCCAGGTTCATCACCAAGCCTGTCTCATGAAGTCGATTGATCAGTTCCGATAGAAGCTGCAAGTGGTCCTTCTCTGCGTGACTAAAAATCACTAGATCGTCGGTGTACTTCTCACTATTGGTACTGGAGGATTTTTCTCTAATTTATTCTAGTCATATCTATCTAAACATTCTGAAAAGTTTGGCTTATTTTTCGACACAGTACAGGCAAATGCTAGCAAACATGAACATAGAGATCATAGATTACTCAGACAGAGTCAGGGACACAAGGTTACAACATGGGTTGCCTAAAACAAGGTTTACTTTCGCAATCTTAACATTATTTGACATTAGAAAGGCCCATTCAACAGTGTAATAGCAGGAGGGAAGAATATGTTCTTGAACCTGTTGGTGTGTGGCGGGCAGGTTTCTGTATCTTCTGCCGAGTGGAAAAGATTGGAAGAAATTATAACTGAAGTGGAATGGGTCTTCGGTGATGCTGAAAGTCTTTCCACGACAGACAGAAGTGAAAATGGAGTCCATGGATGAGATGTTGTAGTGATGGTCGGTGCTGTGCACACAACCTTCTGTCGTTTCTGGCGGTCATGTGCATTGGTAGATGCCAGGCCAGACCGTTATGCAGCCGGTTAGAATGTTGTCTATGGTTCATCTCTGAAAGTTGGCAAAGGTGCTTTTTGACGTATGGAATTTATAAATTTCTTTTTGGTCATTCTTTGAAATGTGTCGAGTCCATTTTCATATCAATTGGAATAACTTCAACGTAGTAAACGTTTGTTCAGTATAGCACAAGCCAAAATTGTCTTCGTTCTTTCAGATAAAGTACCCACTATATCCACTGAGAAAAACTAACTTGGACATATAAATTGTCTGCCCCAACTTCTCAATAGAGACTTCGAAAAATTGAGCATTATATGAATTAGACTTTGTAACTGCATTGCAATTGCGGTAGTCAATACATATTTGTTGTGCACCATATGGATTTGACACCATTTACTGACTTTGACCTCAAGTTACTGCAACTCAGTTGGATTAAGTTGCCATTAAGCATGAGTTCCAACTCTTTCTGAATCTATGCAAACTTCAGAGGATTGCGCCTATAAATACACTTCGAAATCAAAACAGCATTACCTACACCTGAATGATGTTGAATTAGATTAGTACTGCCCATCTTATGTGATTTGAATAACTCCTTCAGGTCATTCCGATTTTACACTGGATGGTAAGTCAGTCACTTATGCCAGCTTTAAAGAATTTACTCATTGTCTAAATTAACTTGAGGAATGTCCAATTCAGTACCATTTGAACTCGGTTCTTCACTTTGTGTTCCAACAATCATCACATTCTCCTTTTGTTTTCTTTTCCTATCAAAAACCTGTTTGATTACACTCACATCACACATTCTGTGAGATTTCTTATCAAATAGTTTATCTTATCGACATACGTTCGAATAGATAAGACTCACTAAACCTGTTCTTAAAGTTTTACGTACACTGCACATAACAGCTCCACTTTCTGTTGACTAGAAAAGTTATGAATTCAATTTTTCCTGGCTGATTCCTGTTTAATCACATGCTCTGCTACTTTTAAATGCTCTCTAGCCTACTCAAGATCTCAAGTTAATCATTCACTAACCATTGTCACATCATCGATATATATGGTCACTGAACTCTGACTCATCATTTTTTGTTGAACTAATTCCATTGGTCCTCTTACCTCATGCCCAGAATCTAATTCATACAGAATTAGGTAGATTCATTTGGTACATTCGTTTATTGCAAACTGTGCAAATGGAATTCCTTATTATAATCCACTGGAATTTCTTGAGTACAGGCTCTCAACATGGTCTTTGATTTTTTAATCAACCATTCTAATACTCCCTGCAATTCTGGATGGTAAGCAATGGATTTGAACGGTTTTATTCCACAGCTGTCCATAACTTCAATAAGTAACTTTACTTAACTTTGTGTCTTTGCGGATGGTACGCATTCTGCAAAAAAAGGAGTAACTTTCCAACAATTATTTTAACCGTGATACTATGTAACGAAATAGCTTCTGGATATCTCGTGGACGCACTCATTATCTGACAATGAAGTGTGACCAGGGATATAACCTGACTCGTAACACGCCCCCAACTAATATGTTATAACAAAATAGCAAAATGAAATCAATTCCGTTCACACACTCTACAATTAAGAAGCAGTAAATTATTTTGTATTCTGCTTCAACAGCACAGTTCCTACTTATATAAATCCACTTGCTATGCAAACAACAAAAAAGTGAGTCTCTGAAAATTCGCACTGCCTGTGTCTTGTGGAGTGCTCCTATCCACTCTGCTGATTGTGCTATTGGGGATGTTTTCTCTGCAAATCTTCTGTTCTGAATGCCTTCCTCCATCGAATTCTGGTGTCAGAAATATTTGCGGAACGTGTCATAGAGCCATAGATATGTACAACACGGAAACAGACCCTTCAGCCCAACCCATCCATGCCGATCAGATATCCCAAACGTATCGAGTCCCACCTGCCAGCTCCCAGCCCATATCCCTCCAATCCCTTCCTATTCTTATCCCCATCCGCATGCCGTTTAAATGTTGAAATTGTATCAGACTCCACCATTTCCTCTGGCAGCTCATTCCATACATGCACCACCCTCTGCGTGAAAAGATTGTCCGTTAGGTCTCGATTATATCTTTCCCCTCACTATAAATCTATGCCCTCTTGTTCTGGACTCCCCCACCCCAGGGAATAGACCTTGTATATTTATGTCCATGGGGCTTATAATCTTGTAGATATGTATAAGGTCACCCCTCACCCTCCGACGCTCCAGGGAAAACAGTCCCAGCCTGTTCAGCCTCTACCTACAGTTCAAAATCAGCAACCTTGGAAACATCCTTGTAAATCTTCTCTGAACCCTTTCAAGGTTCACAGCACATTTCCGATAGGAAGGAGACCAGAATCACACGCAGCATTCAACTACTGGTCTAATCAATGTCTTGTACAGTCGCAACATAACCTCTCAACTCCTGTACTCAGTACAATGGCCGATAAATGAAAGCATACCAAACGCATTCTTCACTGTCCTTTCGACGTGAGACTCAACTTTCAAGAAACTATGAATCTGCACTCAAAAGTTGCTTTGTTCAGCATCACTCCCTAGGACATTTCTATTAAGTGTATAAGTCCTGCAAATATTTGTTTTTCCAAAATGCAGCAGCTTGGATTTATCTGAATTGAACTCCATCTGTCACGCCTCAGCCCAGTCATGTACCATTTATAACTGGATGGTTTTTTTTTTTCCTGGGAGCGTGGAGATGTATTATCTCTTCAGATGTTTGTTGTCTCTCCCCAAGTTTAAAAGTGCTCGCATGACTTATAGCCGTGATTACCTGTAATTTTTGTTTGACTATGATATTTTGGTATTTTGGCTTGAGTTTTCCGTACTGTCAATTGATCTTTGCTTGCAATTCATGCGCTACCTTCAACACCTCCTTCTATAATGTACCGCCACAATCCACTTTGCCGAGAGGTGCGAGGGATAACTGAAAGTGTGGTGGGAAGGTGAGTATAACACTGTAAAAAACTTACCTCAGATGTCGAAGCCCCCATTTGCTGAGTGGCGCGAGGGAGGAGAAAAGGATTGCTGGGAAATTGACTATCACAGTTTGAAAAACGTATCCCAGGGGTCAAGGCCTCCATTTCTCGAGAGTTGCGAGGGAGGAGCGAAAGACTGCTGGGAACGTGAGTATAACAGTTTAAAAAACACTTAGCTCAGGCGTCGAGGACTCCAATTGGCGAGTGTTTCAAGGGAGGGACAAAGGACGGCTGCGAAGTTGAGGAAAACGCATTTTTGAACAGAGCAGCGAGGAGAGAGGGCGGAGAGAAACGAGGGCTGCCGGGATTTTTTTGAGTGGGTAAGATAGAAGTCATAGTTGTCAGGTTTCTGGCACTGAGCCTGGCACTGCGGGTCTGACGGGAACGGGGAGAATAGAAAAGCAATGCTGGTAGGGGACACAATAGTTAGACGGATTGACTGGATATTTTGTGGTCAGAAAAGGGACGCCCGGAAGGTGTGCTGCCTCCAAGGTGCCATGGTCTTGGTTGTCGCCATTCGGTTTTACAGCATTCTGAAGGCGCAGGGTGAGACGCCAGAAATCTTGTTACATATCGGCACAAATGATATAGCCAGGAAAGGGATTGAGGATCTGAAAAGTGATTACAGAGAGGTAGTTTGGAAGCTGAAGAGCTGGACGAGTAGAGCAGTAATCTCGTGCTTGCTACTGGTGCCAGGAGATAGTGAGGTGAGGAACAGTCAGAGAATGCAGTTCAACACGTAGCTGCGAGGCTGGTGCAGGAGGGAGGGCTTTTGACACCTCGACGATTGAGATACCTTCAAGGGAATCTGTGACTTGTACATGAAGGACGGGTTGAACCTGAATAGGAGGGGAATAAATGTACGTGGTATGAGATTTGCTCGTGTGGTGTGGGAGGGTGATAACTAGATGGCAGGGGTGTGTGAATCAGACTCACTGTCTGAGAGGCGACAGTTGCAGATGGGGCAGTAACAGGATGTAGTGAATCTTTCAGGAAGTTTTCTCACGCGATGAATCAAAGGGATCGGTTCAAGTGTGTCTGCTTTAACGCAAGGAGCGTCAGAATAAAGAGTGACGAACTTAGAACATGGATCAGTATTTGGCGCTATCATGTTATGACCAAAGCGGAGACGTGCGTTTCACAGGGGCAGGAATGGTTGCTTGAAGTTCCAGGATTTATAACGTTAAAACAAACACAGGGAGAGTGGTAAAATATGAGGAATGTCGCATTGCTAATCAGAGAATGCATCTCAGCTACCGAAACAAAGGTTGTTGAGGAAGGTTTGTCTACGGAGTGAGCATGGGCGGAAGTCAGGAACAGCAAGGGAACAGCCGTGTCATTGGGGTTTTTCTACAGACTTCTAATAGCAGTAGAGATGTTGAAGAACTCATCGTCGGGCGATTTTGGAAAAATAAAAATGTAGCAGAGTTGTTGTTATGGGTGATTTAAACATTCTCAATATCGACTGGAACCTCCTTAGAGTAAGGTTAAAAATCACACAACACCAGGTTATAGTCCAACAGGTTTAAATGGGAGCACACTAGCTTTCGGAGCGACGATCCTTCATCAGGTGATAGTATCAACTGATGAAGGAGCATCGCTCCGAAAGCTAGTGTGCTTCCAATTAAACCTGTTGGACTATAACCTGGTGTTGTGTGATTTTTAACTTTGTACACCCCAGTCCAACACCGGCATCTCCAAATCATGACTCCTTAGAGTAGACAGTTTGAATGGAGCCGGTTTTTGTCTGGTGTGTTCAGTAGGGTTTCCTTAATCAGTATGTAGACAGATCGACGAGGAGAGAGGACTATTTGAATGTGGTGCTCGGCAATGAGCCAGGGCACGTGTAGAATCTCACGTTGGGAGACGCTTTGGTGTCAGTGACTACAACTTCCTCACATTTACCATAACCTTGGAGAGGGAAAGGAACAGTTACCGAGGGAAGATACTGAATTAGGGAAAAGGTAATTATGACGATATCAGACTGGACTTGAGAAGTACAGACTGGGAGCCATTGTTCGACAGAAAGGGCACAACAGACATATGGAGACTGTTTAAGGAGCAGTTGCTGCATGTGATGCACGAATTTGTTCTTCAGAGACAGGTAAAAAGGGGTACGATTAAGGAACCTTGGATGACGAGAACAGAGGAACTTCTCGTCAAAGGAAGAAGGCAGCTTACGTAAGGTGGAGGAAGCAATGATTTAGCACAGCTGTAGGATATTACAGGCTTGCGAGAATGGAGCTGAGAAATGGACTGAGGAGAGCCAGGAGGCGCTACGAAAAATGCACGAAAAGGGATTAGGGAGAACCCAAAGGTATGTTTGTCATACGTCAGGAATAAAATAATCATCAGAGAGAATGTAGGGCCGATCCGCGGCACCATAGGGAACTTGTGCGTGGATAGGGGAAGCAGGTGACGATGGTTTTTCTTCGCTTCGGTTTCCACGAAGGAAACGGATCATGTTGTGTAAGAGAACTTTGAGGAGCTGGGGTGTAGGTTTGAACACATTAAGATTGATGAAGTTGATGTACTGGAAATTTTGGCAAACATTCAGATTGATAAGCCCACAGGGCCACACCAGATTTATTCTAGTGTGCGCCAGGAAGCGAGAAAAGAGATTGCTAAGCCGTTGACAAAAATCTTTGCCTTCTCACTCTCCACGGGACTCGCACCAGCGGATTGGAAGGAGGCGAAAGTTGTTCTCCTTCTCCAGAAGGAGGATATGGAAATTCCTGGGAACTACACATCAGTTAGTCTTAGGTCTGTTGTCAGCAAAGTTTTAGAAACCAATCTGATGGATATGATTTATGACTGTTTGGCAAAGCATAGCGTGATTACAGGCAGTCAGCATGGCTTTGGGAGTGGCAGGCCATGCGTCTCAAATTTAAATGAGTTCTTTAAGGAGGTGAAAATCAGATCGACGAAGGCAGAGCAGTGGATGTGGTGTATATGGACTTCAGCAAGTCATTTATTATGGTTCCCCATGGTAGGCTCATTCATAAAGTCAGGAAGCATGTGATAAGAGGAGATTTGGTCTCTGGATTCAGAATTGGTTGGCTGACAGAAGGCAAAGAGTGGTCGTAGATGGAAAGTATTCTGCCTGGAGATCAGTGTTGAGTGGGGTACCGCAGGGCTCTGTTCTTGGGCATCTGCTCTTTGAAGTTTTTACAAATGTCTTGGTTGAGGAGGTTGAGAAGTGGGTAATTAAATTTGCAGATGCAACAAAGGTTTGAGGTGCCGCTGATAGTATCGAGGGCAATTGCAGGCTGCAGCATGACAGACAGGATGAAGAGCTTGGCTGAGAAACGGCAAATGGAGTTCAACCTGGAAAAATGCGAAGTGCTCCATTTTGGAAGTTCGAACTGGAATGCTGAATATCGGATTAAATATAGTGACATGAGGGACATTTAATCGACTTCTAGGTATGCACATGGATCGTAGTGAATTGAGGGGTTCGGAGGTGAAGTTATTTTAGGTTACATTACGATTAATCCTCTGCACAACGTCATGGACCAAAGGGTCTGTTCTGTGTTGTACATTTCTTTGTTCTATATTCTGCCGATTTCTGAATTACCAGAATGTGTGATGCTCAATATTGGTATGTGTTAAATCTTATCTATACATTGTCCATTAAACTCATAATAACACGCCTGCTATTACAGACGTACAAAGCACAACACGTACTATTTGCAAACTAAAAGTTTGTACTGGAAGACTCCAACGAAATATTCTCATACATTGCCTCTAAATCGTTCCAAAAATGTAGAAGGACTGTGATCCATGTAAACAACCGTCTCTGACACGTTGTTTGTCAAATGCACATTAAAATGTTGGAAGACCAGTACCAAGCATAACAATTCCTATTTTATCCGGTTGTTGTTAACTTACTTGGAAAAGTAACCAACCGGCCGTCCAATTCGATCATCATCTCCCTGAAGCACTATAAATCGAATTCCAATGTCGGCAGCATAAATTTCTAATTTGAAGAATTTCAATTGGTGTGCCTAAAATTGGTGCAGTTTTCAACACTCCTTTTAAATTGTCAAATGATTCATGGCATTGTTCTGTCCACTGAAATTTTGACTCCTTCTTCAGCAAATCTGTTAACAGTGTCACGATGCTGCTGATGTTTGGAACAACTTTCTAGTAGAATCCTCTCAATCCTAAGATTTGAAGCACCGCTTTCTTCGAACATGATCAGTTTCGAGGGAATGAGTGGCCTCCTCCCTTTACAATGTAAGAGACTCGAGAGGCTAAATGTCCTCCCAATTTTACAACGTAAGAGACTTTCGAGGCTGAAGGGTCTCCCCTGTTTCTCTCTTAGAGACCCATCTAGTTGCTGATGGAGCTCCTTCAGTGATAGAGTTATTGAAATGTACAGCACGGAAACAGATCCACTTCTCCAAAGCATCCATGTCAAACAGACATCCTAAATTACTTTCCACCCATTTGTCAGTATTTGGCTCATGCTTCCTCATCCCTTCCCACTCATGTACTCATCCATTTGCCCTTCTAATTGTAATTGTACTTTCTATTTTGGCTTGTCATTTCTGTCAATATATGTGCAATCCTCTGCGCGAAACTGTTGTCCCTCTTTTTCTTTATGTTCAACCTACACACTCTACTTTCCAAGATCCTCTCTGGTAAAAGGGATTTTGCATTTACTATGTCATAACTCTGTGATCTGCCTGTATTGCTGGCAAGACAAAGCTTTTCACTGTGCCTCAGTACACGTGACAATAAATTCAATTCAATTCAAGTCAGTTCAATTAAATTTCGTCCTATCCATGCACTTCATGATTTTCTACACTCGATACCTTCAAACATCAGGTTCAGATTCTCCAGGAAAAACCCCAACCACTTCAGCCTTCAACTAAAGCAACAGACTTCCAAATCTTTTATGAACTCTTCCAAATTTAGCAGCATCTTTCCCATAGCAGAGAGATTAGAATTGAGCGCAGTATTCCGAGACGGCTTAATTAATGCCCTGTACAGAAGTAACATGTAGCCCCAATGCCCATATTCAAAGCATTGACCAATAAAGGCGTCCCAAATGCCTTCTGTATTAAATTGCCCGCCCTGACTCTACGTGCAACGAACCTACACTCTTGTGGAATGGCTTCTCACTGTGATCCCCTGCTGCCTCACAACGTATGGGATCTGGGTTTGATTCCACCCAGGATGAATGTTTATTTGGAGTTTGCAGATTCACACTGTTTCTGCGTCGTTTCTCCCAGGGCTCCATAATCCTTACAGAGTCCAAATATATGCAGGCTTGGTGGAATAGAAATGGGGATTGTAGGGCTATGGGAACAGAATAGAGGTGTGTCTATTGGGATGTTCTTTTGAAGGTTGATATGGGCCTCATAGGCCGAATGGCAGTTTCTTCATCAGGGATGCTGTGACTTCGATGATGAACTCTTTGTTGGCATCACTCCCCAAGTGCCTACCATTAATTGCCGAACTCCTGCGCTGATTTGCCTTATCAATTTGCTGCACCTCCCATATGTCTAAGCTAAACCCTATGTGCCACCCCTGAGCCCATTAACCCTTCTAATTAATACCCTTTGTCCTCTAAGATAATTCCTTCAAAAATTATATTTATAGAGAGTTAGATAGATTACAAGAGTGAACACATACATTGTTCGTGGTGTTCAACACCAAAGAGGTTTGGTGTTGACTGCAAAGTTACCAGCTATTCCTCCAATATTCAAATCCAAATCAGCATTATAAAATGCAAAATACAGTAAAAACTGCCCCACTGCTGGTCACAGGCCTTCATTCCGTTTTGAAGAACACTCCATCATCATGATCTGGCTCCTGTCTTTAAGCAGATTTTGTGTCGAAAAAGCTAGCTGTCCCTCGATTCCATGTCACCTAAACTTGCTAATGAGTCCATCATGTGGAACCTTGTCGAAAACCATAACGATTTCCATATAGATAATGATGCATGCTTAGACTTCATCGATATTCTTCGTCACCTCTTCAAAAAACGTATTCAAGATAGTCAAACATGATTTCCCACTCACAGAGCCAATTTTGATTATTCGTAATCTGTCATTGCCTCCCCAATACGTTTGGAGTATGTCCCTCAGAAACCCCTCCAACACTGACATACCACTTATGTCAGACTCATCCATTCTATAGTTTCCTGGTTTTTCCTTACCACCTTTCTTAAGTAATAGGACAACGTATGCCAAACCCAGGTTTAGTGCACCTCACCCGTGGCTCTCAATAATATAACTCTCACAGCATATTTTCAGACATTTTCTAAAATGTCAAATAATAGGTTATTGCAAAACATGGGAGCTGCTTGTTTAGGGAGTAATATATGAGGATGGATTAACAGTTGGTGAACAAACAGAAGTCAGAGCTGGGAATAATTTATTTTTATCCAGAGGCTGAGACGTGCGCTGATAGAGCATCATGACGTCATTTGGGACATGGATATGATAAATAGCCAAAGTATTTTCCATGGATTGGGGGAGTCCAGAATTAGAATACATAGGTATAGGGTGACAGCGGAAAGATATAAAAAGAAATAAGGCGCAACTTTTTCATGCAGATGGTGGTATGTGTATGGAATGAGCTGCCAGAGGACGTGGTGGAGGCGAGTACAATTGCCACATTTAAAAAGGATCTTGATGAGAATATGGATATGAAGTGTTTGTAGGCCGGGTGCTGGCAGGTGGAATTACATTGGGTTGGGATATCTGGTCGACATGGACAAGTTGGACTGAAGGGTCTGTTTCCGTGCTGCATATGTCTATGAAAATATGACTATGTCTAAACTAGTGAAGGACCAAAAAAAAAGAGATCTTCAATTATTTCAGATCCATATGATTAACTCGCAGCGGGCAGAATGCAGTGCATTAATGTTGACTGATAATTCGAAAGTAAAGTGTTCGGGAATGTTGTGTTGGGGTCACAAATTATATTTATAGAGAGTTAGATAGATTACAGGAGTGAACACATACTTTGTTGGTGGTGTTCAATACCCAAAAACAGTGACATAACTTGATCGGGGGAATCAATATTCTTGCTCATTGTTCAAATTCAAAGCAAGTCCAAAGATAATGGAGCATAAAGAGACCTGAGTATTCTTGTACATAAAACTCCACATGGCACTACCTCGGTGCAGCAAGTAATGGAGACAGAATGGAATTTTGGGTCGTTTTGTGAGGGATCGTTTTTTTGTAAAATTTAAATGGCTAGTCTTAGTTTAACTTCAATGGTGTTGGTAAGATTGCACCTTGGAGTATTGTGTACTGTCTTGATCCCATACTTTAGAGAGGACATGCCAATATTGGAGGCGATTTAATAGAGATTGACGAGGCTGATTAGTGAAATGACAGTTTAAAATATTCATGAGTTGCAGGTTTTTTTTTTTATGCTTTAAAGGTTGGAATAACATCGGATGATAGATTTCCTAATTATAACTCAGAGGGGGCTTGAAGGTTAGGTGTTAAGAAGATGCTTCCACTTGTGTTTGATTCTCGAAATAGGGGAGTAAATCAAAAACAATTTAGCGGCCACTAATTGAAAACCAAGATGTACAGATATTGCATCTCTCAGATGTTAATAAACATTTGGACTTCTGTACCTCAGGGATTTGTGGTGGCTGGATCACTGGGACTATTCAAAGAGAAGGTGGATACCATTCTGAAATATCAAAGATGCATTACATAGAACATAGAACAGTACAAGTCAGTACAAAACAGTCCTTCAGCACCTGACGTTGTGCAGACAATCAAGATCAGACAGAAAAGAGAAGTTGAGGTCTGTGGTAGATCAGTCTTCGTTTTATTGAATATTGGTGCAGATCTGAGGGGCTGAATGGTCTCCTCCTGTTAGGTAAACGCCTCATCCGTCTTTGGCTCAGGTTTTGCGCAATTGTTCTCCGTAAAGCACCTTGCAAAGTTTTACTGTGTTGAACATGTTATGCCAAAAGACGTTGGTGCTGGCCATGGTAAATCAGTTCAATTTTCATTCGGAGACATCGATGTTTTCCTTATTCAGGTCGAACTTCTTCAACCCTCGTCTATTCTGAACTTTGCAGTCGCACTCCATTTCAATCTCGAATATGCCCAATTGTACTCCTACCACAGTTATTAGAGTAATCAGAAGTGATTTATGTTTACTTTTCAGACAGCTCTGCGCTGTCCGATCCAATACTTGTGTCAGTAAACGCTCAGTTTGCAAGGTTTGTGCCCCACACATAATGTTGAAGACTTGTTCCGTTGGAGTTCCAGTATGGAGACAGGTGACTTTACCACCCTTGGTCTGTAATGCTGCTTATGTTCTACATAATACGCCACCGACTCACGTGATCAAAAACTAATAGCATTTTGCATTTTTATCCTTCAAACATTTGCAGAGTTTCTCTGTCCGATGTATATCTCATTACATACATGAAGAAAGCTCTTTGGCCCATTATACTATTGCGAGCTGTTGACATGTAAAGTCTGCTCCATGTAATGGCAATGTCCAATTTTGGGCTATTAGGTGTCCACATTGCTGATGAAGGGCTTATGTCAAAATGTCAATTCCTGCTCCTCAAATGCTGCCTGACCTGCTGTGCCTTCCCAGTACCACACTTTCGATTCCCTTTTTCTGTCTATTCAACTCATCAAAATCTTTCTTGCGATTTCTCAGCTAACTTTAATAATGACTGCCAAAGCATTAGTAACACCTACTCCCCCATAAGTTGAAAACATCTTGCCTACATTTGTCTGGCCAATAGTCTTGTTTATTTCAAAGTGCATTATTCAGTCGCCTCTCCATTTTCTCTTTTCTTGAGGAAAGTCTGTCAAGTTTGCTCATTTGTGCAAAGTTAAAAATTCACAGTTTTGAGTATCATTCTTTAAAACCTTCTTTGCAACTCCTGTAATATTCTCATGTGCAATCCACAGATTGGACCGATGCACAGTACACCCAGAAAGGTCTGACAGTTGGAAAATAGGAAAGAGCCTGCTGCACAGTAAACGTGATATCCAAATTGGAACATTCCCTTGTTCGTTCTTTTCACACATGCAGTCAGCTGTGCATCCCTCATAACTTCACTATTGGTGCTGGTTTGCTGAAGTTGGGCTGTATTCAAAGTTTGTGCGAAGATTTGTAGCTCGGGTGCTCGTTGTTGTGGTTCTGTTCGCCGAGCTGGAAGTTTTTGTTGCAAACGTTTCGTCCCCTGGCTAGGCGACATCATCAGTGCTTGGGAGCCTCCTGCGAAGCGCTTCTTTGATGTTTCCTCCGGTGTTTATAGTGGTCTGTCCCTGCCGCTTCCGGTTGTCAGTTTCAGCTGTCCGCTGTAGTGGTTGGTATATTGGGTCCAGGTCGATGTGTTTGTTGATAGAGTTTGTGGATGAATGCCATCCACATTCATGAGCATGAGCAAAACTGATGTAGTGTACAAAATACCATGCAAGGACTGCACAAAACACTATATTGGACAAACAGGAAGACAACTAACAATCCGCATACACGAACATCAACTAGCCACGAAACTACACGACCAGCTATCCTTGGTAGCCACACACGCAGACAACAAGCAACATGAATTCGACTGGGACAACACTACTATTATAGGGCAAGCCAGACAGAGGACAGCTAGGGAATTCCTAGAGGCATGACATTCATCCACAAACTCCATCAACAAACACATCGACCTGGACCCAATATACCAACCACTACAGCGGACAGCTGAACCTGACAACCGGAGGCGGCAGGGACAGACCACTATAAACACCGGAGGAAACAGCAAAGAAGCGCTTCGCAGGAGGCTCCCAAGCACTGATGATGTCGCCTAGCCAGGGGACGAAACATTTGCAACAAAAACTTCCAGCTCGGCGAACAGAACCACAACATTGGGCTGTATTGCTTGAGGAAGCGAAAGTTTAGAGGAAATTTGGTGGAGAACCTCAAAATCGTGAGGGGCCTGGACGAAGTAGATAAGGAGGAGTGGATCTCAATTGACGGAGGATTCGAGAACAAAATACCACTGAATTCGAACAAAAGTGGCGAAAGAAGCAATGGGGACACTAGGAAACGTGTTATCTTGGAGCAAGCGGTTAATATTTAGAATGCTCTGCTGAAGCGTGCAATGGAAGAAGATTCATTCGAGCAAGTAAGGATAATGGCATGAAAGGGAAGCTTATGCAGGAATATTGACAGTGTGAGCAGGTGAATTGCTTATTAAGACAACCAGCAAAGAAAAGAAACGATTAATTCAGGTCAACTCACATCCTGTAACACTCTGCCATATGCCTGAGGAAGAACATCGAAGGGGTCTCTTTAAGGAACTGATAACAGAACAAATTATATTTTGCTGGAATTCTGGAGTTTGTGGGGTGCTAACGTGGTACCGTGAAAATGAATTCAGAATTTATTATCTGACAGCTTTGCTTGCTTTCATGAATTTGTCAGAAGATTTCCATCATCCTTTAAACTGTGAATGAGCCACCACTGCTGAAACTTATACTTGCAATATTGTTTTCAAGAAGAGAATTGATACTTTGCCGTTGGGAAACAGAATTTGCTGACAGCCTCTTTTCTAGACTTTCAAGTGTTTCCTGGTGAATTGATGCCTAAGACCATTCTGAAATATTCAAGATAGTTAAGGAAGTTAACCGTGTAAATGGAAAGCGGTTGTTTCCCCTCATAGGAGAGTCTGGTACCAGATGGCAGAATATCCGAATATGGAGTCATATATTTATGGCAAAATGAGAGGGGTATTCATTTTTCCTATCAAAGGGTAGTGAACATGTTTAGAGCATTGCTTAGTTCACTTAGCTCGATGGATAATTTGTAATGCAGAGGGATGTCAAAAGCATGGCGTCAATGCTCTTGCTGCCTGGGGTTGCCATTCAGGATGATCCATCTCAACGTCTCTCATTGCCTGATGCGTGATGTCTCTCAGTTTATACCAGCACCAGTCATCTCTCCATCTTGTGAGACCAGCCCTATGTCCGGCAGGACCAAGACAACATTAATGAAATAACTCCCCAGAGCCCGGTAACCTATCAATAAGATATTATTTAATTACACGTAAAGAGTCCTCGACAATGATCTGGCTTCCTCAGAGGCTGGTCGCAGGGTGAAAACAGGGCCCCACCGGGCACTCCTGTTAATAGCTGTCAGTTTGGACTCCCAGATTGGCCCAGGTTAACTGCCCCAATGAGGAGGTTCATGTTCGGTGGTCTACCAGGCTGACCACGTTCCAATCACTACATTTAACTTTCGTGCTTATGTGGAATTCAATAGCTCAGAGAACTGTTGAGATTGGTTCACTGTGTGCATTCAAGGATTAGATGGACCTTTTTAACCGGTAAGATAATCAAGTATAAAAGAGGAGATAGTGTACTTAACGGTTATCAGGTCAGCCAGAAATGATCGAACAGCCTCGATGGGCTCAGTGGATACCTCTGCACCTTTGTCTTATTGTCTTATTCTCAGCAAAATCCTGGTAAATTTCTTCTTTCGCCAATCCCTGTAATCACAACAAACTTCTATTACGTTGTCTACAACTGCACACAATATTCCAGCTGAGGCGTAAGCAAAGTATTGAACAGCTAAACAAAATCTGCCTACTCTTACAATCGATGTATTGAATAAAGTATCCCGTATGGATGCTGAGTTGTTTTCTTATATTCGGCTATCACATTCAGGGAATTGTCCATGTTCTGTCTTCCCAACTGCACAACTCTATCTGTCTCTCCACAAACCTTTGTGTTGTCTGCAAGGTTAGCCATGATAGCCTCAGCTCCTTTACGCGGATTATTAATACACTACGTGTAGTTTGTCAATTTATCTCAGAAACACCAGTCATTCTGCTCCATCATCTTCCCTGCAGGACTCCCCTTCCACTTCACTGTGGCCAGCTCCTCCGCCATGTCGTCGTTGCTGTTTTTTGTCAACGGGATTATTAGATCTGATTCCATCTTCTCCCTCTCAAATTGAAAACTGACCGCGATCACATGATGTTTACTTCCCCCAGTGGTTCATTCACCTTCAGCTCTGTAATCATGTCTGCCTCATTTTACATCACCAAACCCAGAACTGTCATTTTCCCAATGGGTTCAACCGTTAGTTGGTCCAAACAAAATCTCGTTAACTTTCCACAAATTCCATTTCCTGGGATCTGCTTCCAAACTGATTTTTACAGTCCACCTTGATGCTGAAGTCCTACGTCAATTCTTGCAGTAGTGCCTTTATCACATACCTTTACTATCTCCTGATTTATCTTCTGCCTCACAAACTGACTACTACAAACTTCCATTAGGACTTTTTCTTTTCATTTCCAGTTCCTTAAATGAGCCCACGTAGATTCTTTGCCTTCTCAACCTTATACCACAGTTCTTGCTATTAATTTAATTTAACTCTGATAGAGCAGGGATCTCGACCCACTCTGTCGATGCGTGTATCCTACAAAAGAGTATCCTATTCTTGAAATATTTATTTCCCAGCGCTGATCCTCGTGCAACTACGCCTCTAAGATATACACCACTTGGCACCCACCAAATGCAATATGACCTACAAGTTTATTAACTCTACTTGTTGTCCTGGGTATGTTTAAGTACAAAACAATGCGTTAAATTTGTCCCTTCCTCTGCTTGATTCTTACCTACTGCATCTGAAAATAGATTACTGTCACGCCACATACGGTGCTGTCTGCACCGTTTCTTGTTCTGAAAACTTTATAAACCTCTCCTAAACTGTGCCCGCCTTTAATCAAAGGCAACGATGTAGATGCTGCAATTGGTTAGAAAAAAGGAAGGTAAGTCAAATGAAATGACAACATCTAATTGAAAGTGAAACACGATAACTTTCAAATGAATGCATGTCTTTGATTAGTATACTTACGATAGTTTTAAAATAATATTAACGTTTACATTTGATGGAATATATCATTCGGAGAGACGTTTATTATGTAAATGGTCCCTGAGCACATGTTGAAGAAAGCTAATATCGAAGGTTCCCGAGTGTTCTCTGGTCAGTGACATAAATCCAAGGGGTTAGCTGACTGAAACTTCATGTAACATTGATATCCGGACACCATCAGATCACAACTGATGTTTTTGAATGATAGAGCAGATTGGAAGGACAGACTGATCTCACAATGCACTTGAAAAATATGCACTTGTGCGTTTGAAAAAAACAAATAGTATCTGCCCAATTCGTGTGTCGCATATGGGGGAAGTGGGTTGTTTCCTGAAACTAGGAATTGTCTAGAACATCATCTGAAATGTTCGATGAATGACATCATCGAGAAGTTCAGGAAGTGGCATTCTCTCCAATATTCTCTAAATGACATTCACCAATTTAATTGAACAAATGATTAGATACCGATGGAAGAGATGCCATTACAGGGAGAGGTGGACACTGTTAACAAGTAACCTCGGGCATTTGAAGGGGTGAATGCGTTTTCCATGCATTTATAATTCTTCACGACAGAGGATTGAGGACAATTTAGACGAGAAGAAAGATATTTCAGAACTCCGTTTTACTTCGAGGAATTGTGAGAAAATCGTTCGTGCTGACAATGCTTTCCCCTTCCGCATTCAGAACAGTGATGTCGTAATCCATGTCTATTGTCGAGTGACCAACTGTGTGGAAATGTTCGAGATACAGTCTGTTCTTATGGTTGTATGTCTGTGTGTTTTGGAAGGGTGTCTTTCTTATCCTTTGCATCACATTTATTTAAGAAATTCAGAACTTCCCATTTGTAATTTCAGCTGTTATTATTTCAATAAATCTCTGATTACAGTGAAACTTTTTATGTCTCCATTTTTCCTCAATCGAACTGGTAAATAAGCCCCCAGGGTGATGTATAATTTGTTTGTTTTCTATGCTTACAGTTCATGTATTGATGATCTTCGTCCTGCTTTATAAAGATTGTGGAATGTCTCGATGTGTTAAACGTTACCTGGGAGCGATGGCGGTGGCGGATCTACTGTTCATTAATTTGGACCTGAGATTGATACACATTCCCATTGCTTATCAAGAACATTTTAATTTCATGGAGTCCATTCCTGTGTGCAATATTCACGCCGTCCTGCTTTATGCAGGCACTGACTGTTTAGCCTGGTTCACCGTCACTTTCACCTTTGATAGAGTTGTGGCCGTTTGTTGCCAGAAGCTGAAAGTTAAATATTGCAGTGAGAAAATGGCGGCTGTGGTTCTGGGAACAGTGACTGTGCTGAGCTGTTTAAAGAACATTTTCTGGTATTTTATGCTCGCACCTCGGTATTGGCTGCAGAACACACCCTGGTTTTGTGATGGAAAATTAAACGTTCGTTCCTCTCTTGTGTGGGTCACTATCGAGATTCTCCACCACATTCTGAATCCAGCTCTCCCATTTCTACTGATTCTGTTGCTCAATGTTTTAACAATCCGACACGTTTTGGTGATAAGCAGAGCCTGCAGGAGACTCCGTTCTCACAGAAATGGGGGTGTTCAGTGTGACACACAAATGCAAAACCGAAAAAACTCCATCACGTTACTCTTTATGATCTCAGTCAATTTTATCTTATTATGGTCAGCGTTATTGGTGCATACTATATGGTTCCGGATGTGATGGTTTGTTGTACGACTTGGTGTATCTACATCCCTTTTTGCTGGAAATAGGTTTCATGCTGCAGCTCCTCAGTTGCTGCACAAACACTGCAATATATTTCGTGACACAGACGAAGTTCAGACAACAACTGAAGACTCTGTTGAAATATCCCTTTACCCAAATTCATTAAAGAATCATATTCACTCATTAATAACTCCATCCAGGTTTTTCTCGCATCAGTTCAATATTTCAGCAATGAAGCAGCCTGTCGCTATATTACCAAACTGAGGACAATGCTGGTTTGTCCAATGTTATCGCACAGTTAGTGACAGTGGCACATTTCAATGTTTCTCGCAACTCAGAGGCCAACGAGAAGAGGCACCATCCCATTGATTGTATCCATGATTTCAATTTGTAATTAATAGAATTGGTCATTTAAAAGTGCCAAGCTGCAGACTGAATGATATTGTTGTTTGTCTTTGTGTTGAAGAAGCTGAGCTAGAAAGAGGCTGAGTCGGCCCCGTTGCCTGTTCCTCAGGGAAGGGGAGGGGAGCTGGGCAGAGGAGTTGGGCTTAAGGAATTCTGTCCTTGCTTTCACTTCTGGATGAATCACGTCGACCTGGCCTCGGCATAATGCATCTCTCTTCCTTGTTTCATCACCTTCCATATCGCCCTCCCACTCTCACGAAGGCCTTCCCTCTCTCCTCCCAATTTCTCTCCCTTTTTCAAAGTCCCTCTCTACCTCATTCTGTTTCACTCTCTTTGCTTCCTGCACTGACGAACAGCCAGCCAATGCCCGTCAGTCCCGGTTTATTCAAACGTTCTATGCTTCTATTCCTTAAGTCCTGTCTAACCTTCTTTTGGCACAGGGCCACACAGTTTGGTGTGGAGCCACAGAATATGCCTGGGGAGAAGAATGTGGCAGAGGACAAAAACTGTTGGTAAAGGAACAGATTGGTGGTAGCGCTGCAAGCTGTTGGTTGGAGAAGAAAAATGATTTTGGGTGAACAATATTGTGTTCAGGCTATATGTCAGTGTCTTTTGGACAGTGTTGGATGGGGTCACAGGCTGCTGCGAGGGCAAATCTCCAGATTTGGAAAAGATTGAATATTTTGATCTGTCAGGGTTAAACATCGAGTCACTGAAGGAGAAAACAGTGAAAGCAGATTGTGGTTGTGACAGCTAGAAAGGCAAACAGTAAATTAGACTTGAGATATGCAATCCGGAAGAGTGGAGCTGCGAATGTGATTGGACAACTGGAGCAACAACAGGAGCAGGCAGCTCGAGAAATATTCCAGACTGAATGTTGAGCGAGGACAGTACATCATTTCACCTGCTGGGGGGAGCTATCTGTTTCCATTCTCAACAGAAGTATCTAGTTGATGAACAATCGTTTTGATTTCATTTGATTTATTGTTGTCAAGTTTTCCGGCGTACAGGCTGATGATTCTGGTGTATCTTCTTATTGTGCCCTCTTCCTGAGGATCTCAGCTTCATGCATATCGGTCTTGAACTAATCATTTTCACTCCACGCAATGTTAGGAAATAGCTGAAGGAACTGGAAATCACAGAAGCTGCAGACTTGAGAACCGTCTAGCAAAAACAACGATTTCCACGTGCACTATTAAAAGTGTAGGAGCAAACCTAAGGAGATGGGTCACGCAGATAAAGCTAAAGATAATCTCAAGAGATTCTAAAGCCAAATTAAGAGTAAGGGTTTGGCGAGAGAAATCATAAGTCCTCTTAAAGATCTGCATGGACGTCTATATGTGCTTAACTGGCGATGGATGACATTTTATATTATTATTCATCCTCAGCATTTACCGAGGAGAGAATAATGTGTGCCAAAGAACTAAGGGAACCAAGCAGTGATGTTTTGGATCATATACATAGTATCAGAGAATCGGTCTTTGCAGCCCAAAAGCACATTGAAGTGAATAAATCGCCCTATGCCTGACCAAGGCCATCCTCATTTGTTGTAGGAGGCTAAGGAATAAATTGAAGAGGCCTTTCTAGAGGTGTTTGCTTCATCTTTCCCCGCTGGTGACGTTCCAGAAGACTGGAAGGTGGTTAATGTTGTTCCATTGCTTTAGTAACGTATCAAAGACAGGACAGGGATCTGCATGCCAGTGAGCCCAATATCAGTGGTAGGCACGTTGTTGGACAGGATACTGAGGGACAGGAACAACCAAAATGTGGATTGTTTAGGTCTGATGAGCGGTCATCAACATGGATTTATGCGTGGGACGTCATGACTGACAAATCATGAAGAGTGTTTTTCGAATAGCTAACCAAGAGGACAGATGACGGTTGGGCAGTAGATGTTGTCTGTACGGACTTCCGTATCGTCTTTGATAAGGTGTCACATGGCATTCCAGTCATGGAGATTAGGTCATTTAGGATCCAGGGAGAGTTAACGAATTGGAATCAAAATTGGATTGACGATAGGAAGCAGTGCTTGATTTTTGAAGTTTTGTTTCGCAGACTGCAGACCTGCGACTAGTGGTGTGCCCCACGGTTCGATGCTGGGACCTTTGTTGTTTAATATTTAAGTAAATTACCAGGAACTGAATGTACAAGGCATGATTAGAAAGTTTGCCATCTATGCAATCCATGAACATACCGCTAATAGTAAGGAAAGTTATCAGAAGCCACAAAGAGATCTTGATAACGTGGGAAGTGCGCTGAGGTTTGGCAAATAAAATTCAATACAGAGCAGTGTGCAGTTTAACACTTTGGAATTTCAACTAATGTTAGGACTTATACGGTCAATGGTAAAGTCCTGAGGATTGTTGTGGAACAGAGGGAATTCAGAGCATAAGTACGTAGTTCATTGAAAGTGGCATTGCAAGAAGGCAGGGTGGTGAAGAAGCATTTAGCATGCTGGCCTTCAGCGGTGGAGGCATTGAATACAGGAGTTGGGACTTTATGTTACAGATGCATGTTGTTGGTGTGGCGGCACTTGGAGAATCGTGTACAGTTTTGGTCACCCTGTGATAAGAAAGACAAATTTAAATTGGAAAGAGTGCAGAGAAGACTTACGAGGATGTTGTCAGGAGTAATAGGCTTGACATACAGGAAGAGCTTGAACAAGTTCTGGCTTTATTCATTGAAAAGTAGGTGAATGAGCGGTGATCATATTGAGCATATAAAATCATGAGGGGCATTAATGGGATGAATGCCGATAGTATTTCTTCTTTCCAGGAATGGGGAATTGAGAACGAGAGGGCATAGGTTTAATGTGACAGGGCATAGATTTAATAAGAATCTGAGGGGCAACTACATAACGCACAGAGTGCTACATATTTGGAATGGGCTGCCAGAGAAAATGGTTAACACTGTTGCAATAGTAACATTGTCAAAACATTTCAATAGATATATGCAGTGAAAGGGTTTAGATGGATATGGACTAAATGCAGGCAATTGGAATTAGCTGTCTGGACACAATGGTAAAAATGTACCAATTTGGGCTAAAGTGCCTCTATCTATGTTGTATTACTCGATGTCTATCCCTCTATAACACAGAAGATTCACGTTCCATAACTGGACATGTTACAAATCAACCTGTGCAAATAAACCTACTAAATTGGCACCTACGCAGCAATATGGGAAGTTGCCAAACAGTGTTCTGAACAAAAAAAACAGGAAAAATCCACTCGAATTAATTTGTATCCAACGAGTTATCTTTCAATCATCAAAGAAATGAAGGCGGGTTCGTGGACAGTGCTCTGAAGCAACACATTTTCAACAGTAAGCTGCTCGCTGACACTCAGTGTCTTCGAGCATTAGCTGTCTATTCTCATCGTGCCGATTTGCTTCTTGTATTTGCTTGCTCGCTTCCCTTACGAATATTCCAACAGGAAGCTCGTGTTCTAACATGATCAGATCAACGATGAGATTTCCAATTGTGGCCAGACTCGGGGCCTTGGGAAGGGAGTGAGAGTGGTGGAGAGAGAGAAAACAGAAAGAGTTAGATACAGAGAGAGATGGAGACAGAGAATGGAAGAGGAAGAGAAACAGGAAGGAAAAGAGAGGGGGCAAAGGGACGAAGAAAGGGAGACGGAGATGGAAAGACAGAAATGTTCCGGATCTCAATCCCGATTTCTCCCGCATGCTTAAAGTGATACAATACCCGCCTCTGATGGACAGTCTAAATCACGGCAAAGAGGATGGTGACGTCTGAAAACCATTAGCTGATCAGTCTCAGAGTGTGTGAGAAAGAAATGATCAACAGAGGCCGACACACAAACTTGGACCCAAACTGTACTGATGTGGAGTGGATTGCTATTGTACTGAATCTTTTCAGTGAGAAAGATGCTCATCCTCACAAACGCATGTCTTCCCTCTGCGATGTGTAATTGATTTGTCTTTGCGCAGATTTCGTGCCATTATACATTTTAATTAATTTTGCGTGCTGAAATTTATTCCACTTTCTGAAATTTCTAAGGTTTTGTAATTTACTCATTCAGTTTCTAAATGAGAAATGAATTCAAAAATTGATGGAGTGAGACCATCAGTTGAAAAATATGGTGCTGAGAAGACACAGCCGGCCAGGCAGCATCCGAGGTGCAGGGGAATCGACGTTTCGGGCATAAGCCCTTCTTGAGGAGTGAGACCATCATTTTGTTTGTTCATTTCCCTCTGCTCATATTGAGCAATATTGATTGGACAAACTACTCTTTGTCTCCAAAGATGTTGTTTGAAGAAGAAATAATTGAGTAACCTCGGAGATTGACAGCTTTTAATGCTTTCTCCAAACAAACAGTCACCTTGTGTAGTGGCATTGCGAGGCCACTAGAAGATGGTAGCAAATCACGTTAAATACCAAAAGTAGAGATTCTGAGCTTTTGATGGCATCGCACAGAGAATTGGGCTCAGTAACTCACACAGACACTGAGATACGCACTAATCCACACTCTAATATACACGAACTCACACACACACGCAGCTACAAACACACAAAGGTTGTTTGACAGAGATAGACACGCACACAGACACACATATAGGCATATATATATATACACAAACACATGTACAGGTATGATTCGGAGATGCCGGTGTTGGATTGGGATGTACAAAGTTAAAACTCACACAACACCAGGTTATAGTCCAATAGGTTTAATTGGAAGCACACCAGCTTTCGGAGCGACGCTCCTTCATCAGGTGATTGACAATCACCTGATGAAGGAGCATCGCTCCGAAAGCTAGTGTGCTTCCAATTAAACCTGTTGGACGAGAACCTGGTGTTGTGTGATTTTTAAATTTACAGATAGACATGGAGACACACACAAGCACACACGGAAACCTGTAGACACACTGACAAGCACATGTACACACAGAAATGATACACACAGTGACACACAAACACAGAAACACAGAAGCATATAGACCCACTGAAACATGCATACATACTGGCAAACACACATGTAGAGATACACAAAAACAAACAGATACAGACTGGTGTAGTAACTGGCCTAGCCCTGAGTTTAACCAACACTAACACAAGTAGATAGTCAGACAATTCCCAGATAGTAGTGATAAAATGTTACGAGGAAGTGGAACTGTACTGCAATGTCTCTCACACTATAATCAGGAAAGGTGTAATGGTGTTTGATAAATTCATGACCATTTATGAAATATGTAAACATCCGGTTGCACAATAGATCCACTTAATCCCTTGATGTGTATCTGTGAAATGGATTGATGCCAATTCTCAGAAACACAATTAAGTAATCTCACTGAGTGTATTTCTTCATTTCAGTCCCACTCACACCTCGTGTTGCTCTGTGTGAAAATACTATGCTCTACGTTGGTATAAACCTCAGTTGTTTGGATGCAGAAGACAATGTTCCCTTCTGTAAATAAAAATGTGTTTTGGCCCTAGGTTGATACTGAAGTTTTGTCTCTGTGTAGATGTCGTGTTTGGGCTTTATTTGTGTATATGTGAGAGCTTGTTCTTGTATGAGGGTGTGAGGTACAAAGGACAATCTAATCGAAACTGCTGAACTGCTGTTCTCTGTTATACGTCCTCCCTCTTCCTTCTATCTCACTAAAAGCCTCTTGGTTTGCTCCGTAACTGGCAGAGTTGTGTTCCAGGTAGAGAGACCTAGGAATAGGCTGGATAAACTGTGATTTGTGAGGAGTCAGGGATTTGAATGATAGACCTGGGGGTTTATAAACGAGGTTCTGGCATCCTTATTTGCTTTTGTCATGTGACGGAGAAAGAGATGGGCATCAGAGAGTTTGTGTGTGTGTTCGTGTGTGTATGTGTGTCTGTTTAACATAGAAAATAGAACATTCCAGTGCAGTACAGGCCCTTCGGCCCTCGATGTTGCGCCGATCTGAAACTCATCTAGCCTACATTATTCCATGTACGTCCATATGCTTGTCCAATGATGACTTAAATGTACTTAAAGTTGGCGATTCTACTACCGTTGCAGGCAAAGCATTCCATATCCTTACTACTCTCTGAGTAAAGAAACTACATCTGAAATCTGTCCTCTTTCTACAAGTTAAAGCTATGCCCCCTCGTGCTCGCCGTCACCATTCTCGGAAAAAGGCTCTCCCTATCCACCCAACCTAACCCTCTGATGATCTTGTATGTCTCTATTATGTCACCTCTCAACATTCTTCTCCCTAACGAAAACAGCCTCAAGTCCTTCAGCCTTTCCTCGTATGACCTTCCCTCCTTACCAGACAACCTCGTAGTAAATCTCCTCTGCACCCTTTCCAAAGCATCCACTTCCTTCTTATAATGCAGTGACCAGAACTGGACACAATACTCCAAGTGTGGCCCCACCATAGCTTTATACAGCTGTAGCATAACCTCAAGGTTCCGGAACTCGATCGTTCTCTTAATACAAGCCAAAACACTGCATGCCTTCATAACAACCCTGTCAACCTGGGTAGCAACTTTCAAGGATCTGTGTTCCTGGATACCGAGATCTCTCTGCTCATCTACACTACTGTTTGTGAGAGAGAAAGATTTTGTCGCTACTGTTGGAATCTTAATGTCAGGTTTGATCATTTACACTCACCCCACCCCTCCATGAATCAGGGTCTGTCCCTCATGGTCGAGAGAACGTTTGTGAAAAGATGTGGAATGAGAAAGAGAGAGACAGAAAGAGAGAGAAAGTAAAAGAGAGCTGAGAGCCACAGTAAAGGTGAACAGCAAGACATTCAGTCTGTGCCCACCTTGAAATCCTGGTTCTTGCTGGGCTTTCTTTCCACACCGACCACCTCCCCCCATCTCTCTCTCTGTCTCTCTGGCTCTTACTGTCATTCTCTGTAGTTGTGTCTCTTTCTTGTCAATGGTCTTTCCTCGTGCCTCTCAATTCATTTTTCTCTTATCCCGTTCTCTCGTTTTCGCTCTTGTGTCTGTCATTGTCTCTCACACGCTAGACTGCCTTTGTTTTGATCTCTCTCTCTCTCTCTCTCTCTTTATCACTGATTCCATTCAAGTGACTCTCTCTGGTCGCCACTTCTGTTTTCGTTGCTCTGTCACTCGCTTTTCGATTTTCTTTATATTTCTCTTTTCAACTTTCTGCATTTGTCTCTTTCTTTTTAGCTTTCTTTCAGTCTTTGTACAATTGGCTGCCCTCCAACATACAGCCCTCTCAATATTACCCACACCGTTTATTTTACCACCTAGTCATTTTCCCAAATTTTCAACCAAATATTCACCCTGCACATTTCCCCAAACGAATATTACCCTCCCGCAGACATGGCCTCCCGGCAATTTGCATCATTTCGATTTGTCCCTCTCCAGTAATTCCTCAACAATGTTTTGACCCGAAGTATTGCCCCCATGTCTGTATAAACCTCCCGCTAAATATTGCACTTCCGAAAAATATTATATGCACCGCATAAATATTTTACTCACAAGACAAATAACACGTATAACCTAGAACCGTATGGCACAGTAAACGATCATTGAACCTCAACGATATGCCGTCCTTTTGGCGTACTCTAAGATCAAACTAACTGACATAAATTTCACTTTACTTTCATCCATGTAAATATCCAGGAGTTGGCTAAATGTCCCGAAGGTATCTGACTGGACAACCACCACTGATGGTGCATTCCACGCGTCCCGCACTCTCTGTGGAAATAAATCAGCTCTGACATTTTTCCTAAATCTGCCTTCAATCATCTTAAAATTACAACCATGCGTGATAGCTATTTGTGTCATGGCAAGAAGTGCCGAATTAGCCACTCTATCTCGGCATTCCATCTTCTTTTAGACCTTTGTCAAATCACCCCACAACTTTCTTCGAGATAATGAGAAAGCCGCAATTCCTCATAAGTCCTCCCAGTACCAGGGACCCGGTTAGGATTCCAGCATCGGGTGACTGCCCGTGTAGAGTTTGCACAATCTTCACGTATCTCCATGCGTTTGCTCCCGTTGCCCCTGTTTCCTTCCACAATATGAGGATGTGCAGGTTCGGTGAATTTGCCATGCTAAATTGATCATAATGTTTAGTGAAGTGTCGGTTAGATTCATTTCTCTTGGAAAATAAAGTGTGGGTGCGGGGGTCTGAGTTGGTTCCTCTTCGGAGCGTCTGTGTGGACTTGTTTTGGCGAAAGGGCCTGTTTCCACACTGCAGTGATTCTAGGATTCCAGGATTCTTCATAAGACATGACCTCCATTCAAAGCAGCGATCTGTTAAATCTCCTCTCCAACCTCTCTACAACTTACACAGCCTTCCTTGAATGGGATGACTAGAACGAAACACAGTTTTCCAAGTATGATCTAATCAGTGCTCTATACAGCTTTAGCATAACCACTTCAACTTAATCCCACGCTAATGAAAGCCAAGAGCCCATTTGTAACTTTAGAAACGCTATCGACTTGGGTTGCAACTTTGAGGGATCTCCGGACTCTCCTCCACACTGCCATGAATCACGACTCTAAACCTTGAACGGCATTCAAATTCGAACTTCCAAAAAGAATCCCTTCTCACTTCTCCCGTTTGAACTCCACTGGTCACTTCTGAACCCAGTTCATCATCCTGTCAATGTATCGTTGCAACGTTTAACAGCTCTTCATACTATCGATCACTGCACCAACCTTCGTGTCATTAGTACACAATACTAATCCACCCTTCCAATTCCACATCCCAGTCATTTATCAAACTCAGTAAAAGCTGAGATCGCACAACAGATCCGTATGTAACACCACTAGTCAACGAGTTCCACAGTTAATTTTTTCATCTAATAACACCGTCTATCTTCAATGGGCCAATCAGTTCTGCATCCAGCCATCCAGAATTCCGCGTAAACCATGTCTCCTGTCTTTCTGAATAGGGTTATCACGCGCAATCTTATCAAATGCCGTGATCAAATCCATGGACATCACATCTACCGCTCGAACTTCATGAATGTGTTTTGTATCATCCTGAACGAATTCAATAAGTCTTTGTGAAGTATGACCAGCTCTTCACAGAGCCATGCTAACTATTTCTAATCAAGCTAAGCTTTTCCAAATAAAATCACCAATCCTGTCTCTTCAAAACTTTGCCCACCACAGATGCAATACTGACTAGTCTGGAATTCCCACAGTTATTCCTATTGCCTTTCTGAACAAGGGAATAACATTTTGCCATACACCAATCATCTGGCTCTACTTCATCGGACAAAAAGGACGCAAAGATCGTGGTCAAATGTGCAATAATCTCTTCCTTCGCTTCTCGAAGTAACGATGGGTACAGTGTCTGACCTAGGGACTTATCTATCCTCATGGTTTTCTAAATTTCCTGCACATCGTCTTTCTTGACATTAACATATTCGATGGTATCAGCCTGTTTCACGTTGTCCTCACAAGCGATAAAATCCCTCTCAACAGGGAATATTGAAGCAACATATACACTAAGAACTTCCGCTCAATCTTCTGAATCCAGGCACAAGATACATCTACTATCAATGATCGGCTCTACCCTCACTCTGGGCATTCTCTTGTTCCTCATACAAGTGTAGAAAGCCTCATCGTTTTACTTGATCCTTCCGACCAAGACTTTTCCGTCCCCCCTTCTTGCTCCCCTAATTTCATTCTTCAGGGCCTCCTAGAAAACCCGCAAGCCTCGAGAGCCCTGTTTGATCCCTGCTTCCTTCATAGTCTTGTCTAGATATTCAACTTCTCTTGTCATCTAATGCTTCTTCAGCCTGTCATCCATTCCTTGACTCAGTGGGGCAAACTATACAGCACTCGCAGCAAATGGTCCTTCAACAAACATTTCCCTGATAATACCTGTTCGAAATTTTTGTTCCACAATTCCTGCCTTATAGCATTTTAATTTCGCTCCCCTAATCAAATACTTTCCATACTCTCTGCTCCTATCCCTCTGCATGATTGCAGTAAAGGCTCGGGAATTGTGATCGCAATGACGAAAATGCTCTCCCACTGGGTGATCAATGACCTGTTTCATTGTCAAGCACCAAATCCAATATCGCATTCCCTCTATTGGCCTATCTACTTATTGAGTCAGGCATCCTGTCTGGATGGACCTGATAGAATCTACTCAATCCAACCTAGTTACGCAAAGGAGTTTCCAATCAATATTAGCCAAGTTTACGTCACTCATGAAAACAATTCCGTTACTTGTGCATCTTTCAAAAATCTACCTCCCAATGTGCACATCTGTGTTTGTGTTGCTATTGCGGAGTCTGTCGAAAATTCACAGGAAATAAGTGGTCCTTTCCTGTTTCTAGTTAAAATCACACAACACCAGTTTATAGTCCAACAGGTTTAATTGGAAGCACACTCGCTCTCGGAGCGCCGCCCCTTCATCAGGTGGTTGTGAAGGGAACATACTGACTCAGGCAGACAAACCCTCCTCGACGATCACCCTTTCTGCAGCTGTGATACATTTCCTGATTAACAAAGCCACCACCCCACTTCCTTTACCTCCCTTCCTCGTCCACTTGAAATATATGAACACTGGACCATCCAACAAACATTCCTGAACGTGGGATGTCGAAGTATTGCAATGGCGAGAACATTGTAGCTTGACTTATTTATCGATGTTCGAAGTACATCACCCTTATACCTGACACTTGTTGTGTTAAAATAGTCACACTTCAACACAACACATCGACTGCACCTTGACCCTATAAACTTACTGTCCTTCCTCTCCTCTTCCACGCTCTGTCAAACCCTTCACCAGCTATACCATCTTCTAATCCGTAGCTCCCGTTCCCATCCCCCGTCAACCTCGTTAAAACCCTTCCAGAGAGCTGAAGGAAAATTCCGCCCAGGCAATAGATAAACTTCCAATTCGTGTGCAACTCATCCTCCTTGTAGAGGCCCCACCAGTGCCATAAAGTATCCCATTGATCCACAAATCTGAGACCCTCCCTCCTATACCAGATTTGCAGCAACGACTCAGCTCCAATCGCTCTCTGTTCCTAGCCTCACTAGCCCGTGGTGCCAGTCGAATGCTAAAGTTGCTATTCTGCACATCCGTGAACAAGAACACCCAGGTGCTTCTGCACATCAACATGCTGTATTTATTTCCCATTGAAACAATAGTCCATTTTGCTGTTATTCTCAGCAAAACAGACGACCTTCCATTTCCCTACATCATACTCCATCTGTCATATCCTTGCTCACTCACAGTGCTTGGGACCTCGGTTTCATTCTTTGAGCGACTGCCAGTGTAGAGTTTGCACATTCTCCTGTCTGTGTGGGTTTTTTCGCGTGCTCTGGTTTCCTCCCATAGTCCAAAGGTGTGCAGGTTAGGTGGATTGGACATGATAAATTGCTCATAGTGTCCAGGGATGTGCTGATTTGGTGGTCTGGCTACTGGAAATGTAGAGTTGAAGCGGGATAGGGTAGATGGCGTGGGTCTGTGTGAGATTCTCTTCAGAGTATCGTTGTGAATATGACGGGCTGAATCATCTACTTCAACGCTGTCGGGATTCTGTGATACATCTCTACAATCCTATATCATCATTTATCAGATTGGTAAATGTACACAGATACTTTCGCACAATCATCTGGCTACTCTGACTTTAAGCATAACCAATTTTCACAATTGGGTTTGTCATTCATTTGCACAAGCTTCTTTCAGTTCAAAAGGGAAGAAATATAGCAACTTCCTGCTACAATGTCCAACTCAGCGAAACATCAAAGGATTTGGTGTACATTGGCCAAGGAATACTTTTAAGACCCAAACGTTGCTCACCAAACACAGTGTAAATACAGAAATCAGGTGGTAATGCTATCAGGGCCGGGTAGCTCAGCCTGTGAGTGTGTGTTTGTGTGTATGTGTGTGCGTATGTGTGTTGATTTGAATTTGTGGGTGAAAGATATCTCTTATGAAAGTTAAAAGCTAACAGTGTCGCCACCAAGTGTTCTCAAGAAGACAAAATGTAACATGTGCTCCAGGTACTGGAGACGTTGGTTCCCTGGAAATGGCAAAAAAAATGAATTAATCCAATAAGTTAAATTATATCCTGAAAAATGCCAAATTCCAAACCAGTTTTTATTGATTGCATTGACAATCGTACAAGCCAATGAACTAATCCAATGATGCAGTCACCTGTGAAGCAGAATTTCGAAGGAGAAGAAAAGAAGGCACAGGAAGATCCAAATCTTAGAACCAAAAGCTGCCTGGTTTTGATATAAGAAGTTTTGTTTTCGAACAAAGAACATAGAACATAGAAAAGTACAGCACAGAACAGGCCCCCTAGACAACGAAACTGTGCCGAGATTTAATCCGAATGTAAAATATAGTAACTTAATCTACGCACCCCTCAACTCACTGCTATCCATGTACATGTCCAGCAGTCGCTGAAATGTCACCAATGACTCTGCTTCCACCACCACAGCTGGCAACGCATTCCACGCTTTCACTATCTCTGCGTGAAGAACCTACCTCTGAAGTCCTCTTTAAACCTTACTCCTAATATCTTCAAATCCTAACATCGTGTAATCGTTCATTGGGAGATTTCTCAGACTAGAGACGGGAAGGTAAGAGATATTTTAGAGTAAGGACTTGTGAATAGTTGTTAGTTAATTATTCACTGTTATATTTTAAGAAATAAAGTTGTTAATTATTATTTTAAATACTACTTGGACACTCGATGTTTTGCAGAATACCTCATGGAAGAAATCTTGTCTCTGTTGCTGGTTTTAAATTAAGCAAGAGGGTTACACAGTGTCGGAAGAGCTTTGGGAACTGGCGTCCGTGATTTGAAAAGGAGTCGTCAGATTTCAAGAGATTTGGGGTTACGAAAAATCCCAGCAGTTTTAAAAACATGCAGCTTAGTGTCCTAGATGTTGAAATTAACGTAGGTGAGACTTTTTGTAACATTTTGGTGACGTGTGGTTGATTAAATTAAAAGTGAGAAATGGCTCTTAAAATTGGTAAAGAGGTTGTGGGATTTGAAGATGATTCCCAAACCTGGCAAGGAACTTTACAAGAAAAGAAATAAGGACATACTTTTAGAAATGGCAAATAAATTATGTTTGGGTGTAACCAAGGACAAAAGTAAAGTTGAAATTGCAAAGGGGTTACTCAAGCACTTAGGTGTGTCAGAGAAACAGACAAGTGCATTAGATGTAGAAAAACTTAAGTTACAACAGAGCCAAATGTTGTTCTAAGATAAACAATGTGTGTGTGAGAGAGATAGAGAGAGAAAGAGGTAAAAGAAGAGAGAAGGTTCTTTCCTGAGCAAAAAAAGAGAGAAGAAAGGGATAGAGAAAGAGAGAGAGGAAAGGGAGAGAGAAAGAGAGAGAGAGAGGCGAAAATAAAGGGAGAGAAAGTTGTTAACTGAGCAAAAAGATAGAGAATTTGAACTTGAGAAGTTGCGACAGTAAAGAGGATGGAAATATTAAAGATAAGACAGTGATATCCAACAAATATATCAAAACTCTGCCACAATTTGATGAGAAAAATGGTAGCGTCTTCTTTCTTTCATTTGAAGGTTTGGTCAGGCAGATGGAGTGGTCCGAGAATTTATGGATGATCTTAGTTCAAACGAAAGTGGAAGGCAGAGCAAGGGAGGTGTTTGCCACATTGTCACATGAGGTGTGAAGAGATTATGAAGAGGTTAAACGGGCTATTTTAAGTGTTTATGAATTGGTATCAGAAACACACAGACAGCGGTTCTAAAAACATCAAGAAGGAGCCAGGTCAGACTTATGTGGAGTTCAGAAGAATTTGCATTGCTGTTTTGATCGATGGCTGTGTCCTTTGAAAGCAGATAAGACTTTAGAAAATCAAAAAGAGAATATTCGTCTGGGGAATTTAAAAACTCACTTTCAGAGAGGGAAATAATTCATGTGGTGGAACAGAAAGTTGGGAATTGAGAAGGGCAGCAGAATTAGCAGGTGAGTACATGTTGGTGCATAAGACAAGAATTTCGTCCTATAAGGAATGGAATTGAGAGAAGCGGAGGTCCGATACTTTGAAACAAAGAGTCGAGCGTATTGGTTTCATTTTACCACAGAATGAAGAAGCCCAATATGATGAACAGGCGGTGAAAGGCCTCAGATGTTTTCAAGTAATGGCGGAGGGAATAAAATTACAGTACTGGTAGTTACAGAAGGTCACTGGGGAAAGGTGTTTTCACTGCCAGAAGGTAGAACACATAAAGAAAAAGTGCTGGTCGTTAAAGAAAGTTGCCTTTGGAAAAGATGTGCTAAAGGAAGCTAAGCCAGTGACATTAGAGAAGTTAGAAAAAGAGAGTTCACAAAGAGTCAAGGAACTGCAGGAGAGCGCAGTGGTTGATTTGGAGGTAGTACCTGATCTCTGCAAAGAATTTGCCTCTGTTGGTAAAGTTTATTCAGAAAGAACAGAGGGAGAATTACAAGAAGTTATAATTTTGAGGGGTGCGAGATCTAAGCGTTTTCTAATAGTAACGGATGAGCGAATATGAACTCTTTCTGATCTGTTATCCGAGAGTGTGGTAATTTGTGGGATAGATAGAAAGAAATTTAACGTTCTCCATTTAAGATCAGAAAGCAGTGCCAACTCAAGACTGGGGAGGTTACAGTAGGAGTGATTGACAGAGTGTCAGTTCCAGGAATTTAGTTTGTTCTTGGGAATGATTTGTCAGCATCCAAGGTGAGAGTAACGCCCCTTGTTGTGCACAAGCCCAGGGAAGACCAAAAAATTAGGAGTTAAAACAGACATATCCTGGTATTTTCCCAGACTGTTTGGTAACCACATCGCACTATCATAAGTCACAGCACGACGCAAGAAGTAATGATAAAGATAAAGGAGTTGACTTTCAGTTAGCAGACATCCTATTTATCGCAATGGTGAAGGAAAACCCTGAACAGGCAGAGGGTCAGCCAGAAGTGATTCGTCCTGAAAGGCGAAGGGACTTGCAACAGCAAGATGAGATGATAAAACATATTAATGTGGATGCGTTCTCTGGAAAAGAGGCAGAGTATAGCTTAGAGGGTTATTATCGGAAAAGTGGAATCCTAGATGGAAATGGGGACAACAGCTGATTAGTGCAGAGGAGAAATGGGCCGAGGTGCACCAGATTGTGTTGCTTGTAGCATACAACAGGACGAGTTACGGGTAGCAAATGCGTTACCTGTGGAAGGTCACCTAGGCGTACGAAAGACACAGGCTATGACACAAAAATCATTTTTATTGGAATGGACTGCAGAAGGATGTGGTTAATTTTTGCCGTGAGGCTAATACCTGCCAATTTTTGTCAGCCACAGGCGGTAATAAAACCAGCATCGTTGTTGCCAGTTTCTGATTTTGAAGAACCTTTGACACGGGTTATTATTGATTGTGTAGATCCCCTCTGGTGAACTGCAAGTGGGAAGCAGTACTCGTCAACCGTAACAGATGTGTTTACCAGATTTCCTGAGAGAATTCCATGACGGAGTATCAAAGCAACAAAGGTATGGTTCACGAGGTATGGGCTACCCAAAGAGATTCAGTGGGACCAAGGATCAAGATTTATTGCTGGACTGTTCAAGGATGTTATGGACAGCTTAGGTATCCAGCACTTTAATCCAGTGCCTATCACCCTGAATCCCAAGGAGCTTTTGAAAGGTAGCATCAAACCTTGAAGATCATGTTGAGAGCATACTGTCAGGATTACCTGAATGATTGGGTGGCAGGTAACCCATTTATATTGTTTGTCAGTGGAGATGCACTAAACGAATCTATTCCAGTTATTCCCTTTGAGAGACTATTTGGTCATGAAGTGGGTGGCCCTTTGCAATTAATTAAAGAAAATTAATGGGACCAATTTCTCACATTTACACTATATATCGTGGGTGAGGGAGGGATTAGATCGGATCGGTAAGTTAGTTAAAAAAAAACGAAAAATTGTGCAGTACAGAATGAAAAAATGTGGCAGGCAAAACCTCAGAGACTCGGATGTTTTGCCGATGGAATAACGTGTTCGTCGTGTAGCCAGTAATTGGAGATCTCTTCACAGCCAGGTGGCCTATCAATTCTGACCAGAATAAATAAACTGAAGTACTGTAGTCCCATATGCCAATTTTTGCCCATATTCTTCAATCTTTTCTCTCCAGGTCCCTGCCCAAATATCTCATGGATATCGTAATTGCATCTATTTTCACCACTTCCTCTGGCAGCTCGTTCCATGTACGCACGACCCTCTCTGTGCTAAATATCCACCTCAGTTCCCTTTTAAATTTTTACCCTCATTTTGAAACTATATATATTGGTTTTGTTCACTACATATATTGGTTTTGGTGTATCTACACTCCTCCTGTTTTATGTTTCTCAATAAGGTAAGACTTCAGCTTTCAACTTTCAAGGCCTAATAGGCCCAGCGTATCAAGTCTCTATTGAAAACTTAAACCTCCGAGTCAATGTGAAATTATCCTGAATCGTTTTGCAACCTTGGAAATCAATAGCAACATTTATATGGCAGGGTGACATGAATTGAGGTGTCGGAAGACTGGAGGTTGATTAACGTGGTGCCACTGTTTAAGAAGGGTGGTAAGGACAAGCCAGGGTTCTATAGACCAGGGAGCCTGACATCGAAGGTGGGCAAGTTGTTGGAGGGAATCCTGAGGGGCAGGATATACATGCGTTTGATAGGCAAGACTGATTAGGGATAATCAACATGACTCTGTGCATGGGAAATTATGTCTCCCAAACTTGATTGAGGTTTTTGAAGAAATAACGAAGAGGATTGATGAGGGCAGAACAGTATATGTGATCTATCTGGAATTCAGTAAGGCGTTCAACAAGGTTCCCCATGGGAGACTGGTTAGCAAGGTCAGATTTCATGGAATACAGGGAGAACCAGCCATTTGCATTCAGAACTTGCTCAGAGGTCGAAGACAGAGGGTGGTGGTGGAGGATTGTTTTACAGACTGGAGGCCTGTGACCAGTGGAGTGCCACTAGGATTGGTGCAGGGTCCACTACTTTTTGTCATTTACATGAGTGATTTGGATGTGATCATAAGAGGTACAGTTAGTAAGTTTGCAAAAGACACCACAATTGGTGGTGTAGTGGACAGCGAAGAAGGTGACCTCAGATTACAACAGGACCTTGACCAGATCGGCCAATGTGCTGTGAAGTGGCAGACGGAGTTTAATTCAGAAAAATGCGATGTGCTGCATTTTGTGAAAGGCAATCTTAGCAGGAATTATACACTTAATGGTAAGGTCCTAGGGAGTGTTGCTGCACAAATAAATCTTGGAGTGCAGGTTCATAACTCCTTCAAGGTGTGCACGCAGGTAGATATCATAGCGAAGAAGGTGTTTTGTATGATTTATTTTTTTGGTCAGAGTATTGAGTACAGGAGTTGGGAAGTCATGTTGCGGGTGTATAGGGCATTGATTAGGCCTCTGTTGGACTATTGTGTGCAATTCTGTTCTCCTTCCTATCGGAAAGATGTTGTGAAACTTGAAAGCGATCAGAAAAGATTTACAACGATGTTGCCAGGGTTGTAGGATTTGAGCTATAGGGAGAGGCTGAACAGACTGGGGCGGTTTTCCTTGGAGCGTTGGAGTTTGATGGCTGAGCATATAGAGGTTTAAATATTATGAGGGGCATGAATAGGGTAAATAGTCAAAGTCTTTTCCCTTGTGTCGGGGAGTCCAGAATTAGAGCGCATAGGTTTAGGGTGAGAGGGGAAAGATATAAAAGAGACCTAAGCGGCACATTTTTCACACAGACAGTGGTATGTAATGGAATAAGCTGCCAGAGGAAGTGGTGGATGCTGGTACAATTGCAAAATTTAAAAGACATTTTGATGGGTGTACGAACAGGAAGGGTTTGGTGGGATATGGGCCTGGTGCTAGCAGGTGGGACTAGATTGGGTTCGGATATATGGTTGGCAGTGACGGGTTGGACAAAAGTGTCTGTTTTCATGCTGTACTTCTCGATTACTCTATGACTCTATTCCACATGTGGACTCACCATTGTCATTTAAAACTGCAGCATTACTTCCTGTACTCAATGCAGTGGACAACGAAGGCAGCATGCCAAATGATTTCTTCAATACCAAATATACAACTTTGAAGGAACAATGTACCTGCACCCCAATGTATCTCCTTTGCACTGGAATCCCCAGGGTCCTACCAATAAACATGTTAATTTTCTTCTGGTTTAAATGAGAGAGACAGTACCACTTTGTTGCAATAGTACTACTTGGGCAGCTGCAATGAAGCGACAGACATTAAACTGCACGTGACGTCTGATGGAAATTGGTGTCCCAAGTCTTACACTATTTGATCATAGACCACAGAACAATACAACACAGGAATGGGAACTTCGGCCCACAATGTACGAAACATGATGTCAAATTAAATACCTTTTTCTTCCTCCCTTGGTCCATATTCGTTCATTCTTTGCATATTTGTCTGCTTAATATACAGTACCTAAATGCTCCTGTTGCTCCACCACTATGCCTGTGAACGCATTACAAACTCGTATCATTCTGGTGAAAACAGAACTTGCTCCTCACATCTGCTATTTAATTTCACTTCTCACAGTAAATGTATGTTAGCTCGGTTTAAAAGATTCTGATCGTCCACCCCATCCATGCATCTCAAAATGTTATAGATTCTATCGAGTCTCGCCTCAGACTCTACTGCTCCAGCAAAAAAAAACAAAGTTTATCAAGTCTCTCCTTACAGCTCATACCCTATAATTCAGGGAGCATCCTGGTAAGCCTTTCCAGCACCCTCCTTAAAGCATTGACACCCTTCGTGAAATGTGACAAAAAGAATGAACATAATACTCTACGTGGCCGAACTAAAGTCTCGAAGCTGCCACATTATATCCTGAAGCAAGTAATCACTTTTTCGGTCAACATTGACCAGCATACCATATTCCTTCTTAACACCCTATCTACTTGCGTGGCCATTTTCAGAAATCAATTGATCCCTCTGTACATTATTTTTTTCAGGATCCTGTAATTAATTGTATAACGTTCCTTAACATTTGGTTTCCCAAAGTGCAGCATTTCACGATTACCAGATTAAGCTGTCTGCCATTTCTCTATTCATAACTGCAGCTGATCTACATCCCACTTTATCCTATGATAAACGTCGATGCAAACCGCAGCTTCACTGATCTCTATGCCGTCTGCAAACTTACTAATGCACACACATATTCATCCAAATTATTGATATGTATCAGCAAAAGCAGATATCACAAAACATTTCCTGCATAACACCAATAGTCATGGTCTTCCATCCAGAAATCCATTCGTCCACCTCTAAACTCTGCCTTCTATGGGCAAGCCAGATTGGAATCAAAGCAGCCAAATCATACTGGATGCCATGCAGCTTATTTTTCTGGATGAGGCTACCATGAGGGATCTTGTCGAAAGACTTGCTTTAATCCATTAGACAAGATTCACGCATCAACCCTCATTAATCAACCTTGTCACCTCGTCGAAGAATTCAATCAAGTTAGTGAGACATGACTTGCCACATACAAAACCATGCTGACTCTCCCTAATTAGGCAACGTTTTTCCAAATATACTCAGATTCTTTCTCCAAGATATCTCTCCAACAGCTTCCAAACACGGATAACAGGCTTGTTGGTCTGTAGCTTCCTGTATTATCACTGTTCCTTTCTTGGACAGATGAACAGCATTAGTTACTCGCCAGTGGCTGGTGATACTAAATTTTTCTTATGACCCAGTAATCTCCTTCCTTGTCTCTCCCAACATCCTCGTTCATATGCCTTCAGGCCCTGGCGTTTTACCCACCTTAATGCTTTTCAAGAGGCCTAAAACCACTTCTTTCCTTATCTCAAATTGAACTGGCACATTAGCATTTTCCACACTATTCTCACTATCTTCCATATCCTTCTCCCTGCCAAATACCAGCATAGAGTATTCATTTAGGATCTGGTCTACATCCTTTGCCTCCAAGCACAAGTTTCATTCCGTATCCATGATTGGTCCTATCGTCTCCGTCGTTACCCTGTTGCTTTTAATTTTGCACAGAATGCATTGTTATTCTCTTTAACCCGACTGGCCCCTTTTCTTTCTCCTGATGTAATGTTTGAGATTTTTCCTGTTTTCCTTATGTTCCTCACTGACCCTACTCAATATTAGCTTCCTAAAACTTAAATAAGCTTCATTTTTCCTTTACAACGAAATGCAGCACCTTCGAAGTAACCCTTAACATTACCAAACTTGTCCTTCCTCTTTTACCGTACATGCTGGCCGCAATTTCGACCACTTGGGACTTCCACTCCAATCTTTCCTTTGGCTACAAAGGTATACGTTCACCATTCGTCTCTTTTTTTCAATCACTCAGTCTATGTTGTGTCTGTGTTACCAATGCCTCTTTTACCATGACCCATAACCTTTATCACAAATCTGTTTTGTGGTACCTTCTGGGATTCTGTGGAAACCATATCAGTATTATTGCTCTCGTCAAACCTTCTGTCAGCATGTTTGTCAAGCACAATTTCACCCTTGATTTTCGTAACTAAATCACTTTTTCTCTACATGCCTACTAGCTTTATTACAAATAAAGTTTGACAAAAGCTTCCTAAGAGATAAACTGACAACGCTGTGAATACCAAGATTGACTTTACAACTCTTTTGGCAAGAAGGCCATAACGTTGTCTCTTCTTGAGTCACCTGGCAATTCCTCCAAGTCCATGGGAGACTGTAATGTTTTGGCCAGTGTCACCACAAATCCTGATTTCACTTCACTCAAAATCCTGAGATGCATTTCTTCCGTCCTGCGAACTTCAAGTGCTTTGTTTTGGACAGGGACACGGATCGGAAATGTTTAGAGGGATGTGGACGAAATGCAGAAAAATGCCATCAGTTCAGTTTGGGAAACCCCGTTAGGACGGAGGAATTGGGAATATTTCCCTGCTTATGACAAAAAAACGTATTTCCTTTTCAGTTTGATCTCACAATCTCGCTCACTTACACGGGTCACACTGTCTGATGTGACAGTCTCCTCAGTATGACTGCACATTAACAACTGTTGATTAATTTTGAAGTTGCTTATCAGCCTCATTGGAAGGATTAAAAAAAACCTGTCACTGCACTACAACCAAAAGCATGCAGAAGAAGAGCAATTGCATGTTCATGCATTTCCAGGTTTGAATATCGCGCATCGCAGCCTCCAAGCTGGCACCTCCTCCACCAGCACCCCGTGATCTCGCGCAAAGTCTCTTTACCGGCCGTTACTTGAGTCTTCATGAGAGCACATACGGAGTGTTTTAGTTCTCTACACAACTCTGACTGGTCACAGCGGATGTCAATCTTCTGGTTTTGGCCAATATGAACTGGCAAGTTAGGAAAACCGGTCAGTGTGGACAAGACAAAAAAATAGTAATTGCTGGAAATGCTGAGCAGGTGTGCGGCTATCCTGAAGAGAAATAAGAGTTAAAATTTCCGCCAAAGTGATTTAACTTCAGAAGAATAGTGATGCGACTGGCCAACGCTCGTTCTGAGAAAGGGTGACTCTACCCGAAACGTTAACTGATTTTTAATCACAGATGGTGGCAGATATGCTGAGCCTTTACAGTAATTTCTGTTTTAGGTTTTTGGGCTGAAAGGCCTGTTTCAATGCTGTATGACATTATCATCATTTTACCCTTCCTGATTCCATCCCTGCTCGATTAACAGGTGATACTTGATGTGAACTTCACCATGATATATCTGCACATTAACGAGTTGTTGATAAATAACGAAGCTGTTTTCTAACCATCACTAGAAGCATTAAAATATATTTTCACTTTCTTCCAGCTGAAACCACGCAAAAGAGAGCAAGAGACACCGGCATTTTGGCGATTCCAGTTTTAATCAGTGCGTGCGCACAGCTCCGGGCAGGTGCAGTGTCAGTTAAATGACTTCGCCTCGCGACTGCACGTGAGCCCTCAAAACGGTCCTTCTTTCACCATCTATCTTCGATTGGCAATAGTGCCTGTCAATCTCGTGGTTCCAGCCATTCTGAAGTGAAGTCCTAAAGTGCGTGTGCTAGATAAAACTGCTTTGAAGTTGCCAAATGCCATTTGGCACTGCTCTATACACCCAAAATTTGTGTTCATCTTCAGTAACTCTGTCAGAAATACCATTAAGCTGATGAAGTTTGGAACAACGTCTGGTAGAATCTGCTTAGTTCCAAAAACTGAAATACCTTTTTCCTGAGATTGGTCATGGAAATTCCTCAATGACCCTCATCCTTTCGTTCCTTGGGATCCACCTTCCATGAGTGATGTTATTTTCAAATATGTCACATCTACTTTCACGAAATCTGTTTTCTTTAAGTTTATTACCAGAATTGCTTCTCTTAATTTTTCAAAGATTTCTGCAATCTGTACCATGTGATCTTTCCATGACTCACGAAAGATCACGACATGAAACAGATAAAGATTCTGTTTTTTAACCTAGCCAAAACTCTGTTAAATGAGACTTTGGAATGTGTCTGGCCCTTTCTTCGTGCCAAAGGGAGTAACTTTGAATTCGTATAGCTCATTTTAAGTTAAAAACGCATAAACTTCTTTCACTTTCACTGATAAAGGTACCTGCCAATAACAACGTGATAGGTCCAACTGTGTGATGTAACTGGTTTGTCCAAATTTCTCTATGCAGTTCTCCAATCCTGGTGTTGAACATGAGGTCAACGTTTTTATGGCGTTGACTTTCCGTTAATCCTCCCAAAATCGTTGAGTCCTGTCTGGTTTGGGAATAATCAGCGAATTCCACTGGCTCTGACTCGGTTCTGTGATATAATCGTTGGGCATTGCATTCACGTCCTTCTGGGGCTGTGTGGCTTTGAAAGGATTAAGCCTGGAGAGAGGCTGTTTTACAAGAACAGTCTTCCTTGCATCTACCTAATGTACAATAGGTTTAGTCCTCCCCGTATTATTCCTGTATTTGTACTCATATTGCTGTCACAAAACTTACAAATGGATTCTTCTTTCCGGAGACAGGCAACCTATCCCACTCCACAAATAATTCCTCAATGGTTATCGCGTTTTGAGCTCCATCAAACTCCAACATCTGCATTTGATTCCTCGCTCTGTGGTGCGGTAACTAACACCTGTTTCTCCAGTTCCTCTTCTCTATTATGATAAGGTCTGTACATATTCACATGATATAACTGATACTGTTTTTTTCCCTGTCCGGCAATTTTACCGGAGAGTTCACCTAACTCAACGTTTTTTTTTTAAATTGATGGGGACCACTGAACCTTTCTTTTCAGCCATCTCCTCTCTGTAATGACAATATTAATACGTCATCTCCATGGGGAAACGTCCCAATTTTAGATTTTTATCTTCCACGTATTTCATTGTATGCTTAAACATTTTCAGGTGCAGTTTAGCTAACTCATCCATCCGATTGAATTTCTCCATCATCTCAGATACATACTCCAAGTGTGAAACCTCCAATCTCGTTCGAGACAAGATCTCCTTTATTAATTTCAAAAGCACTCTCGCTTCTTCTCCGAATATTAACTCAAATAGAGTGAATTGTGTAGATTCGTTTGGGGCATTTCTAATGGCAAACAATAAAAATGAGATATATCTATTTCAATAATTCATGTAATCATAACATTGCCTTCAGGCTCTGATGACACCTTAGTGAAGGTCTCTGGGATTCAGGGTGGCACGCACTTGATTTCAAGCACAGTATACCTAAGCTATCCATTACTTCCTTAAACAGCCGAGCAGTAACATTAGACCCTTCGTCTGGCTGAATTTCTCTGGATAACCCATAACACGTGAAGAAAGCTACAAACTCTTCTACCACCTTTTCTTTCCCTTAATACTTTGTAATGGATGTCTCTCCGGAAACTTTTAGCCACATCCATAATGGTTAACAAATTCTGGTTCCCAATTGTAGTTTTAGGAAGGAGACCTGCACAATTAAGTAAAACACACGTGAAAACTGCTTTGAATGCGAGAATTAGTAAATCATGTGCAACCTGTAAAACTTTTTGCCTGTGTGCTACTATCAACGCAGTCTGGTGCACTTCTGCCCATTTGTCTTCTGCACTAATTTGCCGTGGTCTCCATTTTCGTCATCGGATTCTATCTTTAAGATAAAAACTGTCAGGAATACATTCTGCCTCCTTTTCTGAGTGTGCATCAATATGAAATTCTGCTATTGTCTCGTTTTTCTGTTGTAAATCCATTAGCTTTTCCGAACTGAACACTTCCGCCTGACGCTCAGCCAGTTTAGGTTTTTCCTGCACCATTATGTCAAATAGGTTGTGCACTAACCCAATCTCAACTCCTCCATCTTTCTCGTTAGTTATTGCTTTGTGTTGTGACTTATTATATTGGGATCTTGTGACTACACAGTTTGGATTCCACGATATTTTTAAGCCCTTAGTTCTCTGGTGTTCCTTTGGCTTCTCCGCACCATTCGTGTCACTCCCACCTAGGATCCTGATAATCGCTCACAAGAAGAAATTGTATTTCTGGAACTGGCACTGTGTTTATCACGCCCACTGTTACTGCACCAATTTTGATTTGGCACTCCAACCTGATCATACATAGGGGAACGCTCAATATCAGTACATCCATCCCACAAATTACAACTCTCTCGGGTAACAGTTATTAGTTTACTCTGTCACATCTCTATGATACTGCATTCCTTTGGCTGGACATTCTGTGAGCATGCTCATCACTTCAACAATCCCCTGTGAAGGAAGGGCGCTCCGAAAGCTAGTGCTTTCAAATAAACTTGTTGAATTACAACCCGTTGTTGTGTGATTTTTAACTGTATCCGTGCCACCTCGTGCTTCCACAAGGAGGTTGAACAGTTCATCGACTTCACCAACACATTTCTCCCCGAATTTAAATTCACTTGGATCATCTCAGACATCACCCTCCCTTTCCTAAATCGCTCCATCTGTATCAATAGTGACCGACTCAACATGGACATCATCTACAAACCCACCAAATCCCACAGCTACCTGGCCTATACTTGCTCCTACCCTGCTTTCTGTAAGAACGCTATCCCTTGTTCACAATTCTTTCTCCTCCGCTGCATCTACTTTTAGGAGGTCCTGTTCCAACACAGAAAACACCAGATGGCCCCTTTATTCAAGGACCACAATTTCCCCTCTCACATGTTCGATGATGCTCTCCAGCGCGTTATATCCACTTCCCGCACCTCCAGCCTCGAACCCCTCACCTCCAACCGCAACAAAGGCAGAACATCCTTGGTAGTCACCTTACACCCCTTCCAAGATCCGTATACATTGCATCATGCTCCGTAATGTCTGTCAACCGTACGTAGACTCCACTACGGGAGATACATTTGTATCCCCACTCTTATCTGCTTTCTGTAAAGACCATTACTCCCCATTCTCTTGTCAGGTTGACGCCTCCCATAAATCCACCCTCCCCTCCGAGCACCTTCTCCTGTCACTGCAGAATTTGCTCAACCTGCGCCTACATCACCCCCGCCACCTCCGTGAAAGGCCCCAAAGTAGCCTTCCACATCCATCCCAGTTTTACCTCCACTTCCACACGTGTAATGTACTGTATTTTTGCACCCGATGCTGTCTCCTCTCCAATTGCGGAGTTGGGAGGCTTACTTGCAGAGCAGTTGAAAGTGGAGTTGCAGGTGGATAGGAGAGTGAAGAAGGCGTTTGATATGCTTTCCTTTTTGGTCAGAGTATTGAATACAGGAGTTGGGAGGTCATGTTGCGGCTGTACAGGACATTGGTTAGGCCACTGTTGGAATATTTCGTGAAATTCTGGTCTACTTCCTATTGGAAAGATGTTGTGAAACTTGAAAGGGTTCAGAAAAGGTTTTGAAGAATGTTGCTAGGTTTGGAGGATTTGAGCTATAGAGAGAGGCTGAACAGACTGGGGCAGTTTACCCTGGATCGCCAAAGGCTGAGGTGTGACCAAATAGAGGTTTACAAAATTATGAGGGGCATGGATATGGTAAATAAACAAAGTATTTTCCCTGGGTCATGGAGTCCAGAACTAGAGCGCATAGGTTGGGGGTGTGAGGTGAAGCATATAAAAGAGACGTAAGGGGCAACGTTTTCACACAGAAGGTGGTAAGTGTATGGAATGACCTTTCAGAGGAAGTGATGGAGGCTGATACAATTGCAACATTTAAGAGGCATTTGGAAGGGTATATGAATAGGAAGGGTTTGGAGGCATATGGGCCGGGTGCTGGCAGGTGGGACTAGATTGGGTTGGGATATATGGTTGGCATGGACGGGTTGGACTGATGGATCTGTTTCCATGCAGTACAACTCTATGACTCTGTAACTCTATGAATGCAGAGGGCATTTGCATGACACCCGCACCAATCAACCCCCGTATCCCTTGGCCGAGCACTTCAACTCCCCCTCCCACTCTGCCAAGAGCATGCATGTCCTGGGCTTCCTCCTTCGCCACACACTAACAACCCGACAACTGGTGGAAGATGCATCGTCTTCGGCCTGTGAACCCCTTACCCACACAGTATCAACGTGGACTTCACCAGTTTCCTTAAATCCCCTTCCCCAACTTATCCCAAATCCAAACCTCCAACTCGGCACCGCCCTCAAGACCCGTCCAACCTGTCCATCTTCCTTACCACCTGTCTGCTCCAAACTCCTCTCTGACATAGCACCATCACCCCCACCTCCACCCAACTATCACCTTCTCATCCACCTTCCCCGAGGCCCACTCCCTCCCAATAAGCTATTCACCCGTCGGCTCACATGCCTGATTCCTGATGAAGGGCTCTTGCCCAAAACGTTGATTCTCTTGCTCTGCCGATGCTGCCTGACCTGTTGTTCTTTTCCAGTACCACACTCTCGACTCTGCTGTACAGCATGTGCAGTCCTCACTTTCTATGAGTTGCTTTGTAACCTTGTACATCCCAGTCTAACAACAGATCATCGGGTCTCTCTTATGTTTAAACTTGTTAAATGCCACCCTGAGCTGGACTCTCTGTGGCACTACACAAGCAGAACATTTTTGGAAGATCCATTAAATTCTGTGAATATGTAAAATTGCACTTTTTCATTCTTCAAAACATGTCTTTGGTGATGCAATATAGTTTTGCATCATCCCTTGTAATGTTGTCCATGTGAATTGAGGAGAAGTGAATGAACACATCCAGTGTTGGTCCATTTTCTCCATCTTTGAATTATGTATCACTTTTAATTTGTGACATCTTATCAGAAAACATTGTAATCTGCAGAACGGACCCTCTCTCGTCCTGTAATGATTCACTCGAATACACGTGCAGTGAAATTTCTGAATGTCAGAAATACTGCTCAAAGAGAAATCATTTACACTTTACAGAGGAAACACAACAATTCTCCACGAGAGTGTTTCACACTAAGGGACATTATTCTAATTGCAACGTTCTCCACACCACCCTTGTGTGCGCGTGTGTCTGTGTTGATGCTGCTGTTAGTTTGGATTATGCTGTGAGCTGCTGCCCTCCCTCTCTTGCTCTCTGACTGAATCCTAGAAATATCCCACCATCCAACACTACAGAGGCAGTGGTGTGAGGACGCAAGCAGAGTGCCGAACAGTATTACTTTCGACATCAGGATGTTTTGTTTCCAGAACATAGAACATAGAAGAGTCCAGCATATGCCCTTTGGCCCACGAAGATTTTCCGAGACTTAATACTAATGGAAAATGTAGTAATTTAACCTATGCATCCCTGAACTTACTGCTATCGATGTGCACGTCTCACAGTCGCTTAAATGTTCCCAATGACTCTGGTTCCACCACCACAACGGGCAACGCATTCCATGCATTCACAACTCTCTGCGCAAAGAACCTACCTGTGTTGTCTCCTTGAAACCGTCCTCCGAATAACTTTAAACGATGACTACTTGTACCATTCAATGCTGCTCGGGGAAAGTTCTCTGGCTATTGCATCTATCTATTCCACTTATTAGTTTGTACACCCCATTCAGGTCTCCGCTCTGCCTCCTTCTCTCCATAGAGAAAAGTCCGAGCTTATTCAATCTTTCTTTTTAAGGAAAGCCCTCCAGTCCAGGCAGCATAATGGTAAACCTTCTTTGCACCCTTTCCAAAGCATCTGTATCTTTCCTATAGTAGAGCGACAAGAATTGGTCAAAATATTCCAAGTGTAGTCTCACCAGGGACTTGTAGATTTGTAGAAAAACCTCGAGGCTCTTAAACTCAATCCCCCTGTTAATGAAAGCCAAAACACCATATGCTTTCTTCGCAACCCTATCCACTTGGGTGGCAACTTTGAGGGATCTAGGCATTTCCACACCCAGATCACTCTTGTCTTTAAACCTATATTCAACATTCGAATTCGACCTTACAAAATGCATCATTTCGCATTTGTCCAGGTTGGAATCCATTTTCCATTTCTCAACCCAGCTCTGCATCCTGTCGATGTCGCGCTGCAGCCTGCAGTAGCCCGCTATTCTATCCACAACACCTCCAAAATTTGTGTCATGTGCAAATTTACTAACACACTCCTCAACCTCCTCATCCAAGCCATTTATAAAAACTGCAAAGGGCAGAGACCCGAGAACAGAGCCCTGCGGGACCCCACTCAACACTGACTTCCAGGCAGAATACTTTCCATCTACAACCACTCTCTGTTTTCTGTCAGCCATCCAATTCTGAATCCAGATTTCCCAATCTCGCTGTATCCCATACTTACTGACTTTATGAATGAGCCTACTATGGGAAAACTTATTAAATGCCTTGCTGCACTCCAGATGTACCACATGCACTGCTCAGTCCGTCGTCGACCTGTCTCAACACCTCCTCAAAGAACTCAATAAGATTTTGAGGCGTGTCCTGCTACTCACAAAGCCATGCTGACTGCCTTTATTTCTACTATGCTTTGTCAAATAGTCATAAATCCTATCTCTCAGAATTCTGTCCAAAGATTTGCTGACCACATACGTAATACTGACTGGTCTGTAATTGCCAGGGATTTCCCTATTACACTTCTTGAAAAGAGGAACCACTGTCGCCTCCTTCCAATCCTCTGGCATGACCCCTATCGGGCGGGATTAAGCAAATATCCTCGCCAGGGTCTTAGCAACCTCCTTTCACGCTTACCGGAGCAGTCGAGGATAAAAACTTTCTGGCCTTGGCCAATTATCAATCTTAATGTTTTCAAAGATTTCTAACACATCAATTTCATCAATCTTGATCTAGTCAAGACTATATCCCAGCTCCTCTAAGTTTTCATTTACATGGTGAAAACCGAAGCAAAAAATTCATTTATGGATTCCCTGTCTGCTCAGACTCCACGCACAAGTTCCCTCCGCTATCCCTGATCGGCCCAACCTTATCACTGGACATTCTTTTGTACCTCACCTATGAGTAAAATGCCTTTGGGTTCTCCCTAATCCTTCATGCCAAGCCTTTTTCCTTCCCCTTCCTGGTTTCTTCACTCCATTTCTGAGCTCCTTTCTTGCAAGCCTGTAATCCTCTAAAGCTGTGATATAATACTGAGATCAGGAAATGCAGCAAAAGTAGTGAAGTTGGAAGTCTCTATCAGTGAAGAATTGTACCGAGAATGCTGCTCAGTGTTTTACTGTAACTGTTCCGATGTCTGGATAATGCTGACCACTCAGTGAGCTGGAGACATTATTGGTCAAAAGCTGAAGCCAGAGAACAGGTCAGCAGCAGATTAAAACGAGTTAAATCATCATAATACCATACCAGTGATGCCAATAAACGCAAAGATGGTGTAAAACAATCCACGAGATCAATTGGTTGATTCATTTTTCTGTGTGAGGTGATCTGTCTCTTCAGGTAGCTGACAAGCTCCTTGTCTGAAATTCTGAACTGATGCATTCTCAGAGACGCTGCCTTGTACTTTATGGAAGCTCCTTGGGGAGATAGAGTTTGCAGTGGTGTTCAGCGGTATTGCTTTCTTTTAGTATTTTTTTTAATTGAATTAACTCATTACAGTAATGAGTGTAAGTCCAGTGATGGAGCATAGCGTCTCAGTACATCGTCATCAAACAGGGAAAACCGTATTTGAAATCTGCTAGCAATAATGCTGACCATTCAAACACCACGAGTCCCATCCCGAGATCACAAATTATTGCAGCTGATTCTCCGTCAAGTCAGTTTATTCCAAGCGTGGAAATGTGTCTCACAGATGTCCTTCTGTTCTTTAGGTTTCGAGCTGACCGCTTTAACAAAGAGCATTTGACTCAAATGTTCTCCCATACTGAATGTGTACATTGCTGTCGGGGTCAGAACGCATTCTCCATCCACCATTTCCCAAGATAAGGTGTAACATGAAGGACCAAGTGAGGAGAACACGCTTCCTTTCCTGAGGGAAGGGGACTCAGTGAACAAGATGGGCTTCCAACAATGGAAACATCACTGATCTATCTCTTCGTGCTACTGCCATCCAGAGACATCACTGACATCCTTCTTCTTCTCCCTGTTCATCTTGATAAATCACTGAGCATGCGTGTGCTTCTGTGTTTGGAATGTGTGTTGGGGACAGTGGAAACTGAGTTTGACATTTCCATCTCTTTAAATATTTGTCTGCAACTTTACTGATCAAGTTTCCTGTGCATTTCTTATCCCAGAAGTGTTTGATGCAAACAGTATGGAGAGAGATTTACTCTGTCTCTAACTCTATTCTCTACCTGCTGTTTAGAGTTATAGATGAGTACATGTTAGGGAAGATGAATGTTGAATCATTTATTTGCTCTTGTGTTTTTAGCTGGGAACTCTGATTACCTGGACAAAGACAACTGAGCACGTGTTGCCAGTCAAACAGCCTTCTGTCACTACACTTTATGCCCTATTACTCAGCCAGTTTCTGATCCATCTTGACAATATTCACTCAAACCCATGTGTTTTCACTTTCTTAATCAGTCTCTCATGCAAGACCTTGTCAAAAGCCTTGCTAAATAGATATATTTGACGTATAGAAACTGCATCAAACGAACTTCCTTCATCAATACACATATCCATGTTTTCAAAAGAAGTTCTAAATATTTGTTAGGTATGACCTCTATCTGAAACACCCGTGCTGTTCATCCCGAATTGACCAATACCATTCCAATGGGTATTAATTCTCCTCTTCTGAATGTTTATTTAAATAGTTTCACTCCTAGTTACATGATTTCCTGGTTCATCTCTGAGGCCATTCTTAAAATAGAGGAACCGCATTTTCGGTCATCTGGAACTTGTCCAGTGCCAAACAGACGTTGAAAATTCCAGCATAGTTTCAGTGTGAAGACACCTGATAATGTCTGCCGGCTGTGGGTGTGTTCTCTAAGGGAAATGTCGTATCCCGAATCCTCTGAAATAAAAAAAATCTTCATTTTATGTATCACTAATGAACAACCTTTAAGCTCAGGATGAATCTCCCACAAGGCAACTGGATGTTACAGAGATAGCTTGGCATCAATGGGGCTGGAGGAGCATGTAGAAATAAGGAAGGGTGGTGACTGATCCTAATTCTCAGCCGCATCACTGATCATTCTCCCAGTCCTGGGTCACCACTAGTGAGTGGTAAATAGCAACAAATGGTCACTAGCTATTACTAAGTGAAGGCACAAAGAACTGTCACAGCCCCATCATTGATCAATATTCATGCACTCCACTGTCTATGTCTGGAAATGCTCTGTGCATTCTGCAATATAAACATGCTGTAATCTCAGAAAAGTGAGGGTTTGATTACCTCACTGTTTGATCGTGGTGAGACCCCTTGAACTAAATGGGTCAAAGTGTGATCTCACGGCGTACATCACAGAGAGAGATGAGACATCACAATCGGTTTGTAAACTGGCTTTGACTTGAGGCACGAGGCTGCAAAAGTACATACAGGGAAGACAAAGTCACTGTACCAACTGGGTCTCTGGCTGATCTCTCCAGTAGTGAATGTGATCACAAAGAAGATCAAAACAGCCTCACTTCACAAATACAGCACAACGCTATGAATAGACTGTCATCAAAATGATCAGGCAGAAGATGGCGAGGTTTAAAGGACTGGCCTAAATTTCCTCACCTTGCACTGACTGAGGCTTTGTGGGAAAATGAGGAACTGGTGCTCAATGATTTAAGTTCAGGAAGATGAACTCCTACTTAAACTGATAAAATATGACGAATTGATTTTTTACATGGTTCAGCACCTTTAATCCCAAATGTTACTTGTCTCGTCTGTCTGAGCCAATCCCAGCATCGCTGAAGGATGATACAGAAGTTGAGAGATTTTCAGGCATTAGAAGAGTTAACAGAGATAAGGAGGGGCTTAGGCGCTGGAGGATAATCCATAGATCGGGAGACGACAGAGACAGGAAGGGGGTTACAGAGATGAGGATGAGTTGGAGGAGTTTCGAGAAACAGGTTTGTTCGTGCGGGCGCTAGTTTCAGAATGAAGGGGTTCAGGATGTAAGTTTGCTCGCTGAGCTGGAAGCTTGGTTTCCAAACGTTTCCTCACCATAATAGTTAACATAATCAGCGAGTCTCCAGTGAAACGTCAATTGAGACTCACTCATGCTGTGGTGTCGAAACGTCTCAAAAAAAGCCTTCCAGCTCGCCGAGCAAACTTACGTTCAGAACCTCAATCTGAGCTACAAATCTTCTTAAAACTCGGTAAGAAATAAGGTGTTGATGTGGTTTTTGGCACATGCTGCAGAGATAAGAAGTGTTTCGAGACTGAGATGGGAGAGTGCGGAAGATGCAAACATAGGATGTGCAGTTAGTAAGTTTGCAGATATCACCAAAATTGGAGGTGCAGTGGACAGCGAATAAGGTTAACTCGCAGTGCAATGAGACCTTCATCAGGTGGGCCAATGGACTGAAGAGTGGCAGATGATGTTTAATTAAGGTAAATGTGAGGCAGGACTTATGCACATAATGGTAAGTGGAGTGTCGCTGAGCAAAGGGACTTTGGAATGCAGGTTGATATTTTCTTGAAAGGAGAGTCGCCGGTAGTTAGGGTAGTGAAGAAGGCATTTGGTATGCTTTCCTTTATTGTTCAGAGCATTGAGGACAGGAGTTGTGAGCTCATGCTGCAGCTGTACATGATATTGATTTGGCCACTCCTTTTTTGGAATATTATGCATATTTCTGGTCTGCCTCACACAGGAAGGATATTATTAAACGTGATAGGGTTCAGACAAGATTTCCAAGAATGTTGCCACAGCTGGACTTTTTGATCTGTGGGGAGAGGCTGAATCGACTGGGGCTGTTTTCACCTGGAGCGGCAGAATCTCAGGGTTGACCAGAAAAAGTTTTAAAAATCATGAGGGGCATGGATACAGCAAATAGACAAGATATTTTTCCTGGGATGGTCGAGTCCAGAACTGGAGGGCAGAAGTGTAGGATTAGAGGGAAAGATTTTAAAGGGATGTAAGGTGCAAAGCTTTCACGCAGATTTTGGTGCATGTATGGGATGAGCTTCCATCAGAAGTGATGGAGACTGCTACAATAACAACATTTCAAAGTCATCTGGAGAGGTCCATGAATAGGACCGGTTCAGAGGAATTCTGGCCGATTGATGGCAAATGGAACTAGAAAAGTTTGAGTTATCTGGTTGGTATGGACAAATTGGACTGAAAAGCCGCTTTCCGTGCTGTACGTCTCTCTGATGTTACGAATCTAGGATGGGAAGTTTCAAGGCTAGCAGGTACATTTTTAAGGTAAGAAGACATAGATTTATAGAAGGCATGACAAGAAAACGTTTTGCACAGAGCATCGTTTGTGTGTAGAATAAAAGTCGTGAGGAAGTGTTGGATGCGGGTACAGTGACAACATTTAAAAGACATCACGATACATACATGAATAGGTAATATATAAAGGAACACGAGACAGGAGCAGGCAGGAAGGACTTCTTAACACTGGGATTCTGTTCAGCACAGACCTGTTCGACCAAATGGTCAGGTTCCATGCTCTATGACTCTGTGATTCTTTGACCATGCCATAAATTCTTTGTACTGATTCCTGCATTGCAGCTTTGACTGTACATTTAATTGTAAGCGTTCAGTTCCAAACATGGAGATCCTGCAGATTCACAAAAGTCATACACTGTTATAAGTCACTCTTTTTACCAGATCGTGTCATATTGAAATGTCTGAAGTTTTGTCACGAATAGATAATTGAAAAGTTTTTTTTTATTTGATGTTTCATAATCAATGTAATGTGGACATGTATCGCGTGAACAACTGATCTGAACTGAGTGTGCAGAAACCAGTTTGATGGTGATGACAATGAAATGTGAGAGTTTCCTTCCCTATAATTTCTAACAGGTTTGAATAGGAAATTATGCTGTGCATCTGAAACAGTATCATGTGACGACCAGATAACTGTATCACAGAGAGAAGGAAAATGTGAACAGAAATACATGCTACACGCCAGCAATTGTCTGGAAAATTACAATTAATGTTCAGTATTGTGGAGAAATAATACATCATTGGTACATTTTCACGCAATCTTTAGTATAGGATAAATTAACTGTTCCCGAAGGCTCATTTTTTACATGCTCTATCCAAGTAAATTAGCCGTCAGATACAAAGCAAGATCTCTAAACATTCCCCAGTAAAGCAATCCTATATCAATTTACAGAGTAAAACTCTACCTGCATTACTGGTCTCAGGCATTCCCAGAATAGGTACAACACATGGTTGGATAAAATGTGAGACTCTTCCTGTTTGAAGTACCAATTATTCCCAAGTTAGGCGCTTACTCTGAACTTTCCAAATGGCAAGGAGTGTGTCTTTATGATGCAAAAGGAGCTCTGTGATGTGTTATCAAAGCAGCTGTAGTACAGGAACAAGAAGAAATTGACAGATCTCAAAGCGGTGACGTTGCAGAGAGTACATTTGATGAATGGGAGATTGGGTGAAAGAGGGAATACTTTTCAATTTTTTTCATTGGGGGGCAACACTCAATATTTGGTTACTAACATGATGCAGCGAAATGAGATTTTTTTTGAGACGAAATGGGAAAGGGTTCTACACGTTATAACTGGTCAGACACTTTCGATTATGCTCAGACAGCTCCACTGATAAGAAGTGGTCACCCGGCGAAATGTGGGAATCTGGGACGCTCAATGTCCAAGAGAGAAACATATCTGCAGGAAATGTCATAGTCTGCATAAACATTTCTCTACTTCCTGGAACAAGAGTGACTGTGCCCCATGCAGGATAGGAGGATTAGGGAAATAACACATTTGTTTAGGTGGTCACACCATAGTTTAGGGGTGTGCGTGCAAGGTGGGAATGCATGACAATCCAGAGGTCTACTGAGAGTATCCAAATCCCAGACCAGTTTCCTACTTTTGGCACTTGTGATGGAGAGGATTCATCGGAGGAATGCAGACACAGACATATCAGTGCCAGCAGGAAACGCCTTATCTGAACAGAAATAGAGGGCGAAGAGTGGGCATGCAGTATTGGTATTGTGTTCTTTCGTTAGAGGAACATGCTTCAGTTTCTACACTTATAAACATACCTTCAGCGTGCTCTGATAACGGCCCTGCTGCAAGGGTTAAGGATATCACAGAACAGCTGCAGGGAATTCGGCTGGAGCAGGATCAAACGGCAGAGGTACTCCGCCATATTGGTGGCAACGAATACGATAGGATGGTGGGGATGTTATTAATAAACGAAAAATTGAGACAGCTCGCAGCAAGGTAGAAAGGCAGAACCTGTAACACAGTGATCTCACACTGAGTGACAGTCCAAAGTGCTCGTGCTGATCGAAACAAGCATTGAGTAATTGAAATGTGGCTAGAAATCGTACTTGGGAGTCAGACAGCATTGTTCAGAGGCAGTGGGACCAGCTCTGGAGCAGGTTGGACCTCAACACGATGGAAAATTTACATCTTGGCATGGCTGGAATGAACATTGTCTCATGTAAGGTTTCGACTGCTGTTGAGGAGTTAACAAATGAGATGCAAAATGGGCTGGGAAGGACCTTGGCTTCGGGAGAAGGCTAAATTCATATTCTGTCCTTCCCCTAATCAGTTTTTGCGTCTTCCTTTACTGGTTCCTGAATTGTTCCCAATCCTCAGTCTTGCCTTTTCTTCTGGCATTATTACCTGCCATTTCATTTGATGTATTGCAATGCAATATGTAACTTTTTAACCATAACAGCAGCTGTTAACATCTACAGCAGCTAATAACATTTACAGCATAATACAATATGAAACACTATCATAGAGCATTTATAAAACAAGATTTACGTCAGCCCGAAAAAGGAATGAAATCAGTGGACAACATGAAGTGTTTAAATATGTGAGTAACAAATTAAAAACGAAAACTTGGAGTTTATTATGTCGAATGTCACGACGGTCATTGGATGGTCAGGCAATTGAATTTACTGTGAAAACAAATCAGGTGGGTGGAAAGAAAGTAAACAATGTAAATGTATAGAGTTTCTAATCTGGCATCAGGCCGATGTGGCACTTGAATACCCGGCTCCAGAGGTAACAGTGGAATGAATGACTATCTCACCAATTATAAGCTCAGGCATGGATGGGTTTAGGAGCTGTGTTGCAGATGGAAACAATAATTGTTGGGGAAAATGCAGTATCTTTTTAAATTGATCTCAAGTTGAAATATGATGTTACAAACAGGATTCATTCAGTTCCTGCTGAGCTTGATGGAGTTAGTGAGAAACACAAAATATTTTTGTGGAAAAATTGAGAATTTTGGTTCATCTATCACATCCAACTCTATGCCAGCCTTCGGGGACCGTCTGTTCGTGAGCCCTTTGATTGGACCTCGGATTCCCTCATCAACACAGCAGCTGTTTCGTGTAAAGAAACGTATATATAAAATGAGTGGCACCATTAGGTCGGGAGAGCTAACTAGGAACAAACTGATCAAAGTATTGCTGAAAAACGATTTAAAATCAAAAGACAGACATTTTGTAAAGCATGCTGTTTAATTTATTTAATCCATATCTTTTTTTATAATTTCTGTCCAGATGTGTGGATCATTGAGTTCAGTGCAGAAGAGTAGTAGGAGACTGTCATTGAGTTTCCCCGTCTGGCGTGCTGTGATCAATGTTACCTGCCTCCAGGCCATTTATTTTTGGATCTTATGCACTCACTGGGAATCAGATTGCTTGGGACAAAATGATATTTTGGCATGCCTAGTACCTCTTGTAGTTATGCTTTTGTTGTTCAGATATCTACTAAGTGTTGCTCACTGCTCACAATATTTTGCACTGACTTTGCTCCATCAATCTCTTTCGTTTTGCTCCTCAAATGGAATCATTCGTCGCCTGTTAGAAAAGGAATGTTATCATGTTGATACTCCTCATTCTCATTTCGGTGCATTCCGCACGTGGCCTTCTCATTCTATTACCTACTGTATGTAATGTTGGTTCTCAGTTGGATTTAATCATCCATTGAATTAGTTTGCTGCCGGGATATTTCACGACATACTTTAACTGGGCTCTGAACTTTTTCTGTGTCACCACATAGATAAATGCATTTGTGCAGCAACTGAGGTTCCGCAGCATATATGCGACTTGTTCAAAGAGATAAAATGCAGCAGAATTTAAGGAATAACCGGCTTGAAATATATATAGAATATACAACAACCAGAGAAGTATGAAGCTGGCGGATATGGCAAAGAGTAAAGCCACGGAATTCCGTCGGCTCTCTATCTCCGAGTCATTCTCTGTCTTCCTCTGTTCCCATAGTCCCTTACGAACCTCAACAGCCTCAAAGATATGTCTCACTGTCAGAACGTTGAGAAAAAGAACGAAAGTGAATGGGAGAAATGGTGTTAGAAATTGTGCAAAATATTTAAAGCTTGCCCAACGACGGTCTTTGAAATAACTGGACTTGGTATAACAGTACCATGGAATATTGTTGCTGATATTTCCAGGCTTAAATCGAAAATAGAAAGGAATGTTCTTTAAAGAAAAGAAAATGCAGATCGTTGCTAGAAGCCTCATTGCAGTTTTCTCTGTGCAATACTTAGTTTTCATCTGATGAAAACAAATGGCGACCAATCGATCAAAAGTAAAAGCAGCAGTGAACCAGACAGAGCAGTCAATGGTCAAACGGCTCAGGACATAGACGAACCTACAAACAGGGGTGATGTCCAGGAAACACTTTGGATAATAATAGGAACGAAATCGGTAAAGTACTATATCAAAAACAATGAAGAGAAGATCAGACGTTGCCATGGCCATCAGATAGCGAGTGGTGCATTTAGAAAGAACACAGTTGCCCCAAGCCAGCAATAGAATCACCAACAGACTAACTGTAAGAGAGAGAAAGGAAAAAAAAACAACGGAAGTTAAAGTTACTGATAAATATTTGTCCGCACCTGAGCTCAGTCTGTGAGAGATTTTCGCACAATGTGATTGTTGTTCCATATCACATGGAGTTTAATGAGTCAGAACTTCTGAAATAATTGTGATTTATCTGGAGATTTGTAGCTCATCTTCTGGTGCACGTTCTATGTTTCCTCATTGAGATGGGAAATATGTTTGCAGACGTTTTGTCACCATGCTTAGTAACAACAGCAGTGAGCCTCCGATGAAGTGCCAGTGTTCTGTCCCGCTTTCTGCTTATGTATGAAATGCACTGCAGGGACTGCAACAAACCCGATATTGAACCGACTGGCAGGTGACTAACCACAAGGAACCACGAGGATCAACTAGACACCAAATACACGAGCAATTCTTATGGTATTCTGATACAGAGACAATGAGGGTCACCATTTCGACAGGGACAGTGTATACATCCTGGAACAGGCTAACCTCGACATTCATGGGAATTCCTAGAGGTGTGGTATTCAAACCAGAACTCCAAAAAGAAACAACTCGATTGGGGCCCATTTCCCAAACACTCTAAAAATGAACTGGAATTGATATCACCCATCGCAACAGACCAAGAAACGTAAAACGTAAATGGGACAGAGCACCAGTGCTTCAACAGAGGCTCACTTTTGATATTAACTGGCATGGTGCGACGAAACGTCTGAGGACAAACCTATCAGCTCAGCGAACAAATTTACATCCTGGAATGATTCCTTGCCACTTTGAAAAGGCATAGAGAAACATATGGTCGTGTATTCTATGATTTATTGACGTAGGTGGTATTTGATTTCTTCTGCTTTACTGATTAGTCTGACTGGCTGGATATTCCCATAAAACCATAACATGAACAAAAAGACACCCGCAATCATTGAAAACATGAATACAATGAACTTAGTTCGAAAATGGTTTGCAAACGTCTTGCATTGCTTTTGGAGCCTTCATCGTTGAGATTACGTCTAGAATTGTATATCCACGCTAGATAATCTACAGTACAGCTCACTGAAGCACTCTACACTGTCCAGGAATGGATGGCTTCCATGATATGAACAAAAACGTGACCGGGCATTTTAACATCCCGACAATCTCAACAATGGTGATTTTCAACATACCACCACGTGGTATGCTGAAATTCCATTCATGACATCACAGGTTGGATACCCAACACAATCAGCTGAACTTGACTATTTGGCATGGAATCACGCAACCCGTCCAATTCGGTACACCAAAGCTCCAACTCAAATAAAACCTGACTCCATACAATGGTCATTGCAATGTTCTGGTTTAGAAAACAGACACTCTATCTTGTCTTCAGCAAAGCGTCCTGCGTCATTTAAGTGTCCTGCACCTGTGCTCGTCTTCTGGGACATCTCCTTGTAAACAGAGATCCTTATCTCATATTTATAGCGCACTTTGGTTCAAAGATACTCCATTGTTTATCCTACATTCTCCATAGAGATCAGCAGAATTATTTTACTGCCTGTTTTAGGAGAAGTAAACATTGTACAAACAGATTGGCATCAGAGGCTGACTCTCTCGATTATGGCCAATGTTAAAGATTGGGGAGATGATGGTCTAATGGCCTTATTAACTATTAACTATTAACACACTGTTATGGTCTTGGCCAGACCACACAATACATTGCAAGAAGGGAGCCCTAACCTAATTTTCCAGTTGTTTTCAACAAATGTAAGGTGAATATTCCAGGAGCGAAGCAGTTGGTCAAACCACTCGGGTTTAATCAACACAGAATTTATTTACTCATAGACAAAAAAAAGAACAGAACTATTTGAAAACACAACTGATACTAAAACGTAACTTAACGAAGAGCTGTTCCTATTTCCTGAAACATCTCACAACCACACCCGTTGGTAAAATGGTAAATTCAAACACAGGATTCCATAGGAGCGACAAGTCAGAAACAGAGAGGATCAGCATGGAGCTGTTTCTTTTGGGAACAGGTAAAGTTAACCCAAAACGAGAAAACATCCTGAACTTGGAGATTTAGATACTCCCCTTTCATTGCACACGTGTTTTAAAAAAAACTGAAAGCCATTTTTCATTTTTGACTTAGGCAGCATCGAGTCACCATTATTAAATGGCAGTTCAGACATTACTGCACATCTGACCTTATGACCCCTCTTGAAAAATTACGAAAAATAGCATAATCTTATTAAATGAGCAACAACTTCACGTCTCCCCACTGAAAACAGAACCGAAACATCAACATCCAATGATGCCTTCATTTTAAAACCACTTAGATTTCGATTGTTGATACACGACAATACAGACACGTTACATTGACTGTAACCATGTAAACATACGATACTACATTCTATTTCAAGCTCGTTACTGCTGCCAGCAGACACTTCCATTTGTCAACCAAATCTTCGCAATATGTAGGTTATCATGTTTTCTCGTCGTGCCACGTGCACGATGTTCAAATGGAGTGGCTGCAATACCAAGATCCATCTCGATAGACTGGTATTTTTGACCTTAATTCACTCTACAATTGTCAAATGTGTTAGGATCAGTGTATATGATTGTCTCCTATCCATTAATGGTAACACGAACGTTGAAGTAATGCCAACCGTCACCTTCAAGTCTCCTTATCCACTGTGGAATACTTCTGCTGTTGAATGTTCAATATCCTGGAGAAATACTCGATAGATTGTATTACGTTCTCCTGTATTCCAGAACGAACACAGCACCGACACCCAAATCAATTGGATACATAGACACCTGGAAAGGCGATGCGTATTTAGGTGTGGCTAATACTGAGGTAGGGGTGTCAGAGCTTTCAGGATCTCAATTGTATTCTGGCAATCCGCTGTCCACTGAATCTTTGTGCCTTGCTTCAGCAACTCACTGAGTACAGCAGAGATGCAACTAAAATTTGGAACGACCTTCTGAATAAATCCATTCAATCCCAGGAACTGTGGTACTCTTCGTTTCGTCGATAGCATGGGGAACTACCAAACTACCTTTTTTGCAGCCCATGAGGTATTTTGTCCATGTTTAGTAGCATGGCACAGGATGTGACTTGGGCTTTGGAAATTTTTTGCCAGATTTATCAGCAAGCCTTTCTCCCATAGTCGATTGAATAATTCTGATAAATGTTGCAAATGTTCATTCATGTGTAACTAAAAGTCACCAGGTCACCGAAACAAATTGCACAACTGGTTAATCCGGCAATGATCTTGTTGGTTTGTCTTTGAAATGTGGTTGGCGCATTTTCCGTGACAAATGGCATGAATTTCAATTGGTGTAATTCATTCGGGCGTTACGAGAACCAAAATGGTCTTCACTCTTTCTGACAATGTTACCTACCAGTGCCCTCTGAGCATGTCCAACTTATAAATATAAGTTACTTGCCCCCTCGTTAAATACAGCCTTCCACAATGGGAATTGGATACGGACTTTCCAAGTACATTAAATTTGTGATAGACAACAAATAACCATTAGGTACCATCTGGTTTTGGAAACATTATGGCGGACGAGTGTCTAACTCAATTCTATTATGTTCACTAGGAGCATGCGTTCAATCTCCTTTTTAAATTGTGCCGATTTAAGGTTTATGCTGATACAGATGTTGCATTATCAGAACAGCATTTCCGATTTTTACATCATGCATAATTAAGTTAGTATTTCCCAGTTTATTTCCACATATCTCCCCATTTGATAGCAAAAACTCTTTCAGGTCATTTTGATTTTACTCTGAAAGATGATTCAATAAATTTGATATCAATTTTTAACAATATCCCCGTTGTCCAATTTAATTTTTTGAAATGTCTATTTGAGAATCCTCTGATCTTGGTTCTTCCTTCTCCTTTTGACTTGGTCGGGTCCACTAAACACTGCTTTTAACGGTGTACCTGTCACTGGAAGTAAAATTAATACCTTATCTCCAATAGCAAAACGGCGACTTTTTGATTTATTGTCTGCTTCCTGTTGCATTGCATGCTGTGACACATTTTAATACTTTCTAGCCAACTCCTCTGATCATCTTAGTCGTTCCAGAAAATTTGACACTTAGTCCAAATATATGGTCTCCAAATTAAGACTTACAAATTTCTCCTTGATTAATTTTAGCGTTCCTCTCACTTCATGCCCAAACACTAATGCAAATGGATGATTCATTTGGTGCATCTCTGATGGAAAAACGTACAAACAGTATTTATTTTTCAAAATTATCTGTACAGACTTGACAGTATGCCTTCAGTGTGTTTGATGCCAACTTTCGAGTGTTCTCTGCAATCCTGGTTGGCATGCAGCAGATTTGAATTACTCCGTTCTAAACTGTCCATAACGCCTTTGAATAATTCTGATGCAAAGTTTGTCCATTAATCTGACTATTTCTCACTTGGTACTCCATACCTAGTGAAAGGTTTGAGTAGATTCTCCACAATCCTTTTATCTATGACATTGCGTATGGAATGGATTCTGAAAATCTCGTGGGCATTCATTATTGTTAGCAAACATGGAATTGCACTTTCTGTATAAGTACGGGTCATCTGCAATCAATTGAGGCACTTGGAACAGGTTTCTCAAAAGCAGGAATAATTATTAAAAATGCGGTTTTATTACTGTCTGTGTTTTCCAACTAGCTGACGTGTATGTCATATGAGCAAAATTTAATTACATCCTAGTGCAGTCCATGCAAAAAAAAAAAAATGATTTTGCATTTTAGCTTGAGTTTTGTGAACTCGAAATGAACGCCTACTGGCAGTTCATGTGCTACCCCAATATCTCCTCGGATAGTCACTGAAAATGAGAAATGATGAACTTCTGCCCATTTCTCATCTGCCTGAATATATGATGGTCTACATTTCCTCAAAAGGCATATATTTAACATAATCACACTCAAACACATTCGCAATATTTCCCTGTGTATGGTTTATGATTAGTTGCTTTGGGTTTTGATTTTCCTGCTGCAACTCAGTTAATTGCTGTGAGATAAAATGTCTATTTTGTTATCAATGTGCTCCTGTCAAACCGGGTCTCTGAAAATTCCCCTTCAACTTTCTTATTTGTCCTCACCTTTCAACCAAAGTATGTAGAACTCCTACCTGTGAAGCAGATACATCATTAGCAAGGACAAATTACACTCCTGGAGTTCAGCAAATGTACAGTGCTCTTGCCATAACTACTCCACTTTTTTCAGTGGACTCCCAAACCTCACACTACATGGTTGAATACTTCTTTTCTCGCCGTGAAATCCTGTTAAGAGCACTTTATTTCGTAATGGCCCTTTAGAGGTCCATCTGTCCTCAACTTTCAAAATCAAAGGTTGATCGGATCTTGTGCTTCTTCATATTGTAACCTCTTTACCAGCTCTTCCTGGCCTCTGCAAGTAAACTTTACTTTCGCAGGTATATGTTTTAAGAAGATCTGCCACTTCCGCCTGAACCAACCTACGACCAGGTTGTACATTCTGGTGCAGAGTTTTCGCCTCCGTTGTGCTTTCTATTTGCATTCCAACAAAATTAACTGACTTATCCTGTTTTCCTACATCTGTGTTCCTCGTATTTTTGCTAACCAACAAACGCTGCGATTTCTCGTGGCCTGCTTTATTGCAGTGAAGACACCGGAGCTTTATAATTTCTTTTTCTGCTTCAAGGGTTTCCGTTTTTGCCCTGTGGTAAGTTATCCTTACGATCTTCACCGTGATCTATTTTTCTTTACCACATGAGAATTTCGCTTTACTCCCATTACTGTCCCTCATTCACTGAAGTTGATGCTGGAAGCCAAACTTCGATTTATGAACCAGCCATTTTAGCCGCTAATCTTGACGTTTTAACGCTCTGCTCTTCCTTGTGATTTCTCACTACCTGAGGAAGTGAACTCTTGAACGCTTCCAAAATAATCGTCTCTCTTAACACATCATAGATTTATTGCATTTTAATGCACTTATCCATCTATCAAAATTATTTTCGTTGATCTTTTCAAACGTAGTGCAGGTGTGACCAGGGACGTTCGTGAGATTTCTGGAACGTTGTCTGTCAGCTTCTAGTCCAAATTCACATGCATTTAAATTGGCTTTCTTCACCCTCTCATACATCCCGGATACCTCGTCTGATAGTGATGCAAGTACTTCAGGTCCTCTATTTATCAGTTATGTTTGGATCAACAAAACCCACATGGTCACTGGCCACTTCATCCCTTCAGCCACCTTCTCAAATAAGACAACAAAGGCTGTCACATCCTTCTCATCAATTTCAGACAATGCTTGAATATATTTAAACAGATGCTCACCAGAACTTTGGCTACCATGTGTTTCCTCATCCTCACTCTCTTCCACATGAAGCTTACCTTCAGCCTTTATCTCCATCCTTTTAAGCTGGCTTTCATGTCGAAGTGATCATTTATGATGTTCAAACACCCACCCGCCCAATTGCTACCTTTGCTCCGTCTTCTTTTCTCTTTCTTTTCTCTCATTTTCTTTTAGTACTGCTAAAGTAATTCTACCTTTCATGTTTATTCTACTGGATTTTGTTCTTTTTCTTTCCTCTGTTTCTAATCATAATTCAAGCCGTTTCATTTATTTTCTCATCATTTTTCTTTTGTCTTTAACTAAAGCTGCGTCATTTTCAATTGAATTTTAGCCATCTCCAAATATTCCGATGTCATTTCCAGCAAATATAAATGTTGACCTATTGTTGTAATTACCTCTCCATTTCTTAAGGTGATGGTAAGAAGGTAACTCTAACTCCATCTTAACGAGCAATTCCAATTTTTTTTCCTTTTGTAAAACACCGAAAAGCACTTCTTCCACACTCCGAATATTCTGAGTAAATAGAAGAGGCATTACTACAACAACTACTGTTTGGAACAACCAAATTTACCACGAGGAAGAAAAGACACGAAGATCTACAACTCGCTGCCTTCTAGTCCAACAATCCTAATCGCACATCGGGAATATCAAACAAATGCTGGAAGGGAAGAAATGGAAGGGATGGTCAGAGCAGGGATCCCCTGTGTCCGTTCCCCTCAGCAATAACTACAGCATTTTGGATACTGTTGGTCGGGACGGCCTACCAGCAGAAAGCCATAGTTATCAGGTCTCTGGAACTGAGCCTGGCAGTGTGGCTCAGAAGGGAAGGGGGAAGAATAGAAAAGCGCTAGTGGTAGGGGACTCAACAGTTCGACGGACTGACAGTAGTTTTTTTGGTCAGGAACGGGACTCCCGGAAGGTATTTTTCCTTCGCAGTTCCAGGGTCTAGGATATCGCCAATCGGGTTCACAGGATGCTGAAGGGGGAGGGTGAGCAGCCAGAAATCGGGGAACGTATTGGCTACAATGCCAGAGCCAGGAACCGGATTGAGGATCTGAAAGTGACGACAGAGACCGAGATTGAAAGTTAAAAAGCAGGACGAGTAGAGTAGTGATCACGGGATTGCTATTGCTGCCATGAGATAGGGAGGTGAGGAACAGTCAGGGAATGCAGCTTTACACGTGGCCGCGAGGCTGGTGCAGGAGACAGGGCTTCTGATACTTAGATCATCGGGATACCTTCGGCGGAAGATGGAATCTGTACATGAATTACGGTTTGCACTAAACTGGAGGGACACGAATGTCCTGGGAGGGAGATTTGGTTGTGTGGTTTGGGATCATTTAAACTAGTTTGGCGAGGGGTGGGAATCAGAGCTACATATCTGAGACGGGGCAGTTGCAGTTGGGGCACGGACAGGATGTCGTGAATGTATTGGGATTTTTTTTTTTCCCACGCGATGAAACAAAGGGCTCAGTTAAAGTATGTCTGTTTTAACGCAAGGAGTGTCAGAAATAACAGTGACGAACTTAGAGCATGGATCAGTACCTGGGGCTATGCTGTTGTGGCCATAACGCAGACGTAGGTTTCACAGGGACACGAATGGTTGCTTAGTGTTCCAGGATTTAGAACGTTGAGAAAGAGCAGGGAGGGTGGAAAAAGAGGATGTAACATTGCTTATCAGATTGTGGAAAAATGCAGATGTAGCAGGGTTGTTGTTATGGGTGATTTCAACTTTCCAAACATCGACTGGAACTTTCGTAGATCAGATGGTTTGGATGGTTTGGCAAGATTTAAGATGCATAGAAAAGGGGAAGCAAAATATAGGGTATGGGGACAATCGAAATGTGGAGCTGCTTTACAGAAATGATATTGGGTGTCCATGATAGGTATGTCTCTGTCAGGCAGGGAGGAAGAGATAAGGTAAAGGAACCATGTTTTACTGCATAAATTGCATCTCGTCTTAAGTGGAATACGGACGCTCAAGTGGCGAATAAACGAGATGGTTCATTTGAAGCAATGGAGAATTACAGATTAACTATGAAGGTCTTAAAGAGAGAATTGAGAAGAGAAGAGAGAGGACATAAGCGGTCTTTAGCAGTTAGAATAAAGAAGAACTCTACATCTTTCTCTCGGTAGGTGAGAAACAAAAGGATGACCAGGGTAGGAATAGGGCCAGTCAAAGTAGAATTGTGAAGGTTTGTGGATCCTGTGGAGGTCTGAGAGATGCGAAACAAATATTTCTCATTGGTTTTCATTATGGAAAAAGAGACTATTGTAGAGCAGAAGAATGAGATATGAGATATTAGATGAGAAAGGATCGAGCTGAGTAAGGAAGCGATATATCCACGGTGGCACAGTGGTTAGCACTGCTGCCTCACAGCGCCAGAGACCCGGGTTCAATTCCCGCCTCAGGCGACTGACTGTGTGGAGTTTGCACGTTCTCCCCGTGTCTGCGTGGGTTTCCTCCGGGTGCTCCGGTTTCCTCCCACAGTCACAAAGATATGCAGGTTCAGGTGAATTGGCCAGACTAAATTGCCCATAGTGTTAGGTAAGGGGTAAATGTAGGGGTATGGGAGGGTTTCGCTTCGGCGGGTCGGTGTGGACTTGTTGGGCCGAAGGGCCTGTTTCCACACTGTAATCTAATCTAATCTAATCTAATATCAAATCTGGAAGGACTGAAAGTAGACAAGTCCCTAGCGAAGCTAGCGAGGAGATGGCAGAGTCTTTGGCTTTGGTCTTTGAGTCGTCATTGTCTACAGGTTCAGCACCAGAAGACAGGAGGTTTGCAAATGTTGTGTGCTTGTTCAAGAACGGCAGTAGAGCTGACCCGGGTAATTACAGATCAGTAAGCCTTACGTCTGTTGTAGGAAAAGGTTTGGAAAGGGTTATTAGAGATATGATTTATTAGCATCTCGTAAGCAACAATTTGATTTAATGTAGTCAACATGGTTTCATCGAGGGCGGGTCATATCTCACAAACCTCGTTGAGTTTTATGAGAAGGTGACCAAACATGTTCATGACTTAGACGGGGGCATAGGTGGATGGGTTAGTAAGATTGCAGATGATAGTAAAATCGTTTGAGTAGTGGACTTTGTGGAAGAATGTTGCAGGATGCAGGGGGTCTTGAATAAACTGCATAATTGGGCTGACAGGTGGCAAATGAAGTTCAATGCACACATAAATGTGATGTGATTCACTTTGGGAAGAATAACAGGAATGCAGAATACTGGGTTGATGGAAAGATTCTTGGTTGTGTGAATGTGCAGAGGGATCTTGGATTCAATGTACATACATCCCTGAAAGTTGCCACCCAGGTCGATCGTGCTTTTGAGAAGGCATATGGTGTGATACGTTTTATTGGTAGATGGATTACGTTCTGGAGCTGTAATGTAATGCTGCAACTATGCAAAATGCTCGTGCGGCCACACTTGTAATATTGTGTACAGTTCTGGTCGCCCCATTTCAGGAAGGATGTGGAAGCATTGGATATTGTGCACAGGATATCTAACAGGATGTTTCCTGTTCTGGAGAGAAGGTCTTATGAGGAAAGGCTGACAGACTTGTGTCTGTTCTCTTTAGAAATAAGAAGGCGAACATCGGACTTGACAGCGATGTTCAGGATGATCAGAGGATTAGATAGGATAGACAATGAAAGTCTATGTCCCAGGATAATGACATCAGCGTGTACGAAGGGCATAACTACAAATTGAGGGATGATAGATTTACGGCAGATGTCAGTGGCAGGTTCTTTACTCAGAGAGTGGTAAGGGTGTAGAATGGCATGCCTGTCAATTAGTTGACAAAGCCACATTAGGAAGATATGAACAATCATTGAATAAGCACATGGATGATGGTGGGATAGTGTTGGGGGATGGATTTAGATTAGTTCACAGGTCGGCGCAACATGAAGGGCCGAAGTGCCGTTTCTGCGCTGTATTTTTCTGTGTTCTATGATAGGAACATTGGAATGCTATAAATGCAATTGTCGGTGTGCAAAAAGGTTAGGAAATCCAAATTTAACAAAGGGATGAGCTTTCCCTTCCTTCAAGAAGGAAGAGAGACGGATGAAGTAATTACATGCCGGCGTTTTCATCCCAACTCTTTGTTTTTCTGCATCCGTATAAGCTTCATACAAATAAACTCATTCTGCTTGACGTGGAGTGGATGGAACTTGGTTGTGCTTTCAGGAAATGAAGACACTGAAGAGTGAACCCATTTGCGGACTTTCGACTGTGTTGAGCAACCATCAACACATCAAGCTATTTATTAATAACGCATTTCAGTGCTGGCAAAGTAGTGTGAAATTACTAATTTTCGTGAGTGTCAGGAATTTCGAAACTAACGAGCCCGAAAGTCAGAAATTTCGAAACCAATGAGCCTTAGTCATAAAAAGTATGCTTAGATTCACGTGAGATATTATTCTAAAACAATTAAGTGCCATAGGAACCTAATAATTTAAAAGGCTTCTTGGAAGACGATAAAGTGCATGCACACAGTCTCATCGTTTACAATGTACTACAAAATGGAAGTAAATTTGATGGAGACTACACAATATTGAATTTGGACAAATTTACAATGAGGTATTTCACATTTCTAGAGCAAGTTGCGTAGCATTTTTTTTTTAAACTGTGGGTCATTTAGAGAAAGTACTAATAAAGTATATTGTGCCTGAATCAAACAGAAATATTTTACTTCTGCTTAAAGATATTGTAAGATTATGTTCCATCCACTGCAAATCTCGACAGCACTCTGCGTTTGAAGATGGTGGTAACTGTTTAGCCGCAAAATTTGTTCAGATTCAGTAATTAGGGGTGTAGGTTAATAGCATAGAACATAGAACAGTACAGCACAGAACAGGCCCTTCAGCCCCACGATGTTGTGCCGGCCACTGATCCTCATGTATGCACCCTCAAATTTCCATGACCATATGCATGTCCAGTCGTCCCTTAAATGTCCCCAATGACCTTGCTTCCACAACTGCTGCTGGCAATGCATTCCATGCTCTCACAAATCTCTGTGCAAAGAACTCGCCTCTGACATCCCCTCGAAACTTTCCTCCAACCAGCTAAAAACTATGACCCCTCGTGTTAGTCATTTCTGCCCTGGGAAATAGTCTCTGGATATCGAATATACCTATGCCTCTCATGATCTTGTATACCTCAATTAGGTCCCCTCTCCTCCTCCTTTTCTTCAATGAAAAAAGTCCGAGCTCAGTCAACCTCTCTTCATAAGATAATCCCTCCAGTCCCGGCAGCATCCTGGTAAACCTCCTCTGCACCCCCTCCAAAGCAACTGCATCTTTCCTATCATAGGGCGACCAGAACTGGACGTAGTATTCCAAGTGCGGTCTAACCAAAGTTTTATAGAGCTGCAACCAGATCTCACGACTCTTAAACTCAATCTCCCTGTTAATGAAAGCCAAAACAGCATATGCTTTCTGAACAACTCTGTCGACTTGGGTGGCAATTTTAAGGGATCTTTGTACCTGCACACCAAGATCCCTCTGTTCCTCCACACTGCCAAGAATCCTATCCTTAATCCTGTACTCAGCTTTCAAATTTGACCTTCCAACATGCATAACCTCACATTTATCCAGGTTGAACTCCATCTGTCACCTCTCAACCCATCTCTGCATCCTGTCAATGTCCCGCTGTAGCCTACAACAGCCCTCTATACTGTCATTGGCACCTCCAACCTTTGTGTCGTCTGCCAACTTGCTGACTCATCCTTCAATCCCCTCATCCAAGTCATTAATAAAAATTACAAACAGTAGAGGCCCAAGGACAGAGCCTTGTGGAACACCACTCACCACTGACTTGCAGGCAGAATATTTTCCTTCTACGACCACTCGCTGTCTTCTGTTGGCCAGCCAATTCTGTATCCAGACAGTTAAGTTCTCCTGTATCCCATTCCTCCTGACCTTCTGAATGAGCCTACCATGGGGAACCTTATCAAATGCCTTGCTGAAGTCCATATACACCACAGCCACAGCACGACCCTCATTAACTATTCTTCTCACAACCTCAAAGAACTCGATAAGGTTTATGAGGCATTACCTGCCCCTCATAAAGCCGTGTTGACTGCATTTCATCAAGCCACGCTCTTCCATATGGGCATAACTCCTCTCCCTCAGAATCCTTTCTAACACCTTGCAGACGACAGACGTGAGACTTACTGGTCTGTAATTGCTGGGGATTTTCTTATTTCCTTTCTTGAAGAGAGGAATTACATTTGCCTCTCTCCAGTCCTCAGGTACGACTGCAGTGGAGAGCGAGGATGCAAAGATCTTCGCAAGTGGCGAAGCAATTGCATTTCTCGTTTCCCAAAGCAGCCGAGGACAAATCTGGTCCGGGCCTGGCGACTTGTCAATCTTAATGTTTGACAAAATTTTCAGCACGTCAGCTTCCTCTGTCTCTATCCATTCGAGCATGCACACCTACTCTTCCGAGATTTCATTCCCTACAAAGATCGTTTCTTTCGTAAAGACAGAAGCACGAAACTCATTTAGGCCTTCCCCTACCTCCTCAGACTCCACACACAAGATCCCTCTGCTATCCCTGATCGGCCCTACTCTTTCTTTGAACATTCCCTTATTCCTCACATAAGTGCAAAATGCCTTTGTGTTCTCCCTAATCCGTTCTGCCAAGCCTTTCTCGTGCCCCCTCCTGGCTCTCCTCAGACCATATTTGAGCTCCTTCCTCGCCTGCCTGTAAATCCTCTAGAGCTGAGCTTGACCCTAGCTACCTCCACCTTATGTAAGCTACTTTCTTCCTTTTGACGAGAAGCTCCACCGCTCTCGTCATCCAAGGTTCCTTTTTCTTACCCCTTCTTGCCAGTCTCAGAGGGACATATTTATTCATCACTCGCAACAACGTTACTGAGGTTTTTAAGAAGCTGACCAAACTGGTGGATGATGGTAAAGCAGTCAATGTCGTGTGCATGGATTTCAGTCAGGCATTTGATAATGTTCCCCACGGTTGCCTATTGCGCTAAATACCCAGCCAAGTCGTTTTGGATCCGAAATTGGCTTGCTGAAAGCAGGGTGGTGATTGATGGGAGATCTTCGTTCTGGAGTTCAGTTACTCATAGTCTACCGTAAGGATCTGTTTTGAGGCCACGGTTGTTTGTCATCTTCATAAATGACCTTTATGAGGGCGTGGAAGGATGGGTTCGTAAATGTCGGGATGACACTAATGTCAGTGGAGCTGTGGATGGTGCTGAAGGATGTTGCAGGTTACTGAGGGACATAGAAAAGCTGCAGAGCTGGGTTGCGTGAAGCCGAATGGAGTTTAATGTGGAAAAGTGTGAGGTTACAGGATGTCGTGAATCTATCGGGAAGGTTTTTCACGTGATGAAACAAAAATGCTGGTTAAAATGTGTTTGCTTTTACGCAAAGAGTGTCAGAAATAAGAGTGATGAACTTAGAGCATGGATCACTACTTGGGACTATGGCGTTGTGGCAATTACGGAGACGTGGATTTCATCGTGGCAGGAACATTTGCTGGATATTCCAAGGTTTAGAAAGTTTAAAAAGATAAGGGAGGGCGAAAAAAAGGAGGAGGCTAGCATTGCGAATCAGAGAGTGAATCACAGCTACAGAAACGAAGGTTGTTGAGGAAATGTTGTCCACTGAGTAAGTATGGGTGGAAGTTAGGCAAAGCAAGGGAGTAGGCACCTCACTGGGGGATTTCTACAGTGCCCCTAACAGCTGTAGGGACATTTAAGAACCCATAAGCGGGCAGATGTTGGAAAAAAATGTAGATGTAGCAGATTTGTTGTGACTTCAACTTTCTCAATATTTACTGGAACCTCCTTAGTGCAGATGGTTTGAATGGAGCCGTTTTTGTCAGGTGTGTTCAGAATGGCATCCTTTATCAGTATGTAGACTGGCCGGAGACGGGAGAGGTCATTTTGGATTTGGTACTCGGCAATGAGCCAGGGCAGGTGTCTGATCTCGCAGTGGGGGGAAACTTCGGAGATAGTGACCACAACTGCCTCACATTTACTATAGCCTTAAAGAGGAAAAGGAGCAGTTACCAAGGGATGTGTATTTAATTGGGGAAAAGGAAACTATGATGCTATCAAACAGGATTTGGTAAATACAGACCGGGAGCAATTCTATCACAGGAAGGGCAATGCAGACGTATGGAGCCTGTTTAAAGAGCAGTTGTTGCCAGTGATGCACGAATTTGTCCCCATAAGACAGGCATGAAGGGGAAGATTATGGAGCGTTGGATGACGAGAACAGAAGTGCTTCTCATTAAAAGGATGAAGACAGCTGACGTAAGGTGGAGGAAATAAGGATCGAGCACAGCTTTAGAGGATTATCGGCTTGCTAGAAAGGAGCTGACAAGTGGACTGAGGACAGCCAGGAGAGGGCACGAGAAACGCTTGGCAGGAAGGATTAGGGAGAACCCAAAGGCATTTTATTCAAACGTGAGGAATAAGATAATGATCAGGGAGAAAGTCCGGCTGGTCAGGGATAGAGAAAGGAACCTGTGCAAGGAGTCTGAGCAGATAGGTGAAGCCCTAAATGATTTTTTTTGTTTCGGTTTTCACGAAGGAAAGGGACCTTGTTGTGAATGAGAATTTTGAGGAGCTGGAATACAGGTTTGAACAGATCAAGATTGATGAAGATGATGCACTGGAAATTGTGGCAAATATTAAGATTGATAAATCCCCAGGTTTATCACAGGCCGCTCCTGCAAGCGAGAAAGAAGGTTGCTAAGCCACTGACAAGATCCTTGCCTCCTCACTCTCCACGGTAATCGTACCAGAGGATTGGAAGGAAGCGTGTGTTGTTCCTCGTTTCAAGAAAGGTAGTAGAGAAAGCCCTGAGAATTACAGACAATTCTGTCTTACAGCTGTAGTCAGCAAGTCTCTGGAAAGAATTCTAAGGGATAGGATTTATGAATATTTGGAAAAGCATAGCGTAATTAAAGTCAGTCAGCATGACTTTGTGAGGGGCAGGTCGTGACTCACAAACTTTACTGATTTCTTTGAGGGGGTGACAAGACAGGTCGAGAAAGGTCGACCAGTGGATATGGTGAATATGGACTTCAGCAAGGTATTGAAATGGTTCCACATGATAGGGTCATTCATAAAATGAGGAGGAATGGGATACAGAGAGATTTGGCTATCTGGATTCAGAATTGGTTGGCTGACAAAAGACCGAGAGCGGTTGTGAATGAAAGGTATTCTGCCTGGACGTCAGTGTAGAGTGGGGTCCCGCAGGGGTCTGCTCTTGTGCCTCAGCTATATGCAGTTTTTATAAATGACTTGGATGAGAAGGTTGAGGGGTGGGTTAGTAAATTTTCAGGTGATACAAAGTTGGAGGTGCCATTGATTGCATCGAAGGCTATTGCAAGTTGCAGCGCGACATAGACAGGATGTAGAGCAGGACCGAGAAATGGCAGATGGAGTTCAACCTGGACAAATGTGAAGTGAGAGAAAGTGAGGGCTGCAGATGCTGGAGATCAGAGCTGAAAATGTGTTGCTGGAAAAGCGCAGCAGGTCAGGCAGCATCCAAGGAACAGGAGAATCGACGTTTCGGGCATAAGTCAGAAGAAGGGCTTATGCCCGAAACGTCGATTCTCCTGTTCCTTGGATGCCGCCTGACCTGCTGCGCTTTTCCAGCTAAACATTTTCAGCTCTAAATGTGAAGTGATGCAATTTGGAATGTCGAAATTGAATGCTGAATATATAAGTAAAGGAAGGATTCTTGGCAGTGTGGAGGAACAAAGGGACCTTATTGTTCACGTGCATAGACCCCTCAAAGTTTCCACGCAATTGAAGTGGATTATTAAGAAAGCATATGGAGTTTTGGCATTCATTAACAGTGGGAATAGAGTTTAGTAGCTGCGAGGTTTTGCGACAGCTCTACAAGTCCCTGGTGAGACCACACTTGGAATATTGTGCCCAGTTCTGGTCACCCTATTAAAGCAAAGATATAGAGGACTTGGAGAGGGTGCAAGGAAGGTTTATGCGGATGCTGCCTGGGCTGGAGGGCTTGTCTTATTAAGATAGGTTGACTAATGACACAGAACATAGAACATAGAACATTATAGCGCAGTACAGGCCCTTCAGCCCTCGATGTTGTGCTGCCCTGTCATACTAATCAGAAGCCCATCCCACCTACACTATTCCATGTACGTCCATATGCCTGTCCAATGACGACTTAAATGCACTTCAACTTGGCGAATCTACTACCGTTGTAGGCAAAGCATTCCATATCCTTACTACTCTCTGAGTAAAGAGACCCCATCCTAGCTAACCCTCTGATTATCTGGTATGTCTCTATTAAGTCACCTCTCAACCTTCTTCTCTCTAACGAGAACAGCCTCAAGGCCCTCAGCCTTTCCTCGTAAGACATTCCTTCCATACCAGGCAACATCCTAGGTAAATATTCTCTGCACCCTTTCCAAAGCTTCCACATCCTTCTTATAACCTGGTGACCAGAACTGTACACAATACTCCATGTGTGGCCGTATCAGAGCTTTGTACAGCTGCAGCATAACCTCCTGGTTCCAGAACTCAATCCCTGTGTTAATAAAGGCCAAAACACTGTATGCCTTCTTAACAACCCTGTCAATCTGGGTGGCAATTTTTAGGGATCTATGTACATGGACACTGAGGTCTCTCTGCTCATCTGCACTCCCAAGAATCCTACTATTAGCCCAGTACTTTGCATTCCGATTACTCCGGCCAAAGTGTATCACCCCACACTTATCCACATTAAACTCCGTTTGCCACCTCTAAGGACCAGCTCTACTTCCTATCTATGTCTCTCTGTAACCTACTACATCCTTCGTCACTATCAACAACTCCACCGAACTTCGTGCCGACCGCAAATTTATTAACTCACCCTTCTAAGCCCTCATCCAGGTCATTTATAAAAAGGTCGAACAGCAGTAGACACAAAACCGACCCTTGCCGTACGCCGCTGCTAACTGTACACCAAGATGAACATGTTCCATCAACTACAACCCTCTGTTTTCTTTCAGCAAGCCAATTACTAATCCAAACTGCTATGTCTCCCACAAACCCATTCCTCCGCATTTTGTATAATAGCTTACTGTGGGAAACCTTATCGTACGCCTTGCTGAAATCCATATACATCACATCAACTGGTTTACTCTCATCTACCGGTTTGGTCATTTTGTCAAACAAATCAATAAGATTCGTTAGGCACGACCTACACTTCACAAAACCGTGCGGACCGTCCTTGATCAGATTATACTTTTCTAGATGGTTATAAATCCTATCTCTTATAACCTTTTTCAACACTTTACCAACAACTTAAATTAGACTCTCTGGTCTGTAATTACCAGGGTTATCTCTACTACCCTTTTTGAACAAGGCAACCACATTTGCCATCCTCCAGTTCTCAGGCACCGTTTCTGATGACAATGATGATTTGAACATCAATGCCAAAGGATCAGCAATCTCTCCCCTTGCTTCCCAAAAGATCCTAGGATAGATCCCATCCCACCCAGTGGACTTGTCTATTTTCACACTCTGCAGGATTTCTAATGCATCTTCCTTGTGAACCTCCGTCTCTTCTCGTCTAAATGCAAGTATCTCTATATTTTCCTCACCAACATTTTCATTTTCTATAGTGAACACTGTCGAAAAGTATCTATTTAGTGCTTCCCCTATCTCCTCTCACTCCACACACAACTTCCCACTACTATCCTTGATTGGACCTTATTTAACTCTCGTCATTCTTTTATTCCTGACATGCCTATGGAAAGCCTAAGAGTTAACCCTGATCCTGTCCGCAACAACTTCTCAGGTCTCCTACTGGCTCTTCTGAGCTCACTTTTTAGATCTTTCCTGACTTCCTTGTAAACCTCAAGTGTCCTAACGTAAGATTTTTTTTTCAGTTTTTCAGAAGTCTCCTTGGGAATATAGAATAGTGGGAATGGATTGTAGGACAGTTGACTGTTCCTCCTGCAGAACATGGACGATAAGTGTCACCAGTAGTCTCCCTATAACTGCAGCTGTGGGTGGTGCACCCAACATCAGCTCCTCAAAAACCACCTTAAGGAATTGGAGCTGGAGCTGGCTGAACTTTGTATCATTATGGAGGAGAAGGAGGTTATTGAGAGAAGTTACAGGGAGGTAGTCACACCTCAGGTAAAAGAAGAAGGTAGATAGGCTACGGTCAGGCGTCGGAAAGGGAACCAATAGACAGGGCAGGGGACACTTACGGCCGATCCCCTCGACAAGAAATGCACTATTACGGGTATTGTTGCGGGGGGGGGGGGGGGGGGGGCGACTTCCCTGGGGTAAGCAATTGGGCATAGGTCTCTCGCAGAGGGTATTTTCCGGTTGGTCAGAAGGGATGGGGGAAGAGGTGCAGAGCATAAGTCATTGGCGACTCCATACTTAGTAGGACAGGTAGGCGGTTCTGTGGGAGCGAGAAACATCTCGGTTGGTGTATTGTCTCACAATGGCCAGGGTTCGTGTTGTCTCTGAACGTGTTTCCGAGATCCTTGAGGTGGAGGGGGAGCAGCCCCAAGTTGTGGCCCACATCGTCACAATGACCTAGGTGGGAAGAGAGATGGGGATTTAAATCCGAAATTCTGTGAGCTAGGGTGGAAATATAGAGCGATATATAACAGAATTGTTATTTCTGGTTTGTTGCCCATGCCACATGCTAGCGGGTCAAGGAATAGGAAGAGAGAGACGTTGAACTCGTGGCTGCAGGGATGTTGCAATCGGAGGATTTTGGATTTCTGGATAATTGGGTCTCTTTCTGGGGCAGATGAGACCTCGACAATCACGATAGCCTTGACATGAACCAGAAAGGCAACTATATCCTGGGGGACGGTAATTTTCTAATGCTGTCGGGGTGGGGTTGAACTTATTCAGCAAGTGGATGTGAATCGAAATTGTAGTTCGAGTATATGGACTATTGAGAGTAGTGAAATCAGAACTAAGATTTCAAGATCGCAGGAAGTCATCAGCAGCAAGAATTTGTTTTTAAGTCTGTCTGTTTCAATGCCAGGAGAATCCAGAATAAGGTGAGTGAACATGCAGCATTGGTTGTAACCTGGTATTTCGAAACTGGGGCCATTCCAGAGACATGGGTAGCGCAGGGACAGGAAGATTTATTGCACGTTCCTGGATTTAGGTGTTTCAGTAAGAATTGAGAAAATGTTAAAAGAGAGGGTGATGTTCCACTGTTCGTCAAAGGACAGAATTAGGGTGGCAGAAAGGACGAATTAGGACTTGTAATATGGGCTGAGATTGCAAACAGGAAAGGGAAGGTTACCCTGTGTATTGTATCGGCCTCCAAATAGTTCCAGATTTGTAGAGTATAGGACAGCAAAGATGATCCTCGATAGGCCCGAGAGTGACAGGGTAGTTGTGAAAGGGGATTTTACCTTTCCAAATATTGACTGGGTATACAATAGTCCAAGTACTTTAGATGTGTCAGTTTTTGTCCAATGTGTGCAGGAGGGTTTCCTGACACAGTTTGTAGACAAGCCAACGAGTGGCAAGGCCACAGTAGATTTGGTATTGAGTAATGGAACCGGAAAGGTGTAAGATTTGGAGGTAGATGGGCACGTCAGTAATCGTGACCACAATTCTGTTATGTTTACATTAGTGGTGGGAATGGATACGTCTACACCGCCGGGCAAAGCTTCTAGCTCGGTAAAGTCAATTACGATGGGACTAGGCAAGAATTAGGATGCATAGGCTTGGGAGGGAAACTGCAGTGAATGGCCACATTTGAAATGTGGAGCATATTGAAGGAGCAGCTACTGCGGGTCCTTGATAAGTATGTACCAGTCAGGCAGGGAGGAAGTTGACGAGCGCGGGAGCTGTGTCTGCCAAGAAACTTAAATCGCTTGTCAAGAGGATGAAGAAGGCTTATGTTCGGATGAGATGTGAAGCCTTCGTTAGGACGCTTGAGAGTTACATTTTAGGATGGAATGACATAAAGAGAGAGTTAACAGGAGCCAGGAGGGGACATTAGACGTCGTTGGCGGATAGGATCAAGGAGAACCCTATGGCATTCTACAGGCATCAGGAATAAAAGAATGACGAGAATAAGATTAGGGTCAATCTAGCAAAATAGTGGGAAGTTGTGCATGGAGTCAGAGGTGATGGGGAAGTGCTAAATGAATACTTTTCATGAGTATTCACACTGGAAAAAGACAATGTGATCGAGGACAACAATGAGATGCAGGCTCCTCGACCAGATGGGATTGAGGTGCATAAGGATGACGTTGTTAGCAATTCTAGGAAGTGTAAAAACAGATTAGACCCCAGGGCCGGATGGGATTTATCTCAGGGTTCTCTGGGAAGCCAGGGAGAAGATTGCTGAGCCTTTGGCTTTGATATTATGGCGTCATTGTCCACATTAATCGGCCCGAAATTTGGAGTATAACAAATGATGTGCTTTTGTTCAAGAAGACAAAACTGGAAACTATAAACCAATAAGCCTTAATTCATTTGTGGGCGGCACGGTGGCACAGTGGTTAGCACTGCTGCCTCACAGCGCCAGAGACCCGGGTTCAATTCCCACCTCAGGAGTTTGCACATTCTCCCCGTGTCTGCGTGGGTTTCCTCCGGGTGCTCCGGTTTCCTCCCACAGTCCAAAAAAAGATGTGCACGTCAGGTGAATTGGCCATGCTAAATTGGCCGTTGTGTTAGGTAAGGGGTAAATGTAGGTGTATGGGTAGGTTGCGCTTCGGGGGGGGCGGTGTGGACTTGTTGGGCCGAAGGGCCTGTTTCCACACTGTAATCTAATCTAATCTAAAATCTAAATCTTGTGGGCAAAGTGTTGGAAACGATAATAAGAGATAGGATTTATAATCAATCCAGATAGAAATAGTTTGATTAGGGATAGTCAACAAGTATTTGTGAAGGGTAGGTCGTGCCTCACAAACCTTAATGAGATCTTTGAGATGGTGACCAAACAGATGGATGAGGATAAAGCTATTGATGTAGTGTATATGGATTTCAATAAGCTGTTGGATAAGGTTCCCTTCGGCAGGCTATTCCACAAAATACGGAGAAATGGGATTGAGGGTGATTTGAGATTTGAATCAGAAATTGACTGTCTTAAAGAAGACAGAGGGTTAATGTGAAGTCTTCATGCAGGAGTTCAGTTACATATAGGGCACTGCAAGGATCTGATTTGGATCTTTGAGGAGAAAGTGAGGACTGCAGATGCTGGAGATCAGAGCTGAAAATGTGTTGCTGGAAAAGCGCAGCAGGTCAGGCAGCATCCAGGGAACAGGAGAATCGACGTTTCGGGCATAAGCCCTTCTTCAGGAATGAGGAAAGTTTGTCCACCAGGCTAAGATAAAAGGTAGGGAGGAGGGACTTGGGGGAGGGCCGTCGGAAATGTGATAGGTGGAAAGAGGTCAAGGTGAGTGTGATAGGTCAGACTGGAGGTGGGGGCGGAGAGGTCGGGAAGAAGATTGCAGGTCGGGAAGGCGGTGCTGAATTCGATGGATTAGACTGAGACAAGGTGGGGGGAGGGGAAATGAGGAAACTGGTGAAATCCGTGTTCATCCCTTGTGGTTGGAGGGTTCCTAGGCAGAAGATGAGGCGCTCTTCCTCCAACCGTCGTTTTGTTGTGGTCTGGCGATGGAGGAGTCCAAAGACCTGCATATCCTTGGTGGAATGGGAGGGGGAATTGAAATGTTGAGCCACAGGGTGGTTGGGTTGGTTGGTCCGGGTTGTCCAGAGGTGTTCTCTGAAACGCTCCGCAAGTAGCCGGCCTGTCTCCCCAATATAGAGGAGGCCACATCGGGTGCAGAGGATGCAATAGATGATGTGTGTGGAGGTGCAGGTGAATTTGTGGCGGATATGAAAGTTTCCTTTGGGGCCTTGGAGGGAGGTGAGGGGGGAGGTGTGGGCGCAAGTCTTGCACCTCCTGCGGTTGCAGGGGAAGGTGCCAGGAGTGGAGGTTGGGTTGGTGGGGGTTGTGGACCTGACGAGGGAGTAACGGAGGGAGTAGTCTTTACGGAATGCTGATAGGAGAGGAGAGGGAAATATATCCTTGGTGGTGGGGTCCGTTTGGAGGTGGCGGAAATGACGGCGGATGATGCGCTGAACATGGAGATTGGTGGGGTGGTAGGTGAGGACCAGTGGGGTGCTGTCCTGGTGGCGATTGGAGGGGCGGAGCTCAAGGGCGGAGGAGCGGGAAGTGGAAGAGATGCGGTGGAGGGCATCGTCGACCACGTTGGGGGGAAATTGCGGTCCTTGAAGAAGGAGGCCATCTGTGTTGTGCGTTTTTGGAAGTGGTCCTCCTGGGAGCAGATGCGGCAGAGTCGGAGGAATTGGGAGAATGGGATGGCGTTTTTACAGGGGGCAGGATGGGAGGAGGTGTAGTCCAGGTAGCTGTGGGAGTCGGTCGGTTTGTAGTAGATGTCCGTGTTGATTCGGTCGCCTGAGATAGTAATAGAAAGGTCGAGGAAGGGGAGAGAGGAATCTGAGACTGTCCAGGTGAATTTGAGGTCGGGGTGGAAGGTATTGGTGAAGTGGATAAACTGTTCAACCTCCTCGTGGGAGCACGAGGCAGCGCCGATACAGTCATCGATGTAGCGGAGGAAAAGGTGGGGGGTGGGGCCAGTGTAGTTGCGGAAGATAGATTGTTCCACATATCCTACAAAGAGGCAGGCATAGTTGGGGCCCATGCGGATGCCCATGGCTACTCCTTTCGTTTGGAGGAAGTGGGAGGATTGGAAAGAGAAGTTGATCAGGGAGAGGATCAGTTCAGTCAGTCGAAGGAGAGTGTCAGTGGAAGGGTACTGGTCGGTACGGCGGGAAAGAAAGAAGCGGAGGGCTTTGAGTCCTTCGTGATGGGGGATGGAGGTGTACAGGGACTGGATGTCCATGGTGAAAATAAGGCGCTGGGGACCAGGGAAGCGAAAATCATGGAGCAGGTGGAGGGCATGGGTGGTGTCCCGAACGTAGGTGGGGAGTTCTTGGACTAAGGGGGGCAGGACGTTGCAAGGTATGCGGAGATGAGTTTGGTGGGGCAGGAGCAGACGGAGACAATGGGTCGGCCGGAGCAGTCAGGTTTGTGGATTTTGGGCAGGAGGTAGAAGCGGGCGGTGCGGGGTTGTGGGACTATGAGGTTGGAGGCGGTGGATGGGAGAACCCCCGAGGTGATGAGGTTATGGACGGTCTGGGAGATGATGGTTTGGTGGTGGGGGGTGGGGTCATGGTCAAGGGGGCAGTAGGAGGAGGTATCTGCAAGCTGGAGTTTGGCCTCAGCGGTGTCGAGGTCGGTGCAACAAACTACTACCGTGCCTCCCTTTTCTGCTGGTTTGATAGTGAGGTTGGGGTTGGAACGGAGGGTGTGGAGGGCTGCACGTTCCGAGGGTGAGAGGTTGGAGTGGATGAGAGGGGTGGGGAAGTTCAGGTTGCGGTTAATATCGCGGCGGCAGTTGGCTATGAAGAGGTCGAGGGCAGGTAGGAGTCCAACACGGGGTGTCCAGGTGGATGGGGTGTGTTGGAGGCGTGAGAAGGGGTCGTCAGAGGGTGGGCGCGAGTCTTGGTTAAAGAAGTAGGCACGGAGGCGAAGGCGGCGGAAGAATTGTTCGATGTCACGCCGTGTGTTGAACTCATTAATCCGAGAGCGTAGGGGAATGAAGGTGAGGCCTCTGCTGAGGACTGATCTTTCATCCTCAGAGAGGGGTAGGTCTGGAGGGATAGTGAAAACACGGCAGGGCTGGGAGCTAGGACCTGGGACCTGGTGTGGGTCTGGAGCTGGGTGTGGGGGCGGGGTTAGGTCTGGGGCGGGGACGTGGATCGGCGTGGGGGCGGGGTTGGGCGTGGTGTCGGAAATAGGCGTGGGTGCGGGGTTAGGCATGCAGTCGGAGATCAGCGAAGGGGCGGGGTTAGGCGTGGTGACGGAACTCGCCGGGGGGCGGGCTTAGGCGTGGGGGCGGAGACACATGCGGAATTGTGGGCGTGTAGGTTAGTGACGTCACTGGGGGCGGAAGTAGCTGCGGCGACCACAGAGACAGAGGTATTCCCCATAGCCGCGGAGGTCGCGAATCTGCCGGCGATTGTCTTCATGGCGATCGCGGAGGCTGTTGTCTGGGCGGCGATCGCGGAGGCGGTTGTTTGGGCGGCGATCGCGGAGGCTGCGAGGTCGGTGGGGGCGGAAGTGACGTCATCGTCGTCATCGGCGGCAGCTATTGCCGCGGGCGATGTCGCGGCCGCGTGTGTAATGGCGCCAGACTGATTTCGGAGGATCCACTGTTATTTGTCATACTTATAGATAACCGGATAAGGGCATGGATGGATGACACTAAGGTTGGTAGAGTTGTAAATGGTGACGAAGGATGTTGTAGGTTGCAGAGACACATAGATAAGCTGCCGAGCTGAGCTGAGAGGTGGCAGATGAAGTTTGATGCAGAAACGTGTGAGATAATTCTTTAGGTTGGAGTAACAGGAATGCAGAGTACTGGTAAGATTCTTGGTAGTGTAGATGAGCAAAGAGATCTCGGTGTCCAGGTTCATAGATCCTTGAATAATGTCACCCAGTTTTGGTATGGTTGTTAAGAAGGCATACGTTGTGTTACCTTTTGTTTTTAGAATCATGGAATTTCAGAACCTTGACATCATGCTGCAACTGTAGAAAAGTCTTCTGCGGACACATTTAGAGTATTGCGTACAGTTCTGCTCACCACATTATTGGAAGGAATCGGAAGCTTGGAAATGGTTCTGATGACACTTACTCAGATGTTGCCTGGTATGGAGGGCAGATCTTATGAGGAAAGGTTAAGGAACTTGAGGCTGGTTTCATGAGTGAGTATAAGGTGCAGAGGAGACTTAATTATGGCATATAAGCTAATCAGAGGGTTCGATAATGAGAGCCTTTTTCCTCGAATGACGATGGCGAGCAGGAGGCGACATGGCTTGGAATTGAGGGGTGATACATATGGGACAGATGTCAGAGGTGGTATATTTACTCAGAGACTAGTGAGGGCGTGGAATGCACTGACTACAGCGGTAGTCTCGCCAAATGTTAGGGTATTTAAGTGGTCTTTGGATAGGCATATGGACGAAAATATCAGCAGCTACAACGTCAATCGCCTTTACTTCATCCTTAAGTCAGAAGCGGGCTTTTCACGAATGTTCTCAAACTGTTAAACAACTTAAACAACTAGAGCTGTACTGAGGCAGGCTATTCATCGCATCAAGTGTTTTAAACAGGAACATAATGAGGCCACTCAGCCATTCGAACCTGTTATTCAGCAATTGTTGCATATATTTTAATCTCTCATACATGTCACACTGGAAAAGGAAGGGATCATTCAGCCTTTCAATAATGCTACACAGTGTAAGGGGAGGACTGGTTACTGAATCGGAAGCAGGGATAAATTCGGGATAAACTAGATTTTATCAGTTTATCAGAAATTAACGACTGGAGTGACACAGTGACCAGTGCTGGGATCTCAAGTATTTGCGTCCTGCATCAACGGTTTCCAAGTATGGAACAAATGTATTCTAACTAAATTTGAAATGGTACTCAGGTGGACAGGAAATTTTGTAATCAAGAAGATGTGCAGAATTTGTAATTGGATAAGCAATTGACAACAACTTGAGTCTGATTTTTTTCAGGAAGAATAAACAGCTATATACGTCATAAAAGGAGACGGATTTCAGGTTTTAGTGATATAGAATGTACTGGATGTTTCTCTCCGATGCAATTCTGCCCAGGGACACAGAGGTTAATACTTCTGTGCTCCTTGGCGAAATTTCGCAATCAGAATTGAGGAAAAAGAAATTTTGTTGTTAATAGAAATCTACATATATTTGTTGCTTCTGACAACAGTTAGGATCAAAAATTTGTATCCTCATCTCCACCCTTTTGTCATTCCATTCCCACATCATAAACGTAAAAGCATGGATTGAATTAATCAAATCCAATGGCAGCGGATGACTGCCATACCTCCTCTTCCTCTAAAGATGGACCAGGAGCAGGAATAGTCCTTCCTCATCTTCATCTAAGTGGAGAAGGAATATTTTCTGGGCGGAATCAATATTATCAATAGAAGCTAATATCTGAGCTATGATATATTTAGCAATAGCAATACCAATAAAAATACCTTTTGGAAGTGTTTTGTAACTGAACTCTTCAAGCTTTTTAATGCTGTTGACCACTGCAATAGACATTCTTGGCAAAATTCAGTCGCTTGGCACGCAAGGTCATTTTCCTGGCATAGTTGATACATAATCTCTGTTTGCTCAAGATCACACAGATAAATGGTCCTCTCTTGTGTACTGAAGTTGACCAAGGCAAGTCCACATATCAGGATGAAATGGCTCTGAACCGAGTAGTCATCTGTAGCAAGGGTTAGGATATGTAAAACAGAAGGAAAATTCCTATTTGATAAAATAAGCTATGACCTAATAGTCTGGTTCCGAATCCTTTCTCAGATCTCTTACATTATAATTGGCTCCATCATATTGGTCATCTCCCCCTTCTAAGACACATCTGCAATGATCTCACAATGATGCATATGAACCCATACAGATCGCTCCGCCACTTTGACAGCAGTTGGGATAGTGAGGAGAAAGTGAAAGGGATTTTCTCATCGAGGTTGGAGACCATGGCATGTCCAATTCATGATAAGGACAAAGTAAATTGATTCAGTAATGTGAACGCCTTCAAGGAAGGGGAGCATTTCATGAGCATCACGTACTCGAGAATGGAACACTCAGTTAAGGAGAGTACATAGCAGGAAATGTCATCCACCATGTTGTGAAAGTGGAGAGCGGCAGTGGAGCCATTCAAAGATGTGTGAAAGTCTCGGCCATAAACATTTTCGGCAGAGAATAAGGAGTGTAGCGTAGATAAACAGAATCAGAGGCAATAGTTTTACCCAGGAAAGTCTTGTCTCAGAAGTTAATTTTGCAAGTTTAGTTTACAGAGTCTGGTTTCAACGTTCCACAAGACCTGCAGTCCGTGGGTGATAGGTAGAATGAAGTTGACGTCTGATGCCAAACTGTCAGCATAATTCCTCATTGATAACTCGAATAAAATAAGGACAATTATCGAAAGGCAGACAAAAAGGAATATCAAAGCGGGGAATAATGTCCTTAAGTTGGATACTTACAACAGTTTCTGCAGTAGCTTTGGAATTCGGGAGGCTTCAACCCAGTTAGAGAAAATATCAACTATAATTAAAGCATACTTATAACTATGATTTTTTTCAATTCAATGACATCTAGTTGAAGGGTTTGATCGGGTTCGTCAGGGAGGGGCGTCTGTCCCATAGGGCAGGAATAGCTTTTCCCGGATTGTGTTCAAGCAAGTGAGGCATCCGTCAATTACTTGCTGGTCAGCTGTTGGAGGCGCAGATGCCAACAGGTATTCAAAAGCAAATCAGGCGTTGAGCGAGCGCAACAGTCAGTAGCATTATCGATGCAATCAAATGCCCATAATTCAAGTTCATCAAACAGCTGAGGTGGTCCATAGTTTAGTAACAGGATTAGAATAGCAGGTGGTTTTAGACCACAACTGCCTTGCACATTCAGAGTCGTCCCTCTGTAAGATAACCTCATCTTGAATGGTTGGCGTTGGCTAATCAGTGGTAGACTTACTCTTGTCAGAGCTTTGAATCTGACTCATCAATTTAGGTTCTACATAAGACGGTGGCAAGGTGCTTGTTATGCGGCCATAACAGCAGCACGGTTACCAACATCAATACGAGTTTGGCCTGTTTCATAAACAGGACACTTGATGACAGAAACATGTTTTGGGAGCAAGAACGCAGTCAAACGTTCTGATGCTAACTGTTGATGAGAAATGGGAGTGCCAGATGACGTCAAGAATCCTCTGTTACTCCACAGATGCCCAGAATCATGTACAACCTCAAAAGCATATCGGGAGTATGTGTAAATGTTTGCACGGAGCCCTTGGAGAATACAAACCCGAATGAGTGCAAAACATTCAGCTTGCTGGACTGAAAAACGGCTTTCAAAGGCAGCAGATTACAGGATAGAGCCATAGTCATCAACTATATCATAGCCTGAAAGATGATTTCCTGTATGGTTAATAAAGAAATTTACTTCAGTTAACATATTGCAATCTGGATTGGAAATAGGCATGTCAGAGAGATCTAGTTGAATTTGGACGTCCTCAATAATGAGGAGAATACACTCATGTTCTGGAGTGGACAATGACGCAGGAGGATGGGCTAAGATATTGGTTGGGATGATGGTATGCAATTCTTAAAAGTCAATCGAGGATTTTTCAAAAGATAAATTTCATTACGGTTTTGTCGGGCTGCAGTCAAACGCTGAGTTTAAAAATTCCCGAAAATGGCAATTATTGAATGTGTACTATCGGTGACAATGTCTAGCAGTCGTGTAAGATTCGCTGCAGATTCTAAACTGAGATAAATGTCGCTTAAAATCTGAGTACAGCGGGGATGCCCCAAAGCAACACTGGGTCAAACTTAGTTGAAAAATAGGCATCTGGGCGATGTTTATTTCCATGACGTTGAGTAAGTACTGAGGAGGCAGAGTCATCCAAAATGGCACAGTATAATTGAAAAGGTCTGTCATCAAGAGGTCTTCACAGAGCTGAAACTTCTGATGAAGCTTGCTTCAGTTCATTAAAGGCTTGCATTGCTTCTGAGGAAAGGGTAAATGCACCCTCGTAGGAGGAATATGGGGTCAACTTCTTAATGAGGGGTGTTGCGTTGGGAATCCATTTTCTGCAGAAGTTGAAAATACCCAGCCATTGGCGCATTTGCGTCACGGTTATTGGGGCTGTGAAGTTGACAATAGGAGTGATGCGGCTCTGTTCCAGACAGCGTGAGTCTTCATATATAATAATTTTCAGGAATTTGACTTGACATAGTGCAATGGAGACTTTTGGTGGAGAGACTATGTATCCCAAATGTTTCAAGTAATTGTAGACAAGAACAGCATCTGAGCGTTTTGATTCTTCATTAACAGGGAATACAAGGAATTCGTCCAAATATTTAACTAATGTAGGTCAACTTGTTAAGGTTATGTACTTAAATTGTTTCTGTAAGATCTGAGAGAAAAAGTCTTGGAAAATGAATGAAGCCTTGGGGTAGTCGAATCCAAGTTTTTATTCTGTCGATTAACGGTGAAGGCAAATAGGTACTGGCTGTTCATATGACGAGACATTGAGAGAAAGGCATGTTGAAGATCAACAACACCGAAAAACTTAGCATCCGGCGGGTATTGTTGATACATTATAAGCTGGGTCTGGAACCAAGTCAAGAAGTGGCTGAACAATGGTCTTGATAGCTTTTCAATTTTGCACCATCCTCTATAGAACATAGAACAATACAGCGTAGAACAGGCCCTTCGGCCCTCAATGTTGTGCCTACCTTTGAACTATTCTCAGCTTGTCCTCCTACACAATCCCAAAATCATTCTTGTGCTTATCTAAGGATTGTTTAAATCTCCCTAATGTGGCTGAGTTGACTACATTAGAAGATAGGGCATTCCACGGATATGCTAAGATGAGCAGGAACGTGACGGACACCTGCAAGTCCTCAAAGACGCCCTCACAAGAAAGGGGAACGATGCTCAACTCATCGACCGCAAGTTTGAACGTGCCACAGCAACGAACCGCAATGACCTCCTCTGGAGACAGACACGTGCTGTTCAGTTTTCCCCAGGAGCTGAAAAATTACGCCATGTTCTTCTTGACCTGTAACACATTATCAATGAGGATGAGCACCTCACCAAATCCTTCCCCACATCTCCACTACTTGCCTTTAAACAACCACGAAACCTTAAACAGATTGTTGTTCGTAGCAAGCTGCCCGGCTGACAGGATAACTCCATACAACCCTGTCACGATAGACGCTGCAAGACGTGTCAGAGTGTGGACATAGATACCACCATTACGCGTGGGAACACCTCCCACCTTGTACATGGCAGGTACTCATGTGACTCAGCCAACGTTGTCTATCTTATACGTTGCAGGCAAGGATGCCCGGAGGCATGGTACATTGGGGAAACCGAGCAAAGGCTACGAAAACGGATGAACTGGGCACCGCACAACAATCAACAGACAAGAGGGTTCCGTCCCAGTTGGGGAAAACTTCAGTGGTCCAGGACATTCAGCCTTCGGATGACCATCCTCCAAGGTGGACTTCGGGACAGGCAGCAGAGAAAAGTGGCCGAGCAGAGGCTGATAGCTAAGTTCGGTACCATAGGGAGAACTTCAACTGGGACATTGGGTTCATGTCACATTACAGGTAACCACCATTGCACTATATATACACACAGATACTCCTACACACACACACTCACACACACAGGCACTCCTATACACACATACACACGGACACACATTCACACAGACGCGCACACAGACACCCACACACACCCTTACAGACACACACACTCCCACACTCACACATGTACCCCCTCACAGTCTTAAGACACTCTGCACTCACTACACACACGCACACACACACACACATACACTTTCTCACGCTCACAACCCCCACCCCAGACACACACACACACACACAGGCAGACAAAGACCCACACGCACACAAACATTTTTTGGGGTGAATTTGCACTTTCAGGGTTACATTGTACTTTGCTCAAAAACTGCATACATTCATGAAGAACTCTGAGTTCAAAAACTGCATGAATTTATGTAAAACTCAGATGTCACAATTTTTAGATTAGAATCAATCAGTCTGTGTGATGGCATAGACATTGAACGCAGGGGGCCAACACCTTCAACATATAGTCTAGCTATCACAATTGTCAACTGCTAACTTGAGAATGCAACTTTAAAAAAAAAGGCTTTGTGATTTTAACATGAAACAATGAAACTATGATTGTATTCTAACAGATGAACGACTTAACAGACAATCAATTTTTCATTGTATAATTTCAGTTACATCACACTTTAAAATTTTGCTATAAATTTTGTGTGTTAGGATTGAGCCTTCCACTATCACCTGGTGAAGGAGCGTCGCTCCGAAAGCTAGTGTACTTCCAATGTAACCTGTTGGACTATAACCTGGTGTTGTGTTATTTTTAAATTTGTACACCCCAGTCCAACACCGGCATCTCCAAATCTAGGATCTATCTGTCACTGCTTAAATATACACAAAGATTCTGTCACGAAATCTCTCTGTGAGAAGTGTTTCGAAACACGCTCAAACGTCTGAGAAATGAAATGCCTCCTCATCTCATTTCTGAATCAGTCCTTTTCTTCTGAAACAACAACTCTTGTCCTCGACTGTCCCATGAGGGGAACTATTCCCAACATTTCTGCTGTCAAGCACTGAAAGCGTTATCGATGTTTCAGTTAGATTACTTTTCATTTTTAATGTCAATTTAAATTTTTCGGGAATGAGAGAGAAAATAAAGTTTCATAGAAAATAAAATTGCCTGTTCAAAATTTCTACTGAGTACTGACAGCGATGACTTTTGTCAACATTTTTACAGGATATAAAAAGGGAAGATTCGCAGTCAGAAATCTCAAAGTGCACATCATATCAGCATCTGACAAATTGCCAAGTCTTTCCTGCACCCAGTCTGTACGAATGTTGTACTCTTAGTATGCAAAATCAAAGCCAATGCGACTGCAGTTTATTATGATACGTATTTGAAAATATTTAACAGACAGAAGATATAAAGGAGGAAAAAGTGTGGAGTGCTGATGCTGGAGCTGAGATTCGAGAGTGCGCGGCTGTGCTTTTTCAGCACCATAGTCTTTCGTAGTAAATTTTTTTTTTAATTGAAAGACTGTGGTATGTGGGACACCACAAGGAATTAGTTTGGTCATCAGGAATACAAATAAGTGCCAATAATTTTCTTGTTTTACGTTTACAAAATCTGCCAGAAGGTGTGAATGTTGGTATCCTGGACCCAGCAAACAGTAGGACAGAATATTAATAGTTTATTTCTTGGATTGATATGGATGACGTTTCTTTCTTCATTTTACAGCAAGTCAGACAGGATGATATATGCACAGGAAAGATTAATCAAAGTGAAATGATATGTGTCCTTCATGCTCTGAATATTATGTGGGCAGCTGATGTGGGAGAATGTTTCTATTTGTTGCTGTATTCAACATTGGGGGCCAGACTACATGACCCGGAAAAATATTAAAAAGGTAGATCATTCTTTACAACAATGCTGATTTATTTATACTTTATTAAGAATGTGAAAGCTAATGACACGGTTGGATTTTAATAACCTCAGCAGAACAGATGTGATGGACATGATTCAGTCTGGGATACGTTCAGTGGTAGAATCAGAAACGAGTGGGAAATGGCGCAGGTTTAGTGTGATGTTGGGCCTGCTCCTGTGCAATAATGAAAAGTACCATTGCTATCAGTGCTCCAGAGCCTCAGACTGTTTTTTCTGGACATGTGTTTTGTTAGTTTTGTCGTGTTTTTGATTAAAGTTACTCAATATGTGCAGTCGGTAATGTGTAACAATTTTAAAAATAATTTATTGAGTTTAAGAATGAACCATTTATCTAATTAAAAATAAATAATATCTAAAGAATGTATACCACTGTGACAATTGGAAATGAGCTGAGATTAGATTAGATTACTTACAGTGTGGAAACAGGGCCTTCGGTCCAACAAGTCCACTCCGACCCGCCGAAGTGCAACCCACCCATACCCCGACATTTACCCCTTTTAACCTAACACTATGGGCAATTTAGCATGACCAATTCACCTAACCCGCACATCTTTGTGACTGTGGGAGGAAACCGGAGCACCCGGAGGAAACCCACGCTGATTTTGTTCCATCCCAGTGTTAAAAGCCGAGTCCAACTATTTCAGTTTTATTCAGTTAGAGAATGTTTAGATTAGATTAGATTACTTACAGTGTGGAAACAGGCCCTTCGGCCCAACAAGTCCACACCGACCCACCGAAGCGCAACCCACCCATACCACTACATTTACCCCTTACCTAACACTACGGGCAATTTAGCATGGCCAATTCACCTAACCTGCAGATCTTTGGACTGTGGGAGGAAACCGGAGCACCCGGAGGAAACCTAGGCAGACACGGGGAGAACGTGCAAACTCCACACAGTCAGTCGCCTGAGGCGGGAATTGAACCCGGGTCTCTGGCGCTGTGAGGCAGCAGTGCTAACCACTGCTGCCAATTGTTCACCGATATAGAGGACAAACTGTTGAATCAGTTTGACGGGTCATTCTTGTTATCGTTGTGGGGCAGCTCCTGCTCTTCAATCTATTTCTTTCGCCTATTCTCATACAACCTATTCACATCCAGGCCTGAACCATGAAACACCCTGTTTCTCAGATCGTTTATTGTCCGTGTCTATGCTTTATCTGAACCCTTTTGGGCAATGGATATTTGACACTGATTTTTGGAAAGTTAACTACTGTTGCAATAGTTGATATAAAATGCATGCTACAAAGTAAATTGCAGCAATTCTTTTCGTTGCAAAGCAGCTATAGCGATTGGGAGTGTGCCAGATGGTTGCTCATAAATCTCCCGCTGCTGCTGAAAATGGACGCCACTGACTATCAAGGTAAGTCCTTGTAAATGGAAACTTCCCTTTGTGGCAGCCCTGTGGGGCTCACTCTCACCGCTCCCGCTGCTGCTGAAAGTGGAATGAGGAGTCACTATCAGATCAGCCATTATCTTTTTGAGTGATGTATCAGAATTGAATGGACCGCTCAGGCAACCTATTCACACATTATTGTTTGTGGGGATTGAGTCACCTCCTGTCCCTGGGTAACAGGATCCTAGGGACACACTAGCATCCAGATTTTCCTGTGTTCAATCTCGAGCAGTCCCAGGTTTGTAAATTAGATATCCTCACCTTGCTTCTGAGTAACAGGCTCAAACAGCTGTATGCTCTCCTGCTTCTCCTATGGAATGGAAGTGAGGGATTGAATGGTCTTTTCTCATGCCTTATAACTTCAATTAGCCGAATATCTGTCTCCTGTGTCCGTAAAACAGTCACAAAATCTGCATGATGTATTTGTGTATTTTACTGGCATTAATTGAGCAAGCACGCTGTCTGGGTGTGCTTTTGCACGACTGAATTCAGAAGCAGAATGGCTCCACCCGTTCCGATCGCATAGACTAGAGCAACAATCGAGACTAAGAGACACACAGCATGAAAACAGACCCTTCTGTCCAAGTCGTCATGACAACAAGAAATCGCATACTAATCTATTCCCATTTGCCAGCACTTGGTCCATATCCCTCTAAGCACTTTGTATTCATATACCCATCTCATTGTCTTTTAAATATAGGAATTTGAACAGTGGGCACAACCTCTTCTGGTAGCTCAAGCGAAATGTAGACGACCCTCTGTGTGAAATATGTTCCCCTTACGTCCATTTAAATTATTAGTCTCGCACATTAGCGAGTTCTGACCTTCTCCCACTGGTATCCTTATATACAGAAGAGGAACGACACCACTTCAATTGGGAAAATACATCCATCCTCGGACATGCCAAACAGAGACACGCACGAGAATTCCTAGAAGCATGGTATTCGAACCAGAATCAACCAACACATTGAGTTGGATCCGACTTACCATCCCCTGAGGAAAAGAACAGGAAATTACATCACCTTAGGAAATGATATTGCAACAGGAAATGACATCACCAACTCAAATTATCGCAAACGTACAAATAGAATGCAGGAAACATCAGCAGTGCTTCGACCGGAAGTGCACTGTAAATGTTGTCTATTATGGTGATGAAATGTCTGAAAGTGCAACTTCCAGCTCAGTGAGCAAACCAATTATTGACTCCCCTATTCGGGGTAACAGACCTTGACCAATCCCATTACCTATTCCCTTCATGCTTTTGTAAACGTCTATCAGGTCACTTTTCAGCCTCAACACTCCAGGGAAACAGCCCCAGCTTATTCAAAGTCTCCCTGTAGCTAAACCCAACCACACCCCGCCCCCTCTCAAAACCAGCAATATATTGCGAATCCTTTCAGCGCCCTTTCAACTTTAACAACATCATTCCTGTAGCAGAGGGAGCAGAAATAAAGGCGGTATTACAAAATTGCCAGAAATGATGTCCTGTACAGCTGCAACATGACATCCAAATTTTTTCATCAAAACACTGAACAATATGACAAATGTACCAAAGGCTTTCTTCATTACCCTGTCTACCAGTGACGGCGCATTCAAGGAAATGTCAACATGCACCACAAGGAGGTATAATGGCTCAGTGTTTGGCATTGCTGCCTCACAGCGCAGGTATGTGTTGTCACTTCATGCTTAGATGATTGTCTGATGGATTTCGCACAATCACACCGACTCTGTGTGGGTTCCCTCTGCATGCTTCACTTTCACTCCACAGTCTAAAGATGTGCAGGTCAGGGTGGGTTGGCCAGGCAAAATTGCCCATAGTGTCCAGGAATTTGCAGGTTCTGTGGATTCGCTTAGGAAATACAGAGTCACAGAGATAGAGTAGGGGTCTGTCAGGTGAGATACTCGCCCAAGGGTCGATGTGGACTCGATGGGCCACATGGCCTTTTTCTGCACTGTAGGGATTCTATTATTTCTATTATAGCACTCGACAGGAGCCTACCTTTACGTCTTAGATTAGATTAGATTACTTACAGTGTGGAAACAGGCCCTTCGGCCCAACAAGTCCACAACGACCCGCCAAAGCGCAACCTACCCCAGACCCATTCCCCTACATTTACCTCTTCACCTAACACCATGGGCAATTTAGCATGGCCAATTCATCTAACCTGCACATTTTTGGATTGTGGGAGGAAACCGGAGCACCCGGAGGAAACCGACGCAGACACGGGGAGAATGTGCAAATTCCACACAGAGAGTAGCCAGGGTCTCTGGCGCTGAAACTGAATCAGTCATTCCTCGGCTCACCTAATTAAGGTCCCATCGTAATCTGAGGTAATCTTCTACGCTATTGGCCACACCAAGAATTTTGGGATCACCGGCAAACCTACCAAGCATACAGCATATTATCAAATGCAAATGATTTGCATAAGTGACAAAATAGAGAGGACCCACTACCGATTGTTGCAGCATGCCACTGGTCGCAAGTCTCCAGTCCAATAAAGATAAATCCACCCTCACACTCTATCTCCAACCTTCAAAATAATTCTGCATCCAAATTGCTGGCTCTCCCTTCATTCCACACAATCTAACCTTGCGAAACAATTTATCATGTGGAATATTGCTGAATATCTTACAGAATTCCATAAAGATAATGTCCACTGCCCTGCCCTCACCGATCTTCTTTTCACTTCCAAAAATTCCACAAAGTTAGTGAGACGCAATTTCCCATCTGCAAAGCCCTGTTCTCTCCTTGTCTTTCCAAATAAATACAATTCTTTTTCTCAGAATCCTCTGTAACGAATTAGCAAACGTTTATTTCAGGCTCACAGTTCTATTGTTCCCATTTTTCATTACATTATTAAATAATGTCTCTACATTAGCAACTGTTCGTTTGGCAACTCACCCATGGCAATCCACCCGACAAATATATCGGCAAAGGGTTTAGCAATCACTTCATTCGCTTCCCGCAATGTTCTGGGATAAAACTGATCGAGTCCAGGGATTTATGAAACTTTATGTGTTTTAATATGTACAGCACTTCTCCTTGATTATCCCCTTTGCAAGATATCACAATATATGTCTCCAAATTCGCTCATCTTATAGCCTTGTCCACATGAAACACCGAGGTGAAATTCTCGTTCAGTATCTCACCCATCTCCTGAACTCCACACATGTCTCTCACTTCAGACTTGCTGAACATTAAGGGGTGAAATTCGATCTGTAGCTAATCTTCTGCTGCAAATGTATTTGCAAAATTTCTTCAATGCATTGTTCACACTATTTCCAAAGGCTTCTCATGTCCCCATTTTTTTCAGATTTGATTTCCACCGTGACTGTACTTCCACTGACCTTATAATCTTCTCGGGATACTTTCGATCCCATCCGGGTTTACGTTCCATATGGCTCCATCTTTTCCTTGATGAAGTATCAATATCGCTGGGGAGATAGAACATAGAACAGTACAGCGCAGAGCAGGCACTTCGGCCCTCGATGTTGCACCGACCTGTGAACTATTCTCAGCTCGTCCCTCTACGATGTCCCAAAATCATCCATGTGATTATCTAATGATTGCTAAAATCTCCTTCATGTGGCTGAGTTGACTACCTTAGCTGGGAGACCATTCCACGCCCTAAACACTCTCTGCGTTAAGCACCTGCCCGTCACATCTGTCGTAAATCCATCACCCCTCAATTTGTAGTCATGCTGCCTCGTACACGCTGAAGTCACCATCCTAGGAAAAAGACTTTCACTCATGAGCCTATCTTATCCTCTGATCATCTTGTATGTCTCTCAAATCCCGTCTTAGCCTACGAACAGGTTCAAGTCTCTCAGCCTTTCCTCATAAGACCTTCACTCCAGACCAGCCAACATCCGAGTTAATCTCCTCTGCACATATTGCAATGATTCCACATCCTTCCCGAAATATGGAGTCCAGACCTGTACACAATATATCCAAGTGTGGCCGCACCAGCGTTTTGTATAGTTGCAGCATGATATTGCGGCTCCCGAACGCAATCTCTCTATGAATGAAACCGAACACACTGTACGCCTTCTTGACAGCACTATCCACCTGGGTGCCAACATTGAAGGATCTATGGACTCCAAGATCCCTCTGCACATCCACACGACCAAGAATCTTTCCAGTGACTCAGTACGCTGCCTTCCTGTTATCCTTCCCAAAGTGCATCACCTAACATTTAGCTGCGTTGAACACCATTTGCCACCTCTCAGCCCAATTCTGCAGTTTATCCAAGTCCCCCTGCAACCTGTAACATTCTTCCACACTGTTCACTACTCCACCGACTTTAGTGTCGTCTGCAAATTTACGAATCCATCCACCTATGCCTGCGTCTAAGTCATTTTTAGTAATGACAAACATCAGTGTTCCCAAAACAGACCTTTGTTGCACAGCGCTATTAACCGGACTCCAGGCTGAATATTTTCCATCAAACATCACTCTCTGTCTTCTTTCAGAAATTTAGTTTCTAATCCAAACTGCTAAATTACCATCAATTCCATGCCTCTGCAGTTTCTCCAACAGCCTACCATGTGGAACCTTATCAAAGGTTTTACTGAAGTTCATGTATATCACATCAACCGCCCTACCCTCATCTACATGCTTGGTCACCTTCTCTAAAAACTCAATGAGGTTTGTGAGACATGACCTACCCATCACGGACACGCAATATCTGTTCCTTAAACCAGTTCCACATTTCCATTTTCCGCATCCCCTGCATTTTACTTCCCCATTCTAGAACATAGAACATAGAAGAATACAGCGCAGTACAGGCCCTTGGGCCCTCGATGTTGCGCCGATCCAAGCCCACCTAAACTACACTAACCCACTATCCTCCATATACCTATCCAATGCCCTCTTAAATGCCCATAAAGAGGGAGAGTCCACCACTGAAATTCTTGCCGAATCGGATTATAATTGCACTAGCCCCATCGATAACTCCTGACTTGTGGCATGAACCTATTCCTTTCCATCGCTAAACTAAACGAAACTGAATGATGGTCACACTCTCCAACGTGCTCACCTAAAACTCCATCAAATACCTGGCCTGGTTCATTATCAAGCGCCAGATCAAGTGTGGCCTCCCCTGTTGTCTGCCTTTCGATATAATGTTTCAAGAAACTCTCCTGTACACATTAACCAAAACAATTGATCCATCCGGCGTACTCGAGTTATAGCATATATAGATAGTGAGCACTGAAGACGCTGGAGATCAGAGTCGAAGAGTGTGTGCCTGGAAAAGTACAGCCAGTCAGGCAGCATCTGACAGGGAGGAGAACCGAGATTTCGAGCATAAGACCTTCATCAGGAATGACCGGGTGGCTGAGGGGCATGAGAGTTAAAGGGGTGGGGGGAGGCGGACGGGGGAAGGACTGGGTGAAGGTTGCTGAGAAGGCGACATGGAGGTGAAGTTGGGGGTGAAGATGAGCGTCGGTGAGGAGCGTCCAACAGATTGGTGGGAAGGAAAATGTACAGATAGGACTGTCCAAGAACGTTGTGCAGGGTAAAAAGTTGGGAATTGGGATAAGGTGGGGAGCGGGAAGTGGAAATGTGGTAACTAGTGAAATCCACATTGATCTGGTCAGGTTGGTAGGTCACAATGCGGAAGATGAGGCTTTCTCTCTCCTTTAGAAGGGTAGAAAGGTCTGGCAGTAGAGGTGGCCCAGTAATGGCATGTGCTTGGTGGAGTGGGAGGGGGACTTAAAGTGATCAGCCAAGGTGCGTTGGGGTTGTTCCATGCACATGTTACGGGAATGTTCTCGGGAAGCGTACTATACGGTGGCGTCCCGTCTCCCTAATGTGGAGCAGAGCACATCAGAAGGAAGGAATCCAGCAGACGATGTGTGTGGAAATGCTGGTTAATCAGATACTCTCCAAGCCTCCGCTGATCCAAATCCTCCATCGAAACCTTTCGCCAATTTCCAAGCATCTGTATCCCTTTGATGCCTGTCTATTCATGTATCTGTCGCAATAGGTCTTACAAGATGATACCGTTCCCGCCCCAACACCTCAGCTGGCAACGCGTTCCTAGCACCCACCACCCTTTGCAGAAAAGACTTTGGAACCATATCTCTTCGAGTGAACTCCAGTAAGTGAGTCCCCCACTTCAGGGAAGGAAATTATCTCGTGATTTTGTGAGCCATAATCAGGGCCCCTCTCAACCTGCGTATATCGAATGAATATAATGCTATTCTGAGCGACCTCTCTTCTTATGCAGAGACCTCCATAGCAGGCAACATCCCAGTGAAAATCCTATGCGCCCTCTCCAGAACATTCACATCGTTTCAGTAATGTGGTGACAAGAACTGTACACAGTATTCCAAATGTTACCGGAAAATGTGTTAATACAACAGTAAAATTAGCTGCCTACTCTTATACTCAGTAACCCGTCCAATGAAGCAAAGTACACCGTATGCCTGCTTCATCACGCTACTGACCTGCGTTGCCACTTTCAGGAAAAAATGGACATGAACACCCAGAACTCTCTTTTCACCAATATACTTCAGGAATTTACCATTTACTGTAGAGGTCGTTCTTGAACTGTGTCTTGCAAAATGCATCACATCGCATTTGCCCAGATTGAACTCCATATGCCATTTCTCTGCCCGACTCTCCAAAGTATCTATATTCTGCTGAATTCTCTGACAGTCCCCTTCCCTATCTGCTATTCTATCAATCATAAGATTACCTGCAAACTTGTTAATCAGGCCACCTCCATCTTCCACCAAATTATTTATGTGTATCAAAAACAATAGTGTTCCAAGTACGGATCCCTATGGAACACCACTGCTCACAGGTCTTCATTTTGGGACCTGCGTTGCACTATTACTCATTGCCTCCTTTTGCCCAACCAGTTCTCTATCCATCTAGCTTGTAAACCCTGGACACCATGCGACTCACAATCTTCATCGGCCTACCATGGGCAAACTTACCAAATTCATTATTAAAATGCATGTATATGACATCTACAGCCCTTCCCTCATCAATCAACTTTGTCACTTCCTCCAAATTCGATTAAATTTCCAAGATATGACATTCCCTGCTCAAAACGGTGTTGTCTATCACTGATAAGCCCATTATTTTCCAAATACGAACAGATCCTGTCCCTCAGTAACGTTTCCAGCAGCTTCCCGACAACTGACGTCGCGGTCACAGGTGTATAATTGTCTGGATTTCCCCGCTTCCCTTCTTAAAAAGGGAAAAAGATGAGCAATTCTCCAGTCCGCCAGGACCTCACCCGTATTCAAGATTGCTGAAAGCATGTCTGTTAAATTAGCAGCTATTTCATCGCTTGTTTCCCTCTGTTCCCTGGGGTAGATCCAATCCGGATCTCGGGACTTGTCCACCTTCATGTCTTTCAGAAAACCCAATACTACTTCCCTGCTTCTGCCGCCTTGACCTTGAGTATTTAAATATCTATCCATCTCCTCAAAATCCGTCATGCCCCTCAACTCGCTGAAAACTGATACAAAGTATTCATTCAGAATCGCACGTATTTTCTCTGACCGTACGCATAAATTTCCGGTTTTGTCCTTGAGTGGCAAACCCTTCCTCTAGTTGCCACCTTGCTCCTGATACATGAATAAAAGTTTTTGAAATTTTCTTTAACCCTGTTTGCTAAAAATGTCTCATGACACATTTTAAACCTCTTAATTCACCGTTTCGGATTGGTTCCACATTCCCAACATTCTTCCAAACCTTCATCTGTCTTGAATCGCCTGGACCTCAATTGTGCTTCCTTTTTCCTCTTATGTAGTCTCATAAATTCACCTGTCAACTATCGTTCCCTAATCTTTCCATTGCTCGACCCATTTTCATAGGAACATATCTCTCCTGAAGTCTGTCAAACTGTCTTCAAAAGCCTCCCAAATATCAAATGTGAATTTACCTTCAAAGAGTTGCCCTACATCAATTATTTTAATGACTGGGAGCCATAGACTATTTTGGGGTATCTTCCTCTGATTCTCCCATTCAATATTGTCCTGCCTCAATTGTCCCATTTACTGGTAACTGCACAATATTTCCCGTTATCTGACGCCCGGCTCCAAACTTCCCAATTATATAAGCCTAAGCCCAATTCTTCCATTTGTTAGTGTCCTGCAACGATTCGTCCTTTGCTCGATCTCGTAAATCTAGATATGAATTGCACCAATTCGCCAATTGTATGATGCACCAGTTTTCCTCACTTCACTACCTTTCCCCCATGACCCCTTTTTTCTGCATCTCCCCTTGTACTCACTCCCAGTACTGAATAATTCTTACACACGAAATGTCGAGTTCTCCACCTCCTTAACCTACTTCTCTTGCTATACTCACCTATGCTCCTGCAGGTCCCCCTTATCCTGAGCAGCTTTCTCAATGCTCTGTGTCAAGCGTATGAAAGGATTTGATAACACTGCACTTTATACCAAGTAAAGCCTCACAACAACTCTATGGACAATACACATCGTACCCTGGATGACTGTCTCTCGAAAAATTCCATCCAGTCATTTTATGCAACTTCTCTTTTCTTTGTCTCCTTTTATTATCTGAATGGCACACATACAAACCTGCAGTATGTTGCCATTACTCACACATTCAAAGAAAAAGGGTCAAAATGATAGAAAGATTTTGGTCCATCCTGCAGTCAACCTTATACATTTTATCCAGATCAAGTAAATTATCCATTTTATTGTGGTATGAAAAGCAATGTAAGGAAGGGGTTAACTGGACTTGTTTGTTCGGCGACTGTGATTAATGTCATCTCCATGGATTTCGCGAATCACATTGGAATGTTCCCATCGTTTAATGATAAGCAGGCTCCATTCAGTATGTTATACCATAATATGAGTGTAAGCATCACACTAATAGGGATCAGCAGCTCCAGAGAGTCGGGGAAGAGATATCAGAACCTGAGAACATTAGATTCGAATTTTCCAACTATGGATCAGAATCTAAGAACAACAGTTTGGCATGTTCCAACAATGGATCAGAATCTGAGAACAATGGACTGGAATGTTCCAACAATAGAAAGGAGTTTATCCAATTATATTTGGGTTCTTTCAACATATTATTGGTTGCCTTTATCATGGCACATCTACTATGCTCTTTGCATTATTAAGCATTTTTATTTTCCTATCTTGGCTATCGTTGGTGTCCCTGGTAAGTCTGCCTGTCCAGATATTACTGCTTAAAACCAGTTATGACTGCAATACAGTTCTTTCATTTACTCCCTACTCGTTGCCACAATTATTGTTCCTTCTGAGACTCTGACTTCAAATATGCAAGTTATAAGCCACTACGAACTGCATCAGTGAAATGGTTCGTTCACTGTCTCCCACTTTGCTTCTAGCAGTGTCCCTAATCGGACTCTATGTTGACCTACTCAGTTTCATGATTGGGAAAATGAAGTTCTGTTCAAAAAATCATATTTTTTTCTCTGATCCCCATCCCGTCCCTGGCGAATTTCTGAGGCTGAGACAGATGAGTCACAAATGTGATGATCTCTTCGGTCATGAGCTTATCCCTGACACCATACCCTCACCATTTTAAATTCTAACTATGAGAACATACAGAATGTACTTCACTGTCTCATTCCATTTGTTGTTTGATCCTGGAACTATGTAATGCCCTCTTAATAATGTCAACTATCTGCTGCTGACACTCCTAGCTTCAAATCTGCAGAAGCGAATTTGAGTCAACACTTCACATTTGTATCCTTATTCCCACCAAATCCTATCCATCATCATTCTCATGCACACTGATTTATAGATTAATTGGGTCTGGCAATGCCTTTATTTTGACATTCTCAATCACTTTATCTCGTCTATCCATTAAACGCCACTCAGTCTTTTTCCATCGATATTCCGTACCCCTGCCAATTGTTCACATTCAACGTTATTTCCACAGAGTGTAATCTCTATCAAATTAATATCACATTGGATGATCCCAATGCTCAAGACCGCACGCTCGGCATCACACATATATTCCCTTGTGCTGTTCAAATTGAAATTTTGAGACATACATTTGTGGGAAGCCCATTTACTGTGTCTCAGAGCAAGACCAGCATATCTACCGTGCAGGACAGTCATCTGAAGTACGGATACTCCCTATATGTTTGGAAAGGATTGCAATTCTCCCACACTGGACAGATTTTCCTCTTCATTGGGCAAAACACGAGTGTCGTCTGCACAGCGCTCCATGAACAGACATCTTACTTATGTAACAATGCTGTGACTTCTTTAAAAAAAGCGTTACTTTGTTTCAACCTTTTTTGAAGGCGAGTCCTTAAGACAGGGGTGCCGAACCGACTGCAGAAATTGGCAGAAGGTTTATTTTTTAAAGGTGGCAACAATTAGAAGGGAGCGGCCAAATCTTACAGACCAGGCGTTCCAATTTGTTTTTCAGTCAGCAGGTGCTTGGGTTCTGGAAGGATTGGAAGCTTCAGTGATTGACCGCCAGCTGCTATTCTCTCAGAAATCTATCTTATAGTTGTTTTCCCCTGGATTGGAGACCTACACGTAAGAATGAATGTCTGAATTTGCTTTTTTGGCAAGTGGTGTGTTTGTGGTATTTAACTATATTAGAACACTTAATTATTAGAAGGTACTGTAGCTATTATTCGCTTAAGTTTTCCAACAGTTATATGATTCTAAATTCTTATCATTTTGTTTATATTTTTATACGAGTGTAACAAAAGTTATTTTTTGCATAAAGCTGAGAGGTTTGGCCAGTCGCATCAGATCTGGAACACGCACCTTAAGAATAAGAAAAGGTTGATGTTTAGGCTACCTGCTTAAAGGCAGTCAGTTTGGTCCACAGCAAACTGGGGACACTTGTCCGATTCTAAATCGATAATTCCAAGTTGTGTTTAGAATTGTACAGCTTAAAGGCAGAGTGTGTTTTGTTCTGGCTGTGGAATTTGGTTTGTTTCAACAGTGCATAGTGTAGTAACGAACTAGGAGAAAGTGAGCACTGGAGATGCTGGAGATCAGAGTCGAAGGTGGGCTTGTGGCAGAAACATCGAGTCTTTTGGTCCTCAGATGCTGCCTGCCTGTTGGGCTTTCCAGCACCACATTCTCGACACTGTGTAGTCATGACTTGCTCAATCACATGTAGTTGGTTCGGGGTGGAAAGAGTGACCTTGGGGATTTCACGAAAGCTGACCAAATCAAGGCTGTTAGAATTGGAGACAAGATGGCGTTGGGGCCACCTTCGTGTGTGGGAAAAGGAAAGCTAATTACAGTAATGTCTCAGCATTTAGATTTGATGGATATGCCATTGGAATCTTCGAAAATGTTCAAATTCAATTACAGATGAAACAATTGTTCATGAAACTGAGTTGAAACAGTTAGAATTCTGATAAAACGCTGATTTAAAGGACAAATAGAAGAAGAAGAAAGAGTGGAAAACAGAGAAAAAACAGGAAGATGGAGTTTATTCTTCATAATTTGGCAATTAGCGTGGAAAGTCGACTTAAAAGGGGGAAATGAAGGTCGATGTTTGGCTAAATGAGGACAATGTTGAGGATAGCAAAACGATCGTAGTCAAAGGCTTGATGGGACCTGTTTAAATATATCGAAGTTTTGCCTAAATTTGATGAGAAGGATGTAGAAGTCTTTCTTCATTTCGTTTTAAAAAGTGGCTAAACAAATGTTGTATCCACTGTCTATGTGGATGTGGTTGTTCAAAACAAAGCTGGTCGATAGAGCTAGAGATGTCATTTCATCACTATCAGAGAAGGTATCTGGGGAGTATGAGGAGGTGAATAAAACTATCTTTAGTGCATCTGAAGTTCTGCCAGAAGCCTGCAGACAAAGGGTTAGGAATCTAAGGAGGGACTCAGGATAAACGTGCATTGACTTTAAAAGAATCATACAAACTAAGGTTGATAGGTGGATTTGGGAATTGAAGGTTGATCAAGTATATAACACTGTAAGTTTGGAGGTGTTCAGAAATTCAGTTCCTATGTTGACGAGAACTCATATAGAAGACCAGAGACTTAAAATGACAAGATTAGAAGCTGGCGTGGCTGATGATAATGAGTTGGACCATAAATCAAGGTTTGGCTTCTGTGAGGGATTGCGAAGAATGTGTAAGATCTTAATATAACTTACTTGTGAGAGTAAGGTTTACTGAAATAGGCCAGGAGCAGCAGGTAAAGAGGTTACAATATTAGGATGTGCAAAGGCTTGTAAATCTTGGAGGCTGAGACATTAAGAGATACGTCTTTCAGAAGGACTATTGGCGGAATCAACTCTCAATTACGCAAAGTGAGGTTGGAGTCTTTGGAGACATTTTCAACAGAAATATCCCACATTTGAGAAGAAAACCTTGAGCTTGGTGTTGGTATTAAAGGAGGAAATATCCAGTCTGTTTAGATATAGCATAGTATTGCCAGCATTCAGTTTGAAAATTATACAGGTGATAGGACGAGCAAACGTAATTGCTGACATGTTGTCGAAACTTGGATGCAGAAAGATGGAGGAGTTCTCTGGCAGGATTAAACTGACTGAATTAAACTGGAGTTATTCATGCTTGCACGCTTAGATTCATTGTAATTTACGTTTGTATTGTTGTTTACCAGGAGAGCAAGAATAAATGATTTAAAAAGAGATGACATCTTTGTATATTGATAGCTCATTTTATTAAAGGAGGAGGCGTGACGATGCTTTACCTTTTAATGGTCATTTTCCTCAGGGTATTTTTTTTCTGTAGAGACTCCGTAAAAGCAGTGGTACAGGTTTGCCACCTTAAAGCGGCTTAGGTAAATAACGTAGGAGGTTTTTCATTCATTAAAATGGTGGTGACAATGGAAAGGCAGTGGCCAGCGCTCACAGACCTGATGTTCTCGTTTTGTTTTTAGCTGCAGCGTCCAGGAGCTGCTTGGGGTCCCAGCAGGTTTGGCAGATTCAATACATGATCCCAGCGCCTAATCTCTCCGAGATCTCTCTTGATGTTGTTTCCTCATGCACTGGAGAAACACACCCAAGAATCTGCGCTCGAAATTACCTTTCTCCAATGGTCTGTTTATTGTATGTTACTGTATTAGAATAGCACAGCAGTTCAGGCAGCATCCAAGGAGCTTCGAAATTAACGTTTCGGGCAAAAGCCCTTAATCAGGAATAAAGGCAGTGAGCCTGAAGCGTGGAGAGACAAGCCATCCGCCATGACCAGGGCCTCCAAGCCCTCCGTTTTTTCCTCTCCAGACGTCCCTAACAGTACCCTTCCACCGACACTCTCATTCGTTTGGCCGAACTGGTCCTCACCCTTAACAATTTCTCCTTTGAATCCTCCCACTTCCTCCAGACCAAAGGGGTAGCCATGGGCACATGTATGGACCCCAGCTATGCCTGTCTCTTTGTTGGCTCCGTCGAGCAGTTGATCTTCCGTAATTACACCAGCACCACTCCCACCTCTTCCTCCGCTACATTGATGACTGCATTGGCACCACGTCGTGCTCCCGTGAGGAGGTTGAGCAATTCATCAATTTCACCAACACATTCCACACTGAACTTAAATTTACCTGGACCATCTCTGACACCTCCCTCTCCTTTTTGGACTTCTCCATCTCCATTAATGAAGACCGACTTGACACTGACATTTTTTACAAACCCACCGACTCCCACAGCTACCTGGATTACACCTCTTCCCACCGTACCTCTTGCAAAACTTCCATCCCGTATTCCCAATTCCTCAGCCTCCGCCGTATCTGCTCCCAGGAGGACCAGTTCCACCACAGAACACACCAGATGGCCTCCTTCTTTGGAGACCGCAATTTCCCTTCCCTAGTGGTTAACGATGCCTTCCAACGCATCTCCTCCACATCCCGCACCTCCGCTCTCAGACCCCACCCCTCCAACCGTAACAAGGACAGAACGCCCCTGGTGCTCACCTTTCACCCTACAAACCTCCGCATAAACCAAATCATCCGCCGACATTTCCGCCACCTCCAAACAGACACCACCACCAGGGATATATTTCCCTCTCCACCCCTTTCCGCCTTCCGCAAAGACCATTCCCTCCGTGACTACCTCGTCAGGTCCACGTCCCCCTTCAAACCACCCTCCCATCCTGGCACTTACCCCTGCCACCGCAAGAACTGTAAAACCTGCGCCCACACCTCCTCCCTCACCTCGATCCAAGGCCGTAAAGGAGCCTTCCACATCCATCAAAGTTTTACTTGCACATCCACTAATATCATTTATTGTATCTAATGCTCCCGATGCGGTCACCTCTACATTGGGGAGACTGGGCGCCTCCTAGCAGAGCGCTTTAGGGAACATCTCCGAGACACCCGCACCAATCAACCACACCGCCCCGTGGCCCAACATTTCAACTCCCCCTCCCACTCTGCCGAGGACATGGAGGTCCTGGGCCTCATTCACCGCCGCTCCCTCACCACCAGACGCCTGGAGGAAGAACGCCTCATCTTCCGCCTTGGAACGCTTCAACCCCAGGCCATCAATGTGGACTTCAACAGTTTCCTCATTTCCCCTTCCCCCAACTCACCCATTTCCAAACTTCCAGCTCAGCACTGTCCCCATGACTTGTCCGGACTTGTCCTACCTGCCTATCTGCTTTTCCACCTATCCACTCCACCCTCTCCTCCCTGACCTATCACCTTCATCCCCTCCCCCACTCACCCATTGTACTCTATGCTACTTTATCCCCACCCCCACCCTGCTCTAGCTTGTTTCTCCACGCTTCAGGCTCACTGCCTTTATTCCTGATGAAGGGCTTTTGCCCGAAACGTCGATTTCAAAGCTCCTTGGATGCTGCGTGAACTGCTGTGCTCTTCCAGCACCACTAAACCAGAATCTGGTTTCAAAAATCTGCAGTCATTGTTTTTACACTGTATGCGGATGTTGGGATGATTCCTTCTGTAGTACAATATTTGTTCCATCTGTGTTGTCTTTCTGTAGACGCTGTTCGAAATTCCCCATTGGCTATTCGTTCTACTGTGACATCTCGGAATGGAAGTTTTTGTTAAGTATATCCTCTTTCGTGATCTTTGTGCCAGTGAGCGTATTGTTGATGGTCTTGAAGGTTTCCTATCATTTGTTTCGTTTAGTGATCACGAAGGTGTCATCCACGTAGCTGACCCAAAGTTTAGGTTGAATGTTTGGCAGAGCTATTTGTTCTAGTCTCCTAATTATTGCCTCTGCTAAGAACCCTGATATCGGTGGTCCAATGGGTATTCCATTGGTTTGTCTGTAGATTGCGACGTTGAAGATGAAGTGTGTGGTAATGCATAGGTCCACGAGCTTGATGATACTGTCGTTTTTGATGAAGTTCGTGGTATTTGCTGACTGCGTCTTTGGGTCTTCTAATAGTGTCGTCAGTGCCAGGTTAATGTTGATTGTTGTAAACAGGGTTGTTACATCAAACGAGCCAATAATTTCATCCTCTTCTATCTTAGTGCCTTTGATGGTCTTTTTGACATCTTCGGTGGAGTGGATGGAGTGGCGTGTGTCTTTGACTAAGTATTTTAGTCTTTGGCGGAGCTCCTTTGGCAATCTATATGTTGGTGTTCCAGGTCGTGAGACTATGGCTCTTAACGGGGCTCTTGGTTTGTGAATTATCGTAATCCGTCGAAGCGTGCTGTGTTGGAACTAACTGGTTTCATTTTTTAGAAGTCGATCTTATTTATTTCTCCAGACTTCAGACGTTTGTTTGAGTCGGGTAGCGCTTCGGTTCACGAGTTGTCGGTTCGGGTCTATCGACACTTGTTCTCAAGTATTGGTATCTGTAAGTAGTGTGATCGCGTTTTCAATGTAGACTCTTCGATATAGAATGACTGTCTAGTGTCTTTTGTCTGCAGGCAGGATTACAATGTATTTTACCTTTTTTAAGTCTTTCCAGTGCTTTCCATTCTTCTGTATTGAGTGTGTTTCCTTCCAATTTTTTCTGCTTAATGTTGATGCGACTACCGGTCTGATGGATTTCTGGGTTTCTTCAGTGAGTTCTTTGTCTTTTAGTTTTGTTTCTAATGCTGCTAAGAAATCTTTCTCGTTCGCATCCTGGCAGTTGCGGTTTAATCCCCTAACTGTTACGGCTTTTTCAGTGTCTGTTAAAGGTCGGTCTGATAAGATTTTTTTCCATCCTTCTGTGTTGGCAGTGAAGTAACGTTGTTACTTTATGTAAGTTTATCTGTTTTTTTCTCTGCAGGTCAAGTCTTTTTTTGATTAATTTATGTGTTTGTTGCTTTCTAATATCTGTGGCTTTTTGAATTCTGTCTGTCAATTCATGTCTGTTGCATGAGTCAGCAAAGAGTTTTAGTGCAAAGTTTCCCAGTTGTGTTCCATGATCTTCTCTATTGAATGCAATACAAAACAAGAAATGGTGATCGGGAGAGCAGGCAGAACAATCGTCTGAAAACGGATCACAGTCATAATAGGGTCAGGCTGTGAAGCTATGGATTTGAACATTACTTCCTTCAGGCTGTAATGTTCCAACGTGTAAAGTCACGTTTTACTCGAGCTTTGGTTGTTCTTCATTGGAACATTGCACAGCCGCGGACAGAAATGGTATTTTGAGAACAAGGCACCTTATAGAAATGGGAATCAATGAGAAGGACAGGGTTGCTCAGAAAGAAAGAGTGCAGGTGTTACTCAAAGCAAGTTTTGTTTGGCTTCCCCAATGTAAAGAAGATTCCATTGTGTGCAGCAATGACAAGTGACTGGATTGAAAGTGTACAACTGAAATGTTGCTTCACCTGGAAGATTTGTTTGGGGCCTTGGACAGTGAGGAAGGAAGAGATGAAGGGGCACGAGTTTCAGCTTCCAGAATTGCATGGGAACTTACCATGGGTGAGTTGGGACGGGGTCAGGATGATGGAAGGTATCACAGAGGCAATGGTTCCAGTGAAATGCTGACAGTGATCGGGACGGGAAGCAGGGTTTCATGGTGTTGTCCTGCTGGAATTGATGGAAGTGGCGGAGGATGACTCTGTGAATGTGCACTGCAGTGTCCTGGTAAATGATTACAAGGGGATCTCTATCATTTTTCGGGAAACGAGGTGAATGTTCAGGACAGAAGAGAGGGTGATGTGTCAGTCACAGCTGATGGCTCAGTCCATTCGTGTTGGCGGGATTTCTCGTTGACAGAAAGAAGATGTTGTCGGAAGCTTCCCAGTAGAATGTGGCATCATCTACCGGAAATAAGAAAGAGGGAGAAAGTGGAAAAATTCAGTCACTGCATGTAGGTTTGCTCGCTGAACAGGGAGGTTCATTTCCAGACAGTTCGTCACCCTACAAGGTAACATCTCCAGTTGGACTCAGGAGAAGCAGTGCACATGATTCCAATCCCACAAACCCACCAACACGCAAAAACAGCAGCTAATGAACTTGAATGACCATATACAGAAAACAAGCAAAACTACCGTCATTTACAAAAATACCGTGCAAGAACTGTAAAAAAACGACGTTGGACAAACAGGCAGAAACTAGCCGCCAGGATACATTAACAACAACAAGCCACAAAACGACATGACCCTATCTCGCTAGCATCCTTCAGTAGAAATAAGGAAGGATACCACTTCACTGAGGCAACACATCCATCTTTGGACAAGCTGAACAGAGACACACACGAGAATCTCTATAAGCATGGCATTCCAACCAGAACCCTATCAACAAACAGATCGAGTCACACCCCATCTTCTAAACCCTGAGAAAAAGAACAGGAAATGATATCACCACAGGAAATGCCATCATCAACCCAAAGAAATCCAAACATATAAATAGAAAGCAGAAATCATTTACACTGCTTAGCCTGAGGCCCACTCAATATGATACCTAGTGGGGTGACGAAACAGTTGGAAATAAACTCCCAGCTCACCGACAAAACGTACATCCAGAAGATTAACCTGAGCTCCAAATCTACTCAAAACTCGCTAAAATTCTGTCACTCTCAGCTGATCACGTGTTCCTTCATGCAAATGATTGAAAACAAACCGAAATTATAACTGCAGCTTTCTGTCTTACATCTCGTCTAAATCAGAATGTGATCAGAAGGGGAAGCTCAGTGGCTGCGCAGGTGCAAACACTTAAGCAGATTTTTTTTAGATTACATTACAGTGTGGAAACAGGCCCTTCGGCCCAACAAGTCCACACCGACCCGCTGAAGCGCAACCCACCCATACCCCTACATTTACCCCTTACCTAACACTACGGGCAATTTAGCATGGCCAATTCACCTGACCTGCACATCTTTTGGACTGTGGGAGGTAACCGGAAAATCCGGAGGAAACCCACGCAGACACGGGGAGAACGTGCAAACTCCACACAGTCAGTCACCTGAGGCGGGAATTGAACCCGGGTCTCTGGCGCTGTGAGGCAGCAGTGCTAACCACTGTGCCACCGTGCCGCCCCAAAATCATATTTCATTCTGCTCAGGAATGATTGGTGGATTTCAAAAAGAAGGATTGGAAAAGAAGATGAACCATCCATGGTTGGCGAAGGCTGTCATGTATTCTACTCAATCACAGATTGGTGTGCACTAGCGTAGGCCAGACATGGGATTTTTATTTTAGGAATGAGAAGCATAAGATAGATTTGAAAAAAAGGAAGAAAACATATCAAGAAAGTAAACTGAGAGGAAATAATGAAAAGCCCGCAGGAGCTTTTCTGTACCTTGAAAAAGTAATTCAAGATGAGTGTATGACACTTGGAAGAAACAAAGTGAGGATAGTAGATATGGGACACTCAGAAGATGAGACCGGAGAATTGCAAAGGGAACAAGCAAATAATTTAAACACGTGTTTTCCACGCTTCATCGCAGGGGGAAGCACTATACTTATTTCAGAGATAAATAAAGAACAAAGAACGAAGAAAGTCACAGCAGAGGAACAGGCCCTTCGGGCGTCCAAGACTGTGCAAATCCAGCTCGTCTGTCTAAACCTGCCAGCTCTTTCCGAAAGATCTCTACCCCTTCACTCCCTGCAATTCGTGTATCTGTCCAGATAAATCGTAAATGACACTATTGTTTCCGCCTCTAAAACTTACACTGGCAAAGTGTTCCAGCAACCCACTACTCACTGCATAAAGAGCTTTCCACACATATCTCCCCTAAACCTTTCCACTCTCAATTTGAACTCGTGACCCCTACAATTTGAGTTCCATAGTCTGGGAAATAGGCTTATTGCGATTCACACTTTCATTAGCTGTCATCATTTTATTGACATCAATCAGGTCTCCCCTCCACCTCCGTCTTCCACATGAAAATAATCTTAATCCTTTTAACGTCTCTTCAAAGCTATTGTGCACCATATAAGGCACTATCCGAGTGAACCTGCTCTTCAGCCTCTCCAAAGCATCTACATCCTTGTAGCAATGTGACAACCAGGACATTTCCCAGTATTCCAAATGCGTCTGAACCAACGTCCTATACAACTGGAACATGACCTGCCAACTATAGTACTCATTGCCCTGACTAATAAGGAAAGCATGCCACATGCCTTCCTGACCTCTTTACTGTCCTGCATTTCCACATTCAGGAAACAATGGACCTGTACACCCAGATCCCTCTCTACGTCAATTTTCGCCAGGACTTTTCAAATTTACTGTATGCATCGCACTTCAAAAGATCTTCCAAAATGCATTAACTAGTTTTTGCCTGGAATGAAATTTATCTGCCATTTCTCTGTCCATCACTACAATCTGTCTATATTCTGCTGTATTTTCTGACAGTCCCCTTCATTACCTTCTGCTCCATCAATCTTTGTATCATCTGCGAATTTGCTAATCAGGCAACCGATTCCTTCCTCCATGTCATATATATCTCAAACAACAGTTGTCCAAGTATGGATCCCTGTGAAACACCACTGGTGACAGGTCTCCATTTTGAGAAACTCCCTTCCACTGCACTCTCTGTCTCCTGTTTACCAGGGGGCTGATGGAGTTTGGCAACGTCGTAAAATATCGCGAGACACTGCAGCATGTTGTCAGTGTCCTGTGAGGGAACCCTGTGACCCCGGGAGTTGTCCCTGGTTCAGTCGTGAATTTTTCAATTTTTCAGGACTCCCCACATGATCAGTTCCCTTGGGACCATCAGTACGGTGCCCTGTGAAGGGGTCAACGTAATGGCTGTCCACTGTTTCTTTTAGCATACTGTCTGCCGGTGATGCAGGTGTAGCCAGAGCATCTCCCACCTTGTTCTTGAAGTTCACGTAATAACCATGTCTTTCCTGAGGAGTCTTGTTCATTTTCGCCCCGGGTAGTTCTCACCACATGGTTGGAGTTGCCCCGTTCCCACAATTGAAATCTCCCTGCAGAGGGTGGATTCCCATGCTCCCATGGCGTCCTGGACGTCTTGGATTGACTTGCAAGTGCTGTAGTTAGGTTTTCAAGGTAAAAACAAAGAGGGAGAGCGCTCACAGAGGCAGTGAGTGATTAACAGGTGAAGGTATGAAGGGAAATCGAGTGTGTTGTCGCTGACCACAAAGTCATCAAACATTTAAGCGCTGAAGAAACACAGGCAGAGGTGACAGCCGAAATTAAAAAGTCAAGCACTCAGTAACCGGGGAGCTAACAGACCCAAAACAAACACTTAGAAATAACAGGACAGGGTAGCATAGCTGCAACCCTAGTAATTTTCTTTTAAGCGGAAGATTTACCACTAATAAAGGGAAAATTTGATCAACAGTCTCTCCACCTATATCGCCACACGTTCTCTGCCCGACCATCTTTCCACTGGTGAGGTCAGTTTCGTCACAGAAGGCCAGGCTCATGGCAATTAAGCACGTACAAAATATTCTGTTTCTTATACAATTTAGGTAATGAATTTAAAAGTAAACCTGACTACCTCCCCAGGGCAAGTCTAAGGCTGCTCAGTTCCGAATTGCCGGCTGCCAATTCGTTAAATTTAATTTATTTGCACACCAATAATAAAAGTTTATTATTACAGCAATATCGTGGAAGAGAAATTGACTAAGCTGAAGCACCACAGACAGTCTGTCCAGGTAACCAAGAATGTTTCTTCCTCGAGCTGAGGAAGAAGCCAGTTTTTATAATAATCTTAGACAATAGGGCTAATCAAGAATGGGGAAAGTACAATGTAACTGGAAATAGAGTAATCTAGCTGCAATGATGCTAATTGGAATACATTTATTGGATGCATATCTTGATTCTCGATACAATGTAAGATCCTGACAGTATCAATGGGTCAAGAGACTCCAATCCCCTTGGCAGGTAGGTGCTAATGTCTCTTATGAAGCAGTAAGATTCTTCAATTTTCCTGCCCTGGGAGCAATGTTTTTGGTGGTGCCTCTCTCGATGAACTATTCCTTGTGTGGCTTTGGTATTGCTGGGTGTTGAAACGGCCCTCAGGGCTTTGGGATAGATGTGTTGTTGTGTTATTGTTAGTGGGTGCTGGGACGTTATTCCCTTATCTGCGAGTGTTGTCTAGTTTCGCTTATCAGATTGCTTGGTGCCTGCTGAGGCATTCTGAGTGTTCCGCTGTAAAGTTTGGCCAAGTTTGCTTTGCTATGTTCTGTGTGGACCTATTATGGGTTGGCAGGTTGGCAAATCGTTTCCCACAATTTTCTATACACAATATTCCACAGCACATTTTATACGTGAAAATAGCTGGAACATTTATACTAGACATTCCTCAGAACTTCTTCGACCTGACATTCCCAGAACATTCGCTAGCCGACATTCCGCATTATATATTATACTCGACACGCCTCTGAACATACTGCAGCTAACAATGACCGAAATATTGGATGCCCGACATTCTCAGAACATTCTCTCAGCAACATTCCCCAGAACATTCTGTACCTTACATTCCACGAAGCATTCTTTACCTGACAGTCCCCAGGAAATCATGTACCCTGTATTCCCCGGGCCATAATTTAGGTGATATTTCTGGAACATTCCAAAACCGACCTTCACCTGAACGTTTTATGTCTGAAAACCTCGGATTATTCTGTATCTGCCACTCCCCGGGACTTTCTGTCAGCGACATTTCCGGAATAGTCTGTAACTGCTATTCCTCATAACATTCTGTACGTACATTCCCTGGAACATTCTAAACGAGTCACTTTCGGCGACATTTTATAAAATTTACAGAAGATTCTGTAACTGATTTTCCCTGGAGAATTCTACACCAGAAATTCTCTGGGATAATCTACATCCAACATTACCCCAAAATTTCTGCATCTAACATTCCTGGCAGATTATTTACTGACAATTCTCGGAACAGCCAAAACCCTACACACCTGGGAACATTAGGTATCAAAACTCTGGGAGAATACTCTCACTGACGCTCCACAGCGTGCCCGACATTCTCCAAGACGTTCCGGAGCGTTCTGCAGCCAACGCTCTCTGAATCATGTTGCACGTGCAATTTCCAGAACATTCCCTACCCGACACACCCTCATATATTCTGCACCTGACCATGCCTGCGCAATTCGTAATCGAAATTCCCCAGCACATTCTGTACAATACATTGCCCAGGAAGTTCTGTACTTGTATTTCCCAGAAATATTCTGGCCACGACACTCCCTTGTGCACTCGGTACCTGACATTTCCTGTCACGAGTTACACCAGATTTTCCCGAAATATTCGGTAACAGAGATTGCCCCGAATTTTAGATACACAACATGCCTCAGAACAGTGTAAACGCGACATTCCCGGGAACATTCGACATCATAATTCCCCGGAACATTCTCCACTGGAAATTCCTGGAACATTCTAACACGGACATTCCCCTGGCTATGTCTGGAACACTCTCTTCCTGATATTTCCAGAACATTCTCTTACTCTTATTTGCCAGAACAGTCTGGAGGTGACAGCTCCCAGAACATTATATATCCGACATCGCTGAAGTATTCTATGAAGGACATTTCTCGCAACGTTCAGTTTCAGATATTGCCTGTGACATTCCATTCCCTTAATTCCCGAGAACATTGTATTATCGCCCATGTTGGAACTTTCTGCAACCGACATTACTCAGAATATTGTACACACAACGCGCCACAGAACATTATATATCTGACATCCCCCTGTACATTCTCTACCCAACATTTATCGGAACATTCTGTAACTGGCACGTCCCAGATCATTGTGTATGCGACATTCTCGATATTCTGTAACGGACATATCCCTGAACATTTTATAACGACATTCGCTGGATCATTTTATTCCTGACACGTCCCAAAGCATTTTATCCCTGACATTTTCGGAATATCCAACAACCGCAATGCCAGGGAATATTCTATACACTACATTGCTTGCCTTTTCTGTGATGGGCATTCCCTGATCTTTCAGTGACAGACATTGTCATTAACATTCTATTCTCGACAGTGCGTAGCACATTGTATTGCCGACCAGCCCAAAGCTTTCTGCAACCGACGTTAACCAGAACATTTTATTTACAACAGTCCATGAAACATTCTATGTACTGTACACACACAGAGACGGACGGACACTCAGACAGTCACTCATACACTCACGCATACATTCCGACACACACCCTCTCACAGACTTAAACCCCTTTGCAATCTCACACATGCACACAACCTCTCACAGACAGTCATAACACCCCCACCGCCCCCCCCCCACCCGTCCCACATCACAAAGACATACGTTTGTGGTGTGAATCTGTACTTACAGAATTACATTTGATTTTCCTCAAAAACTGCATGAATCCATGTAAGATACTAAAATCCGTTTCTTTTGGATCAGAATCAGTCTGACCATTCCGGCACAGACAGCCCCACAGGCAGTAAACACCTGCAATACCTTATTTGAGCCAACATGACACGAATTATCAAATAGTACTGCAGAATGTAACTTGAGATAAAAAGTTTTGCGATTTAGTTATGAACGAACTGACACCAACATCGTCATTCTAAAAGATAAGAGACTGGGCAAACAATTCCGATCTTTTTCAGCATATCATTTCATTTACATCACACTGGAAACTTTTGCTATAAATTCTGTGCCTTCACAATCTTATCCTCCACGATCACTTGTTGAAGGTGCATTGCTCCAAAAGCTCGTGCTTCCAAATGAACCTATTGGACAATTACCTGATTTTCTGTGATTTTATCCTTGTAAACACCAGTCCAACACTGGCGTCTCCAAATCATATATTCCTGGGACATTCCATAACCAATCGTCCCCAACACTTTATGGACCTGACATTCTGCAGAATATGGCATACCTGGTATTCTGTGGAGCATTCGTTATGCGTCATTCCCCTCTATACTTTCTCCCTGACATTATCCAGAATATTCTATACCAGACATTCCCGAGAGCATAATGAACACGACATTTCCCAAAACAGTATGTACCTAGAACATTGTAAACCGGACACTGCCCACACAATTCTATACCCGTCATTCCCAAGAACATTCCACACACAATATTCCACGGGTGACACTCTACGCGCCATTCCGAAGAAAATTCATTGACCGACATTCAAGGAAAATTCTGCATCCGAAGCTCTCCAGATAATTCTGTACCCGACATTCACCGAATCATTGTATACCCTAAAATCCCCACAACATTCTGTATCGATATTCCCCCGAGCTTTCAATGCCAGATTTTTCAGCGACATTACATAACTGATCTTCTCCAGAACTTTATGTACCCAACATTCTGCAGAACATTGCAGACCGATACTTCCTAGAAGAACCTCGATTCGTTATTCCACTGTATATTCTATAGTTGATAGCCCCCTGACCATTCTCCAGCCGACTTCGTCTAGAACATTCTGGACCCGACATTCTGAGAACATTCTCGTACCGACATTCCCCATGCTATATTTGACAGTTGCCAGAACATTCTGTTCATGACATTCCGCAATAAAGATTACTTACAAACATTCCTTAGAATATTCTTTTCCTGAGGCTCCCCAATGCAATCTGTACCTGACCTTCCCTGGATCAGTCTATACCTTGCAATCCGCAGGACATTGAACATCGACATTGCCTAGAATGATCTATTCTAGATATTTTTTGCATATTCTATAACCAAGCTTCCTCGGATCATTCTGGACAGAATTTTCCCTGGATCATTCTGTTCCCGAAAATCCCACAACATTCTATACCATCATTCTGCAGAACATTTGTTTTCAGATATTCGCGGGACATTCTGTAACCTCGCCTCCCCAGTACTTTGTGCACCCGACATTCCATAGAATATTGCATAGTCGATATTCCCTAGAAAATCCTACAAGCGTCATTTCCAAGCATATGCTATACCCGGCATCATACAGAACATTCTGTGCCCGACATTCTTGAAACATTCTGTTACCGACATTTCCAGTGCATTCTGCATACGGCATTCAACAGAACATTCTGGATTGACATTGCCCCGCAAATTCAATACACCACATTCCCCTGGATATTCTATACCCCACATTCCCAGTACACTCCGTAATTTCCGATTAACATGTTCTGCCATTCATTCTCCGGGATAGTGTCGACCCAACACTCGCCAGAATATTCGTTCCCCGACAATCCCCAGAACATTTTGTCTCCAACGCTGCCTGGAATATTCGAGATCCATTGTTTTCTGGAAAAGTCTGTAATGGCATTGCCGGAATATTCTGTTGCCAACATTCCCAGAAAAACAGATACTCAACATAATCCATTACATTCTATGCCTGATTTTGCATGAATATTCTGTAACGAACATTCAGTGGGACATTCCGTGAAGATATCCACAGGCTTATTCTATATCTGACATTCCCAGCGCATTCTATAACGAACATAGCCCAGAACATTCTCTGAATGACATTCCCGGTACATTCTCAATCGAACTTTACACGAATGTTTTTTTTCGCAGCATGCACGAGAAAATTGTAAACCTGATACCACCCTGAATATTCCACACCTGTCATTACCTTGAGCATTCTTAATACGACATTCCCCAGGACATTGCAGGCACCATATTCCCCGGAAAAATCTGTTCCATATGCTCCCAGGAACACACTCTCACTGGGATTCGTCGGAACATTCTGTACAGGACATTCTCCAGACCATCTTTTGGGTAACACTCTCTGAAGGATCCTGCGCCTGACATCCCCAGAACTTTCTCTACCTGACATACTCAAGAATATTCTTCACTCGAAATTTCCCGGAAAATTCTTTATTCGAAACTCTACGGAATATTCTGTACAATTATTTCCCTGAAGCATTCTGCAGCCGACTTTTCCTGGAGCACTCTATATTCAACATTCCCGGAAGATTCTATACCCAACTTTCCCCGGAACATTTTTTACATGACATCCCCAGAAAGTTCTGTATTCGACGTTCCACCAGAAAATTCTATTCCCAACACCCGCTGCAACTTTCTGCAACTGATAGTCTGTGATAATCTCCAGAACATTCTGCAATCAACATGTCCCAGAAGATTCAGTACCCAACATTTTCCAGAACAATCTATTCCCAGCAATCTTTAGAATAATGTGTAACTGAGAGTTGCTAAAACATTCTACTTCCAACATTCCCCAGAACATTCCACAATCACCATCCCTCAGAAAGTTTGGTATCAGACATGCCCCGGAACATTCTATTCCCAACACTTGTCAGAACATTGTGTAACACATAGTCATTAAATCATTCTACACCAGACATTCCCCACACAGTCTGCAACGATCATTCACCAGAAATTTCAGTACGTGACATTCCCGGGAATATTCTGTACCCGACATTCCATGGAACATTCTACACCGACAATGCCTAGAACGTTATCTGCCCAACATTCCTGCACATTCTGTAAGAGAACATCCACGGAACATTCTATACCCAATATTGCCAAGAACCTTCCATACCATCCAGTATCTCAAAAATTCTATATCCACCATTTCCCAGAACCATCTACACTCGACATCAACCCAAAATTCTCCAGTGGACATTCTTCAGACCATTTTTACTCACAATTCGCTGGAGCCTTCTGGCCCCATCACTCCTGGAACATTCTCTACCTGATATTTCCCGGAACACTCTGTACCCAACATTGCCCGAGCATTCTGTTTGACAGTTCCCGGAGAATTATACATCCAACATTCCTTCGGGCATGCTGCACCAACATTCTCGAGGCATTCTGTTACTGACATTCGCTGGGATATTCCATACCAGACATTTCCTGGAGTAGTCTGTAGCTGCCAGTCCCAAAACCCCGAGCATTATCGGAATGTTCTTCTAAAAGTTGTAGCCCGGAACATTATTTGACAGACATTGCCCAGGGCATTCTTATACCCGACATTCGCCGATTCATTCTCTACCTGAAAGTCCCCGACGTTGTGTGACCGACATTCCCCAGAACATTGTATCCCTATACTCCCAGGAACAATATTTTCCCAGCATTGCCGGATTTTCTTTTTGTAAACGGCAGTGCTTAGATCATTCTGGGCCCAGCAGTCCCCAAAAAAGTTGAGGAGGCCACTTTCCTCAGAGCATTCTGTTCCAAATGCCCCCAGAACATTGCGTACGTGACACGAACAACATTTTCTTTTTACCTGACATTTACAGAACATTCTATTCTCACTATTCTTCAGAGCATTCTCCTTCCAGCATTCCCCCGAACATTCCATACTCAAAATTGCCAATACTCGCCAGAGCATTCTGTTGACAATATTGCCCAGAAAATTGTACACGTGACTCTCTTCGGGGCCTTCTTTACCCGACACTGCCCGGAATATTTTGTGCTCAACATTCCCAGAACATTTTATACCCGACCACCCAGGTACATTCTATACCTGACATTGGCCAGGAAATGTCAGACCTGACATTTACTGAACATTCTGTAACTGATATTCCCTGGACATTCTGTGACTGACATTGCCCGGAAAGTTCAATACATGACATTCCACATTACATTCCATACCTGACATTACACCGACGTTCCATAATCGGTCTTCCACCGAACTTTCTACTTCTGAACTTCGCCAGCACATTGCGAACTTGTCAGTGCATTGAACATTCAGTACGTCTCCTTACCCAGAACATTGCGTTCCCGATATTTCTCAGAATATTCTGGGACCGACATTTCTGGAATGTTCTGTACCAGATACTCCTTGGAAACCTCTCTATCCAAGATTTCCTGGGACATTCTTGCTCGAACCTTCCCGTAACGGTGGCACAGTGGTTAGTACTGCTGCTTCACAGCGCCAAAGACCCGGGTTCAATTCCCGCCTCAGGTAACTGACTGTGTGGAATTTGCACGTTCTCCCCGTGTCTGCGTGGGTTTCCTCCGGGTGCTCCGGTTTCCTCCCACAGTCCAAAGATGTGCAGGTAAGGTGAATTGGCCATGCTAAATTGCCCGTAGTGTTAGATTAGGGGTATGGGTGGGTGGCGGGTCGGTGTGGACTTGTTGGGCCGAAGGGCCTGTTTCTACACTGTAATCTAATCTAATATTCTGTATCCGACATTCGCCAGACTATTTTATATCCGACACACCCGGGGGCACATCTTGACCCGACAATTGTGTATTCGATATTTTCCAGAATATTGATTTCCTAACTCTTCCCCGGAGCACTCTACATCCGTCATTCCACGGTTCATTCTCTGTGCTACATTCCCCAAAACATTATTTTCCCGATATTCCCCAGAACGTTTTGTACCCGACACAGCCTTAAACATTCTGTACCCGATATTCTCTGGAACATTCTTCAGCTGGCATCCCCAGAGCATTCCATTCTCAATATAACCTGAATTACTCTGTAAACAACATTCCCTGGGATATTCCATACCTACATTCCAAGGAACAATCTCAACCTGACATTCCCAGAACATTCAACAATTGATATGCTCCAGGAAATACCATACCCGACATTCCCTGGAACATTCTCTACCCGACATTCCCCAGAACATTGTTCACCCGACCATTCACAGAAAACTCGATACCCGACATTCCCTGAATTACCTGTAGGTTACATTGCCCGAACGTGCAATACCCCACATTCTCTGGAAGTTTCTACAGCCCGCATTCCCGAGAACATTGTTAACCTGACCGTGCCATAGACAACGTGTAAGCAGCATTCGTCTGAAAATTCTATACACAACATTCTCCAGAACATCCTGTACCTGACATTCCACAGAACATTCTTTCAGAGACATTCCCCAAAAAATTCTGTACCCGATAATCCCGACAACGTTCTGTCCACGGTATTCCACAGAGCATTCTATAACCGAGATTCCTGGAAGGTTCCATACCCAACATACCTCGGATCATTCAATACATTCCATTACCGGATAGTCTGTACGCGTGATACCTCAAAACATGCTACACCCGACATTTCCTGGAGCATTCTATAACTAACATTCACCTCAATATTCCATACCTGACATTTCCCGGAACATTATATACATGACATTTCCCAGGTTATTGCATGCCTGACCGTCCACGGAACATTCCCTACTTGAAATTCACTGGAACATTCATTACATACCTTTCTCTAGACATTCTATACCCGGTATTCCCCGGAACATCCGTGCTCGACATTCTCTGGATCATTCCATAACTGACTCTCATGTGTCAGCCAATTGAAGAAAGATAAGATCTCGAGGACGAGATTGAATTTCAGGGAGAAGGAGACACTGTTTCGAAGTCAACTCAAGCAAGTAAAGTGGTGAATTAGTTTTCCTTGTGTTGACGTTTGTTCATGGTGTATGGGCGACCACAATTCAGACTAAAAGACTAAAATTTCCAAATTCCATTCATCTTCAAGGAAGTGGGAGAGAATCCTTCAGAATAGCAGAGGTTTTACCCTTCGTATTGGAACCGGGAAGAAGTGACCTGTTTCTGCTCTCGACTGATTGAGTGTGTGGGAATGTTCTGGACATCATCTATTATTATGGGTGCATCTGTGTATTTCAGGAGGGAAGGCTTCTTGCGTTATAGGACACATTGTTGACATTAATGCATACCTTACAGAATGCTATTTCAGCTCTAATTGTTCTAATAAAACTAAATTAAGTGCCACACTTGAAAATCTCTCTGAATACTTATTCAAACAGATCAGCATGCCTGCAGGCTGAAGTATAATTTGTTTGTTTTCCTTCCTCACAGCTAATGTGGTGACGGTCTATGTCTTGGTTTGTAAAGATTGTGGATTGTCTCCATGTGTCAGTCGTTACCTCTCGGCTATGTCAATAGCAGATTTACTGGTCATTTTCCTCGACCTTATATTGAGACACATTCCTATTGTTTATTGGGATCAGTTTGATTTCCTGACCTCCATCCCCATTTGTAATCTCCACGCCGTCCTGCTCTATGCAGCCACTTACTGTTCCGTCTGGTTCACTGTCACTTTCACCTTTGATCGATTTTTGGCTATTTGTTGCCTGAAGCTGAAAAGTAAATATTGCAATGAGAAAACGGCAGCTGTTGTTCTCGTAACTGTGACTGTGCTGAGCTGTTTAAAGAACATTTTCTGGTATTTTATGCTCAGACCTTGCTATACGCTGGCGAACGCACCCTGGTTTTGTGATGTTACACTCGATGTTCAGAAGTCCCGTGTCTGGGTCACAATCGAGTTCCTCCACTACATTCTAACCCCGGCTCTCGCATTTCTCCTGATTCTGCTGCTCAATGTTTTCACCGTCAGATACATTTTAGTGGCCAGCAGTGCCCGCAGGAGACTTCGGGCTCATTCCAATGTTGACTCTCAATGTGGCACAGAATTGAGAAATCGAAAAAAATCCATCATTTTAATGTTTGTGATCTCGACAAATTTCATCGTGTTATGGTCAACGGTAATGGTGTATTACATCTGGAGACGGATGCGGTTTATTGTAGGTACTCCAGAGATTATCGACGACTTTGTGCAGGAATTGGGTTTCATGCTCCAGCTCCTCAGTTGTTGCACGAACACCGGAATTTATGCCGTGACCCAGACTAAGTTCAGGCATCAGCTGAAGAATGTGCTAAAATATCCCTTTACCCACATTCAGCGGTCAACTAAATTCAGTCATTAATCTATCCATCCTGGTTGCTCTTATTTCAGTTAAATGTTTCACCAATGATGCAGCTGTCACAGTGGTAACAGGCCAAAGGCACTGCTGTTTTTTTAACAATTGTATCCTAAAGGGCATGTCGGGGATACATTACAACGTTTCTCTTGAATCAGGAGCCAGTGATAAAAGGCGCCATCCCACTGACTGTATCTATTACTTCAATCTAAAAACAATAAATATGTTCATTAAAAAAGTTCCAAGCAGCAAAGTGAACTTTATTTCTGTTTGTCTGTGTGTTGAAGAAGTTGACCTGGAGAGCGACAGATTCAGCCCCAAGTCAGGGTCCTTCGACAAGTGGAAGTGACAGGGGCCCGAGCAAATAAACTGGTTTTAATTCACTCTGTCGTTGCTTTCACCTCAGGCGTTGAGCACTCTTGTCTAGTTTCCTTCACTCGCTCTCCGTTTTGCACTACCTCTACCTCCAAATCTTCGTCTCACCTATTTAATTCACGTTTATGTTCCTTTGTGAGTTGATTAGCTCACAGGTAGTTTCTCGGTGAAAAGAGTGAGGACGGTGTCACAGTCCGTTACTCGGCAAATAGACTGCGGATAGATTAATAGGCGTCTGCTGGGCAAACCGAGTAGAAATGTTGTCACAGGTCGTTGTTAATGGAACAGTGTGGGGACAGATTCAAAGACCAAAATTAGGGGAACAGGTAGGGATGGGTTCATAGGCCAAAACTAAGGAAGGAGATGAGAGTTGGGCTCACAGCCAGTTGGTAGGAAAACGGAGTTGAGTGAGGGCCAAAGGCAATTGTTGGGGAAATGCTGTGGGGAATCATTCACAGGGCGCCGCTCGGACACCACGGTGGAATGGATGGGCAGGCTATTGCCATGGGAACAGAGTGGGGATGGTTTCAGAGACCATTGCGGAGGGAACAGAGTAATGCTGAGTTCAAAAGAAGCTGCTGGGAGGACCGAGGGGTGTTGGGATCAAAGGCCGTTGCTTGGCAAGCAGAGTGGGGATTTCGATACAGGCTCGTGCCAAGTGAACGGAGTGGGAATCGATTTATAGGCCGTTGCTCGGGAAAAAGCGGTGAGGAAGTGTTCACAAACATTTAATTGGTGGACACTGTGGTGATGGGTTTCGAGGCCAATTGGAGAAATACATAGCGGGAAGGGTTTACAGACGGTCGCTAGGGGTACTGAGTCGGAATGGGGTCAAAGGTTGCTGCGGGGAAAATTGAGCTGAGATGGTGCAGCAGACCGAGGTTGGGTGAAAAGTGTCGACATGAGATTAGCCGTGCCTCAGGGAAGAGAAGAGGGATGGATTCACGGTCTGTTGCTCTTGGAACATATTGCAGATGGTACCACAGTTTCTTGTGAGCATAAAAAGAGTGATGATGCTGGCACAGGTCAATGCAATGGGAACAGAGTGGGGATGTGTTCACAGGACATTGCTATAGAAACAGAACAGGAATAGTTTCAATGGCGATTACCAGGGAAACAGACTGGCAGTGGGTTCACAGGCTGCTGAGAGGCAATCAGCATGGGGATGGGTTCACACGTAGTTGCTAGAGCAATCGACTAAGATAGGTTTTCGACATCGTTGCCAGGAGAACACAGTGGGGATGGAATCAGCGACCATTGTTTAAAAAGAGCGTGGGATTGTTCCAGAGGCAGTTGTTACGAGAACAATTTTGGGATATGGTTACACACCGTTCCAAGGCGAGCAGATTGGCGTTGATGACACAGGCCGCTGCCAGGGAGCAGAATGGGTGATTGATTCACACAGCTTTGCTAGGACAACAGGGTGGGAATGAGGACAAAACGCCCGTGCCTGGCAAATGGAGAGGGAATGGGTTTAGAGGCTGTTGTCAGTTGAACAGAGGTAGGGATGCGCTCACAGACAGTTACTCAGAGGACAGTGTGGCGATGAGTTCATAGGACTTTGTCATTGGAAACGATTTTGAATATGTACACAGGCCGTTCATAAGGAGACACAGTGGCGATGAGGTCACAGGTTGTTGCTGGAGGACTAGAGTGCGAATGGACGTACAGGCCATTGGTAGGGGAACGAAGTGTGGATGGTTTCACATGCTTCTGGGGGAATTAAGTAGTGTTAATTTCACAGGCTATTGTTAGAGGAAGAGAGCAGTGATGGGTTCATAGACCATTGCTGGCAATAAGGAGTTCTGATTAGGCAACAGGCCATTGTTGGCAGGTCAGAATGATCATTGGTTCACAGCCATTACCGGAGAAGCTGAACAGATTGGAGATATATTCACAGCCCATTGCTGGAGGAGCAGAAAAGGGATGCGTTCACAGACCGTTACTCGGGGAAAAGAGTGGGGGGAGGCTCACAGGCCGTTGCTATGAAAAATTGAGTTCTGATGGCGCAACATTCCTTGCTCGGCCAACAGGATGGAGATTGGTTCACAGCCGTTCCTCGGGGAAGACATTGGGAATAGGTTCGGAGATTGTTGTTCAGAGAACTGAGTGTGGACCTTGTCATAGATTGCTGTGAGGAGAAAAGAATGTGGATGGTTTCACATTCAATACCATGGAAATAGAATAGGGATGGGTTCAGATTTTGTTGCAAGGAGCACAGAATGGGAATGCTACCAAAGGTCATTGCAGGGGAAAGAAACTGGCAATCGTTTCACGGGTTGTTGGGAGGAACTCAGTGCGCAGATGGGTTCTCTGTCATTGCTAGCAGAAGCTGGTGACATTTGTTTTAGAGACCGTTGCGAGAAAAGTGAAGTGGAGATAGGATTACCGGCCATTGCCAGAGAAGAGTGTGGGAATGGCTATAAGAACAGAGTTCGGATGGGTTTTCAGACAGTGACCAGTGCAACAGATAGGGAATTGTGACACAGGCCGCTGGCAGCAGAAAGGAATGGGAATGGGTTCACAGACCGCTTCGAGCGGAACTGATCGGAGATGGGTTCATATGCCATTGCTCAGAGAACAGTGTAAAAGGGGACACAGGCTGCTGCTAGGGGAACAGAGTGAGGATCGTTTCAGAGACCGTTGCTGGGAAAACAGAAGGTGAATGAGATCAAAGGCAGATGCTGGGAGAATCGAGTGGGAATGACAATACAGGCCACTACAAGTTGAACATCGAGGGGATGGTTTAGCAGGCCATTGCACAGAGGACATCGTGTCGATGGGCTTACAGGCCGTTGCGTGGGGAAGCGAGTTGAGATTGTTACACAGGCTGTTGCTGAGGAGATTGTGTGGCGATGGGATCATAGGCCGTCGCTGATTGAACAGAAAAGACATGGCTTGATAGTTCGTTACGAAGGAAGCATTGTGTGGATGGGTTCAGGCCGTTGCTGGGGGAACAATGTTGGGAAGTGTAACAGGAGTTTGCTAACGGAAGATAGGGGAATGGGTTCACAGTCCGTTGTTACGAAAGCGGAATTGAGTTTGGGCAACAGGCGGTATTCGGGAGAAAAGGTTCAGAATGGTTTCGGAACTGCTGAGAGTGGGACAAAGTGTCACTGGAGTCAGGGGTCGATGTTTGAAAAACAGAGTGGCGTTGGATTCAATGGCCAAAATTCAGAGCACAGAATAGTGATTGTTTCATTGGTCATGGCTGGCAAAATGAAGTTAAGATGGAGCATTAGGCCATTGTATGTCGAACAGATTGATGATTGGTTCACAGCCTTTTCTAGGCAAATATATTGGAGACCTATGCACATATTGTTGCCAGAGGAACAGAGTGGCGATGGGGTCTTCGGGCGTTACTAGAGGAACAGAGTAGTTATGGGTTCACAGGCCATGACGAGAGGAAAAGTGTAGGTATGGGTCAACAGTCCGATGCTATGAAAATGAAGCTGGGATGGGGCAACATGCCTTTGTAGGGAAAACAGGTTAGAGATGGATTCACAGCTATTGTTCAGGATACAGACTGGGGATGAGGTCACAGGCTGTTGCGAGGGGAGCAGAGGGTGGAACGGGACACAGACCGCCGATTGGAGAACAGACTGGATATATGAATGAGTTTATCTATTTGTACTTGCGCCAAGAGGTAATTAATCAGCCACAATGCTGAGTCTTCCACATGTCGCAGCCTGTGAACCCATCCCCACGTGTTTGCTTTCGCAACAACTGAGAATACATCCCCATCTTGTTCTCCCACAAACAGCCTGATTCCTTATGTAAACACCATTATTCTATGCCTCATCTTCCAGGAGCAAACTCCTGTTATATATCTGAAATCTGTTCCCCTACCAATGGCCTATGAACGGTCGTGACGAGAAAGAGTGAACCTGGGCTCAGAGGCCAAGGCAATGGGAACTGAGTGGGCATGTATTCACAAGCAGCTCCTGGCAGAAGACAATGGGAATGGGTCCAAAGCCGATTGCTGGGAAACAGGCTGGCCATGTGTTCACAGACTGTTGTGAGTCACTAAGCGTGGTGATGGGTTCACAATTCATTGCTTGAGGAACCGATTGAGAATTGTTTAAGAAATCGTTGCAAGGGAAACATAGTGGGGATGGGGTCATGGCTATTGGTAGAAGAAGAGCGTGGGGATAGGTTCACAGGCAGATGCTACGAGAACAGAGGTTGAACTTATCACCAGCGCGGGAGTCCTCCATTTCTGATTTTCAGTGGCAGTGGCAGCAGCAACTCGAAGGGTGGGAGCTTGCACCAGGGGACAGCCGGGAGCGGTGAGTCACTGATTTGTGATTTGAACTTTGAAGTCAGATAGCAGAGGTTTCTGGGAAAGGAGGGACTTCTTATTTTCATTTCCATCCTGCTATATAAGTCATTGTATTCTCAATCCGAGACGCTACATTTGTAGGGCCTCCCAACCAACCACCTCCTCTAACAAGGTTCATATCAGGAAAGCGTCTTTTTTTTACCTCGTGAAGAGGGTACTAGCAGGGAGGGGACGGTATAGGGAGAGGAATGTTCCTCCTGCATGATGTTTGAGGTCAGGGACGACAATAGGGTCCCATCCAAGTACATCTGCAGGAAGTACACCCAACTCTCGCTCCTCCAAGACCGTGTTAGGGGACTGGGGCGGGAGCTGTATGAACTTCCGATCATTCAAGAGGCAGAGGCTGTGATATATAGGAGTTACAGGGAAGTAGTTACTCATAGGCAAGAAGAAAGCTAGGTGACTGCTCAAAAGGAGAAAAAAAAACAGTCAGTGGAGAGATCCCCTGTGGTTGTTCCCCTGAAAAGCATGTATGCCGTTTTGGATACTGTTGAGGGTGACGACTTACCAAGGGCAAGCAGTGGGGCCCAGGTCTCTGGCACAGAGCCTGTCCCTGTTGCACAGAAGAGAAGGAGGGAAAGGAGGAGAGTATTAGTCATTGGGGACTCAATTCTTAGAGGCTCAGATAGAAGGCTTGTTGGGAACGAACCAGACTCACGGATGTTGTGTAACCTCGCAGGTGCCAGTTACCGTGATGTCTCGGATCGTAACTTTGGGGTCCCGAAGGGACAGGGTGACTAGCCTCACGTCCATGGAGGTACCAATGACATAGGAAGAAAGAGGGGTAGGAATGTAAGGCAGTATTTCGGGGAGCTGGGGTGGAAGCTGAGAGCTAGAACAAACAAAGTTGTTATCTCTGGATAGCGAGGCAAGGAATAGGGAGAAATATCAGCGAAACACTTGGCTGCAAGAATGGTGCAGGAGGGAGGGCTTCAGGTTTTTGAGTCATTGGGGCTCATTCTGGGGAAGGTGGGAACTCTACAAACAGGACCGTCTTCACTTGAGCCAGAGGGGTACTAATATCCTGGGTGCGATATTTGCTGGTACTATTCGGGTGGGTTTAAACTAGCTCTTAGGGGGTAGGAACCTGAGGTGAAGCAGCAGTGCACAGGAGGATGAGCGTAGGAAGGACAGAGACAGGATTTCAGGTTCACAGGAATATGCTGGCAGTCAGCGAAGTGATTTGAAGTGTGTCCACTTCAACGGAAGAAATATCCATATAAGTTTGGTGAGCTTGCAGCATGGATAGGTACCTTGGACTTCGATATTGTTGCCATATCGGAGACATGGATAGAGCAGGGTGAGGAATGGATGTTGCAGGTTCCAGGGTTTAGATCTTTCATTAAAAACAGGCAAGGCGGTAAAAGAGGGGGAGGTGTGGCCTTGTAAGTCAAAGATAATGCAACGGTGGCTGGGAGAACTTTTGATGAGGACTCGTGTACTGAGGTAGTGTGGGCTGAACTTAGAAATAGGAGAGAAGAGATCACACGTCTTGGAGTTTTTTGTAGGCCTCCGCAGACTTTCAGGGAGATGGAAGAGAGGAGTGAAAGGAACAGGGTGGTCATTATGAGGGACTTTAACTTCCCCAAAATTGATTGGAAATATTACTGCTCGAATAGGTCGGATGGATCAGTTTTTGTCCAATGTATACAGGAGGGTTTTCTGACACAATACGTCGAGGGGGCGACAAGAGGGGAGGCCACATTGGATCTGGTACTTGGTAATGAACCAGGCCATGCGTTTGATTTAAAGATTCCTGAAGAACGGCTTATGCCCGAAACGTCGATTCTCCAGTTCCTTGGATGCTGCCTGACCTGCTGCGCTTTTCCAGCAACACATTTTCAGCTCTGATCTCCAGCATCTGCAGCCCTCACTTTCTCTCATGCGTTTGATTTAGTTGAAGGTGAGCACTTTGAAGAGATTGACCATCATTCAGTTACGTATAGTTTAGCAAGGAAAAGGGATAGGTACGTGCCGCAGGTCAAGCGTTATCGATGGGGCAAGGTCAATTATAATGCGATTAGGCGAGAATTAGGATGCATAGAATGGGGTAGCAAATTGCAGGGGATGCAGACAAGGAACGGATATTGCGTGTCCTTGATAGGTACGTCCCTGTCAGGCAGGGAGTAAGTGATAAGGTAAATGAAGCGTGGCTCGATACAGAAATTGCATCTCTTGTTCAGGAGAAGAAAGAGGTTTATGTGTGGATGAGGCAAGATGGCACAGATGAGGCGATGGGGAACTACAGATCAGCTATGAAGGATTTAAAGAGAGAGGTAGGAAGAACAAATAGAGGACACGATCAGTCTTTAGCAAATAGAATAAAGGAGAACCCTAAAGCTTTCAAAAGGTCTGTGAGGTATAAAAGGATGATTAGGGTAGGAATAGGGCCAGTCAAAGACAGAAATTGGAAATTGAGTCTGGACCATGTAGAGATTGGAGAGCTGCGACATGAACATTTCTTATCGTTGTTCACTCACGAAAAGTAGAACATTGTGGAAGAAAAGAATGAGTGACGAGATATGAGACGAGAAATGATCACGGTTATTTACGCACAGGTGTTATCAATTCTAGAAGGAGTGAAAGTAGACATTTAAGTCATCATTGTCTACGGGTTTAGTACCTGAGAACAGGAGGATTGCAAATGTTGTTCCCTTGTTTAAGGAGGACAGCAGAGATGACCCAGGTAATTATAGACCAGTGAGCCTTAATTCTGTTGTAGGAAAGGTTTTGGAACTCTTATGAGAGATAAGATTTATAATCATCGAGCAACCAACAAATTGATTTCATTCTCCTGTTACTTTGATGCTGCCTGACCTGCTGCGCTTTTCTAGCAACACATTTATCTTCTGCCTAGGAACCCTCCAACCACAAGGGATGAATGAAGATTTCTCCAGCTTTCTCATTTCCCCTCACCCCACCTTTTCTCAGTCCCAACCCTCAGACTCAGCACCGCCTTCTTGACCTGCAATCTTCTTTCCGACCACTCCGCCACCACCCCCTCTGCGGCCAATCACCCTCACCTTAACCTCCTTCCACCTATCGTATTTCCAACGCCCCTCCCCCAAGTCCCTCCTCCCTACCTTTTATCTTAGCCTGCTTGGCACACCCTTCTCATTCCTGAAGAAGGGCTTATGCCCTAAACGTCGATTCTCCTGTTCCAATCGTTAGATAAACACATGAATGATTTTAGGATTGTGCAGGGGTCGGGCTGAGAATAGTTCACAGGTTGGCGCAACATCGAGGGCCGAATGGCCTATTCTGCGCGTATTATTCTATGTTCTATGAAAGTTTTCCAGGCCGTTCGCGGGCAACAGATTGTGCATGGTGACATGGGCCACTGTGAGGAGAGTACAGTTTTGATGTGTTCAGAGTCCATTGCTCTCGGAACTGTGTGCAGATGGTTTCCAGTGCCAATGATAGGACAGCAGAGCTTGCAAGTGGACCCATGCAGTTCCCAGGAGAACAGAGTGGAGAGATGAGTAAATTTCCTTTGTTTGATATGATTTCAGGATATAATTGATATGGTAGAATAAAACAGCTTTGATTTTCAAAACATTCATTCAAAGGATGACGGAGTAAGTAGCTCGGTCATGATTTATTGCCCATCCTGAACATCCAAGAGGGCAGTCAAAAGTTAAACTCCTTGCTCTGGATCTGAGGTCCCAAATAGTCCAAACCATGGCGGATTTTTTTCCATAAGGGACATTAGTGGACAAGACTGATTTTGTTTCACAATTGACAATAAATGCATGATCATCATTCGACTCTTAATTCCATTTTTAAGTTAAGTATCAGCACCTACCACAGCGACATTCGCATCTGCGATCAGCAGTCTATTAATTTTCCCAGCATAGTCCTGCTTACACTTATACAGCAGAAAACAAGGCATTGTGATTTTAGACATGATACATCATGTTGTCTTCAATTTAGACCTAACAAAGAAAAGAGGTTGGTATTAATTAACAACTATAGAATTGGCAAGATTTAACTGTGGCCTCAATGTTTCACAACTTACATGTTTGACAGAGGCAACAAATTGCATCAAAGCTACATTTCTTGATGTAAATATAGAAACCTGGAACAGGAGAAAGTCATTCTGCACTTCACACTGATTCCATCATTCAATATTTCCTTAGATGAAGAAAGTGAGGGGGCTGCAGATGCTGGAGATCAGAATCGAGCGCGTGTTGCAGGAAAAGCACAGTCGGTCAGGTAGCATCAAGGGGCTGTACCCCCCTGACCTGTCAAATTCCCCCTCACTGATCGCTTTCTAACCTACCTTCACTTCAAGCTGACACCCTCTTATTTATCTGATGAAGAGCTTAAGCCCGAAACGTCGATTCCTTTGCTCCTCGGATGCCGCCTGACCTGCTGTGCTTTTCCAACAACGCCCTGTCGAATATGTTCATGGGTGGTGACTCAAATCAAAACATGTTCCCACTTTTCCCATTCACCTATTCATTCATCAGAAGTATATTTATCTCCTTCTTCACAATATTTATTGTTCAAATCTAAACTGTTACCTGTCGTGAATTGCACAGAAGCCCCTCATAAGGCGACGGCCACGGTTTATGGCGTGCTGTCTCTATGGAGTTTGCATTTTTTTACGTGTCTGCGTGAGTGATCCAGTATCCTTTTACAGTCCAAACATGTGCAAGTTCTATGGATTGGTCCTGCTAAATTGTACAGTGTCTCTCGTGCTTTGCAGAATAGGTGAATTAACTGAGGTAAATGCGGTATTAAAGGGATGGGGCGGGACTTGGTGTGGGTAAGATCAACTTCAGAGTATCGCTGATGACACGATATATCAAATGGCCTTGTTTCATAGTAGAGATTTCATGACGACATGTCATCCACTCTCGAGATGAAGACAATGACCATGATCTCGGGGAGGAATCACCTTCCTCTTTTCTTAAACTTTCATCCCTGCTTCTGTACTCTCACAATATAAAGAAAACCCTTCCTGTATTTGCCTTAATCGTATGAACTTCAGTTAAAAAATGGTCCTCAGCGAATGAAAACCAAGGTTTATGCATCCTGAAGATTTGTGAAAAGAAAAAGGTCTGGAAAGTGGACGTGCATAAATTTGCATCAGTCGTGATACAATGAGATTGACAACACAGAGGCAAGGGCCAAAGCAACATATTTCTGTGCATTTTTTTATGGTCATATGTGTATTAAGAAGGTGACCCGATCTGCTGGCTACTGAAAACCAGCCTAAGAGCTTTATCTATTTCGATGATTTAAAACAGACATGAAAAACGTTTCAGTAATCTTACCAGCGTTATGATATTCTTCCATTCATAATTGTGAGAAAAACTACATGCACTCGACTGTCTGTCATTTGTGGGTGCTGATAACAAATGTTTTGGACTTACGTTATCGCAATCATTCAGTTGACGTTGTTGTTTAATTATTCGTCTGTTAAAAATGTTTCTCATTGCATGAATTATTAATAAATTCTTAAGTTTTTTTTTGTTTTAAGTAGAAATTAATTGTGAATTGTGAGAAAAAACTACATTCAATTGACTGTCACTTGAGGGTGCTGGAAACAAATATTTTGGACTTACATTACAGCAATCATTCAGTTGATGTTGTTCTTCATTTATTCGTCTGTTAATGATATTTCTCATTGAATGAATTATCAATAAACTGTTAAGTCTTCTGTTTGCAGGAGAAAATCAAGTTTTGTAAATAATCATTTACAAGGTTTGGGATATGTTACATGAAATTTGGTTGCTAACTATTGAAGTAATTATTGGGGTATTGGGTTGTTTTAGTTTTACATTACGAGCCAACATCAGACCACACAGAATTACGGAATTCTTGCCCGCCAAATAAGCAGACACTGACTCATCAACTCTGTCTTGTTGTCAAACAGTCAAATGCCTGTTTGTTACCGACAACCGTGGGCATTCCTTTGTCGCAGTTCATCATCAAAACGATTCGTCGAGGCGCAGAATTAAAGAGCTGGGATGTAATGATGCAACAGTATGATCTTTAGATTTTTTTTCTATTCTTGTATTTGAATTATTGGAGGGATATGATGGCACTGGAGAGGGTACAGAGGGGATGTTGATGGCGCTGAAGCGTTTTATTTATAAATAAATCATACAGATTGAATTTATTATCCTTGACGGAGAGGATATTGTGCAGGCGCATGATTGAGGCATATAAAGTTATGAGGGACATGCATACAATCGACAGGAGGGATATTTGCCCATGCATGAGGGATGAATAACAGAGAGCAATAGACATAAAGTACAGTGTACGAGATTTAGAAAGAGTTATGAGGGAAAATATATTCAATCAGAGAATGGTGGAACTGTTCACCAGGGGACGGTGGAGCAGAAGCCCCAAAAGTATTGAAGTTAATTTTGATGTACACTTGTGAAGTCAGGCATAACATGGCTGTGACTCTTGTATTGAAAATCGTTTTTGTATAGTTCAGTACTTGGTTTTGACTGCCACACATTGAACGACTCGATATCTCCCAACAGATATGCATTTCCGCGTCATTACTGATATTTGTCTTTAATTCAGGATATATTAGGAACTAACAGATTTTTGACAGTTTGACAGAGGAATACCAAGTGAGAGATTGATTGAGGAAGTGGGAGAGTGAGCGTGAGAGAGAGAAAGACGGAAAGAAGTGTGATATGGAAAGGTTAGTAAAATTTGAATAAAAAAGCTTGAGAATATGAACATAACCGTTTGGAAGCACAATCACTTGTAAGATATGGGCACGAGACTGGAAATTTACAAATGTTGGCAAGTGTCACTCCTCTAACTTCCAAAAACTTAATGCAAATTATGATGCACCATCGTTAATCTCACGGCCATATGATACAGACATATAGTCATAGTGACAGACTGGATGGGAACACAACTTCCAGACCAACTCGTCCCAGCTGACCAGCTATCCGAAATAAGTTTCGTCACATTTGCCAGCATTTGGCCCGTATCCCTCCATCCAGTTACTGTCCCCATCCAGATGTGTATTAAATGCTGTATTTACACGAGTATCCACGACTTAATCTGGCAGCACATTCCATTCACACACAACCCTTTGCATGAAATTGTTGCTACGTAGATCCCTTTTGATTCGTTGCCCTTTCATCTTAAAGCTACAACCTTGAGTTTCGGGCTGTCTCACCTCAGGGGAATTGCCTTGCCTATTAATTGTATCCATGTCCCTCCTGATTTCCCAAAATCTCTACAAGGTCGCACTCAGCCTCTACCACTCCAAGGAATGCAAACTAATTGTCTTCAGTCTCTCTGTATAGCTCAAGCTCTCCAAACCTGCAATATTCTTATTTATCTTTTCAGAACGCTGTCATATTTCATAACATCCTTCCAAGGCAGGGCAGACCTGCACGCAGTTTTCCCACAGTCGCTGAACGAATGTACTGTGCAGATGAACCATGATCACGTAAATCCGAAAGTTCATGCATTTGCTTCGTAGTTCGGGCTCAGTGTCAATACGTGCGGAATACACCATATTTGGAAAACACTATCACAGAAAACATTGACTGAGAGAAAATTGGTGAGACTGCTGTGCAGTATTTGGTCAATCTCGCTCAGGTAGATGGAATTTGATGTCCGACGTATCCAGATTTCCAGTATCAATAAACTCTTAATCTTCATAATGCACTAAAGCTGAAGGGAAACACCGACTTGGAGGATTCCATTCTAATGAAGTTCAGCTGCCTGACAAACATATTTTGGGATGGGCCAAGCCAAAACTTTTGAATAAGACAGTCCAGACCGTTACTTTTTTTTTCAGTGTAGCGTGTATATTTCAGGAATGAAGCAGCTTGTCAAACCACTCGGCTTGAAGAAAAAACATAATTTATTTAATCACGACAATGAATCCCAAACGATAGAAAACAGAATTTAGAATAATTGAAGTATTGGGAAAGCCAAATGATCCGGTATCAAAGCTTTACAAATGTGTTCTAATGACCGCAACATCCCATCAACACAGCCCTTGGCAAATGGTAAATGCAAACACATGATCTTGCAGGCAGGAGAGATTTCACAGAATAGAGTCAAGCCAGAAACATCTGTTGAAGAATGGTAATCTATTTTCAATGTAGCGGTTTCATTGTAATCAGTATTCTTTTCCAGAATGCCGACTAAAACTCAGACAAACTGCGTCATTAGCATTAACTTTGATAGGCTGACCTCTCAGGCTCTGATTCCTCACTATCATGTTTCTATTAGTCAGAATATTAAAGCAAATAGGAGCAATTGGTTTAAAAGGTATCAAAATAATCAAACAACACCCATCCAGGATCAATTTAATTGTTTGGCTTAACAGAGCAGAACATTGACTTTTATAGATTCACCTTCCTATAAAAAGTACTGAGGTATGTCTTATAATTCGAAGAAACGGCGGTTATTTTTTAAACTAACGCTGCAGTTGCGTCAGTGCAATATTTTGCCTTAGGCATTGACAATACGTTGTCATAAATCTGTCAAAGGTGAAGTGAACAGTGAATGAGAGTTGATATTCTCTTGCTGCAGAACGCAGAGCACGAATAAATTGACACAGCGTAAATTAAACAAAATGATCTTGAGAAAGATTGTGCGGTTATCCGCCAGAGTATGATTGTTGAGTAAAGGATTGTAAAGGAGAAAATGCACTGAACAATCGACCGCGAGATGGGCAAACACCCAGTGAAGAAAAAGAGAAAGACAGAGAAAGGTAGTTGCAGAAATAGAGACCGGTGATGCAAACGATCAGGGGGGACTGGGTGAAAAGGATTGGGAGGACACAGAATGTACGGGGAGACACGGGGAGACAGATTGCTGGAAAAGAATGAGCGAGCTGGATTGGAGGTAGCACATTTGGTGGGACACACTGCGCGACAGATTGAGGTGATGTTCACGGGGAGAAATATTTCGGCTGGAGTCTGGGAGAGACAGAATATGGGCTAAAGATTCTGAGACACCGATTGATTGTGGGGAGAGACTGGGCAGACAGAGGGTGGGGAGAGGCGGCGGAGTCTGATTGTAGCGGAGGCTACGTTGACAGAGTGTCGAAGAAATTGAAGGAGCCAGATTGGTGTTAATTTCTTCAATGCATTGTTTGAGCTTGTTTATCACTGTAGGGCCATGACGGGACATTGAAGCAAGTTTTCTATGCCATTGGGACTGTGATGCTGCCTTTCCCTTTATTAGTCAATGAGCGGATATAATTAGAGAACAAGTAATCACAGTGCTGTCTTTTCTTAATGGATGGACGTTAATTTACTGCAAACCCAACTCAGAGACAGAGAAGAACAATTGCAGAGGAAGTGCTCCAGTGAGCTATCCATGGCCGTTTTGTGATGACACAGGTTAAAATGTTGAATTCCACGCATTTTGAGATACAGTACGAACCAAGTTAGCTAAGCTACTCACTGGCTCTCTGTCAATGTTAATCCGTAAACATGGTCATGAAATGATCCTCCATAAACTGATCCCAATTCTTTTCACATCAACTCCTACAATTCAATGGCTTTGCATTTATATCTGAGAAGCTGATTTGCACTAGGAGTTGATAATTATTTTCCTGGTGATGTTCAATCAGCTTCAGTTATCTCGATGTTAATATTCATCATGAATATCTGGCAACGTGGCCTCCCAAACCGTATCACACATGAGAAAGGTTGTGGTTTGTATCATGTTGGTCACTTCCAGGTGAAACATTGCAACTGTTATTCCAGCACAAATCTTTGTTAAATACCTTACCTTCTCTGCTACGCAATGTTTTTGTCTGCTTCATTATCGATTTTGCCCTTGATTTGTGTCCATTTGTTATCACTGGCTAAAAGCAAATTATTGCAACCAGAAAATGCTAGAACATGCCGAACACGGGTTGTTGGTGGTGGTGGACGCAGTGGCGGCGGTGTTTGTGAATTCGGTCATTTCTTTAACTTCTGAGCAGAGGAAACTGAGCAGGGACATGACTGAGATTCAGAAAGTTATGAAGGTCGCAAAGACAGTGCGTATGAAGGCACTGTTTGATTTTGTTGAGGGAACAGTGATGTGTAGCATAGATTAACCATTAAAGGTAGAAAATCTACGATGTGATGTTTGAATACTGCTTTGACCCAGAGGATAAATAAAGTTTGCAACACACTGCTTAGGAACAAACCTCGTTACATTGTGGAGGAATTAGTTATTTATTTGCAGTAAACCCCAGCGATGAGGCAAAATCTAGAAAATAGAATGAGGGAATTCTGTTCACTGTTGAGAAGCAGACGACATATTTGCTCAGCTTGTAAGTTGTGAAAGTCTTTAAATGAATGAATAAGAACTGCCATCCTTGTGTGGCGTACACACAGGCCTAATCTGTGGAGTGGTCTGAATGCAAACTCCTCGTGATTACTGACTTTAATTAATGTCAGTCTCCGTGGATCGTATTTATGTTACTGGAGTCTTTGTCTCTCCCAATAATATGGACTGGTTTCAGCGTTCAGCTGGAGCCTCATCTCGAGCAGGAACGGGGATCGTCAGCTTCAGAGAGAGGGAGAGGAGAGTTCCGAATATGAGAAGAAGATATCGGAATGTCCAATCAATGGATATGTATCTGGAAACAAGAGACTGCAATTCACCAACAATGGAAAGGGATTTATCCTGGTTTCTTTTCACATTTTCTTCAGTGCCTTGGTGAGCATATTGGATGCGAAATTTGATTTTTATCATCCCTTATTTTTTAACCCATCCTGGCTCTTGTTGAGTCTATATTTAGTCTTGCCATCGAGTTACAGACTGTAGGTATCTTTATTAACGTTAGTTAAAAATCACACAACACCAGGTTATAGTCCAACAGGTTTAATTGGAAGCACACTAGCTTTCGGAGCGACGCTCCTTCATCAGGTGATTGTGGAGGGCTCGATCATAACACAGAATTTATAACATAAATTTGCAGTGTGATGTAACTGAAATTGTACATTGAAAAATTGATTGTCTGTTAAGCCTTGCATCTGTTAGAATACAGTGATAGTTTCACTTCTTCCATGTGTAAATCACAAAACCCTTTTTTTTTAAGTTGCATTCTCCTGTTAGCTGTTAACAATGGTGATAGCGAGACAATATGTTGAAGGTGTAGTTACTTGGCCTATCCCTGCTGGCCTTCTCGAGCAAATGGACCACATTAGTTATCTTCCAGCCATTCAACACTTCGCTTGTGGCCAGAAAAGTATTAGGTACGTCCTCCAGGAGCTCAGCAAGCTTCTCCCTTAACTCCCACAGCAGCATTGCCAGCTACAATGTCTTTTTCATGTGTGAATGAAGATAAGACGTATTCATTTAAGATCACTGAGGAGAAAGTGAGGTCTGCAGATGCTGGAAATCAGAGATGGAAATGTGTTGCTGGAAAAGCGCAGCAGGTCAGGCAGCATCTCGGGAACAGGAGAATCGACGTTTTCCTGAAGAAGGGCTAATGCCCGAAACGTCGATTCTCCTGTTCCCTAGATGCTGCCTGACCTGCTGCGCTTTTCCAGCAACACATTTCCATCATTTAAGATCACACCTACTTCCTCTGGCTCCGTGCACAGGTTGTTCTTTGGTTTCGAAAACACTCCACATTTTAGCTGGGAATCTTATTATTATAACTTTAGTTAAAACAGTATCTTGTGGCTTTTCCTTAATAGTACTTGTCTAGGATATTTTGCAAACATTGCTTACCTTTCTTTGTTAAGGATCTCTTTGCACTTTCTGTACCTTTGAAGGTCTACACCTGTTTTTACTACACTTTTTTTTACTTTATTAAACTCATGACATCGCTTGATCAGCATTCACTGGATGTGCTGCATTTGCCATTTACTCCTCGTGAAACACACTGGCCCTAAATTCTAAAATACTCCCACTTCGCAAATACAGACATAGCTGAGTGCAGTTCCTTCCAGTCTATGCTTGCCAGTGTAATGAAAATGACTCGGGGCAGAAATAATCTACTGATAAACGGCCTAGCCAACTTCGCTAAGGCCTTTGGAAAGACTGCATGGTCGACTGAGTAATAAGGTTAGATCACATAGGATCCACGGGGAGCTCGCCAACTGGATACACAATTGGCTTGTCTATGCGGGGCAGAGGGTGGTGGGAGAGGTTTGTTGTTCTTACTGGAGGCCTGCGACCAGCGGTGTGTCACAAGGATAAGTGGTGGTTCCACTGTCGTTTGTCATTTCTATAAATGATTTGGATGAGAATATAGGAGGCATGGTTAGTACGTTTGTGGGTGACTTTAAATAGGTGGAACAGTGGACATGGGAGAATGTAGTCTAAGGTTTCAACAGGCTGTTGATCAGCTGGGCCAGTGGGGCTGAGCAATATTAGCTGGAGTTTAACTGAGATAAATTTGAGGTATTGCATTTCGATTCAAAAAACCATCGCTGGACGGAAATCCTTAATGCTTAGTGTTATCAGACACAGAGGCTCAGAGTTGCAGGTAAATAGTTCGTTAACGGTGGCTTCGCGGCTCGACAGGGCGGTGATGACGGAATTTGGCATGCTTGCCTTCATTCATCATAGCATTGCGAAGGTGAGTTGGGATGTTATTTTGGGGCTGTACAGGACATTGGTGAAGCCACTATTAACAGATTATTGATCATGTCAGAAGTAGAACTGCTTCTCTTATTCCCTTTCTGGAACGACACCTGGCATTCTTCACTACACGTGACTCCAGACCCACAACAATAAGGATGAATTCGAGCCGCTTCCAGTCAATTTGTGGTGAGCAACATTTGCTCGTCCATCCAATAATACTCTCACCCAAAGAATGAATAAGTAAGAGTGAATATTTCCCTCTCAACCTCATCAAACATCTCCAGCCACACAATTTGTACTGTCTTTGTAACATTGCTCAGACCCTTGCCCCTCTCTGTCACACTCTTTGCAATCACCAATACCCTCACCTCACCCTGTGCATATCATTTCAATAAACTCTGATATTGCATCCTCTTCCGGCTGCATCCCTCTTGCTCGGAGATCCGTTGCAATCCCTTTAACATCTGCTTATATATTTCTGTAACTCATTGTCAGTTCCTAAAAAAAACCTGCTTATTTCAAGGGATTTTTTTTTTCGAGAGTTGATCTGCGCCTCTTTGAATTGAATCTGAATCGTTCAATTCTGAGACCGGAGGTTTTCTCTGTTTCGATGGAGTGATCTTTTGCTGAATGTTTACATGGTTCCTTCAAATGTTTTCCACCGTTCATTTGCACACACATATTTCAGTCTGTTTACCCTGTTTGCCTCGGTCAGTTCTCCTATAAAACACATGTAGAACATTGAACACTGAAGAAGAAAGAAAATCTACAGCCCAGGAACAGGTCCGTTGGCCCTCCAAGCCTGAGCCAATCAAAATGTACTGTCTAAACCTGTCGGTCAATTCCTGAGCATGCGAATCCCTCAACTCCCCCCGACTCATGCATTTATCCAGACGCATCTTAATTAAATCGACCATGACTGCCTCTAACACCTCTGCTGGCAATGCGTTCCAAACGCCGACCACCCTCTGTGTGTAGTACTTGCCGCCTGTATCCCCCTTAAACTTTCCACCTCTCACCTTGAAAGCGTGACCTCTCGTTATTGAATCATTCACCATGGGAAAAACCTTATTTCTATCCCCCTACCTATACACTTCATGATTTTATAAACCTCAATCAGGTCCACCCTCAATCTCCTTTTTTCTAATATAAACATAAATAAGGTACCTATCCTTTCTTCATAGCTAGCACCTTCCATATCAAGCACCATCCTCGTAAACCTTCTCCGCACCCTATTCAAAACGTCGACATACTTTGGGTAATTGTGGCGACCAGATCTGGACACAGTATTCTAAATGCGGCCGAACCAATGTCTCGTACAATGTTAACATGACTTGCCAGTTCTTCTCCTCAATACCCGGAACAATGAAGGCAAACACACGATTTGACTTCTTGACCACTCTATCCACCTGTGCAGCATCCTTCAGGTTACAATGGACTTACAATCCCAGATCTCCCTGCCTATCAACTTTTCCCAAGGATCTTCCTTTCATTGTATAATTCGCTCTGGAATTAGTCTTGCCTAAATATATCACCTCACATTTGTCTGGCTTGAATCCGTCTGCCACTTTTCCGCCCAACTTTCCAGTCCTCCTGTATTCTCTGACAGTCGCTTATGCTTTCTGCTGTACCACCAATCTTCGTGCCATCTGCAAACTTACTGATCATACCAACAGTACCCTCGTCCAGATCATTTATGTATATTACAAACAACAGTGACCCCAACACTGACCCCTGTGGAACACCAATGTTCACCTTTCTCCCTTTTGAGAAACTCCCTTCAACCTCCAGACAACCATCGCTTCACTCCACCTTCTCTCCTCGCCGCGCTGTCAAATGGAGGCCCGACTCCCGAGGTAAGTCCCTTTTTAAGTGGGAAAACGTATCCTTCCCGGAAGCCCTGGCTTCACTCCACCTTCTCTCCTGGCCGTTCTGTCAAAATGGAGTTGTCTTTGATTCCAATAGCAAATGGAGCTTGCCTTTCTTTCGTCACTTTAAAATTTCAAAATTCCTTTGAATATCACTTCATCACAATTTCCCCGAGGATCTCCTTCTCTGACATTACTTATTCACTCAGTTTCATCACCTACTCGTTGATCTGAAATAGTTAGGACACAAATCGTTTGCATAATGTTCTGCTAAATGGAACACTGACAAAAAAATTCCTTAAGTTTCTCTTGGAATATCACTGTTACCAGTGTAACTGTCCAAGATGATATGAAGATTGAAGTCTCCCCAAAATTCTCACATCACTTTTGTTATAAATTCCAATAAATTCCTGTTTCATGCAGTGATGAACAACGAAATACTGTAAGGCAGCGTAAAACAGTTCTCCTTTGAGTTTTTGACACCTGTTGCCCAGAATTTGCATTTACACTGATTCAGCTGTATTATCTGAGGCTACATGCTTTCTCCGTAATGGGATTGTTATCCATTAATGCCGGGCTTATTCATCCTACTTTCCGCTTCTGCCTGATACCCGACAATTTGTGTAGAGTTAAATATTTATCCCACCTTTTATTCACCCTGTAACCACGTCTCTCTGGTTACTAAATCTCATTTATTTCCATCTATTCCATTGAAAATCCTTTGTGTATTTTAAAAAAAGAACAGTTTGATGTATTTTCTCCCACAATTTCCTTTTGCAATCCTACTCACTGATGTACTGCTTTAGTTAAACACTGTCCACTCCTGTTCCGTTCTGCCTGTCTTCAGCCACATCCCCATGACTGTTCCGATGCTTCAGGTTTTCTCTTTGGATTTGGAAAGCTGCTTTCAACTGAGCGCTGTCCCTTCATCCTCTCTGTCCGTTGAAAACCCTGTTGATAGACCTACCAACATTATTGGCCAGGACACTGATCACAGCTCGGAATCATTGGGGTTTACTGCAATGGGATTTTTTTTTAATTCACTCGTGGGATATGGAGATCTCTGGCTGGTCAGCATATCTTGCCCAGTCCAAGCTGCCCTTCAACTGAGTGGCTTGCTGGGTAACTCCAGAGGACAATTTAGAGGCAACTACATTGCTGTGGGTGTGGAGACACACTCTGATGTGCACACCAGGTGAGAATTGCAGACGTCCATCCCCGAAGGCATGAATGTAGCGGATACATTTTTCCTATCGTCATTAATTGCTTAATACTCATTTGCAGGTTTTTAATTCAATATTCCTTTCTGAGCATTTCTTCTGCAGTCAGCTGATGTTTGGAGTCCCCTCATTGCTCTCTGCTCTGTGCAGTGTGAATCATCTTATCTCGCTGCAGGAATTATTGAAGGCCCCAGAACTCCGTGTGGTCCGTGTGGGCGGCACGGTGGCACAGTGGTTAGCACTGCTGCCTCACAGCCAGAGACCCGGGTTCATTTCCCGCCTCAGGCGATTGACTGTGTGGAGTTTGCACGTTCTCCCCATGTCTGCGTGAGTTCTCTCCGGGTGCTCCGGTTTCCTCCCACAGTCTCAAGATGTGCAGGTCAGCTGAATTGGCCATGCTAAGTTGCCCGTAGTGTTAGGTAAGGGGTAAATGTAGGGGTATGAGTGGGTTACGCTTCGGCGGGTCGGTGTGGACTTGTTGGGCCGAAGGGCCTGTTTCCACACTGTAATGTAATCTAATCTAATCTAATTTGCGATAGCGGGATTTGAATCTGTGCCCAGAGAACATTAGCTGAGTTTCTGAATAAATCATCTGGTACACATACTACTCGGCCATCACATCGCCTACTGACAGGTTGCTCATCCCACCGCACCATGAATCAAAATGCCTGATTCCTACGCATTTTAAAATCTGACATCTTCTTACAGTCTAGTGATATCACTCAGTGTGTCGCCATGTGGTATCCCTTTTTGTGAGGGTCTAATTTCTGCCTCTGTCAGTGTCTCTGACACTTACAGCTCCTCCAGATCCTGTGTAAACAGAAGTCTCCCCTCAAGCGAGACGAGGCTGTACAAGCCAAGGATGGAGACTGGGATTGTTCAGAACTGTGTGGAATTCAGTGCCATTCCCCACATGCAACCCTGACTGCATCAGTCTAACATCCGATTCTGTTTATTTCTCTGTCACCTGTAGGTATTCAGGAAGTTCCTGTCTCAATAGACTTGCCAATTGCTGGATGTCTCGTCGAACACCTCATTGAAGATAGTTGGATTTTCCACGAGAGGTGGGGTAGGGAGATCTGGGGCCTTCAATAAATCCTGCAGCGAGGTAAGATGATTCACACTGCACAGAGCAGAGAGCAATGAGGGGACTCCAAACATCAGCTGACAAGACATGACATAGATACAACAGTTCTGGTGGGAGAGCACAGTACAGATACACCCCAGGCTGAATCACTATCCCAACACTACATTTTACTAGGACAGCAGAAGGAGTTCACACTTATAAATCCAGGCCTAAACTGTCTTAGTGAGCATCAGTGCAACAGAGATCAAAAAGGCCTGGCACGACAGGCTGGTAATGATGCCTGGGATATTTCTGTTCTATGCTCCGTCTCCAATACCGTATCTATAACACGTCTCGTGGACCATTGTCTTCAATCATTCTATCTCTTAGGACAGTTCATATCTCTGTCAGCTCCTCCACTCACTACAATGCTTCCATATATTTGAAATATACTCCAGTCCAAACTACTACGCTGATGGCTGTAACTTGTTTCTGACTGTACAACAAACCTTGTCTCCATTGTCTTGTCTTCCAATAACTGGAGTCGTAGAGTCCTGCTGCACGGAAACAGATTCTTCAGCCGACTTCGTCAATGCTGACCCGTTTTCCAAATCTGAACGAGTTGTATTCGCCTGCGTTTGACTCATATCCTTTCAAACCTATTCGTTTCCATGTTCCTGCTCAAATGTATTTTGCATGTTGTACAAAAACAATTGCAATTGTTTCTTCCATTTTATCTGCCAGTCCGTTCTGTATATTCACCATCCTCTGTGGAAAATGTTAGACACATCGGTCTCTCTTTAACTCTTTGCTATCTCACCTCGTGTTAATACTCTTTGATTTGGACTCATCTACCATTTGGTATTCACCTTACTTAAATCCCGCATAGTTTTATAAATATTCATAAGTTTCCCTGTGGCCTTCTAGGCCCGAAGGAAATATTGAGGATAATGTTAGAGGTATGTCCAACTCATGTACTCAGTGTTCTTGACAATGATGGCACGTGTGCCAAATTCTACTTTCCCCACCCTGAATACCTGTGATGGTTCTTCCAAGGAACAGTATAACTGCATCCCTCGGTCTCTTTCTGTTCGACAACACTGCCTGGAGCCCTACCATTTTCTGTATTATTCCTCCCTGGATTACCTTAACAAAATCCAGCACCTGAATGAAACTCCATCTTTCATTTCTTGGCCCACTGGCCCAGTTTATCAAGATCCCCTTCGATAACTATATTCACTGGACACTATTACACAGATTTTGTTATCCACAAACGTACTAACTATGACTCCGATATAACCACCCAAATCGTTTATGTAAATGGTGAACAACAGTGCCCCAGCACCAACCTGAAAGACACTCCATTGGTCAGGGGCCTCCAGTCCGAACAACAATACTCTACAATCACCCTCTGTCTCCGACCATCAAGCCCATTTTGTATCCAGTTGGCTACCTCTCCCTGATCCCATGTGGTCGAAACTTATTAACGTGTGTACCATGTCAAAACCTGTCCAAGACCTTGCTGAATCCAAAAAGTATGTCTATTGCTCTGCCTTCATCTATCTTCTAGGTCAGATCTTTAACAAACACACTCAAGTTTGTAAGATAATTTTTCCCACACACAAAGCCTTGCTGACTCTCAGTAATAAGTCCTTGTCTTTCCAAATGCATGTAAATCCCATCTATCAGAATGATCTCCAACAACTTACCCATCCTGCAGTCTGCCTCATCAGTCTGTAGTTCCTGCCGTCTGGCTCATCGGTCTATAGTTCCCTTACAGTCCTTCTTAAATAATGGCACAAATCTATATTCATAGTCATAGTCATACAGCCCGGTAACTGACTGTTCCGTTCATCATAATTTAAAACTAGTCTTGGCACAGCTGACTGTTCCTGGATCATATCCCTTCAAACTTTCCCAATTCCTTTTTAAACGTTGTAATTATCCACACATTCACGCCTTCCTTTGAAAGTTCATTCTACACACAAACCACCCTCTATGTAAAAATTTGTCCCTCGTGTCTTTTTATTTAAATCTCTCACTAACGTTAAATATGGAGCTCCTAGTCTTGATGTTCCCCTGTCCTTGGGAAAAGACAACTTCCATTAATTCTATCTATACCTCCTCATTGCTTTGTGAACATCTGTAAGCTCGCCTATTAACCTCCAAGCTCCAATTAAAAAGTTCTAACTTATCCAGCCATTCGTTGTAACTAAAACCTTCCATATACATCAATATCCCGATAAATCTCACCTGAACTTTCTCCAACTTAAAAGAAAATCCATCCTGTAAGTGGACGAACAGAACTGCACACAGTATTACAGAAGAGGTTTCAACGATGTCCTGTACAAGCTCATCACGACCTCCCAACTCTTCTTCTCGAAGGAACTGTATAGTGATGTGAAGTGTGTCGAGTACATTTTTTTTATCCAATCTGTCTCTCCATGTTAGCAACATTCAAAGAATGATATTTCTGTACCGTTATGTCCCTATGTTCTAGGACACTACTGAAGGCCTTCCATTAATTGTATATTCCCGACATTTTGCTGTACCAAAATGCATGACCTCGTATTTGTTAAGATAGAACTATATTTACGGTTTTTCAGCCCATTCACGCATTTCATCAAGACACCGTTATCATCAAAGAAAACCTCCTTCACTGTCCACTGTGCCTCCCTCCAGTCTTCCATCACATCACACATGGCTTTCAAATATCCCGGCTCGGGCCCGTCAATTTCTTCCCTGGCTTCCACAATGTCATGAGAGACCCTTGGTCAGGTCCTTGGGATTTACCTACCTTTGTATTTTAAAAACTCCAGCATGTCCTTTTCTATGACGTGGACTCATTTGAAAACATTGAATCATAGAGATGTACAGCACGGAAATAACACTTTCGGTCCAACTCATCCATGTTGTTTCTCGTTCCAATTACCAGAATGTTTCCACTTTTCCTCTAAACTCTTGCTATTCGTAGATTCATCCACTTGCCTGTTTAACGTATTTCTGCCAGACTCTACCAGTTTCTCTGGCAGGTTATTCCCTACACGCACCACTCTCTGCGTGAACGATTTGTCCCTGCGGTCCCTTTAAAAAGTTCCCCTCGCATTTTAAAGCTATTCCCTCTTGGTTTGAAATCCCAAATTCTGGAGAAAACACCTTGTGTGTTGACCCTATCCATGCCGCTCATAACTTTAAACGCTTGTATAAGATAACTCCTCAGGTTTCCATGTTTAACTGAAAACGATACCAGTCTAGTCAGCTTCTCCCTGCAGCTCAAATCATCCAACCCTGACAACATCCTTGTTCATTTTTTTGTATACCCTTTCAACTTCCACAGCATCCTTCCCGTGGCATTTGGACCAGAATTGCACACAGTATTCCAACAGTGGTCAAGCCAATCACTGTTTCGTTCGTTGGTCCCCCGAGTCGTTATCCACAATAAATTTCAATGTGAAATATTTGTTTTGGATCTTTTCATTTCACACATCGTTGGCTTCGTTGATCACTAAGGATTTCTTTTTGGCCCTAGTTATTCTTTTGCTCTTCATACAATTATGGAATTTCTTTGGATTCTTCTTAACCTTATCTGCCCTTTCTGAATTCCTGATTTCCATCTGAAGTTTATTCCTTCAGCCCCGATGCTCGTCAAGCGATTCACTTGATCCAGCTGAGTGGTGCTGGAAAAGCACAGCAGCTCAGGCAGCATCCGAGAAGCAGTAAAGTCGACGTTTCGGGCAAAGGCCTTTCACCAGTAATAGAGGCAGAAAGCCTGAAGGGTAGAGAGATAAGTGAGAGAAGGGCGGGGCTGGGGAGAAAGTAGCAGAGAGTACAATAGGTGAGTGGGGGAGGGGATGAAGGTGATAGGTCAGGGGGAGGGGTGAGTAGATAGCTGGAAAAGAAGATAGGAAGGTAGAACAAGACATGGGGACAGTGCTGAGCTGGATGTTTGGAACTGGGGTGAGATGGGGGAAGGGAAACTGTTGAAGTCCACGTTGATGCCATGGGGTTGAAGTGTTCAGAGGCGGAAGTTGAGGCGTTCTTCCTCCAGGCGTTTGGTGGTGAGGGAGCGGTGGTGAAGGAGGCCCAGGACCTGCATGTCCTCGGTAGCGTGAGAGTCGAAGTTGAAATGTTGGGCCACGGACCGCTGTGATTGATTGGTGCGGGTGTCGCAGAGATGTTCCTTAAAGCGCTCTGCTAAGAGGCGTCCAGTCTCCCCAATGTACAAGAGACCGCATCAGGATCAATGGATACAATAAATGATATCGGTGGATGTACAGGTAAACCTTTGATGGATGTGGAAAGCTACTTTAGGGCCTTGGATGGAGGTAAGGGAGAAGGTGTGGGCGCAGGTTTTGCATTTCCTGCGGTGGCAGGAGAAGGTGCCAGGACGGGAGTGTGGGTTTTGTGGGGGCATGGACGTGACCAGGTAGTCACGGAGTGAACGGTCTTTGCGTAAGGTGGAAAGGGGTGGGGAGGGAAATGGAGCCCTGGTGGTGGAGTCCGTTTGGGTGTGGCGGAAATGTCGGCGGATGATTTGGTTAATCCGAAGGTTGGTAGGGTGGAAGGTGAACACCAGGGGGTTATGTCCTTATTACAGTTGGAGGGGTGGGGTCTGAGGGCGGAGGAGCGGGATGTGGATGAGTTGCGTTGGAGGGCATCTTTAACCATGGCAGAAGGGAAATTGCGGTCTCTGAAGAAGGAGGCCATTTGGAGTGTTCTGTGGTGGAACTGGTCCTCCTGGGAGCAGATACGGTGGTGGCGGAGGAATTGGGAATACGGGATGGCATTTTTGCAGGAGGTATGGTGGGAAGAGATGTAAGCCAGGTAGCTGTGGGATTCGGTGCGTTTGTAAAAAAATGTCCGTGTCAGGTCGGTCTTCATTAATGAAGATGGAGAGGTCCAGGAAGGAGAGGGGGGTGTCAGAGATGGTCCAGGTAAATTTAAGTTCAGGGTGGAATATATTGGTTAAGTTGATGAATTGCTCAGCCTCCTCGCGGGAGCATGAGGTGGCGCCAATGCAGTCATCAATGTAGCGGAGTAAGAGGTGGGGCATGGTGCCGGTGTAACTACGGAAGATGGACTGTTCTTCGTAGCCAACAAAGAGACAGGCATAGCTGGGGCCCATACGGGTGCCCATGGCTACCCCTTTGGTCTGGAGGAAGTGGGAAGATTGGAAGGAGAAATTGTTAAGGGTGAGGACCAGTTCGGCCAAACTAATGAGAGTGTCGGTGGAAGAGTACTGTTGTGGACGTCGGGAGAGGAAGAAGCGAAGGGCTTGGAGGCCTTGGTCATGGCGTATGAAGGTGTAGAGCGACTGGATCCGTGGTGAAGATGAGGCTTTGGGGGCCGGGGGAACGGAAGTCTTGGAGTAGGTGGAGGGTATGGGTGGTGTCTCGAATGTATGTGGGGAGTTCCTGGACTATGGGGGATAGGATAGTGTCGAGGTAGGTAGAAATAAGTTCACTGGGGCAGCAGCATGCTGAAACAATGGGTCGGCCTGGGTGGTCATTCTTGTGGATCTTGGGAAGAAGGTTCGGGGTTCCAGCTGACAATACCTGACATGTGCTCACTGTTTCTTGACCAGAGCCTCAATAGTGAGCCAGTGTTTCCTAAATCTGTCAGCATTGATCTCCCGACTAACAGAATCATGCTAGCGCTGAATGCTCATTTCATCTCAGTTTTAAAATATTCACACTTGCCAGACTTCCTTTTCCCTGCAAATAGACTCCCCAATCAACTTTTAACAATTTATGTGTAATACCTTCAAGATTTGTCTTGCCCCAATTTCACTTGTGAACCAAGCCTGTACTTTTCCCTAGTTTTCATTTCAAGTTAATGGAATTGTGGTCACTTCGCCAAAGTGCAAATTTAAACACTTAAATTCTGCACAACCTGTGTCGCTTTCTATAAGGACTTTGAAACTTACAGAATCATGATGACTATTCCCAAAACATCTACCTAATAGTTACCCCTGTCATGTTGTCCGGTATCTTCATTCCACCGTGTCTCTGTAATTCCCTGCAGCTCTTAGCAAACCTCCTGATCTGTGTATCTTGCCCCAGCCTCTCCAGTACATGATATCACTATTATTTTCTCCTGTCCATTCAGCACTCCTCCACCCTGTACTGCAGCACCTCTTTCCCTCTAAACTTCTACCATCACAATAACTCCCCTTATCTGTATGTAACCCTGCAACCTTTCCTGCCAATCCTCCCTTTGTGTAACATTATGAAGCCACTTAACCCTTCCGTTTATCTGAAACCTCGCCCAGTATCAGAAATCTTCTCTATCTCTGTGACCTCCTCCCATCACTACTAAGCCTGCTTGACTCTGTAACCGCCTGTAGTCACGAAAACCATCCGTGAATCCGTAAATTCCTACTGATTACTGTCACCTATTCCAGTCCAGAGTAATTAGAACATAGAACCTAGAAACGTACAGCACAGAACCGGACCTTAGGCCCACAATGTAGTGCCGAGGTTTAATCCTAATGTAAAATATAATAACTTAACCGACGCTCCCCACAGCTCACTGCTATCCGTGTGCATGTCCAGCAGTCTCTTAAATGTCCCGAATGACTCTGCTTCCACTAAAACCGCTGGCAACGCACTACATGCATTCACAACTCTTTGCGTAAAGAACCTACCTCTGATGTCCCCTCTATATCTTTGTTTGCTGACAGATTTCACCACATTTTTCAACTCTTTTCTGAATTTCTTCTGGGTTGATGCATGAACACAGGAGTTCGTAAAACATCACAACAACTTAAGAATATTTCCTGTTTAATTTGAGATATATGTCGTCTCTGTGAGGTGACGTTTGTCATAATTAATGTGTGACTGTCTGGTAATGACAGAACTCTCAGAATGCATCAACGAAAGCAGGATGAAAGAGACTGATAGAGAGAACAATAAAATGATAGATTTGCTCCGGTTCTCCCTCTCTTGATTACTGTTTTTTCTCAAGTCTATGAAGCTGCAGTACATTGCGGGTTCTATTCGCCACTAAAATAAGTTGGATGCTGAAACAATTAAACAAGGAAATTCGGAGATAAGGAAGCTAAGAAATCCAGGCGCAGTAAGACGAGACAAATGTTATCCCTGTAAATGAAGCAAGAAAACGACACTTGAATGGCAGCCCATGTGGATTTTGTTAATGATTTGTTCAATTCCATGGGCAAACAGAACCGGAATATTCTTTAGAAGATCACAACTGACATGATTTTCACGATTGAGGTTGCAGTTCCTTTGTTGCAATGCTTTGCCTTAAACTTCTGACAGCAGATCACCACAAACTTATCAAAGGTGAAGGAAATAGGGAACCAGACAGTTAAATCGAGAGCGGTGGATATCGTGTCGATAATGAGTATGCACACAGGACTGTGGGACAAGAATGAAAATAGAAAGTTATAACTCAAATATGATACACTATAATACTATGGATTCCGAGCAAGAAATTTGATGTTGCCTTGGTATCATGTAAATGGAAATCCATTTGGAAAAAAAAATACATTTTCCTCGCAAGACGATTAATATAGTCGCTGTGAGCGAGTCAGAGACGATCGTTTATTTTCTAAAGTATGATTGAAATAGAGTTGTTAAAACTTCTTAAGAGTATATGAACAAAAGCTGTGCTGCTTGTAAAATATGAAATTCACCCAAAACTTTAATCACATTATTGAATGTGTCATAGAGAGACAGTCGAAAGATCAACTTACATCTTTGCTGAGACATTTATAATACATTATTATTGCACCAGGAAAAGTGGAAAGTGTCCACAAAATTCTACATTTTGTTCCATTGCAGAACACTGATTATGGGAAATAGTTTACCTATATAATATGCGGCATTAATATGAAGCAATTAAAATTGCCGAAAGCAAATCAATATGAATGATTCAACTGGAAGACAAATAACTGCAAGAATTGGATAGTAAGTTTCTTTCAATAACAAAATCACTGGTTTCCCCAATTTCCGAGAATGAATGACTTCTGTAGGTGTTGAAAATCTGTGACTGGTACATGACCAAGGTACAGGAAAGCAATCGACAGTTACACATGCATCAGGCCTCCAGAGAATCAATTATGACAAACCACCACTCATATTATTTACAATCATTCAGTACAAATTATTTTTTGTCTAATACATTAAATGAAAGAAAACCTGATTCTTGTACCATGGCTTCGCTTTCATTGTTCGCTGTCTCACTGTGCATTGAGTCCCTATTTCAGGTATGTTACCGTAATTCTGAATTTAGGGGCGCGTCCGGCTTGTGTAAAGTAGCTCTACTTTGTGAATTAGTTTCACTTTATCTATTGCCGTCCATCCCTTTATCTAATATACGCTGCTCCTCCTTACTGCCAATAGCTACATCCTTGAAGTATCTGACAACTGATCACATTCTAATAATTACAAGGGTGCTTTCAGTCCTGAGTATTGGATGAAGGAACCCTAATAGATTTACAACTGTCCTGGAGATACCCTGCATTTAAATCCCACATCATTTCATCTGGAACCTACCTGAGTGAATACCATCCTGTCCGCATGTTGCATATTTCAGTACCCATGAAGCTGAACACCTGCAATAGTTCATCTAAACGCCTGTGTAAGAGCACAGTGCATCGAATGAATTTTGGTTTTCCATACACAAAACACCTTGCACGACGTGCAGGCATCACATTTTTACAAACAATATTGGGGTGGGGTAGAGAACGTAAATACCGACCCCATCTGTACTGAAGTAGTGTGAGACAAAACTATGTGCTAAAGGCAGATGACACCCTTGTCCAGATAGCTCAGGATCTTAAATAAAATGAAGCTACACGGACAGTGTATACATTGGCTATAATTTCCCCCCAAAAAATCATGCATTCTGAAAAGTACTGGAGAATTTAAAAATTGAAATCTTATCACACTATTCAAAACTAGAGTGAGGCAAAACGTTGGAAAATAAAATGTGAGTAATTGAATATCTTTTGTTAGAACTCACTCTTGACTCCCCAAAGCTTGTACACGATTTATAAGGCAGAAGTTATCAGTCTATTAAAATACTGCCGATTCGCTTTGATTGGTGAATCTCTAACAGGACTGAAGAAGCTTGACACTATCGGGAAAAAAGCAACCGGCCAAACTGGCACCACATCCTGAAGCTTCCTCTCTTTTCGTCACCGATGCTCAGAAGTAGCTGTGTGTACAATCAACAAGGTTTCCTGCAGAAATTTACCACGATTAATTCAACAGAACCTTCCAAACCAAGAGCACTGGCATCTAAAAAAAAACACGAACAGCAGATAAAACAGAACATCACTTTCAAGTTGCCGTCCATGCCACTCACCATCCTGATTTGGAAATGTGTCACATGATCAAAGTCCTAGAACTCCCTCTCGTTGTAGGTCTGCCTGCCTAATGAGGGCAACAGATGTTACCAAAATTAGAGCTGTAGTGGCCAGTGAAGAAGGTTACCTCAGAGTTCAACGGGACCTTGACCAGATGGACCAATGGGCTGACGAGTTGCAGATGGCATTTAATTTAGATAAATGTGAGGTGCTGCATTTTAGAAAGACAAATGAGTCCTGGATTTATACACTTAATGACACTGAAGTTACAGTTGGATAGTCGTTTGAATATGCCTGCCTTTACTGTCAGTGCATGGAATATAGGATTTGGGAGGACATTTTGGAGCTCTCCAAGTCATTGGTTGCGCCACTATTGATGCACTGCGTGCACGTCTGGTATCCCTGCAATAGTAAGGATGTTACGAAATCTGAAGAGGCTCAGAAAAGATTTGCAAGGGTGTTTCTAGGTTTGGGGGCTTGGCGCGACAGGGAGAAGATGAATAGACGGGGCTATTTTCACTGGAACTTGGAGACAGAGGAGTAAACTTACAGAGGTTTATAAAATAGTTAGGAGGATGGGTAGGGGAAATAGACAAAGCATTTTCCAAGGGTTTGTGAAGTCTAATACTGGAGAGCATAGTTTTATGATGAGATGGAACAGATTTGCAAGGGAGCTAAGGGCGTCTTTTTCGCGCAGAGGGTGGAGCATGTATGAAATTAGGTGTCAGATGAAGTGGTGGAGGCTGGTACAATTGCAACATTTAAAAGGCCTCTAGATCGACATATGCATAGGGATGGTTTCGTGGGACATGGGCCAAATGCTGACAAATGGGACGAAATTAATTAGGATACCAGGTCTGCGTGTATGAGTTAGTCCAATGGGTCTCTTTCCGTGCTGTCCATCTCTCTGACTTTGACACTCTATAACTCTCCGTACTTCAGTCTGCATCTACCTATCAGTTGTCTTTACGCCCAATTGCCTCAATCTATCCATCCTGTTCTCTCTCCAATCTTCTCTTTCCTCCCTTTCTTTCTGTCCATACTTTTCTTCCACTCTCCTTACCTACATCTCTCATTCTCTCTCCTTCTTTACTTCCAATTTTCTTTTTTTCTCTTTCTCTCCTCTTCTACGCATCTTCAAATGCATTTGCTGAACTATAACCCGATGTTATGTGATTTTTATATTTATGCACCCTAGTCTAACCCAGGCCTCTCCAAATCATTCATTTCTATTTCCCTCTCTCACCTTGTCCATCTCTCTCCCTCTGTCCCTTTCAAAAACTCCCTTCCTCTCCCTACCCGTCAGCCACACAAACAAACTCTTCACAGCCCTGAAGGTTGGGTCATCCCGCTTTCCCACGTTGAATGTATTTCTTCAGGTGAAAAAGCTGTTCTCTGGTAAGAACTGAGCTTTGCATCCCAGCCGAATTGTTCACGGACTGCGAGGCTTGTCGCTGAAAACCACGAGCAAAGCAGAGCCTTGTTTAAGCACCATCGAAAACGTTATCACAAAGCAGTCTTCACAACTATACTGTGTCCTCGAGTTTTTTTTCAGATCAGTCATTAAACACTCCCGGCTCCGAGGTGGCTAGTTTGGTACAGACATGAAAAAGGATTTTGTGACGCCTTTTGTTTATATGTAAACTTCTGAGTTTTCAGGCCAGGGAAGTAACGTTTTCCAAGTGACTTGTAAAACAAAAAGGAAGTGGTTGTCTCTCGAGCTGAGTATTTCAGTCGAGAACGAGTTGGGCAGTTTAGCTGTTGGTTGTGTGGAAATAGTCTGCTAATCTCTCTCACATTCTGCCCTTCTAATTTCGACTTGTAAGCATTTGTTTCATTTTTATAGCGTTTGATGAGGTGTTCCTTATTCGGAATGTTGTGCGTATTCGGAAAATCATAATTCAGTTTAGTTTAGATAGACTGTGTTCTGTAGGAGTTCGTTATTCTGTTCTTTGTGTTGCATTGTATAATTATGCTCTTTTTGTCTGTTTTACAACCTGATAGTCAATCTAGCTAAGTTACTCCGCGTAATTTTCACTGTGAATTTTCGAAAGATATTACAAAGTTATTGTCTAAGCTGCCTGCCTAAGAATTCTTTGTGTGCCTAGTATATAACAATTTCCCATTCCTTGTAAGAGTTTAACACAGGCTACTGGACAGAATGGTCCTGAGCTTTAATACCAGCAGTCTTTTTCAGACAGGATAGGTGGCATTGGTATGCTGGATAGATAGTCCCGATAGGGGTCTGTAATGTCCTGTATAGGTCCTTATATCGTGCGGGATGGGAACCAGTGACGTGCTGGATCGGGAACTTTGGCAACTACTTGACATATGAGCATTGCTGGCAGGGACGGATTGTTTTGACAATCCATAATTTTGTTTGAGAAGAGTCTGGTGAACTGTCTTCTAAGCCCTGCAGTCCATGTTCTGTAGGCAGATGCATGATGCCCTTCGGTGTGAAATTCCAGTATTCTGTCACAGTGACACTGGAGCAGCGGTGATATCTTTCTATTTCAGGATGGTGAGCGGCTTGCAGGGGATCTTGCAGGTGGTCGTGTTCTGCGGCCCTTGTTCTTCTAGATGGAAGCGGTCATGGGTATGGAAGATGCTGTCTCAGGAGCTCTGGTGAATTTCTGCCGTGAAACTTGTCGATAGCAGTAGTGTGTACTATTGGGCATCAGTGTTGGAGGAACTGAATACTTGTGCATGTGTTGCTTGGATGGCCTCAAGAGGGAAAGCGATGCTGTACTGGTATTATTGCATAACCATTAACGGAGGGATTGTTTTATGATTAAAGGTTGAACAGGTTGGTTCTATACAAACTAGAGTTTAGAATAATGAGAGAGCATCACATTGAAGTAGAGTGGATTTTTAAGAGTCTTGACAGGTAAATGCTGAGAGAATATTTCCCTTCATGGGATGGCCTAGGACCAGAGAACAGAGTCTCAGAGTACGGGGCACCAGTTCATGACTGAGGTGAGGAGGAATTTCTTCTCTCAGAGAGTTGTGATTATTGGAATGCCTTGCACCTAACACCGTGAGTCATGACATTCCACTTCTAAACAAAACTGGTTGAAATTGTTTAATATTAATGCCAATCATTTTTTTCTTTCAATCTGGAATACAAGAAAAAAATCAAATAACTTGACTCAGTGTTTGTTTTGTAAATTGACTAATTAATTCCAGTGATTATATTATCTGATTTGCTCCCTCGTGTTTTCACAAGTGTTTAAATATAGGTTATTACCATTGCACATTTCAGAGCCTGTCAGAATCTTCTGTCTCCGACAGAAGTTATCCATTCTCCGAGAAAATGTTTAAAGCATTCATTCTCCTGGTGAAAGAGATTTACTACCCGATCCTCGCAGCTGTTGTTCTCCCTGGTGAGTCATTGAAACCTGATTGTTTTACGTCAACGTTAGCTCCTGTTCATACCTCACTGTGGATGAGTAAACTCTTTTCCTCATGTCAGCTTCCCATAATGGACAAATGGCAAAACTAACCCCTGTACACTGGTAGTTCTGGGTATTTGGATAATTGCATTTGAGTATATTTAATAGATTTTAGTTGAGTCTCTCCACATCTGTTTCAGCTATGATCTGCGATGTTATTTTCTTCAAATTTGCTCATGGATGTGGATGTCACTGGCTGGACGTACAGTTTACTCCAAGTCCCTAAGTTGCCCTTGAAAGTTGTGGTGAGCTGCCTTCTTGAACTGCTGTAGATAGATTCACAATGCAAAAAGGGAGGATTTCTGTGATTTTGTTCCAGCAAAAGTGAAGGAATTGGGGATACGTTTCCAAGTAAGGATGGTGAGTGGTTTGGTGGGGAACTTGCAGACAGTGATATTCCCACTAATCTGCGGCATCTGTCCTTCTAGATGGAAGCGATTGTGGGGAATATTCCATTGCACTACTGACTTGTGGCTTGTGAACAGGTTTTGGAAATTCAAGAACCGAGTTACTGTTTGTGGTATTCACAGCTTCGGAGCTTTTATTTTACTCACTGTATTTTTATGGTGAGTCCAGCTCAATTTCCCCTCAATTGTAACCCCAGGAATATTAAGAAAGGCGATTCAGTGATGGTAATGCAATTGAATATCAAGGGATATATCTTTGCAGCTTTGTTTTACGCAGGCGTGGCCCCGGAGGAATGGAGAATTGATATGTTGTCCTCTTGTTTAAGAAATGTAGCAGGTATAACCAAAGTAATTATAAACCTGTGAGCCTGACGTCATTGGTAGGGAAACTGCTGGAGAAGATAGGGAGGGATATGATCAATTCCCATTTGGAAGAAAATGGGCTTTTAAGTGATAGACGACGTGGTTTTGTGCAGTGAAGATCATGTCTTACCAACCTAATAGAATTATTTGAGGAAGTGACAAAGTTAACTGGTGAGGGAAGGTAGATGTCATATCAGTGTCAAGATTAGACTAGTGCTGGAAAAGTACAGAGCGGCAGGCAGCATCCGAGGAGCAGGACAATTGAAGTTTCATCAAGACCCTTCATCAATTCCTCATGAAGGGCTTTTGCTCGAAACATCGAATTGTCCTCCTCCTTGGATGCTGCCTGACCTGCTCTGCTTTTCCAGCACTCCTTTAATCGTGAATCTAATCTCCAACATCTGCTGTACCCACTTTCGCCTGCAGCTATCATATGCATAGGTTTCTTTTAGGCGTTTGATAAGCTCCCCATGTTAGGGTGATGGAGAAATTGAAGTCGTATTGGGTCTCGTGTGTAGAAGCTAGATGGATAAAGAACTGACTGTTAAAGAAGAGAATTTCTCAGAATGGAGAGCTGTGGCCTTTTTCGTTCTACAGGTATTCTGTACTGGGACCACTATTGTTTGTGATATACATAAATGATTTGGAGGAATGTATGTGTAGTCTGATTAAAAAGTTCAGATGGGACTAAGATTGGTGGAGTAGCCGATAGTGAAGATTACTGTCAGAGCATGCAGCAGAATATAGATAAATTGGAGCGCTGGACAGAGAAATGGAAGATGGAGTTCAATCCGGGCAAATACGAGATTGTGCGCTTTGGAAGATCCACTTCAAGAGCGAACTGTACAGTAAATTGAAAAGTCCTGGGTAAAATTGATATTCAGCGAGATCTGGTTGTTCGGGTCCATTGTTCACTGAAGGTGGCAACGCAGGTCAATGCAGTGGTCAAGAAGGAATACGGCATGCGTTCATTCATGGGATGGGAAATGAGTCCAAGAGTTGGCAGGTCTTGTTACAATTGTGTAAGATTTTAGATTTGCTACATTTGGAATACTGCACACATTTCTGGTCGCCACATTACCAAAAGGATGTGGATTCATGGGGAGAGGGTGCAGAGGAGGTTCACCAAGATGTAGCCTGGTATGTCGGGTGCAAGCTATGAAGAAAGTTCGAGTACATAGGATCATTTTAATTAGAAAGACGAAGGCTGAGGGGGACCTAATTGAGGAATACAAAATATTGAGAGTATGCACAGGGTGGATGACAAGTATCGTTTTTCTAGAGTGGGGAACTTAATTACTTTGGGTCACGTGTTCAAAGTGAGAGGGAAAGTTTTGGGGAGACATGCATGAAAAGTTCTTTATTCACAAAGTGTTGGGTTTCTGCAATGCATTGCCAGTGGACGTGGTAGAGGCAGGCACGATAGGTTCATTTAAGACGTATCTAGACGGATACATGAGTGGGCAGAGAGAAAAGGGATACAAATCCTTACAAATTAGGCGACAGGTTAAGGTAGAGGATCTGGGTCAGCGCAGGCTTAGATGGCCCGAATGCCTATTCGTCCGCTATAATTTTCTATGATCATTGTTCTTTGACATTAGTCAAATTGTCACTTATTGCAGATGATAATAGCCTAGTATTTATGTGGTGCGTATGTTGCGAGCGAATTTTCTGCCCATTCTAAAACCCTCTGAAACCTCTTTCTCTCCCTCTTACAGCAAACGTGATGACCATTGTCATTCTGTTTCGAAGAAATTGTGGTCTTTCCAAGTGTGTCACGGTTTACATGCTGGCCATGGCAATTACAGACCTACTCGTCATTATTAATAATATAATGATGTATAATATTTTCTCTTATCACTTTCCACTTTCATTCCTGTCCCACACTTCTGTGTGTAAGGTCATTTTATATATGCATGCTGTAGATTTTGATTTGTCTGTTTGGTGCTTGGTTTTCTTCACATTTGACCGATTCGTAGTGATCTGTTGCCAGAAGTTTAAATCAACGTATTGTACTGAAAGAACGGCAATTACAGTTATAACAACGTTCACCGTCCTAGTATTTCCAAAGGAAATCCCAGTTTTTTTTGCATATGAGCCTCAGCAAATAATTAACCAAGTGAAGTGGGGCTGCGGGGCTCGTGCCGCTTTTTTCTTTTCATCTCCAGGTATTGCGTATGTGTGGTTTTACACCGCCTGGGTAATTTGGCTTCCCTTTGCACTGATTGTCCTGTTTAATGCTCTCACCATCAAACGTATTTTGGTGTCAAATAGAACCCGCACTGGACTCTGCCACCACAGCACTGACAAAGAGAGAGATTCAGAGGTGGAGAATCGAAGGAGATCCATTGTTTTACTGTTCTCTGTATCATTCTGCTTTACATTGCTTGGTTTACACATTCAGTGAACTTAGGAGTTAACATGTTGACGGACACTAATGATTATCGTGGTGACAGGACAAGTTCTGCATATGTCGCCTTCGAAATTGGATATTTCCTGGTTTATTTGAATTGCTTTCAGAACCCCTGTATTTATGCAGCGACCCAAAGCAAATTCAGACAGGAGGTGAAAAATATGTTAGAGGCTCCATGGAGGATACTTCGAAGTTCAGTAAGAGTGAAATAATAAAATGGAATCAAATCTTACAAATGAGTCAATATTAAAAAGTATCGATTTCAGGCCATTTTTTAAATTGGATATCCTTTTTGGAAAAAGGTGAAATTTCCTGAAGCATTTTTTTCAACGTGGATAAAGGACCAAACGGAACTGTAGCTAGTTTCCAGATGAAACAAAAATAATGGATAATGTTGAGGATGCAGGAGTGCTGCAGAAGTACTTGGACAGAGTCGAAGAGTGGGCAAGAAGTGGCAGATGGAAGTAAAATATGGGAAAGTGTGTTATGATACTCTTAGGTTGGAAAAATAAATGTATCAACTATTTTCAAAATGAGGAAATGCTTCCGAAATCTGAAGTACAAAGGGACTTTGGAGTATTGGTTCAGGATGCTCTGAATGTTAATAATTAAGTTCGGCTTGGCTATAAGGAAGGGAAAAGCTATGTTAGCGTACACGTAGATATGGTTTCAGTACGAGAGAGGATTTACTGCTGAGGTTGATTATGGCTCTGGTCAGAATACATTTGGAATAATGTGAGAAGTCTTGGAGGCTATATCTGAGGAGACACGTGCTGGCCTTGGAGGGGGTCAGAAACAATTCACAAGAATTATCCTGGGCATGAAAGGGTTTTTATTTAAGTTGTGATTGTGGCTTCTGAGTCTTTATTTAATCGAGTTCAGAATGAACGGGACAGTTTGCATTGAAACTTCCTGATTATGAAGAAGCATGGATAGAGTAGACGTGGAGAAGATGTTTCCACTAGTCGGAGTGACTAGGATCCAAGGACAGAGCCTCAGAGCAAAGTTCAAACTACTTAAAAATTAGATAAACAGGAATTTTATCAACCTGAAGATGATGAATCTGTAGATCCAGTTGCATAAAGGACTGTGGAAGCCAAGTCGTTGAATGTTCACATGACAGAGATAAGTATGTTCTTGATTAGAACATAGAACAATACAGCACAGAACAGGCCCTTCAGCCCTCGATGTTGGATCGACCTGTGAACTATTCTCGACCCCCTCCATTATTCCATCATCATTCATGGGCTTGTCTAAGGATTGTTGAAATCTCCCTAATGTGGCTGAGTTGACTACATTGACAAGTAGGGCGTTCCTCGCTCTTATCACTCTCTGTATAAAGAACCTGCCTCTGACATCTGTCTTTAAACTACCACCCCTCAATCTCTAGTTATGTCCACTCGTACAAGCTGACGTCGTCATCCTTGGAAAAAGGGCTTTCACTGTCTACTCTATTTAGTCCTCTGATCATTTTGTATGTCTCTATCAAATCCCCTCGCAGCCTTGTTCTTTCCAATGAGAACAGATCCAAGTCTCTCAGCCTTTCCTCACAAGACCCTCTCTCCAGACCAGGCAATATCCTCGTAAATTTCCTCTGCACCTTTTCCAACGCTTCGACGTGCTCCCACAGCTGCACACAATATTCCAAGTGTGGCCGCACGACCGTTTTGTATAGTTGAAGCATGATATTATGGATTCAATCCCTCTACGAATGAAACCTAATACACCGTCTGCCTTCCTAACAGAATTATGAACCTGGGTGGCAACTATCAGAGTTCTATATACATGCACATCCACACTACCAAGAATATTTCCATTGATCCAGTACTCTGCCTTCCTGTTATTCTTCCCAAAGTGCATCACCTCACATTTAGTTGCATTGAACTCCATTTGTCACGTCTCAGACCAATTCTGTTGTTTATCTAACGCCCCCTGCAAACAATTCTTCCAAACAGTCCACTACTCTATCGACTTTATTGTCATCTGCAAATTTACTAATCCATCCACCTATGCCTGCGTCTAAGTCATTTGTAAAAAATGTCAAACAGCAGTGGTCCAAAAACGGATCTTTGTGGCACACCACTAATAACCGGACTCCTGGCTGAATATTTTCCATCAACCACCACTCGCTGCCTTCTTTCAGAAAGCTAGTTTCTAATCGAAACTGCTAAATCACCCACAATTCCATGCCTCTTCATTTTCTCTAACTGCCTACCATGTGGATTCTTATCAAAGGCTTTACTGAAGTCCATTTATACCACTTCAACTGCCATACCCTCATCTACGTGCTTGGTCACTTTCTCAAAAAACTCAATGAGGTTTGTGAGACACGTCCTACCCTTGATGAAGGTTGAAACTTTATTGCTGGAACAGCACAGCAGGTCAGGCAGCATCCAGGGAACAGGAGATTCGACGTTTCGGGCACAGGCCCTTCCTGAAGAAGGGCCTGTGCCCGAAACGTCGAATCTCCTGTTCCCTGGATGCTGCCTGACCTGCTGTGCTGTTCCAGCAATAAAGTTTCAACTTTGATCTCCAGCATCTGCAGACCTCACTTTCTCCTACCCTTGATGAAACCATGTTGACCATCTGAAATCAAATTGTTGCCTGTTAATAAATCTTAACTCTTATAATCCTTTCCAAAATCTATCCTCCAACAGAAGTAAGGCTCACTAGTCGAAAATTACCTGGGTCATTTCTACTGCCCTTCTTTAACAAGGGGACAAAATTTGCAAACCTCCAGTCAACTGGAACTAAACCTGTAGACAATGACGACTCAAATATCAAAGCCAAAGTCTCTGCTAACTACTCCTTAGCTTACCAGAGAATCCTTGCATAAATCCCGCCAGGCCCAGGGACGTGTCGACTTTCAATCCTTCCATAATTGATAACACCTGTTCATAACTAACCTCGATCCTTTCTAGGCTAATATCTCGTATATCATTATTGTCCTCTAAAACATTCTCTTTTACCTGAGTGAAAACCAATGAGAAACTTTCACTTAGCACCTCTCCGATCTCCACAAGGTCCACACTCAACTTCCCACTTCTGTCTTTCATTAGTCCTATTCCTACTCTAGTCATCCCTTTATTCCTCACAAAACTATAGAACGTTTTTGGGTTCTTCTTTACTTTATTTGCAGAAGACTGCTCGAGTCCTCTCTGTGACCTTCTTAACTCTCTCTTTAAATGCTCTGAGCTGAGCTGTAACTCTCATCGCCTCATCTGAACCATCTTGCCTCATCAACACATAAACCTCCTTGTTATGCTTAACAAGCGATGCATTTTTTGTCGTAAACCACGGTTCCCTTACCTTATCACTTCCTCCCAGCCTGACAGAGACATACCTATTAAGGATACGCAATATCTGTTCCTTACATAAGCTTCACATTTGCAGTGTCTGTATCCACTGCATTTTGCTGCCCCATTCTATGCATCCTAATTCTTGCCTAATCGCATTATAGTTGCCCTTGCCGCATCGATAACCCTTGAAATGTGGCATGTTCCTTTCCCTTCCCATCGCTAAACAAAACGCAACTGAATTATGGTCACTCTGTCCAAAGTGCTCACCTCCAACTAAATCAAATACCTGGCCTGGTTCATTACCATGCACCAGATCCAGTGTAGCATCCCCTCTTGTCGGCCCTTCGACGGACTGTGCAAGGAAGCCCTGCTCTACACATTGGACAAAAACTGATCTATCCGATGTACAAGAGTTAAAACATTTCCAGTCAAAGTTAGGGAAGTTAAAGTCCCCCATAATGACCACCTGTTCCTTTCACTCCTCCCCAGAATAATTCTGCCAATCCCCTCTGCCATCTCCCTGGAACTCTGTGGAGCCCTATGAAAAAATCCAAGCAGTGTGACCGCTCCTGTCCTGTTTCTTACCTCAAACCACACTACCTCAGTGGACGAGTCCTCGTCAAAAGTTCTCTCAGCCACTGTTATACACTCCATGACTAACAAGGCGACACCTCCCACCCTTTTACCGCCTTGACTGTTCTTAATGAAACATCTAAATCCTGGAACCAGAAGCATCTATTCCTCACCCTGCTCTATTCATGCCTCCGAAATGGTCACAACATCGAAGTCCCACGTACCTATTCGTGCTGCAAGCTCACGTACCTTATTTCGGATACTTCTAGCGTTGAAGTAGACACACTTCAAACCAGGTTTCTGTCTGCCAGCACATTCCTGTGACCCTGCAATCCTATCCCTATCCTCCCTGCTCTCATCCTCCTGTGCATTGCAACTACGCCCCAGTTTCCCATCCTCCTGTTGAGCTAGTTTAAACCCACTCGAATAGCACCAACAAATTTCCCACACAGGATATTAGTACCTCTCTGGTTCAAGTTAAGATCGTCCTGTTTGTACAGGTCCCAACTCCCCCAGAATGAGCCCCAATTATCCAAGCACCTGAAACCGTCCGTGCTGCACCATTCTTGCAGCCGCGTGTTCAGCTGATATCTCTCCCTATTCCTTGTCTCGCTATCACGTGGCATGCATAACAAACCAGAGATAATAACTCTGTTTGTTCTCGGTATCAGCTTCCACCCTAGCTCCCCAAAATCCTGCCTTACATTCCTATCCCTCTTTTTACCTATGTCATTTGAATCTACATGAACCACGACTTGAGACTCGTCGCCCTCTCTCTTCAGCATCCCAATGATACGATCAGAGACATTATGTACCCTGGCACCTGGGAGGCAGTAAGTCTCATACGTTACCAACAAGCCTTCTATCTGAGCCTCTAACTATTGAGTCCCCAATACCTAACACTCTCCTCCTTTCCCTCCTTCCCTTCTGTGCAACAGGAACAGGCTCTGTGCCAGAGACCTGGGCCCCACGGCATGCCCCTGGTAAGTCATCCAGGTCAAAAGTATCCAAAACGGCATGCATGTTTTCCAGGGGAACGACCACAGGGATTCCCTCCACAGATTAGTTTTCCCCTTCGAAGAGTCACCAGCTTTTTGCTTGCCTGGGAGTAACTGCTTCCCTGTAATTCTTGTTTATCACATACTGTCTCCCGTCGTTCATCCAGCTCCAGCTCCAGCTTTCTACCACGGTCTTGGACGAGCGTGAGTTGGGTGCACTTCGTGCAGATGTACTTGGTAGGATACTAATGCTGTCCCTGTCCTCAAGCATCATGCAGGAAGAACATTCTGCTAGTCCCCTTATCACAAAGAAAAAAAGAAGAGTGGATTAGCTGATGTGTCCACAGTCTTTAAGGTTATAGGAGGTGTGTGGGTGTGAGGCCCTACAATGGTAGGGTCTCGCTCTGAGAAAACTCTGACTTATATAGCTCGATGTAAATAAAATTAAGAAGTCCCTTCTTTCCCAGAAAACTCTGCTCTCTGACTTCAAATATAAAAGCTCAACTCAGTGACTCGCCGCTCCCGGTAGGCCCCTGGTCCAATCTCCCGCCCTTTGAGTTGCTGCTGACGCTAAGAAAATGGAAGCCTCTCCCGTTCGAGGAAGTTTTTTTTTTAATTAGTAAGGGGAGTAAGCACAATGCAGAGAAGGCAGGGGAATGGGATTGAGAAACGTATTAAACATGATCGAACAACAGATCAGTCTCAATATGCCGAACAGACCAAATCGGCTTCATATCTTGTACTATTTCCACGAACGACAAAAAAAACTTCACTAATGCGAAGAGTCTGCAGAAACTGACATATTTTCTTTGCTGACGAAAGGGTTATTGGACGAAGGAGCTGAATATTAATTCAATTTTCATCGTATGACGCAATGTGCTTCCATTAATTAATCAAAACCTTGGAAACGTCGGAAAACGGAGTAGTTGTATTCTAATAGATAATTGAGTTCAAAGTGAAATAGGTTTTCAGAATCGAAACAGTGTGTTTCCCATTGGTTAAAAAAAAATTGGAAAAGTCAGAAAACAGAATTTTGATACTCGGATCTTCAAAGGAGATGCTTGTTCTAATGAATGTTAGTTGTGATGAGCTGGACAGATGCATGTGAAGGGGACAGGTTGATGATTCTGTGCCGCAATCATGTTCTGATGAATGGTTATTAAACCATTGGGAATGCCGAAGATAAATTTAAATGGGCCATGTATTCATTAATTCTGGCTGGGAGTGCTATTGGTTTTTTTTTAAAATGGGAATACACCAATATGTTGAAAGGAATCATTGATTTTTTTTTCTGAAGAATTTTATTTATTATGAAAACCATGGGAATGGCCAGCGATTATTTATGATGAGGAGGTAATGGTATTGGACTGTGTGGACAAAGTTAAAAATCACACAACGCCAGGTTATGGTCCAACAGGTTTATTTGGAAGGGCTGCTCCTTCATCAGATGGGGCAGTTACATAGGACACAGACTTTATTGGTAAAATAACAAATTGTCAAACACCTGATGCGATGGATTAAATAAAGTTGGCTGGCTGCTAAGTCTTGAATAACGTCCAATGGGGATGCAGGTTTCCGTTGATTAATATGCAAATCGCAGAATTTCTTTAAAGTCACAGCCGTGAATTACATGAAGGATTTTTCAGTGGATTTATTTAGACTACACAGTGTTTTGTGATATCAGGGACTTTGGATTAAAAAAAAACTATGGATCACATTATTTGCAGAGCCAATGGTTCGTGTGTGCAACGAACTTCCTGAGGAAAGGGTGGACACAGGTCTGTTTGCAATGTTGAAAAGACATTTAGATAATTTGGTGAATACAGAATGTTTATTGAAAAATTGGCCAGGATCAGGCAGGTGGGACTATGATCAGCGTGGACTGATCATGCTGTATAATTGTACAATTCTGAAGCAATGGAAACTGCTCTGGTTTCTCTCCATCCCAGCAAGGACTCGGCTCTTTCCCCCTTTACAAAGTAAAACAGAAAACTGTATATCTGTCGGATTAACCATCAATTTGTCAAGAGGTTTCTGTTTCATGAACTGTTACCAAGAGTTTCCTGACCTCACAAGTAATGCAGCATTGGCTCAGTATGTCCAACAGTTCCTCGTTTTTCTTTTTGCTATTTGCATTACTCTTCCTGTATTGTCACCCTTCACAACTTTTCCTTCTCTGAAACTTCCAGAGTTGCTCTCAGATTTTCTTGCTGTTAGTGTTGTTGATTTATTTCAGGGAATGAGGCAAAATTCTGCGTTGTGCCCTTTAAGAGTTTGCGCCAATCCTAATAAGGACCATGCATTCAGTCAAGGCAGTCTTTTATTACATCTCAAATCTCCTATTTCGCGACAAAATTTCCAACATTGTACGTTTAGAAATTATAATCAGGAACTATTTCTCTAACTGCACATCAGCTTGTTTCTGCATGTACTCAATATGTAGTGAAAACCGCGTAAAGGTGAGCATTGTTGCCTTCCAAGCAGTTGACCTGGGTTTGACTTTGGGTCATTCTAACCTGATGTCAACAACAAAAGACAAACAAGAAATAAAGATTTACATTTATATGACATCCTTCATGACCACAGGAAGTGTCAGCCTGGACAATGTGGTCAAAATCCTGGAGTGGGACCACAACGTACAAGATGAGAATGCGCCAGGAAAGATTAATGCGTCAGGTCTACACAAGGTTCAAATGAACGGGAGTCACAACAGAACTCCTGAGTTTTTCATTTTATTTCAAATTAAATGTTTTCATGGTTAACTCCTTTCAACGTTATATTTAGTTTAGTTGTCGAGAAATACTGCACAACAACAAGTAAAATGTGATTGAGCATTTCGTCAATATCAATGCGATTGAGCATTTCATCAGTATCAACACAATTAATTTTCCATCTAACTGTGTTCCAAAGTGAGTGTGGAGTGAACAGACAGAATCTGTTTGCTCTGAGCTGCTTCATTTACTCTGACAATCTCTGAGCATTACTGCGTCTGATTAACTTCTGATCTTCATTGGAGGAACACGAATGATTAATTGAGGGAGTGTTTCTGACGATGATAAAGTCGATTATGGGAAGAGTGCAGCATATGCTTCGTTCCTCAAGGTTCATTAAAAAAATAAATTGCTGGAGACTCATAGCTCCATCTGATGAATCTCTGCAGTTCTCTGTTTTCTCTTAAGGCGTTTGTACTGGTCACCTGCTTTTCCTGATTTATGTCACTGATCTGGAACTGCACGTAGGGTATTGAATTTACCGAAAACAATAATTGTGTCTTTTGCAATGGGGATATTATATGTACACTGCATGGACGTGCAAAACAACGTTATCAAATGGAATTCAAGTAGGCGGATGGTGAGATTCTGTAAGATATCATTGATTATAGATCTATCATCCAAACCATGGTCAAAAGCTCAATAAGGAAGGATATTAACTGACCTCCCAAAGAAGACATTGCCCTGCTTCGATTAGACAAATTACATGTAAATTTAGAGTCATAAAGTCATAGAGATGTACAACGTGGAAACAGACCATTCAGTCCAACCCATCCATGCCGACAAGATGTCCCAACCCAATCTAGTCCCATCTGCCAACACCCGGACCATATCCCTCCAAACTCTTCCTATTCATATATCACCCAAATGCCTCTTAAATGCTGCAAGTGTACCAGCCTACAAAACTTCCTCTGGCAGCTCATTCCAAACACGTACCTCCCTCTTCGAGAAAAAGTTGCCACTTAGGTATCTTTTATATCTTGTCCCTCTCACCCTAAACCTATGCCCTCTACTTATGGACTCACCGACCCCAGGGAAAAGACTTTGCTTACTTATCCTATCCATGCTCCTCATAATTTTGTAAACCTCTATAAGGTCACCCCCTCAGTCTCCGACGCTCCAGGGAAAACAGGCCCAGCCTGTTCAGCCTCTCCCTCTAGCTCAAATCCTCCAAACCTGGCAACATTCTTGCAATTCTTTTCTGAACCCTTTCAAGTTTCACAACATCTTTACGATAGGAAGGAGACCAGAATTGCACGCAATATTCCAACAGTTGCCTAACCAAAGTCCTATACAGCCGCAACTTGACCTTCCAACTCATGTAATCAATTTGATCAACTTTGTTTCAGTCCTCAGTTTCGGACAATAAATGTCCTTATGTTCGTGAACAATAAACGTGAATAATCCACGTTTATAGGTGGATGATTAACTGTCTGAATAATAAAGGCCAGGAATCTGGATAGAATTGGGTCATCTGCTTTCCCAGGAGACTGTGGCCTCACTAACAGCAGGAGCTGGCGATTCAGGAACAGAAAAACAGGGACACTCTGCTCTGATTCCTCCACAGTTGAAGAGGATGAAGACATGACTGCCAAGCTGATTCAGTGTATTGCATGCAAGTTGTGGGAGGTCAGGGACTATGGTGTAGCCGACTCATACAACTCTAGAAAGTATGTACACGTTCAGCTTCTGACAGAGGATAATGCAGCATTGAAGAAAGAACTAGATGACCTCAGGCTCATCCGAGAGAACGAGATGTTTCTGGACAGGACCGTCAGCGAGGTTATTACACCGAGCATACCAGAAGAGAGGGGAAGGGAGAAGACGATGAGGAAGGCAGAGATGAGACAAGTGCAAGAGACCTCGGGGGAAGCACTTGTCAAAAACAGGTTGAATCTCTTGGAAACCGTATACACAGACGTCACTGCCAGTCCGAGAGGTGGTCAGGTCTGCAAAACAGAAATTGGCGTGGAGGCAGAGCCGAGGAGTCAGACGTCACATAGAGCCGTGGTAATAGGGGACTCCATAGTGAGACGGCCAGGCAACAGGCGGGATTTGAGGATGGTGTGTTGCCTTCTCTGTACCAGGATTAAGGACATCGCCGACAGGGTGCAGGAAATCCTCAAGGACGAAGATGAAGAGACAGACCTGCTGGTACATATCGGCACAAATGACGTCGTGAAGAGGAGGGACATTGTACAGCGGGATTTCGGAGAAGTCAGAAGAAGGCTGAAAAGCAGGACATCCAGCGTGGCTATCTCCAGTTTGCTTCCAGTTCATCGGGCTGGAGAGGACAGGAACAGGGAGGTAATGGACTTCAATGTGTGGCTGGGGAACTGGTGCAGGAAGCAAGGATTTAAATTCTTGGATCACTGATGCATGTTTAGCGGTAAGGATAAATTATGCAAGGAGCGGGTTGCACATTAAAAAGTAGGGGACCAACATTCTGGCAGGTACGTTTGCCACTGCAACACAGCTGCGTTTAAACTAAATAGCGGGAGGGGGAGGGGGAGTGTACAAACTGGAAGTTTCAGCGGAAGTTACCTGGAAAGTTACAACAAGAGAAATCAAGAAAGACAACAGAACTAATGGAGCAGAAAACTCAAAAAAGGATCATGCCGTAAGGTCAAGTGAAATAGAAATTAATAGGAAGGATGAGGCGAGTAACAAATTAAAAATATTATATATGAACTTTAGGGTGTAGATTTGCTTGCTGAGCTGTACGTTTGCTATCCAGACGTTTCATTACCTGGCTAGGTAACATCATCAGTGGCGACCTCCACGTGAAGCGAAGCTGTTGTCTCCTGCTTTCTATTTATATGTTTCCTGTTCGTTTTCTGAGGGGTTGATAGATGATATTTGGATCTATGTGTTTGTTTATAGGGTTGTGGTTGGAGTGCCAGGCGTCAAGGAATTCTCTGGCATGTCATGGCTTAGCCTGTCCCAGGATTGATGTGCTGTCCCAGTCGAAATAGTGTTTTTTTTTCCTCCGTGTGTAGGGCTACGAGGGAGAGAGGGTTGTGTCTTTTTGTGGCTAGCTGGTGTTCGTGTATCCTGGTGGCTAACTTTCTTCCTGTTTTTCCTACGTAGTGTTTGTGGCAGTCTTTGCATGGAATTTTGTAGAAGACGTTGGTTTTGTCCAAGGGTTCCACTGGGTGTTTTAATTTTGTTAGTTTTTGTTTGAGAGTGTTGGTGCGTTTGTGTGCTACTCGGATTCCGAGGGGTCTTAGTAGTCTGGCTGTCATTTCTGAAATTTCTTTAATGTATGGTAAGGTGGTTAGGATTTCTGGCTGTGTTTGGTCTGCTTGTCGTGGTTTGTTCTTGAGGAATCCGCGGACTGTATTTTTTGAGTATCCGTTCCTCTTGAATACGTTATTAGGTGGTTCTCACATTGAAGGACAACAATCTCATGGAAGAAACACAACAAACGATCAGACAGACAGTTGCACCTACTCTGAGCCGAAAAAGGGAGGGGAACAAACTGAACACACAAGAAAAGAAAGCCCTAGAAAACCCCAAAAAAGACAAAAAAAACATCGTTATATTACCTGCAGACAAATGTCGGCTCACAGTCACCCTGAACAGAAGGGACTACACAGACAAAGACAATGCACTACTCGCAGACACCAATACTTACCAACAGGTGGCGCTAGACCCGACCCCACAACTAGGAAACAAAATTACATATCTCCTAAGAAAATTACACAATTCCAGACAATTAAACAAGACGGAATTACAAAAAAATGAAACAAGACGGGACCAACACCCCACGATTCTACGGACTACCAAAAATCCGTAAACCAGGAGCCCCCCTCAGACCCATAGTCTCGCTACACGGAATATCTTACAGACTGGCCAAAGAACTACACACAAGAGAGAAATACATAGTAGAAGAGAAAGCAATTCTGGATCTGGTATTGTGCAACGAAACGGATTTGATCAGGGACCTCTAAGTAAGGAGCAATGAGGAGGTGGTGACCACAACAAAATAAGCTTTAATCTGCAATTTAAAGGGAGAGGTAGAATCGGAAGTGACAAGATTTCAGTTGAATAAGGGGAACAGTAGAGCTATGAGGGAGGAGCTGGCTAAAGTTCAATGGTCCAATACCTTAGCAGGGATGGCAGTGGAGCAACAATGGCAGGTATTTCTGGGTGTAATGCAAAAGATGCAAGATCACTTCATTCCATAAAGGAAGAAAGATCCAAAGGGGAGGCAAGGTTGGCCGGGGCTGACGAAGGAAGTGAAGGGCCATATAAAGACAAAAGGGAAAAATTATAACATAGCAAAGATGAGCGGGAAATCGGAGGACTGGGAAACTTTTAAAGAACAACAGCGGATAACTAAACAGGAAATATGCAAAGAAAAAATAAGGTACGAAGGGAAACTGGCCACAAATATCAAGGAGGATAGGTATGTAAAAAGAACAATTTGCTTAAGACTAAAATTTGGCCCTTGAAGACAGAAACGGGTGAATTTATTACGGGAAACAAAGAAATGGCAGAAGAGTTGAATTGGTACTTTAGATCTGCCTTCACTGGGGAAAACACGAGCAATCTTCCGGATGTAATAGTGACTGAAGGACCTGAACTGAAGGGAATGTATTTTAGGCAGGAAATTGTGCTGGAGAGACTGTAAGGTCTGCTTCCCAGGGTACTGAAGGAGGTGGCTCTAGAAATCGTGGATGCATCGGTGATCATTTTCCAATGTTCTACAGATTTAAGATCAGTTCCTGCGGATTGGAGGGTGGATAATATTCTCCCACACTTTAAGAAAGGAGGGAGAGAAAAACAGAGAATTATAGACCAGTTAGTCTAACCTCAGTGGTGGGAAAAATGCTGGAGTCAATTTTAAAGGACGAACTTAAGACACATCTGGATACCAGTAACAGGATAGGTCAGATTCAGCATGGACTTATGAAGGGGAAATCATGCTTGACTAATCTTCTGGAATTTTTTGAGGATGTAACTCTGAAAATGGACAAGCGCGATCCAGTGGATGTAGTATACCTGGACTTTCAGAAAATCTTTGACAAAGTCCCAAATAGGAGGTTAGTGACCAGAATTAGGATACATGATATTAGGGGCAAAATACTGACACGGATTGAAAATTGGTAGTCTGACAGGAAACAAAGAGTAGTGATAAACGGCTCCGTTTCGGAATGGCAGACGGTGACCAGTGGTGCGTCGCAGGAGTCAGTGCTGGGACCGCGGATTTTTACAATATACATTAATGATATAAATGAAGATATTAAAAGTTATATTATCAAATTTGCTGATGAGACAAAGCTGGCTGGCAGGGTGAATTGTGAGGAGGATGTTAGGAGAATACAGGATTACCTGACAGGCGAGGTGAGTGGATGGATGCATGGCAGATGCAGTTTAATGTGGATATATGTGTGTTTATCCACTTTGGTTGCAAGAAAAGGAAGGCAGATTACTACCTAAATGGGACACCCGCAACAATCAACCACACCGCCCCGTGGCCCAACATTCCAACGCTCCCTCCCACTCTACCGAGGACATGGAGGTCCTGGGCCTCCTTCACCGCCGCTCCTGGAGGAAGAACGCCTCATCTTCCGCCTCGCAACACTTCAACGCCAGGGCATCAATGTGGACTTCAACAGTTTCCTCATTTCCCCTTCCCCCACCTCACCATAGTTCTAAACTTCCAGCTCAGCACTGTCCCCATGACTTGTCCAGACTTGTCCTACCTGCCTATCTCATTTTCCACCTATCCACTCCACCCTCTCCTCCATGACCTATCACCTTCATCCCCTCCCCTACTCACCCATTGTACTCTATGCTACTTTCTCCCCACCCCCACCCTCCTCTAGCTTATCTCTCTATGCTTCAGGCTCACTGCCTTTATTCCTGGTGAAGGGCTTTTGCCCGAAACGTCGATTTCGAAGCTCCTTGGATGCTGCCTGAACTGCTGTGCTCTTCCAGCACCACTAATCCAGATACTACCTAAATGGAGTCAGGTTAGGTAAAGGGGAAGTACAACGAGATCTAGGTGTTCTTGTACATGAGTCAATGAAAGCAAGCATGCAGGTGCAGCAGGCCATGAAGAAAGCTAATAGTATCTGGCCTTCATAACAAGAGAAATTGAGTATAGAAGCAAAGAGATCCTTCTGCAGCTGGACAGGGCCCTGGTGAGACCGCACCTGGAATATTGTGCCCAGTTTTGGTCTCCAAGCTTGAGGAATGACATTCTGACTATTGAGGGAGTGCAGCGTAGGTTCAGAGGTGAATTCCCGGAGTGGCGGGACAATCTTTCGCTGTAGGATTGGAGCAACTTGGTTTGTATTCACTTGAGTTTAGAAGACTGAGAGGGGATCTGATTGAGACATATAAGATTATTAAAGGATTGGACACTCTGGAAGCAGGAAGCATGTTTCCGCTGATGGGTGCGTCCCGAACCAGTGGACATAGTTTAAAAATAAGGGGTAGGCCACTTATAACAGAGTTGAGGAGAAACATCTTTACCCAGAAAGTGGTGAGTGTATGGAATGCTCTTCTCCAAAGGCTGTGGAGGTCCAGTATCTGGATACTTTCAAGAAAGAGTTGGATAGAGCTCTTAAGGATAGTGGAATGAAGGAATATGGGGACAAGGCAGGAACAGGATCCGAATTAAGAATGATCAGCCATGATCATAATGAATGGTGGTGCTGGCTGGAGGGACAGAATGGCCTACTCCTGCACCTATGTCTGATGCCTATTGTTCTCTAACCCTTCCCCCATTGTCAATGACTGGTATTAGTCAGAATGACAAAATCTGATCAAATGAACAGACTGTACTTCCGTGTAATTAATGTCGTCCAGCTCCCACCCTCTCCAGGCTCACCTGCTCCTCTGCAATCTTCCATATTTTAGTTGGTAACAGCATTAAGCACCGTGCTTTTCGCTGCTCAAACTTAACTTATGAACACTCTCTCTAAACGTCTCCAATTATTCAGACCCCTGTCTGATTTAAAATGCTTCTGCGCACCTCCCTCATCTGATCTGACAGCCCCTTCAAGAGGTTATTTCGATTTTAAACAAGGAATTGCAGACTTTGAAGATCTGAAAGACAACATTGAAATTGATTCCGAAACTCACCATGTCCAGGAGCATCAATGACGAGAAAGCAGATTGAACCGTTAGAATCCCATGATTCTCCTTCAGAACCGAGAATATCTGACGCTGATGCTGCCAGTCCTGATGAGTTTCTCCCGGACATTTTCTTCTTATTTCAACCTCATTCAATTGGTCATGGTCAGAGTGTTGTTAAGTGCACCAATAGGAGTGTGGAGATGACAGACAGAATCTGTTTGCTCGCATGAGTTACTTCATTAACTCTGACAGACTGATTGATTCTGCGGGTTGGTTACAGTTCCCACCTTGCAGCCATTAGTTGTCATTGTTATGGACCAGGCCAGACCGTCTCAAGGCATTTGAAGAAGGTATCCCAAACTCCAATTGTTTTAAGAAGGTACAGAGTGGAGATTCCAGGAGTGATGCAATTACCCCAACAAGTCAGATTAAAAGAAAACAGAATTCATTTACAAACTACTGAATGAAACATAAATGACACATAATTGAATTTAGAATAACAACCTATCTGAAAAACCAATCGCCTCTGTCGAAACTTAAGTGCACATAGTTGCAACATCACTCAAAGCACCCCTTCGCAAAAAAATAAAATAAAGCACAGGCTTTTCAAGGAGAGATGTCAGAGAGAGAGTCAGACAGAAAGCCTCTGTTGATTCCGGGAACCTCTCCCCGCCACCAGCAGTTATATTTGATCAGCAGATCCAAACAAACTGCTTACTAAACCAACGCAAACCAAACTAAACTGTGAACTGGGAGAAGTGGCCACATCCCTTTCATTTTACAAGTGTTTTCAAAGAAAGAGTTAAAAGCCTTCTCAAGTAGATATTTCAGACATATCGGAGCCTATACCTTTATTATGTCTATTGAGAAACAAAACGAGGACAACAGAACAGTTTTTTAAAAAAAACAGCATCGTCACATCAGTAATCTTCAGAGCATTGACGTCACCAGATTACAGCAATGGAGACAACAGGCAATAATTATTCCCCTCATGTTGGATAGCGTGAGGTACAAATAATGAGTGGACCAGCTACTATTACATTTCCAGTGATTGGAAAATGTCTGGATAAATCTCTGAGAGACAATAGAAGTTACGATATAGAGAGTGAACGTTTAATCCAAGTCAGTAAGTAAGGATTTGTTAAGGAAAGGTTGTTTCTGCTGAACCTATAATTTTCTGTGAAGGAAGAAAAATGATTTATGGAAGGAGTGTTTCTGATGATGATCAAATTGATTATAGGAAGAATGCAGCGTATGCTTGGCTAAAATAGTTCAGTTCCTCAAGGTTCAGAATCAAAATAGAAAATGATGGAGCCGCTTTGCAGTTTGGCACCTTTTGTGGAGAAAACAGAGTTTATGTTTGGGGTCCTGAGGGTCTCAAACTGATGAATTCCTGTAATTCATTGATTTATCCTCCGGCAACAGTACTGGCCACCTGCTTTTCCTTTTGTATATCAATGATGTGGAATTGGATGTGGTTTATTGAATTTACAGATTGCAAACATTAGTCGCTTGTAGACATGAAGCTATCTCTACACTGCACTGGCATCTAAATCAGCTGGTCACCTGGGCAAAAATAAACTATGAAACACAATTCAAGCTGGAGAAATGTGAAATTGTGTAAAACATCACTGACAAAAGACCTGTCATCCTTAAGAGGGACTGGTCAACATGTCACCACGGAAAGATCTTAACTGTCCCCTCAAATTTGATATCCTGATGTTATAACACTGAAAGTAAATGTAACTTTAACTAGTCTGTTGCAGTCATCAGTTTCGGGCTTGAAATGTTCCACGTTCCTGAATAATGGCGTTAATAGTTTGAGAGTAGGCACACGCAAATTGTTATGGTATTGGACAGGAGTCATTTGGGAATGGTATTACTCAAGCCATGAACTATGATTTCACGCGATAATAAATGCCAGGAATCAGGCAGAATTGATGACAACACGTTTCGCGGGGAGCATAAATTGTCACTAGCCGAGTGGGAGTTAGAGATTCAGGAAGAAAATTCTTGAACACTCCGCTCTGTTCACTGATCCTTCACTACTCAGTGAATCCAATGGCATTAACGGCTGCTATTAGACCGCCTGAAAAAATGATATCATAAGAACAAACTGTACTGGTAGATCATAAATATCGCCCAGCTCGCACCCTGTATCCGCTCATCGGCTCCACTACGTTGTCTGCATTTTAATCAGTAACTGTATGAAGTGCTGTATTAGTGAGCTGTCAAAACCTTTCTACTCTCACCTAAATCTCTCCAATTCCCCATATCCCAATCTGATTTCAGATGCTCCTGCACACCTGCCTCTATACATGGATTAACGTCACATAGAGTCACAGTCATAGAGATGTACAGCATGGAAACAGACCCTTCGGTCCAACCCGTCCATGCCGACCACATGAACTGATATTCCCTTCTTTGAGTTAACGCTTGTTCTATTTTTAATCAAAGGACTGCCAATGTTGGAGACCTGAAAGAAAACCAAAATTACTGGTGAATCTCAGCAGTCCTAGTTGCATCTGAGGGTAGAAAACAGGGTAAACGTTTCAAGTCAGTAAGTCTTCTTCCACACTGCGGAGTTCTGCTGCTGATGCTTCCAGACCTCCTGAGTTCCACCCGCAATTCTTACTTTTCCTTTTTGAATTTCAGACTAATTGCATTGGTCACGATCAGTGTCTTGTTAAGTGCTTTTGGGAATCATTAACAGAAGGTTGGCAGAGCGATGCGGCTATAATGATGAGTCCAAGTGAGTGACCGCACTCCGATTTCCAGCCATTTCTGTGAAGTTGATTTAAGCTGATTCTCAAAAGACAAAAAAAAAACTTCCAATATGAAATTACTGAAATCTACTTCCCAGAGGTTTGCCAATTAATTCAAAATTATAAGGGGGTGAGGGGTAGGGAGAGGCAGCTGCAATTACATTTGGGCAACTGTGAAATCTCTGGGAAATCCTACAAATGGATATTTCAAGAATGATTGATTAAACCAGCAGAGATAGTATGGCCTTCACATGAAGATCTCAGCTAACCAACTTGGCAGCTTTTCTCTCAAGGAACCAGATTGATTGAAGGAGGTGGTGTTTGTGAAATCGAACAAATAGATGATAGGGGTAGTGCTGTGGATATTTGTCTGAACAAACACATTTGGAAGAGATTTAGATTGAAGTTCTCATGTCAATGAAAAGTCGTTTTGTCAAAGCGTTGACTGGGCTTTGCTGATTGAAGCATGAAAGGTCATATGGCTTCTTCCCGTGCTTTTATGTGTCTCCAACCCACTGAGCAAATTAAAAAAAAAATATGGATCGGGTCAGGCAGGGAGTTGGTACCATGAGCTACGCAACTTATAAATACAGTGGCAAATACCAGACTCAAAAGCCGTAACGTGAGAAATGCACAGACCCATCCCAATGGTATCAGCAGAGTGAGCCCTGCCTTCATATCGATTATCTGTCCTGATTAATCCACTGCCGTCATATTTTACTGAAGTTTCTGGTAAATTTGTAAACAAGTTTCACAGTAAAAGGAGGAGGCCATTCAGCCCTCAAGGCTGTTCCGCCCCTCAGTTAGGCTATGGCTGATCTGTGGCCTCACCCCATTTCTTTGCCTTCAGCCCATATCGTCCGAACACCATTCATCAATAAAAAAAAATCGCCCACGACAGATTGAAATTTAGCTATTGAATTAGTGCAGACTGCCGTTTGAAGAAGACAATCCCAAACCCATTAACTCTTCCCGTCTCCAAATTCACTTTCTTTCTCAGTCCCTGCGGACCCTGATGAAGCTGGAGCGCGACAGGGTGGCATAACAACACAGCGCCTTGCTCACTCTGGCCGTGTTCAGCCATGTCTCTTCCTTCACAAGCTTCTTCTCCTCACCATTGCACAATATCATCGAGTTTAAATAGATAGAGTCCGGGCTGAGTGATGGCAAATGGAAAAAATAAAATAAGATCTGTAATCATCGCCCGACCCCACGTACTGGCAAGATGACACATTGAGGGGAGGGCGGGCAGGCCAAGCAGAAATTGTCCCCTCCCCCTCCACCCCCCAATGACCGTCATCATTACATTCAGGAACGGGATTTCTTTGACACTGTCCGCTTTCCCTTCAGCCGCCCCCTTGCCCCAATAACCACGGACATGACCTTCCGGAATGGGAATTTGTCGATGCAGTCAGCTCTCCTTTCGTCCCCCGACCCCAATAACCACCATCATTTCTTTCAGGAACGCAACTTTGTTGACACAGTCCACTCTCCCTCCATACTCTAATGACCAGCGTCATTACCTTCGGGAACGGGACTTTGTCGACAGAGTCCTCTCTCTCTCCACCCCCCAATGGCAATCATTATTGTCTTCAGGAACGGGACTTTGTCGATACAGCCAGCTCTCCCTCCACCCCTAATAAACACCATTATTACCTTCAGCAATAGGACTTCGTTGACACAGCACCACTCCCTCCACCCGAGAATAACCACCATCATTTCCTTCGGGCCTGCAGACATTTAGTTTCTCGCCCTGCCCTCCTCCCCACATGCGAGGTTTAGGTTAAGGACCGCCTCATGCCTCACGTAACTGTTAGCATTTGCTTCTGAAGAAAAACTCCTTAAAGAGCACCAAGCCTTTCAGGAGAGAAAGCAAGAACACAAAAGGGTCCGAACCTTTGTGTGGCCAAACACAATAATATGGATCAGAATGAAAAATACTCAAAGACGGAGAAATGAAAATGATGAGGAAATTGCACGTCAGAGCGTCAAGTCCCAAAGCGCACTCATCTGAAGGACGGCCACCCTGGACTCGAAACATTGTGTCTGCATTACCTCTGTCTGAGGAGATGCTGCCAGACCGGAAATACAAAGAAAGGTACCGGGCGGTGATTCCTTGACCAGAATTCTCTGGCAGGCAGAATACAAGGTGGGAAAACGTGAGAGGATGTGTATTGGGATTAGAAGAAGAATCGGAGACTTTTCTAAATGGGTAAAGGCTTCAGAAATCTGAAGCACAAAGGGACTTGGTGCTTTGCATTCAGGATTCTCTTCCGGCTGAATGCAGCTTCTGTTAGCAGTTAAGAAGGAAAATATAATTTCAGTGTTTGTGAAGGTTGGAGCACAAGTACAGGGATTCACTGTTCAGGCTGTACACAACATTTGGAATATTGTGAGAATTTATGGGTGCTGTGTGGTGGCGGGTGCCCCACGCTTTCATGCATCCATCAGCATGTAGTCCTGAAGTTTGGAATGTGCCAGTCTACTACACTCCGTTGATGTCAACTCCTTTGTCTGGAAGGCCAACAAGTTCTGGGCAGACCAAAGAGCGTCATTTGTTAAGTCGGTGGTCCTCCAAGTACATTTGAGGTTGTCTTGGTATGGGTACAGGGGAACAGCTGGTGGAGCACAGGATCCTGCATCATATAGCTGCTTGGTATTAAATGCGACAAAAGCTTTGCAAAGGGACATTCCAGAAGGCAATTTGTGATAATCTGTGCTCAGCCTACAGCCGCTTCGAGTGCAGTTTGTGCTGGCACACACAGTCCAGGCAGACAAGAATGTTCTCGCAAGTAGTGCCCTTTTCATCAGCATTCAAGAAATGTCTTGGTGCTTGTTTAGAAATTCTAGTGATAACGCATTCTGCCAAATGATTTTGAATGTCTGCTCTGAGAACATCCCGTCATTCATCAAACCACGGTCCCAAATTTAAAAACAATCATTTCAAATCCATTACTACATTTCCACAACTTATCAGCGCACCGAACAATATCACACATTCAGTCTCCACGAAAACTAATAGTATTAGTAAGCCCCGGCCAACCTTGTCGTACAGAAAAATGTCATACCTGTGAAGTTTCCACGAAACATTACAATATAATATCAGCCTTTACTAACCATCTACTGGACTTGAAATGATGAAGTACCTGTTAAATACATTTAACTAGCCCATTATCGCTTTAAGAAAATAACTAACAAAACAGCGTTTCCATGAAATTGCATGAATAAATGAAACTCATACCCGCAAATAGTAAATAAACCTTGCCACAAAACTGCAGTATCCCGTTTAATATCCTTTATTCGGTGATTATGATTTATCACTTATTTAGACCTTATACGCCTTGTATGTTTTTACTGATATTTACTGGTTTGAAAGACAAAAGAGCTGACGCCTCATACTTATGCAAACAAACCAGTTAGACACCCTTCACTCCAACAGAGGTTTCAGCAAGCATTTAGCACGTTTTAACCCATCTCCTATCCCCTGGGAGAGAAGACCATCAAACATTTTTGTGCTACATATAAAAAATGTAACACCATAAAAATGAGGTATTAATATATGTAAGAACTGTGAATCAATGGGCTCTTGCAAGAACTGAATTTCGGCATTCCTCTGCTGCTTCAAACCTGTGCTGTGATTGCGGAATGCAGGTGCTACTTTCACCACTCACCGAATTCGGTCGTTATTTGAACACGATCCCATCGGCCGTTTCACTGATGAGTCAAATAATAACACGCACCGACTCACAAACACACAATAACATACTTAATAAACGCACACTGAAACACTCTGACTTGCACACATATAAAGACACTCATACGGACAGACACAAACACATCAATTCAAGCACACAATCACATGCACACTCACACACACAGACACACATGCACAATCATAGCAGCAAGCTCAGACGGCCAACCTTGCACAAGCATGAACACACACAGACACACACACAGACTCATACAACACCTAAACACACACACACTCGCACGCACATCCATGGTTTCACACAGGCACACAAATATGGACTTAATCAGAAAGAGAGAGTTAAGCATACATACACACTCTCACTCAGTTTCACACAAACAGAAACACTCAGACAATATACACACAATGGCAAACATATATGCACGCACACGTGCAGAGTTACAATCGACACTAATACAAAGGGGACAAGGTGGCATAGCTATATTTTGACACTCAGCAGTACACAGCTGCTGGATTGTCCAACAAATACGAAATTAGTTTGAAGGATGGCTGGTATTTGGATACTCAGCAGTGTGCAACATTTGTGTTGTCCACAGTGATACAACGAGGAGAAAGTGAGGTCTGCAGATGCTGGAGATCAGAGCTGAAAATGTGTTGCTGGAAAAGCGCAGCAGGTCAGGCAGCATCCAGGGAACAGGCGAATCGACGTTTCGGGCATAAGCCCTGAAGAAGGGCTTATGCCCGAAACGTCGATTCTCCTGTTCCCTGGATGCTGCCTGACCTGCTGCGCTTTTCCAGCAACACGTTTTCAGCTACAGTGATACAACAGCGAGAGTGATGCAATATTCACAGTTTTGGACAACTGAGTTATGGACAGTGCACAGCGTGTGTTGTCTACAGAAAAGCACGATCTACAGTAAGGGAGACTGATATTTGAAGATTCAGCTGAGTGGATGCTTCCTATTGAACACAAGAGGACACACCAAGATGCTGGATGCTTTTCAGTCTCAACCGTGTGACAAAGTGGCATTTCTTGTATTCTGAGAGACTGAATGGAGCTTTGTAGCTGATGAGATCCGTATTAGATGCAAATATGTAACAGACAGACAGACTGTCCGACATGATCAGAAATTGTTCCCCATGATATTCCTGAAACGGAAGTATTTCTATCAATTCAATCCACCTCCACGCACTTATCCTGCTCTTGTATCCATGAGGAGGGATTAGTCTCTCTGATTCTCGCCCACTGCATTACCTGTCAAGACCTAACCAGAACAGACAAGCTATTGAGGTTCTTATTTTGCCATAGAAGTGTACCTATCTTTAACACAGGGACCTTAAGTTCATTTCCCACATCTCCTCATCAGACCAAGGAAGCACAAAACCAACTTTAAAATGGCAGCAGTGTTTTATTCAGAATTAAGAATGGCTGGTGTCTGTTGAGGCTATAATTGTCTTGTATGGGAAGCAGCAACCGTCTATGTTTAAACCCATTGCATTTCTTCAGAGAATGATGAATTAGGTTCTTTGAAAGAAGCTATGAGATGATGGTGACAACACCGCTTCTCGTTTCCTGCTTGTTCTGCTGTGGCTATCCTTTACATTTAGGTATCTACTACCAAAGCTGTATGGCACGACTGAGTGAAATTCACGTTCCCTGTCGTATGGCAGGTGGAATTAACACAAATAGAAATCACTTTTCCTCATTCACTAAAAACAGCCTTTTCCCTGTTCCTATAGGTGTTCTCTGTCCTCCACAATATCTGAACATACCTGATACTGAAACATTTCTTGAAGCAAAACTCAGGATATTCCCGCCAGCGCACTGGCACCAATAACTACCTCTGAACCAAATCAGCCGATACTTTGTTGTGAAACTTAGGAGCTGACTGGGTGTTAAATGGCTGTCTTGTTTCATCTATGAAATCTGTGACAATCCTCTTTCGTCATGACATGTCTGTCCAACACTCTGAAATATCCTGCGATTCTGCATGGTGCTATCAGGTATTTCCTTTCATTCTACACCTTTCCTGATCTGTCCCGTTCTCAGCAGCTCCCTCTGCTTCCCCCTCTCATTTTTGCTTCTATCGAGCTGCCCGTCTCTTACTTGCTTCCTCTTCATTGTTATTCCGTCTCTCCCAGATTCCCTCGGTTTCTTTTCTCTCCAGCTCTCCATTTCACTCCTCAGTATTTCCCAGAATGTTTCCTTTTCTGTTTCTCAATTACTTTCCCCCGGCTTTTGTTATGACACGACGTAAAATCATTTTCTAATTTACATCAGCAACACAAATAAGATTCACCCTGTACTGTAATCTGTTAACATTCGAGAGGCAAATAATTATTCCAAAAGTCAACATTTGGAATAAAACTTAACAACTTTACTCTTTTAAGTGTAACAGAGAATACTTAACTAACAGCTTTTTACAAATCCTTCCTACAAGCCTACCTTTTAACTTTTTCTCCACAATACAGGTCCGATAAAATCACCGATTAAGAGTGCCAAAAAATTCAAATTTCAAAACCAGCCTGCTGTGGAGTCTTCTCTTTCTATGTTCCTCTGTATACATTCTCTCCAGGTCTGTTTTGATGAGTGTTTTGATACCAGTAAATGTATACAGTGAAATGTCCAATTATAGAACAAATTCAATTATTGAATAAATACAAGTAACTGAGAGCCAACTTCAGCTGCAGCAGATAATGAAACGAAAATCAAATGAAAATAAAAGCAGGAATATCAACAAGATAGCGCTCTTATTTGTTGAAGAAGAAATGATTCAACCTGAAGAGCAAAACCAAAGAGACCGGAGGAGCAAAGTAGTCGAAACTGTTGTTAACAATGAGCAACGGATAGTAGAAACCTGAAAAACAAAAGCATTAGCGAAACAGAATTTCGCCATGCACAAAAACAAATGCATTCATCCAATACAAGCTGTTCTTAGTGTGTGAACTGGACACAAAAATAAATGACCTGGAGGGAATTATTACTAGCATTGCAGGCCAGAGTGGCAATAGCAACGTCAGGTCCTGTCCACTCTTCCTCATGGAATTCTCTGATCCATACATCTGAACAAATGGAAACAGAAATATATTTCTGTTCTGGATCAGTCAATAATATTACGTATATCCTGTAAAGATAGTGGCTTTTGTGTACACATTTAGTTTTTATCAATAAATTACTCTTCCCAACGCTTGGGGCTGCCATTAGGAGCATCAGCAATCTAAAAGTCATGCTTTGAAGGTAAGAGGAGAAAAAGTTTAAGGGCTATACACGCGGCAAGTACTTTACACAGAGTGTGGTGGGTGTCTGCAACGCGTTGCCAGCAGAGGTGGTAGAGGCAGGCATGGTAGATTCATTTAAGGTGCGTCTGGACAGATGCACGAGTAGGTGGGGAGCAGATGGATACAGATGCTTAGGAATTGCGCGAGAAGTTTAGACAGTAGATCTGGATTGTCTCAGGTTTGGAGTGCCGACTGGCCTGTTCCTGGGATGAAATTTTTCTTCGTTCTTTGTTCCTTTCTCATTCAGTCTGTTGCACCGTTACTCTCCTCTCTATTTACCTCCATTCACTTTCTTCCTTCTCGGGTTCATTCTGTCTTACTCTCCCTCCACCACCACCACCCCCGCCCAGTCTTTTTTTTTTCTCTCTCTCTCTCCATCTCTATCTCTATCTCTCTTTCTATCTCTCAGTCTTCCACCAGTCAGTCTGCATGATTTCAGGTGGTGGAGTTGGAGAGATCATGGCCGGTCGATGGACTGAATGGCCTCCTTCTGTGCTGTATTAGTTGTGCAATTCTCTGCCCATCAAAAAGAAATCTATGTGCCTGCTGAGAAAAGCTGTTTCGTTGAAGGACACAATGCACAATCATCCATTACTTCTTCCCGTTCTCTTACATGCAGCGGACTCGAAATATGTCTTCAAATACAATAGATTAAAATTCGAGCAGTTGGGACAACATTTATGCGATGATATTGCAATCACGATTTAATAAACAGTTGCTACATAAAGAATGTAGATTTGCCTGATAGCAGCTCATCCCAATTAAAACTCCATCGCTCCTGCCTGATACTGACTTAATTTGCCTTACCCCAATTCATTTCCTTTCCAAAAGGTCCTGAATAATCCATGTTCTTAGCTATTTTAAAACATGCGGAGTTTAATCACAGTTTCCAAAATGCTCTCCCACTGAAAAGTCAGTCACCTGACAAGGCTCATTCGTCAAGACGAGGTCCAGTTGCTTCTGCAGTTGGACTATCCACATTCCGTTGCAAGTAGCCCTCTTGGATGCACCAAAATAAATTCTGTCGCATCTCAGTCTTTTGTTGTCAGGACGTTCCGGTCAATATTGGAGACGTTCATGTCACTCAATATGACAACTCTGTTTTTAATGAACCTTTCCTGAATAGCCCTTCATATTTGTTCCGCATATTTGGGAGTCTCTTGGCGGAATTGTAGTTTAATCCTGATGCAGTAATTTCATCCATCTTATGTGTTTCCTCTACTCATATTGCTGCACTGCATGAGCTCTCCAGTACGTCCTCTAAGAATGCAGATGTAACATTCTCCATGATTAGTAGTCCTACTCCTCCACCTCTTTTACTTTGCTCTCTATCTCGTCTAACACAACAAAACTCTGGATCGTTGAAAACAGCGAACCCTGTCACTCCCTCACCTAAGTCCCTGTAACAGCTACAAATTCATAGTCCCTTGCACTGATTCAGTCTCCAAGTTCATCTGCCTTACCCATACTAAGTTTCTCCTTTCAATTAAACGCATGTCAGTCCAACTCCATCAGATCCTGATCTGATATTTCGTTTGAGTTACCCTGACGTTAATTCGTCTCTTCATTTCTGTGGTGACAGAGGATTACAAAGGACTATAAGCAAAGCAGAAAGTATCTTCGAGAAAAGTCCAGGTTCCTCTCTTGTCTCTTCAGTCTGGACATTGAAGCATGCGTACTGTCCAAAGCCAAGAAAGTGCTGGATAATTACGTTGCTTCCAACAATTGTCTCCAGCCACTCATTGCATATTCTGCAACTCTTTCTGGACACACAAGTTTGACTGCTCTCTTGTCCCTCTCTCAATTGAACCTCTGTAATATTTAAATCGCAGTTATGTATATTCACCCAAGCTCCACGTCATCTGTCTTGCCCGTCACACTCCTCACAATAAAATCAGCACACTTCAGACTACCATTCCCACTGTGTTCAGTGCCCTTTGCCTGTTTGTTATTGGCCTTATCTGTCCTGGTATTACTATCCAACTCCTCCTCAGGCACTGTAGTCCTAAACTTACTGCTCAGGTTTCGACTTCATAATCGCCCCTCCCCCCGCTGCCCCACTTGCTTAAAACCTCCTGAGTCACAATAGCATAGTAAACCTGTATGCCAGGAGATTGTTGCCAGTTCAGTCCATCCTGTCCTTCTTGTGTAGGTCCCACTGTCCTGGAATTCCAATTATCCACATGTTGGAAGGACTGTCTCCTATTCCAGCACTTTGGTAATGTATTTAAAAGTAATATCTTCGTATTCTTTACCTCACTGGCACGTGGCTTGTTCTAGCCACTCCAAAATTCAAATATCATTTCAACACAACTCTGGCAATACTTTTCCTTTAAAAATGAATGTTTTGATAATAAAAACTTAAGTGTGACCTCAATAATCAGGAAAGAGAAGTGCAGTGTATCAGTCCAATGACCACAGTATCTGATATCTATCATCTCCACCAAATTAGTTTGGAAAGGCACTCATATGGAGCATATATTTGCAGATGCACAAGGATAAACAGAAGTTAATTAATAAGATCAGAAAGTGTTGAAGCACATGGATGCCATTCACCTTGCTTACTCTGCTTTGCTATTCAATGGGTAATTAGCTTTTTGTTTCTTTTCAATGGCAGTGTCCTTACTTCACATCCCCAGCAGGTCAGAAAGTGATCAGCGTCTGCATGTGCAGCCCGTACCCAGTGCCAAGAAATGGGGTGTGGGGTATCCCATGAGTGGCCCGAGGAAAGGCTGCATGCAGTGACGGATTGGCTGAGGAAGTGAGAGAGATAGAGTGTGTCGTCTGGGACACTGCACTCACACATGTGGCTGGTTGACATTCCCAAACATCCAGGAGAGGCTGAGCACCAGAACCGCTTTTATAACAAACCGGTCACATTTACCACATTTCTCCATCGACAAAAGCGACTATACTGTAGATGGCAGAAACCCGAAACAAACACAAAGATATCCTGTGGAGAGAGAACAAAAAATTAATGATTCTAATGTAAACACGGAAATTATGTACAACTTCAACGCCGTTTTTTACCTCAGATTGAAACTGAAGCCGGGTACATGGCTCTGTGAGGCAGCAGTGCTGTGCCACCATCCAGCTCAATGGTGGAAAATAGGATTTATACAGTTACATGCTTGCGTTCAACAGTGAATTCACTGGGATACTCTCTCTCTCAGAACGGGTAGAGTTGGAAACATCTTTAACGTAGCAGTGAGCAATTAAAGAACAATAAGGTGGAAACTAGGAATCATATAAGCTAACTCGCGATCGAATCGGAGATTGCAGGAGTTTTGTTAAGTTATATGAAAGAAGAGAGGCTAGTGTGAAAATTGGAAGACGAGAAAACGAGGCTGGCTCCATATAAACGGAGAACAAGAACTGGGCGATTAACTGAGCATTTACTTTGCATTTAGGAAAGATTTAGGAAGCATAAAATGGGAAAGGAAACTGCAGGGGATGAGCATATTAAAAATGTGGAGCTTATTCAAGGAAAAGCTCCTGTGTGTCCGAGAATAGTATGAACCTGTCAGGCAGGGAGGAAGATATAGAACACGTAGCTGTGGTTTACGAAGGAAGTGGAATCCCTGGTCAAGAAGAAGAAGAAGACTTATGTTAGGTCCAAATGTGAAAACTCAGTTATGGCACGTGAGGGTTACAAGGAAGTCAGGAAAGACCTAAAAAGAGAGCTCAGAAGAGCCAGGAGGAGACATGAGAAGTTGTTGGCGGATAGGATCAGGGTTAACCCTAAGGCTTTCCATAGGTATGTCAGGAATAAAAGAATGCCGAGAGTTAAATTAGAGCCAATCAAGGATAATAGTAGGAAGTTGTGTGTGGAGTCAGGAGATTGAGGAAGCACTGAATAAATATTTTTCGACAGTGTTCACTATAGAAAATGAAAATGTTGGCGAGGAAGATACAGAGATACTTGCATCTAGACTAGAAGAGATTGAGGTTCACAAGGAAGAGGTATTAGAAATGCTGCAGAGTGTGAAAATAGACAATTCCCCGGGGCCGAATGGGCTCTAACCTCGGATACTCTGGGAAACAAGGGAAGTGATTAACGACCCTTTGGCATTGATCTTCAAATCATCATTGTCGACAGGAATAGTGCCTGAGGACTGGAGGATAGCAAATGTGGTTCCCTTGTTCAAAAAGGGTAGTAGAGACAACCCTGGTAATTACAGATCAGTGAGTCTCCCTTCGGTTGTTGGTAAGTGTTGGAAAAGGTTATAAGAGATAGCATTTATAACTATCTAAAACAGAATGATCTGGTCAGGGACAGTCAGCACGGTTTTGTGAAAGGTAAGTGGTGCCTAACGAATCTTATTGAGTTTTTTGACAAAGTGATCGAACAGGTAGATGAGAGTAAACCAGTTGATGTGGTATATATGGATTTCAGCAAGGTGTTCGATTAGGTTCCCCACAGTAGGCTATTATACAAAATGCAGAGGAATAGAATTGTAGGAGACATAGCAGTTTGGATCAGTCATTGGCTTGCTGAAAGAAAACAGAGGTTTGTAGTTGATGGAACATGTTCATTTTGGTGTCCAGTTACTAGCGGCGTACTACCGCAAGGGTCGGTGTTGGGTCCACTGCTGTTCGTCACTTTTATGAATGATGTGGATGAGGGCTTAGAAGGGTGAGTAAGTATATTTGCTGTCGACACTCAGGTCGGTGGAGTTGTGGATAGTGATGAAGGATGTAGTAGGTTGCAGAGAGACATAGATAGGATGCAGAGCTGGGCTGAGAGGTGGCAAATAGAGTTTAATATGGACAAGTGTGAGGTGATACACTTTGGACGGAGTAATCGGAATTCAAAGTACTGGGCTAATGGTAAGATTCTTGGAAGTGGAGATGACCAGAGAGATCTTGGTGTCCATGTTGCCACCCAGATTGACAGGGTAGTTAAGAAGGCATACAGTGTTTTGGCCTTTATTCATTGAGAGATTCAATTCCAGAACCAGGAGGTTATTCTGCAGCTGTACAAAGCTCTGGTACGGCCACACTTGGAGTATTGTGTACAGTTCTGGTCACCGCATTATAAGAAAATGTGGAAGCTTTGGAGAGGGTGCAGAGGAGATTTACTAGGATGTTGCCAGGTATGGAAGGAATGTCTTACGAGGAAAGGCTGAGGGCCTTGAGGCTGTTCTCGTTAGAGAGAAGAAGGTTGATAGGTGACCTAATAGAGACATACAAGATCATCAGAGGGTTAGACAGTTTGGACAAGGAGAGCCTTTTCCCAAGTATGGGGGCGGCAATCACGAGGGGACACAACTTCAAAGTGAGGGGAGAAAGGTATAAGACAGATGTCACAGGTAGTTTCTTTACTTAGAGAGTATTAGATTAGATTACCTACAGTGTGGAAACATGCCCTTCGGCCCAACAAGTCCACACCGACCCGCCGAAGCGTAACCCACCCAGACCCATTCTCCTACATTTACCACTTACCTAATACTACGGGCAATTTAGCGTGGCCAATTCACCTAACCTGCACATTTTTGGATTGTGGGAGGAAACCGGAGCACCCGGAGGAAACCCACGCAGTCACGGGGAGAATGTGCAAACTCCACACAGTCAGTCGCCTGAGGCAGGAATTGAACCCGGGTCTCTGGCGCTGTGAGGCTGCAGTGCTAACCATTGTGCAACCGTGCCGCCCACAATCCATTCCATACCCTTACTACTAAGAGTAGTAAGGGTATGGAATGGATTGCCTGCAACGGTAGTAGATTCGCCAAGTTTAAGTGCATTTAAGTCGTCATTGGACAGGCATATGTTCGTACATGGAATAGTATAGGAGGCATGGGCTTCAGATTGGTATGACAAGGCGGCGCAGCATCGAGGGCCGAAGGGTGTACACTGCGCTGTAATGTTCTATGTTCTATCAATTCTCACGATGGAAGTCAGGACGCGCATTTCAGAACTTCAAGAGAGTCGAGGGTGAGGGATGAATGCTGTGATCTGCGCAGAGGCAAAGGTGATGGGGAAGCCCCAATGCTTGAAGATGGATAAATCACATAGACTGAGAGGACTAAAATCCAACGTTCTGAAGGAGTTAGCGAAGGACGTCGTGGAGGCACTGGTGGCGAATTTCAGGGATAACTGTCGCCAGCGAGATTCAGAGAACTAGAAAATGGTTAATGCAAAATGGAAATTTCCTGTTCATTTAATCGTTTTAATTTATTGGGTACCATTTGCCGTCGCATCTACACAACAACTGTTGACATAAGAAACATCAGTATTAATGAAAAAAAATAAGGATGGAGGATCGGGAGATATGTTGTTTCCGCATGATGTGGGAGCAGGTAGACCACATTTTGGCTCCCGGTGACCATGTTAGTAGTACATATTTGTTCCTGGAAGAACTCTGTTTCAGAGTCGATGCTGAAAATTGAGCTTCAAAGATTGTGGCCCATTAGGGAGTGGGAGAGTTAACTAGATGTTCTGTTTCAGGAGACAGTCACTCACTTAGTGGTCATGGAGAGGAGGGTATGGCTATGAGTGAAGCAGGTAGAAGGATTCTGGAGGGAACATTGCAGGAGCCTCAGCCTCTGCCCGTGTCGAACACGTTCAGAGAGTTTTGCTCGCTGTATGAACGGGAATGGGGACTGCAGGGAGGATGGACTGTTTGGGCTGCAGCAGCGAGTTTAGGAAACCTGTTGGAGGTTGTGTGCAGGGAAGAGAGGAGAAATGTGATTTTAATTGCTGGTGGTAAAAATAAAGGCGTAAACACTGTTCTCTGTGACCAGGATTGAGATCCCTAAACGTGGTGCTGCCTGCCTGGGCCTCGAGTTTGGGATGTCTCATCTAGGACTGTAAACATCGAAGCGGTGGTGGTCCACGTAGGTACCAATGACATAGATAAAACTAGGGCAGAACTTCTGTTAAGGGATATGAAAAGCTAGCAGCCAAATTAAAAAGTAGAAATCTCCAGTCCAGGTCCAAATAGAACCGAGTGTATGGAAAGGGTTAGCAATCAAACGTCAAGCATACTGGCAAACAAATGACAATGGGAAGAGAGACGGTTAGTAGAGGAATGAATATGTTATATCTGAATGCACACAGTATAACAATAATATAAATGAGATTGTGGTGCAGATCGAAATTGTCAGGCATGACGTGGTGGCGATTATGGAAATGTGGCTGCAAGGGGATCAGGGTTGAGAGCTGAATATACAAGGATATAAATTCTATCAACAAAATAGGCCGTTGGGCAGAGGGTGTGTTGTTGCCTTATTTGTAAGAAATAAAATTAAATCGATCGTAAAAAATGAAGTAGGGTCAGATAATGTAGAACCTGTGTGGGTAGAAATGAGGTGCCAAAAATGTACCCAAAAACGTAGTTGGGGTTGCGTACAGATTCCCCAACAGTAGTCAGGAGCTCGGTGCAAGATTAAGATGGAGATAGAAAAGATGTGTAGGAAATTCAAAGTTACTGTGATCCTGGGGAAATCAGGTTCGTAGTGGATTCCAAAAAATTGAATTTGTGTAATGCCTGATGCATTGACATGGATAACTGGGGCACACATATGTAACCATGCCCTCCCCTTTACCTGAAAAAGGCAACGAGTGGAGATAAAAAGCGAGGTTGTTGCCGGTGAAGACCGGTTCAGCTAGTAGAAGGAGTGTGGTGGTGGCTAGGTGCGGTCCAGGCCTTTACTTCAGGAAGAAGTGGAGAACTCTGTCACCATCCTGGTGGGGGAATGCACGTGTAAAGGGATTGCACAACCATAGGAAAGAGAAAGCGGTTGGAACCTGCAAATTGGAAATTCCAAGACTGGTGAAATGTATAAGACGAATCATGTATGCACGTGGGCAAAGACTGTACCAGGGTAGGAAAGACTGAGTCAGGCAAGTAGAGATGAGTACTGTGAAGCAGGAAGAGCTGAAGCAATCGGTCTGCCACGAATTTTTGGGAGGTGATGGAAGCAAGCTTTGTCATCAGAGGATTATCTGCTTTCGGACCCTTGTTTGGAAGGCGGGATTACCAGATTACATGCGGTCAGTTATCGTATTTGATACAAAGGCCTGATGTGCCGTGGTTTGGCCATGCTCTAGCGGGAGAAAGGGGGAGTTATCTGAGAGCTGGCGCTCAGACACTGCAATGTAGAGGTCAGTCCACCAGAATACAGCAGCACCACCCTTATTGACTCTGGAATCATAACAAAGTCAGGGTTCGATTGAAGCAGACATATTGTAGTCTGTTCAGGAGGAGATACGTTTATTTGGGTGAGGGGAATCTAGCGAAATTGAGGCAAACAAATGTTCTCACTGAATAGATCGAGTGCAGGTCAACAGGCAGAGGGAGGGGGTTCAGGTGGAGGGTGAGTGTTCGATTTGGGAGAGATGTTCTGTGCGACGGAGAGAGGATTCTTGACCAATGAAATGGGTACGGAGGCGATGACGGCAGAAGAAGAGTTGAATGTCATGTCATTCTGTTGGACAGTGAAAATGTTGAACTCAGTGGCACTGACGTGGCATAATCAGTCCTCAGTAAGTAACTGACTGAAAACAATTAGGATAATAACCTTACAGTAATGTCCTGATTTCACTGGGGTGACACTCCACCAGCACAGTCTTACTTTTCAGGTACTTCAGACCAAACTCTGAAAAAAATATGTTTTAATATTTTAAACAGGATAAATTCAGTCTTCGGTTCTGGAAGGCAATAGCAAGGGCAATGTTTCTTTATCATCGCCAACTGGCGATACGGGGGCTCGATGGTTAGCTCAATTGCCTTACTGCGACAGAGACCCGGGTACAATTGTCTTCTCAGGCGACTGACTGCTTGAAGTTTGTACATTCTCCCCGTGTCTGCGTGAGTTTGTTCCTACAAGGTGAAGTGAATTAGTTGAAGGGGTAAATGTAGGAGAATGGGGCCTGGGTGGGTTGTGCTTCAGCGGGTCGGTGTCGTCTTGTTGTCCCAAACGGCCTGTTTGCACACTGTAACTAATAGACCGGGGGAAGGTTTCAGGGAGCTGCCTTATAGAACCGCCTCTATCTAAGTGATGCAGGTGCACACACAAGGGGATTTCAAGACATTTAACAAATTATGGTGAAAGAACAACATGTGGATCATCAGTCAAAATGGCATGTTTTTTGGAAGACAACTTGCAGGGATTGGTTTTCCCATTGTTCAGTGAGAAAATTAGCAGCACAGAATTTCCTCCGGTTCCCATTGATCACAGTTTGCTAAGGGCCCTGAATGCTATTTGATTAAAATACTACTTCGATAGCAAACTTTGACAGCTCAAATGGCATTGGCACATCAGCTACAATAGTAAAGAGTAAAAGGATAGAAAGCAGCTTGATTGAACAATGCACTCAGTGACCTCACATTTTTTTAAAGGGAAACTGGCGCATGTACTTCTGATTCTCAGGAGATGTGTGTTCTATTTGTGGTGAGTATGTTTCGTGAAGCGCTGTGACGGTAAGGCAGAAAGAGGCTCCACTCTGTACCATGTGGAGCAAATTCACCCCGTTCATTACGCTTCAGACACTATCACACACTTTTGTATGATTCTATTGATCATTGATCATCTTAATCTCAACATTCACTGATGACCAATAGCAACACAGCATCCAGCAGTTTCCATCATACCAGTTGGAAAGTAAAAAGGGAAAGAGATGGACGGAGAAGTTGGAATAACTGGTGCATTGGTGTACTTTACTGTGGGAGTGACAGCAAAACAGCGTGAAGGGAAATCGTTAGTGGAAGAGTCTGTCGCAGCAGGAGGGATCGTGCAAGGGAAGTAGAAGTGTAAGAAAACAGTAGGAAGAAGGAGAAGGAGTGACAGATGACGTAGTCTGACAAGAAAAAGCTTGTTTTTGGAGAAGTGAGGTTTTTGAGAAAACATCACGTTTTGAAAATCGGGATCTGATTTCGTTTGAAAATTACTTTATTTTATATCAATTGATTCCTGTTCAGATTGTAAATTCATTCTGTATTTCTGTATCTCCATCAAGTGCAGATGATATGTTTTCTCCCCTCGTGTTGCAGTATGTACAACAGTGGCCTTTGTCCCAAAATGTTGTTTCCATTTCAGGGTAGTGGTGACAAAATAATTTGATCTCCTCCGGCGGGCCCTTAATGTCGATTTCAATTCAATCTTTATCCTCATCACGCATGCTCTTTCAAAGAATGAACGAATCTGTGTCCATCATACAGATGAAAAATTTTTCAATCTGAATATTGCGGGGAATGTTACAAAGAACATATTCCAGCCCCACATGAAGAACAAATGTTGTAGTGCAAGATGTCAAAGCCCACTCCATTCTGAATCATTTACAAGCTTTTTGAATAAAGACTTCAGAGGGTAAGGTTGTAAACGGTGAATTCAGCTCGGTGTTGAATATGCTGTTTGTGGCTCACTTATAAAAGACACTAACTACTTCACTCTGTAAATTTACCAAACTAAGAACAGCAAGAGAGTGGAATTATTAATTCTTCCTCTGTGAATAACATCTAGTGAATTGGAAGGAAATCAAGTTTTGTTTGAGATATTCATAAACGATGATGTTGAGAATGTGGAAGATGGGAGCAGTGGAATAATAGTAATGTAGACACAAATATGAGCTGGGTGGTAAAAGGTGAGGAGGAAAGTGTTACGTTTCAGTAAAGTATAAGCTGACTATTGGGATAGACAGATCAGTGGTCGGAGAAATTCAAAACTGATAAATGTGAGACGTTGCACGTTAGGTGTAACAAGACAAGTGCGTTCTCAAACAATGAAGCGGGGTAAAATTTGTTTGGTTTTTGATTTCAGCAGGGATGGTTGAGGAGGGACATTGAAACATGTGTACAAGAGCACAAGGAGTATGGAGACAATAAACAGATAGGAACTGTTCGCCATAGTTGAAAGGTCAAGAAATAAGAAACACAGATTTAAAGCGAAAGGAAAAATGCTGAGAGAGGATTTGTGTTTGGCACTGACAGGATGGTGCGTGTCCGGAATGCACTGCATGGGAAAGTTGGTTTCAACCTGACAAACGTTTAAAAAGCCTTTGGACTTGCACTTGATGGTGAGACTCGATTGGCCTCTTTTTCATTGTTTGGTTCTATATGTTGCTGAAGCAATAATCAACAGCACTTGCTGGTTTGTTTATTTCACTGTACTCAGTAATGGTTATGCTACAAATCAACATCATGTTATGAAGCATCACGACTGACCCAACTGAGGGCAGCCGAAACATTTCTTGGAACATCCAGTATCGTTCACATGCTCTGTGCAAGGATTGTCAACAATAGTACAAAAAGTTTTCCAGCTGTTTGCCACCATTACTATAACTAATGCAATAACATAAATACAGCTTTTCCTTCATTATAATACCAACTTCTAGCTGTAATGATGTTATTTGTCTGAAGCGTAAAGATCCTTCCCACGTATTCTTTTTGACAAAGAGAAAGTTTTCTTGTGTTTTATTGCCAGTTGTTCATCAGCATTCACCACCCACACCTCCAACGTCGAATGTTTTTGATAACTGCTTTCTTGAACCAGTTCCATATTTTTATGACATGAAAGTATGTTTCAAAATAGTACGTTGCTCTTTGAGGCAGAGGGGAGGAAAATGTCAGTGTCTCAGTTAACCCCAAAACATTCTCCAGTAGCAGTTCACAATCCTCAGGGACTGAAGCCGCCTGTGTCCCTATTCCGAAATATGTGGACACCATTTAGGTTACGCTGACGAGCGGAAAACTGCAATAGGTCTTTAATTTGGCCAGGCAGTAAACATTTCAAACTGGTTAGAACCGAAAATCTTCCCTTGGTGAGGGAGCGGGCGCTGAGGGAGGGTCGGTACTGAGGGAGTACCCCTCGGCTCCCGCCATTCCCAACAATCAACAATTATTCAAGACCAATGACCTGCTGATGGAGTAATATAGGAACATCTGATTTCGGATTGGCAGTAGACAATTCAGACCTTCTGTCCACAGCACGAATTAATCTGACCATGGATAACTTTAACCCATTATTCATGCTATTTTTTGCTTGATCCCGATAGCTCTTAACTCTGCTTTTCATCAGAAACATATCTATTTAATTCTTCATTGTGTGGATTGATTCTGCCTCCACGACACCTTAGGACAGTGAGTTCCACAATTTCACAACTCTCTGAGAGAAGTATTTTCACCTCATTCCAGTTTGGAATATCCCATCTCTCACTCCATATCTATGACAATACATTCGATTGAGTCCTACAAGGGGTTATCTTTCCAACGTCCAACTTATCATTCTCCTTTTGTATATTATATAAGACAGTGAGGTCCTGCCCTCCCATTCTTCTGAACTCCAACTAGAGCAAGCACAAACTATTCAACTGCTCATCGTACGACAGCCCTTTGATGCCTGGACTCATCCTGGCGTCCCTCTCCTGAAATGTCTCCATTGCTACCACATCCTTCCTCATTAAGGAGTCCAAAACTGGACACAACATTCCAGGTGTGCAACCTTATATAATTGGAAAAACAGTTCCTTGCTTTTGCAATCCATTCCTTTGTAATCAGTGCCAGGATTTCATTTGGCTTACGCAAATGTATCTTCGTACCTCGTTTGAGATTCATGCACAAAGTCATCCAGTTTCGTCACCATTGACGCATTTGAATCTGATTCTCCTTTAAATAACAATCCGCCCTTTTAATTTCCGAACACAATGGTCTCTCCCATTCTTCTAGATTATCAATATTCATCTGTGAACTCTACATCGTCATCAAAGCCTGTTTTAAGATCGAGTATAATACCATCATGAATTTTGCTAAGTAATATTCCGCCTGTGCTTGCACACTATGTGTATACGTTTGTAGTAGTTAGTCTCTGAGAACTGAAACCTGCAGCTCCCCACTAGAGGCATTTTGCCGTTTATACCGATGCTTTTTCTTCTGTCAGTCAGCCAATCATCTAACCAAGACAAGACGACATCCTTAACCGCCTGGTATCTAACCTTCAAAATCAATCTTTACAACAACATCTTCCCAAATACCTTGTTTAAAAGTCTAGATATATCATAACCATTGGATCCCCACTGTCCAACTTCTTCTTTACGTCCTCAATGAACTCCGGAAGATCTGTCCAGCAGAACTTGCCCTTTACGAAACTACTGACAATATTTTTTCAAGTGTTCAGTTACTTCCTTCTTTATGGTCAATTCCAGACATTTCATACTGCAGTGTAGGAGCTGGCGAAGGTTAGAGAGACAGCGAAGTGTGTAGTACTTGATTGGACTGAGAGAGATAGGGAGAGGTGTAGATGCTGGATGAATTTACAATGATAAATGGGGCTGCAGTAGCTGGCGAAGATTGTGGAGATACGGACGGTTACTGGGATAGAGATAGATGTGGCAGCTGGAGGAGATGACAGAGAACGGTACAGATATACAGTTGGAGAGTTTAAAAGCGGAATTGCTCAGTGAATTAATATAGAGCACATTGTAGAAATCTATTGAAAAGACAAAACACTGAGAGCAGCTGAAGGCGTGAGACTTTGAAGAGTCCAGTCACAACAGTCAGAGAGTCAGCGTCACACACCACATGAGAGGTCCGTCGGTTGACAGTGAAACAAACCTCCGCACTCCTTGGAAAGTCCACGTTCCTAATGTCTCGGGATGAGTGTCAGAATTCGGACAGCCATCTTCTACACTGCTCAAGTAACAATGTGACACAACGAAGCCTGATGGTGTTACATCAAGCACTGACAGGGAAATATTTTGCTGACTCTCACCTTTAGCTGATGAATCAGTGTTCCACCACATTAAGCAAGACTTGGTTGAAGCACTGAACGAGAGACAAAGATGGAGAATTTGTACTGGATGGGCCATTTCGAAACCAGCACGAAGACGGGATTAGCAGCAGCATTGTTGTTCGACATGGTCAGCTCCAAAGGATATAGCTGCGAGACTGGTTTGCTTTGGGTCGGGAGGGAACGAAACATTTTGACTACGTTCTCGCCAGACTATCAGCTGCAGACATATTGGGATCGATGAAATTATTGGTATCAATGTAACCACATACAGTATTTCCAGAGACAAAGACCCACTTCTACATTGCAAAAACCCTCTGTATGTGGTGTGACGCTATCACGGTGCTATACGGGACAGATTTTAAATAAGTCGAGTAACTCAGCACAGGGCTGTTTGAGGAAATTCGGGTCATTACTAAAAGTAGCATATTTGTATACTAGCACAATTTTTACAGTCACTGCCTGACATATGCTTCTTATACCCTGACCATCAAGCCACGGAATAAACCCGTGTTCAGTGGAGAATATAGAAGTGCTTGCCAAGAGCAGTCCCAGGTACACCTTAAAATGAGCGAGGTTACCAAGCAGGTCCACGTACTAAATAAAAAGCGTAACTTGCAAGTGATCAGCAGATCTAACTAACGAATCAGACCTAATCTCTGCAATCCTGTCACATGCAGTCTCGGTGAATGATGGTGGACAAACAAACAAATCACTGGAGAAAGGGAATCTACCAATATACATTCCTCAATAATTAAAGAGCTGAAAAATGTGTTGCTGCAACAGCGCAGCAGGTCAGACAGCATCAAAGGAGCAGGAGAATCAACGTTTCGGGCATAAGCCCTTCTTCAGGATTCCTAAAGAAGGGCTTATGCTCGAAACGTCGATTCTCCTGCTCCTTTGATGCTGCCTGACTTGCTGCGTTGTTCCAGCAACACATCTTCCAGTTCCGATCTCCAGCATCTGCAGTCCTCACTTTCTCCTCCTCAATAATGAAAGAGCCCAGCACAAAACAGAAAAGATAACGCTGAAACTTTCACAACAATCTTCAGATAGAAATCTAGATTGGTGTGGTATTGGAAAAGCACAGCAGGTTAGGCCGCATTCGTGGAGCAGGAAAATCGACGTTTTGGACAAAAGCCCTTCATCAGGAATGGGCTTTTTCCCGAAACTTCGATTTTCCTTCTCCTCGGATGCGGCCTAACCTGCTGTGCTTTTCCAGCACGACAATAATCTAGACTCTTGTTTCCAGTATCTGCAGGCCTCACTTTTGACTAATTCAGACGGAAGTGTCGATTGGATGATGAAGATAAGTCTCTTGCAGATGGCGGTCTTCATTTGATTTGATTCATTTCTTCTAGTATCTACAAGCAGCTGGAAAGATTGGACAATGCAATGGCTGTGTGCCCTGATCCCATTCCATTCAAGCTGTTCCAGCTGGGCGTCAACACTGGCATCTACCTGACAATGAGGGAAACTATCCGGGTGTGACCTGCATACACAGAGACGAAACATCAGGGGATCAGAGACTGCCCCATTGATCTAATCACTATCATTAATAAAGTGATGAAATATGTCAGTACAGTGGTATGAAATAGCACTTCCTCAATACGAACCTGCTTTTGAAGCTCAGTTTGTGTGCTGCCACGGCCTTTCATTCCCTGACATCATTGATGCCTTGGTGTAAAGATGGACAAGAAAACAGACAGCTGAATTGTAGAGATTAGGTGATAAAGACTGCGCTTCACATTGCCCTAACTGCATTTGATTAAGTGTGGTGTCAAGGATTAATAGCAAAACTGAAGCAAGTGGGTATCAGGGAAACCAGCACACTGTTTCAAATTATACCTGGTACAAAGGAGGATAGTTAGGTTTGGTTGAGAGCAGTCATCTCAGCCCCAGAGCAGCTCTGCTGCAGTTCCCAGGGGGAGAGGGGGCTTGCTTCTGGGTAAGGCTGAAGGTGAGAAATGGAACAGTAAAGCACCATACTCTTCCGGCATGAAAGGGGTGCTCTCTCTCGTTAAACAGAGATGACTGATGTTAGCTAAACTGGACCGTGATCATGTCGCAATTAAGGGAGAGGTTGATAAGTTCAGTTCTTTATAGTCACTTCCGACAGTGCAGGAATTGAACCTACACTGTTAGCATTAATCTGCATTACAAACCAGCCGTCTAATTTTCGTCAAAGACAGAAGTGGGAAGTTGAGTGTGGACGCTGTAGAGATCAGAGAGGTGCGGAACGAACATTTCTAATCGGTTTTCACTCAGAAAAAGGAGAATATTATAGAGGAGAAGAATGAGGTATGAGATATTAGACTTGAAAGAATCGAGGTTAGTTACACCCAGTTGTTATCAATTCTCGAAGGAGGGAAAGTAGACATATCCCCTGGGACCGATGGGATTTATCAAAGGATTCTCTAGGAAGCTAGAAAGGAGATAGCAAACCTTTGGCTTTGATATTAGAGTCGTCATTGACTTCAGGTTTACTACCTGAGGACTGGAGGATTACAAATGGTGTGCCCTTGTTCAAGAAGGTCAGCAGAGATGACGCAGGTAATTATAGAACAGTGAGCCTTACTTCTGCTGCAGGAAAGGTTCTGGAAAGGATTATAAGAGATAAGACTTATAATCATCTAGCAAGCAACAGTTTGATTTCAGATAGTCAACATGGTTTCGTCAAGGGCAGATCGTATCACATAAACCTAATTGAATTGTTTGAGGAGTTGACCAAGCATGTATATGAGGGTAGGGTAGTTGACGTGGTATACAGTGACTTCAGTAAACCCTTTGATAATGTTCCAGGGTCTTGAACGTAGTGGTAAGGGCCAGTTGCACATTATCAGATCTTCGGCTTTTTTCAAAGTCATTTTGAAAAGCTTTGCTCCAGCAAAATGGTGCGTTTACTGACCTGAACATGAATCAGCTGTTTATTGCAGTCACTGAATTGTGAAATAGTTCGTTTTGTACTCTTGTAATTTAATTATTGTTCACTTCCTTAATTGTTAACTGGAAAAAAAACCCAATGATTTTGACTTATTTTAAAATGTTTAAGAAATAACGTAATATTAACTCTTCATTATACAAAATGAAAAGGTGACCTGCCTCATAATTTTATACAGACTAATCAAGCAACATTCAGACATTGTCTGTAAAGCAGGTTTCTGTGAACAAGGCTATGTCCCCGGCAAACATTAACATCCCCTTTCGTAGGTTCTGTCCCACGGATAGCATGCAGCCATATAAAGGGTGCAGCACCTTCTTATATAGTCAATATAGTTCTCCGCATTGATGCTGGAACCTCTGGCTGCTGTACAGATCTGCAGCAGGTTATGAGGGAATCAATAAAAGGGAAACTCAGAATTGCCCACCAATCCACCTGCTGAAGATACACCTCTCTGTTTAATATGTCGGGAAGAATGGCCACGGGATAGTCCTTTTGGGGATGAAGGGCTATCTTCACATTTTGTAGACATTCCCAGCCATGTTATATGGCAACCTGTGGGCTGAATACGACAAAATTTAAATGGATCGAGCTACTAATGAGGATGCGTCCATGAAGTGCAGTGGGCCGTTGGCAGCAGCAGAATCATTTTCATTACAACACATAAAGTCTGCAACCCCAACGTCTGACATACGTCCCACTCGACAGTAACCATCAAACCAGGGATCCACCCTGAATCAATGAAAAGTGAAGAAAACCAGGTGTGAGCAACACCAGCCAGATGTCAATGTGAGGGGACAGCCTGGAGAAGCTCATTGTCTTCAGCAACAGAGCAGACCGACTTGCATATTATTAGCAATGTCAGCAAGTGATGGTGAGAGCTCTGTAATCCCATTATCAAGAGTTTCAGACCTTTGTCTGCGGTCCTTCAACATGTAGTCATGCAAGAAAATGGACCACGAAAGATAGCATTGGAGTAGAAGTGGGCTGCTGCTCTCCAACAATGAAATCCCCAGTTATGGGGGAGCACAGCACATCAGGGAAAAAAAACGAAGCTACCGCATTTGTAGACATTTTTAGCCAGTAGGGTTGAGCAGATGATCCATTTCGGCCTCCTTCAGTTGGCCCAGCATCACCAACCCAAATCTTCAAAGAATTCCATTCACTCCATACGATGTCAAGAAATGGCGGGAGTAACTCCAGAGATTACCACATGTCTAGCAAAGAAATTCAATTTCAGCAAGAACACTGACATCTACCTACAATGTGATAGATTGCCCAAGAACGTCCAGCAAACAAAAAGCAGGGCACTTGCATTGCAGCTCGTCACTGACCCATCTATTATGTAAATGTTTAGGAAGATGTTATTAATAATGTGATCAATCAGCAACAACTTGCTCAACATCATTCAGTTTGTGTCCCGACAGGCGCACTAAATGCCTATTCCCATTCCAAGTCTGATAAATAGCAAGTAATGTTGATGCAACAAAAATATTAGACAAATAATACGATAAAGAAACAAACCATCCTTTTTTGAATTTCAAAAGTAGTATACTCACTACGTCTCCAATGCGGTGATTATTACCATCCTGCGTGCTACTATTGACCAGAAATTGCCCTCGAATAGATACATAACTGACAATATCTTCACGGGTAGGTCAGAGTCTAGGTATTCTGAAGTGAGTAACTCGCGTGCTCACATCCCACCCGCACCCACCCCCCCAACACCAGTGATGGATTGCATCTCAGGACTTAACCAGCACAAAACCAGGTTGTGTCACTTCCACAAACATCCATCACATCCACTCCTGATGCTAAACGGTATCAGTGTACACCATCCAGAAGATTCTCTTTTCCAAGGCTTATTATGCAGCGCCTTCTCAACGCATGACCATCTAGACGAATGAAGAAGGCAGTTACTTTGGAAACTAGCTATCTGCAAGCTTGCTCCTTCATAAGGTCAGATGTAATGACGTTTGCTCATGAGTTGACAATTCTCAACTCCTCAGATCAATAAATGATACTAAATGCATTAAGATTTCGATAGCAGCCAACATTCAAGTGAACAGGAAGCAATAAAGAGAAGGTAAATCAGAATCAGAGCAGTGACAGGTATCCCGAGAGTAGATTAAAGTGGCTCCGTGAAAACGTGTTCCCAAAATTAAAAGGACACAGTCTTCCTAATCCAGCCATAATGACAAATTCGAAAAAAACTGGTTTGTTTTCACTTTGACATGGGTGGCTGAGAGACTACCTGATACGCATTTACCAAACCATCACAGGCATAGAGAGTGGGATACTTTGAGCTTTATACAAGAGTAGAAAAAACAATTACTCGTGAGGTACGTTTGAAGGAGATATGATAAGCAAGTTAAATAAATAAATACATGAATGAATGAATAGATAACAATCAGATTAATGCAGATCTCGTTTCATTAATTTGAAACTTCATGTCATTTCTCCCACTGTGAGGACACTCAATATAATGAATTTGACATTAAAGTCAGAGGTAGTAACTGGTGACACCATCTCGCTCCTCGCTCCGCTGGAAGACTATCTTGGGTAACAAAGTCTCACCCAGAGACAGGGGGTGCATATACTTCACACACCAGCGCTGGCATCTGTCACATGCCAGCTTTACCATGTCATCACAGCACACATCCAACACACTGAGAGTACAGTTTTGTACTTCAAAGTTGCGCCTCACGGTGCACTGTGAAATCTCATTGCAATGCTGCTGCAAGGACACTGTGCTCAGGGACACATCATGGACTGCACCTCTGGGCCGCTCACTGGGTTTTTGTGCACTGTCATTTTGAGATGACTTGTATGATCACAGAATTATTACCGAGCGTTACAGTCCCATTTACAGTGTTGCCCCTCAGCCACAGCTGCCAGGCTCACACAACTGCTGTATTGTCTTGTTGTTTAGCACAGACACAAACACAGGAAGCTTGTTATCATTGTCCAAAATCAGTTACCGTGCCCAACACAGTCAGTCAAGGGCCGTCTCAGATAAGAATCCGGGAATTTGGACCAGTTAGCTTGTCGTGCATTTTAATGTCAGGATTCTTCAAAAGGCAATGGACAATAAGTGCAGGAGTCGGCCATTCGGCCCTTCGAGCCAGCACCACCATTCATTATGGTCATGGCTGACCATCCAAAATCAGTATCTAGTTCCTGCCTAATCCCCACTGCCTTTAAGTGCCCTATTTATCTCTTTCTTGAAAGTATCCAGAAACTTGGCCTCCACTGCAGAACATTCCATATATACACCACTTGTCGGTGAAGAAGTTTCTCCTCAACTATGTTTTAAATGGCTTACCCTTTATTATTAAACTATCCCCTCTGTTCTGGATTCATCTATCTGGGAAAACATGCTTCCTGCCTCCAGAGTGTCTAATCCTTTAATAATCTTATACTCCCAATCAGATCCCCTCTCGTCCTACGAAACACAAGTGTATACAAGCCCAGTCACTCCAATCTTTCCACATATGATAACCCCGCCATTCCCGAAATTGTCCTCGTGAACCTATGCTGCACTCCCTCATTTGCCAGAATATCCTTCCTCAAATGTGGACACAAAAACTACACATAATACTCCAGGACCTATTTCAGCAGGGTCCTGTACAGCTGCAGAAGGAGCTCTTTGGTCTTATACTCAATTCCTCTTGATATGAAGCCCAGCAGATCATTAGATCTTTTCACTGCTTGATGTACCTACACGCTTGCTTGCTGTCATTGACTGATGTACAAGAACACCGAGATCTCGTTTTAATTCCCCTTTACGTAACTGGATTCCATTTTAATTGTAATCTGCATTCCTGTTCTTGCGACCAAAGTGGGTAAACACAAATTTATTCATTTGAAACTGCATCTGCCATGCATCTGTCCACTCACCTAGCCTGTCCAAGTCACCCTGTATTCTCATAACATCCTCCTCACATTTCACCCTGCCACCCAGCTTTATGTCATCAGCAAATTTACTAATTTTGAATACTTTCATCATTATGTTGTCTTTCTTAACTTTACTTATTCTCACTTTCCTCTTTTTGCCCTCGCCCCATTACTCAATTGGAACACACCTGTGTTGCAGTGGCAAGCCTGCCTCCAAAATGCTGGTTCCCCACCTAGTAAGGTGCAACTCGTTACCCTTGCATAATTTACCCTTACCGCAAAACATACCCTAGCGATCCAAGAATTTAAATCCTTGATTCCTACACCTGTTCCTCAGCAACACATTCAAGTCCATTATCTCCCTGTTCCTGCCATGTCCAGCCCGCGGAGCCGGAATCAAAATGGAGATGACCACCCTGGAAGTCCTGCTTTGCATCCTTCCTCCGAGTTCTCTGGAACACACCTAATTACATGAAACACACTAAACTTCCCAACAGCCTCTGCCCTCCGACCTCACTTCCGCCCAACACCCGCCGCTCTCAGCTGCAAAAACGATCATTAAGTGTGAAGAGGTGAACATTGGGGAGACTCTTATTCCTCTTGGTTCTTTCTGCCCTACTTCGGGATGACAAAATTACCAAAAGGTATTAAGGGAGATAAAAATGGTTGGCACAGTTGTTAGTGCTGGTATAGATGGGGGAAAGGCAGCGCTGTGTCCTGAGTCTCTGAATAGGCAGTACAAGACATCGTCCAGAGTTAGGGAGAGGAACAGGGAAGAGGTTAGAGAGAGAAGGAGCGAAGGTGCTGCATTCAGTGGGAGTGGAAGCACATAAGCTTTAGTGGGAGGTGAGTGCAGTAACAGAGGTAGAGTGAGCTAGATGACACAAAATGAAGATGCAGGCACTTACCCTGTCGAGTGGAGAAGGTCACAGGCATCTTTCATACACTGCTGGGTATTCACCAAGAAGGCTGACATCTCACAGACCACGGAATCAATCTCAGACCAAGCTGTCAGATGCAGTGTCATGGCCACCTCTACCAGTCCTGGAGGTAGATAATGTCCCTCTCCTGCACCATACATCCACCAGAACCTCAGGCGCTTGTCTACAAATTGGGGCCCTCAGGTGTTTGTCTACAAAATGGGGCCCTAAATCTCCGGCCTCTGCCATGTCCAGAGCAGTTTTGCAATGAGAATCCAATTTGTGATGATTTTTTGAATATAACACCTGCAGCAGGAAATCTCTTCATTTTGGTTAATCCAGGCAGTTGGCTTGAGACTTTACTAAAACTAAATTCGACAAAATCATATGGTGATGTCGCCCCCTGACTGTCTGTACGAAAATAGGGAGTGTCCCCTATGATGAAGTGTCAAATATTGGGAGTTATAGGCTTACAGAGAGAGAAATTATGAAGGAGATTAACATAATTAAAGGGCCTAACATACTGTTCTGTTGTACTAAGCCAAGAGAAAATCCACTGCCTTACACTGACCATCGCTGTCCAATCCTCACTGGATACAGGGATGATGAAAGAGGACTGGAGAAGGGCTAACACCACAACTTTATTTAATAAGGAGCAAAGTGCGGACTAAATAGGTGGAAGCTGGAAATCTGAGACAAGGAAGAACAGTCACTGAGACAGTCTCGGAGACCTCAGGACAGTCGGTCTGGAAATGTTCAAGAAAGATTGTGCATAATTAATCACACTGTCGTCTTAAGCCAGTAAGTTGTGACTTAGTGTGTCTTACGTGGATTTGACAAGAGATCCATGCCAAGCTGTTGAAAAACAGTGAGACCAGCAAGTACGAGAGTTGTTAGCCAAGGCATTTGTGGTCATCGACAATAAGGATGAATGTGCAACAACTGAGAGTATCTCGGCGTGGGTAGATCCCTGCAGGTAGCTAGACACATCAATAATCTACTTAAGACAGCAAATAACATCATTTCCTTTATCCAGCCAATGTACAGAATGCAAGAGTATGAAACTTATTCCGAATCTGTGGAAATAATGAGTTCAGTCATAGCTTGCGTGCTGCGTACAAATCTGGGCACCACATCACATGGAAGGATGGAATAGGACTGTAGAAAGTATAGACGAGATCTGTTAAGCTGTGAAGTGAAAGTGCAGTTACGAGGAACAATTGAATGGAGAATGCTGACAGGTGATTTGAGTGGGTGCACACTCCTACTCGAAAGCTCTGTTTGCAGCGACGAATATTTAATTTAATTGGCTGAAATACTAGGCAATTGGTGTGGAAAGTTGTTATTTAACCCAGAGTGTGGTCGGGATATAGAAATCACGTATGGAAGTATAGTAGAGGCAGAATCCCGAAAGACATTTTTAACAGGGCCAAGTTCTGCACCGGAAGTCCTATAGTCTCCGGATTGTCAGAATACGTGCTTTTCAAAAAACATTATTTATCCAGTGCAGACAGTGTACAGAGTAGTCTCTGTAGATATTTTCAAAAGTTTTCAAAGTTTACCAATATCTGACAGGATCAATGTGCAGGGAAGACGAGAGAGGGCAGGGAGGAGTAGTGCGTCAATTGATGAGAATCAGAATATTACTGATTCCACCCTTAATATACAGGGCGACTTCAGTGTGTTGGTCCATTTATCATTCCTGGAAAAATTGTTAAAACCCTTGAATAACCAGAATTCTCAGTCGTGGCCACACTGCAGCCACATCTCCAGAATGGTTCATACGTTTTAAAGCTATCATTTCATTTGGTTTGTTGAAACTTTCGGAAGAAATTCAGGGATAGTAGCAAGTGCCAGAGACCAGGATGGCTCTAAGGTCCAGAGGAGTTTACAGTGACAGGAAGGTGCGTGAAGGCTGGAGGTTATGGAATGTTCTAAAGACTGAAGGCGATTACAAAGACACGTTTAGTTTTTGGTTTTGATTGAAGTGAAAATGGCGCTGGACTAGCCAGATCAATATTTTGGCTACAAGAGCCTTATGGAGAGGAAACTTTCCCGAAACCTGAGGAATATCTTACCTGGACAATATAAAACATGATTTAGTGCTCTGTGTCTATCAGCACCAGAAATAAAAATTCTATCGTCTGTGCCAACAACTTGCAGTAAATGCGACATCCTTTGTGTTCTATAACCATTCTCACCTCTGTAAACCCATTCGTTTCTCATACACTCCTACTTTTGTAAAGTTCTCCATGCCCTATGAAGTTCCCTGCTTCGAAAACCGCATCATCCTTATGGAGAAGGCCACAGACAGATGGCAGATCGAGTTTTGGGATGCGATTAAAGATTAGTAAGAGAAGTTCTGTGTGGAGGAAGTTGAGATCAACAGTTTCCAGAAACCTTAAAAAAACTCGCATTGGTACTGCAGGAGATTGATAAGAGGAGGTTCCACTGAAGAGGATGGGACTTTCCTTGTAGAATGTTACAGAAAGGGCCGTAGTAGCTGTACGTGATTCCAGAGTCTGGGAGAGATATGTGGAGTGTTTTTGTCGTGAAAGGAACGACGTCAGTCACGTAAGCCTCATTAATTTTGTTTCCTGATTGGGACTGTTAACCTGGCTCGATCTGAGAATCCAGGACTGTCAGGACCTCTGTTCACGATGAGACCCGGCCCTGAGCGCGTGCGTATCAGTGTCATGAATCATGCATGTAGAAATAAAAGGTAATTTGATGACGAGATACCAGTCACTGTGGAGTTATTTCAGCTTTGACATGTTTTAGAAATTTCAGAGACACGGAAGTCTGTAAGTATTTCCACAGATCGGGATGGATTTGCAATCTGGATTTTGCAGAGGGAATGAGCGTTGTGGGCTGAAGGTGGTTACAGAAGCAGGAACATTGTAGGGACAAGAAGATCTTTAACAGCTATTTAGGCATTAGAGTGTGTTACACAACGGGGGATATTGTAGGGACTGGAGCAAAGAAAAGCCATTGGCAGAGATGCAGGTGATGGAGAAATTATCATATTTCCTGAACACTGTCATGTGTGATGGAGATAAAGCGATTTGACAGGCCAGGAAAAGTTAGTGACGTTGATTGTTGTATGGACTGGAGGAGATTGCAAAGATTTGGTTTGTGTGGATCAAGTAGTTACAGAGAAGGGGAGAGCTGTGAAGATTTGAAAAATACTTTATACATATGGAGGATTATAGGTGATGGAGAAGATCCAGGGAAAGAATGTTGATACGGACTTTATGAGTTACAGAGATAAGGATAGCTGCATTTTCTGATGTCGGTTGCAGGGATCAGAATATATATTACAGGATCGGTATGGTTACAATGACATGATTATATTATTGGAGTTGGTGGACTCTCAAGACATTACAACGAATGACACAGAAATCACAGAAGGATGTCATGTGGCGGATCATGATGACAGCAGCCCTTCAACCGATCTCAGTGCTTGGTATTGATCTCTTCCTTTCCCCATATCTTTGCATATTATATTATGTCACAGTAATTATTCAATCCCCTCTTGAACGTTTCCACTGAACATGCATCTACAACATATCCAAGTGTATCCCCACTGCTTGCAGTGAACTCTTTTTTCCAGGTAGAATGCATCTTTCTGTTTTTGAACCAGCCTTATTCCATCGATTGACATGCTCATAATGAGATGCCCACAAAAGAATCTGGAATAGCTCTGTGTTCCCTCTCAGTTTTCCAATAATTCCCTCCTGCTCTTCCATATTCCTTCTGAACCTCCAGCATTCGCCCGGTTTCCAATTCAATTTGCTATCTTACAATGATTTTATTGTTCTTCTCCGTCACCCAGGGGGCGCTGGATTTGTTTGTCCGGCCTTTCCCAATTGAGGGACCATTCTTCGACTGGACGCAAATCATCTTCTCTCTGATGACAGCCCATTGGTAGGTTTTTATTTCGGATCAACTTGATGTTCCAGTCAAATCTCGTCACCTTCATTCTATCCCCCATTGAAAGCCGCTCTCTGTTAAATATTTTTTCTCACTCTCAATTAATGTATGTCATTCTCTACCATCATATTGAAGTTTATAATAAATGATCACTGTACCCCAATATGTTCGCCTATTGACCCTGGATCCACGCATCTCACCTGTTTTCCAAGGATCACGACCAACAGTACATGCGGTCTTGGGTTGGAAGCATACTGCTGCAGTGAGGTCTCCTTCATGCAATCCAGGAACACTCACTCCTCATCACCCTGGACGACAAGTATACCAGTCTACATGTGGATGATTTAAGTTTCTCAGTTTAACTACTATATAGTTTTGTCATCGCTCTCAAACGGCCTTGCATAATTAATCTGCCATACTTTGTAATGGTTGGTGCCTACAGGCTGTACCTCAAAGTGCAATTGTACATTGTTTTGTTCTGTAACTCCAGCCCAATTCATTCTGTCCATGAACAGATCCTGTTCCTCTCAGAGTCCTTAACAAATGCTATGCAAACCACTACTGCTACACTTCATCTTTTTCCTTCACTTCTATTGGTTTGGAATACTTTATACCTCGCAATATTTAACTCCGACTCCAGCCATTTCATGAGCGAGCTCTTGCATTTCGATACATCAGACTTGCACACACCAATCTGCATCTACAAATCACCAGACTGCAAGTATTCACATCGACGCAGAGTACCTAAGGTTTCGACATTCTTCCTTATCCTATCTTCCACTGATAATCTTGTTGTTGTAAATTAGCACCAGCTGCTTTTTCAAGTACTTTGTGAATCCTGGTAGTGTCATTGACTACTCATTTCTGGATCCGAGACGCACGCAAAATTATTTTATATTATTCCCACATAATATACATGGAATTCAGTCTCAGCTCTATCACTTGTTACCCCAACTCCCTTGTACATTTGCTGCCTACCCCAGAACCAATCCCAATACATCACCGTTCCATTTACGTTCTCATCTCCCTAAGATTATTAGTTCTGTTCTCCCTTGAGCACTGCGCTTAGAGTATTCCAGGGATTGCTACTGCTGAGGTTCTGCTCGCTAACCATCACCTAGTTCCTTACATTCTGTTTCCCAGAACACTTTACCCTTCCTACTCACGTCATTCCTACCAACAGGTGCATGCCCTTCAACTGTTCACTGTCCCCATGCCAATGTCCTGCAGATAGGGTGACATTCTTGATCCCATCATCCTGGAATTAAATTTTTGTCACAGAAAATCTTACGTCTTCTTCAATTTACTGAATGCCCTCTGACTATTGCTCCTTCCTTCTCCCTACCCTCCTGTAGAGTGAGGCTGTTTGTGGTGCCACAGACATGGCCCTGATTGCGCTGTCCTGAGCAGTCAGCATCCTTATCAGTTCCAAACTGGAAAACTGAATTGTGAGTGAGACATCAGGCTACTTATGTATCCTCTGACTTTATCTCTTCGATTGACTGGGCTCTCCCTGTATGTACTATCTACCTTAATTTTAGTACCATAAATGTCCCACAGAGTCTCCAGTCACTGTCTGAGCTCTAAGACCGAAGTCCACCTGGGACACCGGCAGGGGCAATGTCTACCTAATGTACCAGAACCTATTTCACACTTGACAAACATGTGCTGACATGTCTAAATTTGCAAAGTATCTAATCTTAATTAATTGCTTCGTATAAATTTAACATCGGGGAAATAACATTAAGGGTACAGTCCCTTATTCAACGTTGGCTTACTGAGATTACTTTATTACATTGGCTCATACTTTCAGTTTATCCTCTTATTTCTGAGTTCAACTCTTCTCTTAGAAGTTGAAAACATAAATTTGCTAACTTAGAGCAAGTTACAGACGGTCGCTAATAACGGTGTATTAACAGCCAATGAACTGACAGCTTTGTTTTCTGTGATGTCTCTTGCACTCCTTTCAAATCTCTTCGCAGGCAGGTCCAGCAGCAGTAAGTATTATCTGTGACTCGCACGTACATGTAATTCTCGAGCACCCACTCCACTCTGCTCCCTCACAGCGTCACCGTTTTTTTGACTCCCAGATACGCGCAACTCTCCAGTTCTCATTACATTTTGCACCCTCACAATTTCACCGTCTCGATGAGACCCAGGTCCGTGTAATCCTCCAGCTCCAACTCAACTCTTCTCCCTCACAGGATCACCATTTGTATTATTCCCAGGTACGTGTGATCCTCCAGCTCGCACTCCACTCTGCTACCTCATAACATCACCGTCTGTGTTATTCCCAGGTACATGTAATCTTCCAGCTCTCATTCCATTCTGCTCCCTCACAGTGTCACCACATCTGTAATGCCCACGTACGACTGGGTCACGATCCTCAGTATTTATTTATATCCTCACAATTTGCTGCCTCGGTAACTCCACGGTATGAGTTGACCTCAAGCTCTCCTCCAAGATGGTCCCTCACACGGTCACTTACACAAAGACTCGCTACTAATTTGGAGTCTCCTGGTGTGCTGCATCGCCAACTGCCTCCCTCTCTGTGCTGCTGACTCTCTAGTTCTCTTCCTTTATAAACCACAGGTTATGGTCGGCCTCAGACTTCAACTGAGATTCACAACGTTCCCTTTCTTCAATTCTCCCTCACAGGATCGCCGTTATACCCGGAGAGCGCTCGGAAACAGAAGGATTAGAGGGACAGAGTGGGTTACAGTGTTTGAGCGAGATATAGGGATGGGACAGTTGATTTGGGGTGGTACGCAGATCCACATTACATAAATCGGTTTACTTGAAGTTACATGGAGTGTTGCAGGCACTGAAGAAGGCTGAGGAAAATGAAAGATGTTGGCTTCTTGGTGATATAGCTTTGTAGGCTGTAAAAGGCTTTTTGTGAGCTGTTTACAAAGATATCAAGGTTTCCAAAAGAGCAAAATGGCATGCAGGGTCTGATGCAGGTAATGGAGGCAGTTGAATATTACAGAGATGGAAGACCTGCAATAAATGGGTGCAATATAGATTTGGGGGCACTGGTGATTTTCAAGAACCTTCAGGACATGAGGAGGTAAAGATAATAGGAACATACGTCATGGCTCAAAGAGGTTGTGAAAATAATGGGATTAAAGTATCTTGAGAGCTCAGGTGGGTAAAGAGGTTGGAAAGTACAAATTTAACACAACATCCAGAGTAATTCATAGTGATTTAAGGAGGTGAAACTGTGCTGTATTTGTAATATGGAGGATTACAGATACTGAGGGGTGTAAATTTAGAAACGAACAGTTTATCGATGATCAGAGGTTTATCCAATAATAAAGTTAGTTGAGAGATCAGCAGCACACATGGGAATGGAGGAGGTGAGATATTGTGAGAAACTGTACAGTTGTCGGTAGAGAAGGATGTTTTGTATAGAGGAAGAGTTGCACTGTTTGCATACAGTCAGAGACACGAGGAATGTTGTAGCGACTGCTTGAGGGTGCATAGAAAACAGTTTGACCGGTTGGTGCAGGGGCAGCTGAACACCACATTCTCTGGGTTTAGATCAGAGTGGTGCTGGAAAAGCACAGCAGGTCAGGCGTCATCCGAGGAGCAGGAAAATCGACGTTTCGGGCAAAAACCCTGATGAAGGATGCTGCCTGACCTGCTGTGCTTTTCCAGCACCACTCTGATCTAAACTCTGGTTTCCAGCATCTGCAATCCTCACTTTTGCCTACCACATTCTCAGGGTCAACTCAACATTAATAATAAATGCTGGCCCAGCTGGCAATGCTCGCGTGCTTGAATGAATGAGTAAGAAAGAGATTGACGAGCAGCACTGAGATTAGCCAGGAAGGCCCTTTCAGCAGCACTTCACAAACCCGGAACAAATATACCCTGGAAAGACAAGAGTTACAGTTGCATGGGAATACCAGCATTTCCAAGGTCCTCTCCAAACCACGCTCCATTCGACCACCACTCTGCCTGTCCCGACACTCGAAGGATTGCAATGAGTCAGGAAGACAGCTGACCACCACGTTTTTCAGTTAATTACAGATGGCAAAAAAAAATGGTCTCTCCAGTGATGACCACAAACCATCAATATTACTTTTAAATGAATCTCACGGACTGTTCATGTCCCCCTTGCTTCCTCAATACAATTCACATTCTCATCTTGTTTTATATCAACAACAAACGTGAAACATTAATTTTTGTCCATCCATCAAAAGCATCGAATCCATTTGTGAATAGTTAGGAGTGAAGCACGCATCCATTTATTCGGACTTAGTTTTCTATATGTTGATGTATTCTCAATCCATTCCAGTACATTCCCTCCAAACCCACACGTGCCAATTTTGTTTTTAATCACCTTTCAGTGAGACATTGATCAAAGGTTTCTGAAAATTACAATGCGCTATTCCTCCCCTTTTATTTATTCTACTCTCCACAGCCAGTCAAAATAAAACAAAAAAAAATCCAACAGAGTGTGTCAAATGAAATTTCACTTTCCAAACAACATGCGTGGTACTGTCAGAAGACAGTGTGAGCCGAAAGGAGTCGGTCGGTAAGTGGAACTCCACAGAGGTCAATGTTGGAACCACAGCTGTACACACTATACTTTACAGTCTGTACAAGCGATGTGAGGGAACAAGGGAAACATGTTTTCAAAGAAGATCCAAGGGACGAAATGCTTGTCACATGAGGAACAGTTGAGATCACTGAGTCTATTTTCGATGAGGTTTAAGAGACGACGGAATCTCATTCAAATTTGCAGAATATTACGGAGACTGGTTGAGTGGAGGTGGGGAAGATGTTTGCAATAGTCGGACAGACAAGGGCCCAAGGGCAGAGCATCAGAGTGAAGGGGCAAGGCATTAGAATGCAGTTGTAGAGACGTTTGTTCTGCAAGAGGGTGATAAATCTGTGGAACTCACTGCCTCAGACGGCTGTGGAGGCAAAGTAAATCAAATTGTGTATCGCAGAGATAGATGAGTTCCTGATGAGTTCGGGGATCAAAGGTTAAATGTACATGTTGAAAGAATGAGGTTGAGAAACAATTCAGTCAAAATCGAATGGTGCAGCAGACACAATGGGCAGAATGGCCTAATTCTGCTGCTATATCTGATGGTCTTATGAACTTCCTTATTCCATTCATTTCTAAGTGTGCAGCTATCATTTCTGCGAAATCGTTTAACGTACATTTCAGCACTTTTCTGACTGTCACTTTCACGTCTTGGTTTCAGATCAACTACAGAAAACTACACTACAGAGTAACTTGGGAATTCTTGTGCATATTTCTTAGAAAGATCGCATGGCATACATGGCATACTTCATAGGAATGGAAAACAGAACGCTGGCATTGATTTCAAACGGAATGGAGAGTAATAAATGGGAAAACTTTCAAAAACGATATAAGACTCCAGTCAGCCCACACGAGAATATTGTGAACATATTTGGTCCCCTATGAAGCGGGAAAATGTTCTTGCATTGGAGGCAGTTCAGATAACATTTTCCAGATTGATCGCCAACAAGGAGGGCTACTGATGAGACGGGCTGTTGAAGATTGAACTTGAAAACATTAGGTTTTAGAAGACGAGGCAAATTTACTGGTACACTGGAGAATCTTAGGTGTTCTTACGCAGTCGGAACTGAGGCATTATTTTCCCTGAGCAAAGACCTATGCCGGAGATAAAGAGGACTGCAGGCACTTGAGAAGCTGTCACAGAAAAGACGGGTTGTCGATACTGAAGGATGTTACAGAGTTCGGCTGGTTTGATATTACTCGTGGTGGTTAGAGATAAGATAAGTTGTCGGGATGGAAGATGGCACGTGAAGGTAAAGGGTTATCAGTCCTGAAGGAGTTGCAGTGAAAGGGAGGGTTGTAACGTCTGGAGATTACACAGCTAGGGTTGGTATTTGGAACTTCAGGTGTTACAGAGAAAGGGACGATTTTGGGGGTTCGGCATTACACTGATAAGGATGTTAGTTGGAGCTGCAGGAGTGGTAGAGAGGTTTGCAGGGGCTGGATCAGTTGACAGAGCCAGTGTAAATTGTGTGGGATTCCAAGAGACACAGATACTGAGGGTTATTCGGCAGCAGACGTTCACAATACTTGTGAAGGCAGCTTTACAGCTTCGCTTCAGGTACACAGACACGTGGAGTACAGTTCTATAGGTTGTTACAGAAATTAGGAGGGATGCCAATGCTGCAAGAAATTGCAAAGGGCGTGAGCTGTAGTATTTAAGGAAGTCACTGGGACAGGATGCATTGAGGGGTTGCAGGCTGCTACAGGTATTAAAATGCTGTACGAGATGAGTAACCTTCCATTGATAAGGAGGTTTGGAAGATCTGGATATAAAGAACGAGAATTGCAATGACTAAAGAATATCATAGAGATGGGGAGTAACATACGAGCAAAAAGAGTTATAACATGAGATGAGCTAGAGTCAATGGAGTGAGGGAAATACAGGGAGATCGGAAGGGATTGGAGTGAGACTTATCGGTTATAGATGTGGCTAGTTTACAGAGAGAGGCAGTATTTTATGGAATGGTGCATTTGTATAGAATTGAGGAAATAATAGAGATATGGAAAGCTGCAGTGAATGAACGCATTTCCTGATATCGGATCCTTAGTTTCTGGAGGATACACAGACGGGAAACCTTCTTGTCTGGCAGAGCGTAAATGAGCAGGAACACCAATAAGGGCTCGAGAGACTTACACAGATAGGGACAAATTAACAAATGGAGGAGGTTCCTGTGGTAGGGTGGGTTGCAGGAGTGGGTGAGGATTACACAGATAGATGGAAAAAATCTGGAGAAGATTATGGAGATGAAAAGCTGTATGGAAAGTCTTGAGGAGCTTACACTGACATAGTGAAAGATTGTGACAGCAAGGTGGTATATAGATAGAGGGTCTTGTTGGAAATAGATCGGGTGAGTCAAAAGCAATTAATTGTGTTCTCCGGATTTGGAGTGTTGCAGAGACCTGAGAAGATTACACAGTTAGGGAGGATTACAGGGTCACCACATTTTGAGAGTGTTTCAGGACTGGAAGAGGTAACACAGATAAGGAGGTGCGTTGGATCTGTTGGAGATTTTAGAGATGGTGTGTTTGGAGGGTTTGGAACTGTTTACAGATGGAGAGATATTTTAGGGAGAGTAATACTGAATGCAGAGGGATAGTTGTAGAGTTACACAAAGAGAGAATATTTGAGGTGAAGGAGGACTGTAGGGAATTGCGGAGCAAACAGAGATATGCAGCGTTTTGTGGCTGGAAACGTATACTGAGTATAGGTTGACATGAAGGGCCTAGCGGGAGGCTGGACAAACATTGGGCTGCAGAGTCTGGCGGAGTTTGTCGGGACTGGAGTAGGCCTCACAGATGAGGTTTGACATAACTGCTGGAGCAATTAAAGAGAGAGTCGTTTCCAGGAACTGGACGAGGTTACACATGTAAGTGGGTTCCGGAGGTTGGTGTAGATTATGGAGACAGGGTGGGCTGATGAACTCCTTAACATCATACAGACAGCGAGGTCTGCAGGAGCAGGAGAAAGTAACAGACACAGATAAGGTTTCAATGTTGGAAAAGGTGGCAGTGTGTAGACTTAGGTCACAGTGGCAGGGGTGACTGTGGGGATATGAAAAGCACACAAAGGTAAGGACGCTGTACGATATCATGTTAGAGAGGTAAGGAACGTGCGAGCAGCTAAAGGAAGTTTCAAAGATAGAGACAGTTACTAGGCTAGAAAAGGAAACAGATTGGAAAGGTCGTAGGGACTGGAGGAGTTTTGACAGATATGGATTATTCTGAGGTCTGAGACATTTCCAGTGATGGGGGTTGTGTAGGTTAAACATATAGGGAGGGTAGTGGGGACTGAAGGAGATACAGAGACAGGCAGTGTTACATAGAAACATAGCAAAGGGGGCAGGTTCAGGACATTCAGCCCCACGAGCCTTTCCCACTATTCAGTATGATCACGGCTGATCATCTGACTCAGTGTCCTGTTCCTGCTTTCACCCCATACATAGACTATCATAAATCGGCAGGTTAGGGAGTTAGTGTGGGTTGGAGTGTGTAGAGGAGGTTACACAGGTAGTGAGTGTTTGGCTAACCTGGAATATTACAGGAACAGGGAGGTTTGGAGTGACTGGGGAGGTTACAGAGATTGGGAGGCTGGCAGTGCATTGAGGACGTTGCAGAGATCGGGAGTTTTGGTGTGACTGGAGGAGATTACAGAGGTAGCGAGTTCTTGAGTAACTGGAGGAGGTAACAGAGAAAGGACGAGTTGGAGTGACTGGAGGAGGTGAGACGGATAGGGAGTTTTGAAATGATTGGAGGACGTTGCTGAGATAGGGTGGCCTGTGCAGTCCACTCGAGGTTAAAGAGATCCAGGCGGTCATTCAGCTCATGGACCCTGGAAGAGGAGACTTGAAAAGGGAGGTATGAAGAGATTTGGGAGGGTTACTGTGATAGGAAGGACTATTGGAGATGACATTATTTGTCGAAATAAATATTGTGTCATTTGCTTGAGGCGGTCATGACCAAATGTTTCTCATGACTCTCAGAGTTATTATGTACAGGGTGAGGTTTAGGAACAGGAAGAGTTTACTGAGAGATAGACTGATTTGTAAAGATAGAAGACGTTTATTGAAATAATTCGTGTTTTGTAGGTGAATTAATGTGATAGGTAGGGTAGTAGGGGCAAGATGGCGGACAGACATAGGGAGGAGCTGGAAGAGGTAACTGATAGTGACGTTCGTGGTGATGGCTTTCGGAACTGGTTGAAGTTTGCAATACAGAGCGATGTTGGCACTGGATTGTTCTTCAGACTGAAAGAGGTTACATAAAGTGACAGCTGTAAGAACGGGAGTTGGATCCAGCAATAATGAGGATGTTTCAGGTACATGGATGCCTTTAGTGGCTTCTGGCGTTAATAGGGCTAGGAAGCCAGGTAGTGATGTCTGCAAGTAGAGTTGAGGAGCATTGTGGCGACAGGAGAACGTTACAGCAATACAGGAGATTGCAGAGACTGGAGGAGGTTGCAGACATGGGGAAGGTTAAAGTGGCTGCAGAACACAATACACTGGGAGGTTTGTCAGGTTTGAAGCAGGTTACACAGGCAGGCAAGTCTGTACAGACTGGGGGAGTTTATACCGATAGGGAGGTCTGTAAGTACGGTATATAGTTACAGAGGCCGTATGGTTCTGTAGGTCAGGAGGCAGGAGTGTTATAGGGACTGGAGATAGTTACAGTAATATCATGTGCTATGGGGCTGAAGAAAGGTGCACCAGTGGGGCGCTTCGTAGAGGTTGGGGAGTGCGACAGAGAAATAGTGGACTGTAGGTACTGTGCAAGATGACAAAAATAAGGGTTATTGTTGTTACAGGAGGAGGATATTACCGAGATTGGTTGCGTTATCCAGAATGGAACGAATCCAGAGAAAGTGAGACAGTCAACATTGCAAGGTTTCAAATGTACAGAACGATTATCAGGAAGGGAGGAAGTTACAGAGATCAGAACTGTTCAAGGAGTTGAAAAGGATTCAAAGCACTTGGCCAGATGAGTTGTCCAAAAGTATTGTTTCCTTTCTGTCTGAGTCTGTGCCATGAAATGGATACAGTGTTGGAGAGTGACCACAGAACAGAAAAATACCAGACTTCAACACTACCGTCCTGACAGAGGCCTGCTTTCATCTCCATTGGGCTAATGCTCACTAAGACATCACAGGACTGAATTGATAACTGTGAACGCCCTATGCTGTCTCAGGAAGGCTCAGTCCAGCAGATCTGAAAGTAATCCTCTCATGAGTGGGTGGGAATTGAGCCTGCAAGCTTCATGCTCTGTGCTCCCCTTCAACACTGTACCTATGTCATGGCTTGTAGGTCGTGGTTTCGAACATTTTAAATGCTCTCTGCTCTGTTACTTGTGAGTGATCTTACCTCACTGCAGGATTTATTGAAGGCTCCATATTTCTCTTGACTTTGGCTGATCAGCTGTCTTTAATGTGGTGATGGACGAGACTGCAATTGGGTATTCTGTAGAGTCAGGAAGTTCCTGAGTACCTGCAGGAGACAGGGAAATACATAGAGTCAGAATTCAGACGGATGACGTGAGTGCTCCACATGGAGAATGGTACTGACTCCCACAGAGACCAAGAAAATCCCGGTTTCCATCCCAAGCCTGTGCTGTTTTCTCTCTCTCTGCAGTGGAGAATTCTGTCTCCTCAGGATCTGTAGTAGCTGCAAAAGGGGCAGTCAGAGGCAGCAATAGGACACACAAAGTGACAGATGCCGCATGGAGCGATACTGAGTGGCATCGACAGAGTGCAGGAAAGTATCAGGATCAAACAACGGGCGGGAAGAATGGCGTTTGATTCATTCTGCACTGGAATCAGTACTCATGGATGGGTGAGCTATGAATGGGACAGGCGATGGCCTGGCATTATTCTCAATAGATTCTTCATCCATAAACTCATACTGATGTCAGAGACACCCATCTGAACTCATAATATAATTTAAGTAAAGAAATGTATTATAGGCAGCCAATCTGGTTTCCCGACAGTGTGGAAAAAGGCCCTTCGGCCCGAAAGGTCCACACCGACCCGCTGAAGAGTAACCCAGCCAAACTCATTTCCCAACATTCATCCCTCACGAATGCACGTAACACGATTGACAATTTACCTAACCTGCATATCGTTTGGAATGGGGGAGGAAACCGGTGCAAATTCACACAGACACGGGGAGAAAGTGCAAACTCCACACAAACAGTCGCCCGAGGAGGGTATCGAAACCGGGTCACTGGCACTTGAGGAGGCAGTGCAAACTATTGAACCACCGTGTCATCGACATAGGACTCTACTCGAGCAATGGAGTTGACTGTCATCTGCCCTCTGAAATAACCTCGTCAGCTGCTCAGTTCAAGGATAGCTACGGGTGGGCACAAAATGCTGACCAGCCAGAGACACCTATATCCCACGAGTGAATTAAACAAAAGTGCACAGGGCCCCACTGGAACTGTACTGGTCACAGCAAATCATGCCGGTAGGATTATGGACAGGGATTGAAACTGATAGAGAGGATGCAGGGACAGTGTTCAGGTTATAGGAGCTTTCCATATCCAATGGGAAATGTTGAAGCATAGTCACATCATGGCGATGTGGCTGAAAACATGCAGCAAGGAGCAGGAAAGTACAGACTTTAATTAAAACTGTAAATAGATTTGTGACAGGAAATTGTGGCAAAACAGAAACTACACTGTTCGCTTTCGGCATGCATCGTAATATGCAATACGATAGTTTGAATTGTTTGCTGACATAAATAAAATGTAGTCAACAGAGACGGGGTTACAGGATAAAAAGGGAGAACATCAATATTAAGTGGTACACAACCTTGCGGGGTCTCAGGCAGAATGGAAATGCAAAATGAGTAACCCTGACAGAAATGGATAACAAAGGCATTAAATAGAAAGCATTATCCTTAGATTACGCAGCAGAATTAGTCTGAATGAAAATTCTGGGTAATAATGTCAAAATCATCAGTTTTTAGGCTGCATAGAAACATTTTATTTTTCATCACTGCATTCAACAGTAATTCATGGGAATTTGTAATAAATACATTGTGATAATTTTGGGAGTCTTCGACTTTCATATGTCTGGGACAGTCACACAGGAAGAGTGATATTCGACGAGTGGTACAGCGAATGTTTTTGTCAGTGCTTTTTTTTTCAATGACACATTGCGCAACTGGCTAACAATGTAACTATCTGATCGACCGTTGGGTGATGAAGCTGAGTGAATGAGTAACGACATACTGAAAGATCCTCTGGGAAATTTTGATAGAGTATAGTTAAATGAAATTATAAAGTTTTAAAGTCAATCACAGAATGCACAAGCTACAACTAGAAACAACAACAGGATGAAGTATTTTGAAGTGACAAAATCCACACCCGACAATCCGAAACAAAACTAATTACATAAGTTTGAGAGGAGAACTGATCAAGGTAAACAGACTGAAATGTAAAACTGTAAATGAACAGTGGAAAACATTTGAAAGAAAAGTATAAAATATGCAATAAACGGAGTTTCCACTAAAATAGACAAAATCTCAGCAATAAATTCCCAACTGTCCCAGACTGAGGACGTAACGGATCAGATTCAATGAAGAGATGCTTCGAAGATCATCAAAACCCGAACACTTCTGAAGAATGGTAGTGTTTTAGAAATAAGGAAGCAGTTGCTAAAGGTATTCTAAGGGGCCTCCGAGCAGGAGCAGAGCAGTAGGAAGAGAATACATTGCCAGAGTGTAATGAGTTGATATTAACAGAGGGAACTGAAGGTGCTGGATATGGTGACACTGTTACAAAGAGGAGCAAGGGCTTGACTGTTGCAAAGCAAGTGCTAATTACAGCAGGTCATTGTGTTTGCACAGGTAGGGAGGGAAATGTATATTTTTTTACTTATTCATGGGCTGAGAGAGTCACTGGTTGGACTAGCAAACATTCCTCGGCGCCAAACGCTGGAGGCATCTCAGATTCAGCCATATTGATGTGGGTCTAGAGTAGTATGTAAGGCAGACCAGGGAAGAATATCCGACGTCCTTCCCTGAAGGATAGAAGTGAACCATTTGGGTGTTTCCAGTTGATCAACAATGCTTTTTATTGTTCCCTCACTAATGTCCCCTGCAGCCAGAACATGACATCCCAACTCCTATTCTCAGTGGGTGACCAATAAAGGTGAGCATCCTAAACGCCTGTTTCACCATTCTGTCTACATCTGATGCAACTTTCAAAGAACTGTGTACCTGCATTCCGAGTTCTCTTTCTTTGACAACACTACCAACAGACCTATCATTAACTGCAAAGTCCTGCTTTGTTTTGCCTTAGCAAAATGCGACGTCGTGCATTTCTCCTCCTGATATTCGTAAATTAAATGGCTCAGCAGTTGATTCCATTGTACTCTCAGAAAGCCCTTTCCAGTCTCCACTATCCTACCAATTTCAGTTTCATTCACAAGCTTGCTAACCATGACTCCTTTATTCTCATACAAATCCTTGATATAAATGATGCACAACAGTGGATCAATCAACGAATCACACGCCACACCATTGATCATAGGCCTGCAGTTTGAGCATCAACCCTCTATGAACACATTCTGTCTCCTACCGTCAATCAAATTGTGTATCCAGGTGACAACTGTTCCCTGGTTATATGTAATCTACAGTTAGTAATCAGTCTGCCATGAAAAACCTTGTCAAAGGCAGTTCTGAAATCCATGCAGACAACGTCGCCTGCTCTGCCTTGATCTACCTCCTCAAACACTCAATCGGGTTTGTGAAAGATCATTTTACACGCACAGAGCCATGATGATTATCGCTACTCGGCCCTTGCCTTTCCAAATGCATGATGATCCTTTCGCTTAGAATCTATCCCAACAACTTAACCAACTTAGTCTCAGTAGTCTGTATCGGCTGTCTATTTTCATAGAGCGGTGAGGAGAGAAGATGGAGTGAAGCGAGGGCTACCGCGAAGTGTAAGTTTTCCCACTTAAAAAAGGGACTTAACTCGTGAGTCGGGCCTCCATTTATACAGAGTGCCGACGAGCGAAGGCGAGGTGAAGCAAGGGCTGTCGGGAACGTAAAGGCTGAATATATATTTGGGCAATGGTTTGGGGTGTCACTGATCAGCTGCATAACATTTGAAAAGGGGAAGGCGAATAGCCAGTTGTTCGGTGCATGTATGCACGAACGGTATAAGCAAAAAACGAGATGAGTTCCGGAATGAAGAACTCAGGGATCTAGGAGAGAAGTTAAAGAGGAGGACCTCAAAGATAGTGATTTCAGGATTACTGCCAGTGCCACGTGCTAGCCAGCGTAGAAATGAAAAAAAAAAGTAGGCTAAATGAAAACGTGGCTTGAGGGATGGTGTAAGTTGGAGGGGTTCAGATTTGTTGGACATTGGGACCGGTTCTGGGGAGTATTACAAAATGGAAGGATTACATCTGAACCAGACTGGAGCCAATGCCCTTTGGTGGAGTTTTTGCTACTGTTGTTGGGGAGATTTTAAACTAAAATTGTAGAGGGCTGGGAACCAGAAGAGAAAACAAGTAGGCAGCGAGGAGGAAACTGGATACTGTAAGAATCATGAAGATAGCATTAATAAGGGAAAGAGTAGGCAGAGAGCAGATGAAAGCAAAAGAACTGGTGGCCTGAAATACATATAATTTTATGCAAGAAGAATAGTGTGTAAGGCAGATGAACTTAGGGGTTGGATTGGTGCTTGGGAGTATGACGTTATTGAATCACTGAGACTTAGTTGAAGGAAGGGTATGATTGGCAGCTAAATATTCTGGGATATGGACGCTTCAGACAGGACAGGGAGGGATGTAAGATGGGTTGGAGTTGCATTGCTGATCAGGGATGATATCACGGTTGTGCTAAAGGAGGACACCAGGGAGATTTTAGATTAGATTAGATTACTTACAGCGTGGAAACAGGCCCTTCGGCCCAAAACGTCCACACCGACCCGCCGAGGTGCAACCCACCCAGACCTATTCCCCGACATTTACCCCTTCTCTAACACTATGGACAATTTAGATGGCCAATTCACCTAACCTGCACATTTTTGGATTGTGGGAGAAAACCAGAACAACAGGAGGAAACCCACGCAGATATGGGGAGAATGTGCAAACTCCACACAGAGACTCACCTGAGGCGGGATTTGACTATTGAGTATTGAGGCATTATGGCTGGAGCTGAGATATAAGAAGGGTGAAGTCACATTGTTGGGACTGTATTAAAGGCTTCTCAACAGTGAGGTAGAAGAACAAATAGGCAAACAGGTTATGGAAAGATGTAGATGCAATAGGGTAATGGTGATGGGAGATTTTAATTTTCCCAAAATTGACTGGGATACACCGAGCGTCTGATGTCTGGAAGGGGAGAATTTGTAAGAAATGTGCAGGAGAGCTTTCGAGAGCAGTATGTCAAGAGTCCGACGAGGGAAGGGGCCATATCGGACCTGATATTGGGGAATGATCAAGGACAGGTGGGAGAAGTTAAGGTGGGGGAGTTCTGTGGGAACAGTGACTTCAGTTCTGAACGTTTTAGAGTACTCATAGATAGAGATTAGAGTGATCCAAAGGGAAGAGTAGTAAACTCGGCCAAGGCCAATTGTATCAAAATTAGGCAGGAGCTCGGAAATGTGGATTTGATACAGCTATTAAAAGGGAAGTCAACATTTGATAAGTGGGAGGCTTTCAAAGTTAGATTAAAGATTGTGCAGGATAAGCATGTGCGTTGAAGGCAAAGGTTTGGAAAGGCAAGATTTGTGAACCGTGGATGTCAGGAAAAATAGCACCACTAGCCAAGAGGAAAAGAAAAGCGTACACAAGACTTCAGAGCTAAGAACAGAATGGGCCCTGGAGGAATATCGGGAGACCAGGACAAGTCTTAAACGACGTATCAAGCAGCCTAAAATGAGTCATGAAGCAGCTTTCGCGAGGATAATTAGGAGAATCCTGAAGCATTTTATTCTTATATAAGGAACAAGTGAGCAACTAGAGAAAGTTTGGTTCCCGAAAGGATAGTGAAGGAAAGCTGTGCGTCGAACCTGAGAGAATGGGTGAGATACTGACTGATTACTTTGCATCAGTGTTCACTGAGGAGAGGAACAAAAAATGTTCAGATTAGAGATATAAGTTTGATTAGTCTGGATCACGTTGACATAAGTAGGGTAGGTGCGTTGGGTAGGCCACAGGATATTAAGGTGGACAAATTCCCGGTTCTGGATGGGATCTATCCCAGGTTGCTGAAAGAGGTGGGAGAGGTAATTGCTGGGGCCCTGACAGATATCTTTATGGCATGTTTACGCACAGGTGAGGTGCAGGAGGACTGGAAGTTTGCTAGTGTTGTCCTTCTGTACAAGAAATGTAGGGATATTCTAGTTATCTACAGACCAGTGAGCCTGACGTCAATGGTGGGACAGTTGCTGGAGAAGGTACTGAGGGATAGGACCTATTTATATTTAGAAAAGAATGGGCATACCAGTGATAGGCAACATAGTTTTGTGCGGGAGAGATCGTGCCTTACCAACTAAATAGAGTTCTTTGAGGAAGTTACAAAGTTGATAGATGAAAGGAGGGCTGTTGATGTCATATACATGGACTTTAGTAAGGCGTTTAATAAGATTTCCCATGGTAACCTAATGGAGAAAGTGAAATCACATGCTGTGCCAGGTGTTCTAGCTCGGTGGATTAAGAATTGGCTGAGCAACAGGAGACAGAGAGTAGTAATTGAAGGGAGTTTCTCGAAATGGACAAAGGTGACCAGTGTTGTTCCAAAGGGGTCAGTGTTGGCGCCACTTCTCTGAGTACGGGGTATTGAGTAGAAGAGCTGGCAAGTCATGTTAAAATTGTAGAAGACCGCATTCAGAATACTGTGTAGATTTCTGGTAGCCACGTTACCAAAAGGATGTGGACGTTTTGCAGAGGATGCAGAGACGGTTTACGAGGATGTTGCCTGGTTTTGAATGTGCCAGCTATGAAGAGAGGTTTAGTAGGTTAGGTTTGTCTTCATTAGAACAAAATTAGATTGGGGGGTCATGATATATGTTTAGAAAATCATGAAGGGTATAGACAGTGTGGATGGATACAAGCTTTTTCCCAGTGTGAAGGATTCAGAAACGAAAGGTCACGCTTTCAAGGGGAGAGGCGAAAGGTCTAACGGGGATACACGCGGCAAGTACTTCACACATAGCGTGATGGGCGTCTGGAACGCGGTGCCAACAGAAATCGTAGAGGCGGTCACGTTACATTTATTTAAAATGCATGAGGACAGATGCATGAGCAGGTGGGGAGCAGACGAATATTAATGCTTAGGAATTGGGCGACAGGTTTAAGCGGTAGATTGGGATCGTCTCTGGCTTGGATATATGAGGGAACGTTTCTTAGCTGTAAATTGTCTTTGTTCTTTGTATGATGCAAATACCTCTGCGACAGTCCCTGAAAATTCTTCCCTAGCTTCTCACAAAATCCTGCGATGGATGTGATCATGGAGGATTAGAGTAAAGTCTTCATTTCTGATGAATGTCGTTTACCTGAAATTTGGACTTTCCTGTTCCTCGGATGCGGCCTGACCCGCTGTGCATTTCCAGCACCACTCCAGTCTTGAGTCTAATTCTCCAGCATCTTTAGTACTCATGTCTGCATAGATCGGATCATGTCCCAAGGTTTTACTTACCTTTTTGTATTTTAAGACATCTAACACCTCCTGTTCTCCAATTTGAACTCTTTTCAAGACATGATATTTATTTTCCTAAGGTCCAGAGGATTCATGCTTCTCCACAGTAAATCAGCACGCAAAGTATTTGTTTTGAATGTCCTCCAACAGCAGTTGTTCCACATAGACAACCTGATTGACTTTTCAGGAGTCTTATTCTCTCCCTATCTAATCTTTAGCCCTTGTTGAAACATGTCAAAATGCTTTGAAACTTCAAATGTCCCCCTACCACCAATTCCCTCCCCATCCTTATCTATTCTGCTATTTATCGTCACAGTTAAGTATAAAACCAAATAGATTTTAAAATATTACCGTTCTATGAAATCAACGGTCCACCATTGTTTTTAAGAATCCAGAAATTGGTTATTTTCATATTCTTTACAATATATTCCAGCACGTTCCCGAATCAGCACCATTTGGTGTCAGACCTACTGTACAACGGTTTTCAGGAATCCTTGGGTATCAACGTGAAAAATAGACAGCTTACAGTTTGAACAGGTAATAGAGGAGGCAACCAAATATTGGCATTTTGTCCGAAGGGAATGGCGTCTAAAAATAAGGAGTTCTTGCTATAAAAATGCTAGGTAAGAGGCAGACCACACCGAGGATATTATGAAGAGCATGAGTGCCCAAAGGAAAGATATTCTTGCATTCGACGGGGGCCAGAGAAGGTTCAGGTGACTGCTCCTGGGACTGGAGGGATTTTCGAATGAGAAGAGGTGGAGTAGATTGTGGTCGAATTTGATGAGGTTTCAAAGAATGAGCAAGAAAGCTATGTGGTACTAAGGAGTTTCTGAAGGGTTTTCACACGGACGATGTTGTGATTTTAGAAAATAGAACAGGAAAGCACATCAACAGGCCATTTGGACCACCATGGCCGTGCCGATCGTGATGTTATTCAAAACTGAACCCATCTGCCTATATATGGTACATATCCCTCTATTCTTTGCCTGTTCATATTTTTGTCTAAATACTTGTTCAAAGCATTGATCACATTTTCGCTTCAGCCACGTCCTTAGCAGCTGTGGAAAAAAAAACTTCCCTCAGTCAACTCATTCAAAAATCCCACTCTCACCTGATACTGGGGCGCCCGAGTATTTGACATTTCCACTTTGGAAAAGAGATTCCAAATATCCACACTGTCCACGCCTCTCCGAATGTTATAAACCTGTAAAGGTCCACCCTCAGCCTCCGACATTCAAGCAACGTCATCCAACTGCATCCAAACTCTCCTTATCGTTAACACATTCCCGTCTTGCAACATGCTGGTAAACTGTTTTGCGTCTTCTCTAAAGCCTCCATATCCTTCCTGGTGTGTGGCGAAGAGAACTGCTACAAATCATTCTTAACGTGGCCGCTCTGAAGTTTTTTTCTATTACAACATGACATGCAAACGTCTATACTCGATGCTGCAACCGATGAAGCGAAGCATGTCACTCAGCTTCTTTGCCACCAAATCCTGTTGCGTTGTTATTTTCAGCGAGCTATGGACTTGGATCCCTAATCCCTCTGTATAACAATGTTCCTAAGAGTCTGGCCATTTGCCGTGCGCTTTTCTTTTGCATTTGACTTCCCAAAATGCATCAAGTCACACTTATGCCGATGACATTCAATTTCTATTTCTCTGCCCAGCTTTCATTTTTATTTACATGCTGCTGTTTCCTTTAACATCCATCCTCACTATCCACAATTCCTCCAACTATTCCGAATTAGTGCATGCCTTTCCAAAAGGCGTTTGCAAAATTATTCATCAGACCGCTGACATATTCATCTTTATCATTTATGTAAATTACAAATAGAAATCGCATAACAGATCTTTTAATTTACAAAAAAAATGGAAACTGTCAGGTTGGTCACGAAGATCAAATCGCAATACATGGTGGTTGTTTAGTCAGACACAGAGTTTTTATTTGTCATAGGAGACAGAGGAATGTGGAACGGTGTATTTCTGACTGGAGGTATGTGGCCTGTGGTGTTTCTCAATGTGGACAACATCCATAACCTCAGTCTCAATCATTAACATTAGTACTTCTTTTGCTTTCACTTGTGCACGAATCTGTAACCAGGTTGCATAAAATCCCAGAGAGGGCTCATTGATTCATGATGGAGAAGACGAATCTTTTTATTCGGAAGGTAGTGAAACTATGGGAATTACTTACTGCAAAGGGCTGTCGAGACTTGGTTATTAAGTACGCTTAAAGCAGAGATGGTCAGAATTTAATTAATTAGGAAAGCAAAGGTTACTTCGTAAATGAAGAAATGTATAGAAGTAAAAAAATTACAAAGAAAATTACAGCGCAGGGGCTGCCCTTCAGTCCTCACAGCCAATGCAAAACGGCAATGTGAACCTGTCGCTTATTAACTCAGGGTCTGTATCCCTTTGCTCCCTGCTCAAGCAATGGATCTGTCCAGATGCATTTCACTTGATGCGACCTTTTCGACCCCACCACCTCCGCTGGCAACCTGTTCCAGGCACTGACCACCCTCTGCGTGAAGAGGTTTCCACGCATATCTCCCCTAAACCTTTGCCTCTCACTTTGAACTTGTGACCCCCAGTAATTGAGTCCCCCACTCTGGGAAGAAAATCTTCTTGCTATCCACCCTGTATACAAACCTCATGATTTTGCAGACCTCAATCAGATCCCCCAATCCTAATCTATTCCAAATCCCTTCATAGCTAGCGCCCTCCATACCAGGCAACATCGTGTTTAACCTCCTCTGCGTCCTCTCCAAAGTATTCATATTCTTTGGATAAATTTGGCCAACAGAACTGTACGCAAATTTGCAAATGTGGCTGAACCAAAGTCTTATACAACTGTAACATTACATGCCAACTCATGTACTCAATATCCCGTCCGATGAAGGAAAACAAGCCGTATGCTTTCCTCACCACTTTACTAACCTAGGTTGCCAACTTCAGGGAACAATTAACCTGAGTAGTCAGATCTCACCGCAAATCAATTTTCCACAGGACATTTCCTTCTACTCAATTGTTTGCTCTTGATTTGGATCTTCAAAAATGCATCACCTCGCATTTTCCAGATTGAGTTCTATCTGCGTTTTCTCTGCCGAGAACTCAAATTGTATCTAGATTCTGCTTTATTCTCTGACAGTCCATTTCACTATCTCCTACTTTGCCAGTTACAGTGTAATCCATAAACGTGCTCATCAAGCAATTTACGCTTTACTCCAAAGTGATTTATTCGAGGAGAAAGTGAGGTCTGCAGATGCTGGAGATCAAAGTTGAAACTTTATTGCTGGAACAGCACAGCAGGTCAGGCAGCATCCAGGGAACAGGAGATTCGACGTTTCGGGCACAGGCCCTTCTTCAGGATTCCTGAAGAAGGGCCTGTGCCCGAAACGTCGAATCTCCTGTTCCCTGGATGCTGCCTGACCTGCTGTGCTGTTCCAGCAATAAAGTTTCAACTCCAAAGTGATTTATGCATGTCAAAAACAACAATGGTCCCAGCACAGATCTCTCTTTGTCACAGGTCTCCATTTTGCGAAACTCACATCACCACTACGCTTTCACCTGTTGTCCAATTAGCTCTCAATCCATCGAGCTCGTACACCTTGGACTCCTAGTGGCTGCACCTTTTCCATCAGCTTATGATCGGCAGCCTTATTGAATGCCTGACGTCACTGTAAATGATATCTACAGCCCTTCCGTTATCAATCAACTTTGTCACTTTCTTTTCGAATTATATTAAGGTGATAAAGACATGAACTTCCCAGCACAAAACCATGCAGCTTATCAATCATAAGCTCATGTTCTTCCAAACTGGAATCAATCCTACCGCTCAGTATCATCTCCAGCAGCTTCACTGCCACTGACATCAGTCTTACTGGTCTATAATTTCCTGGATTATCCCTGCTACCCGTCTCAAGCTAGGGGATAACATTAACATTTCTCCGCTCTTCGGGACCTCACCCGTTTTGAATGATGCTGTAAAGATATCTGTTAAGGCCTCAGCAATTTCCTCTCTTGCTTACCGTAGTAGCCTGGGATAGTTCCGATTCGGACCGAGAGACTTGTCCATCTCCATTCTTTGAAGAGCACCCACCATTTCTCCCTTCCTTATGCCGACTTGACCAAGAGTAATCAAACATCTATCCAGAACCTCAACAACTGTAATGCCACTCTCCTCGGTTAATACAAATGCAAAGTATCGTTAAGAATCTCGCCTGTTTTCTCTGCCTCCATAGGTAACGGTCCTCCTCTGTCCTTGTGTAGGTCAACCTTTTCTCTAGTTACCCTCTTGCTTCTTATATGTGAGTAGCAGGCTTTAGGATTGTCCTTAAACCTATTTGCTGAAGATATCTCTTGTACCCTTTTAGCCTTCTTAATTACTCGTTTCAGTTTGGCCCTTCATTCCCGATATTCTTCCCAAGCTTCATCGATCTTCAGTCGCCGAGACCTTATGTACACTTTATCTTTCCTTTTAGCTAGTCTCACAATTTCACCTGTCATCCATGCTTCCGTAATTTGCCACTTATATCCCTCATTTTCACAGGAACATATCTCTCTGAACTCTAATAAACCTCGCTTGTAATGTCTCCTGCATATCAAACATGGATTTAACAGCTGACAGTTGCTACCAATCTACGTCCCCAGCTCCTATCGAATGTTGTAATCAATAACATTCCCGCAACTTAGCTTTCTTCATTTAGGACCACTGTCGTCTTTGTTCATGAATATTCTAAAACTTACGAAATTATGATCACTACTCCCAAGGCAACCCCCGACTGAAATTTCAACCACCTGGCCGGGCTCATTCCCCAACACCAGGTCAGGTGTAGCCCCGTCCCGAGTTGGACTACTTACATACTGCTTTGGAAAACCCTCCTGGCTGCTTAGAACATAGAACATAGAAGAATACAGCGCAGTACAGGCCCTTTGGCCCTCGATGTTGCGCCGATCCAAGCCCACCTAACCTATACTAACCCACTATCCTCCATATACGTATCCAATGCCCGCTTAAATGCCCATAAAGAGGGAGAGTCCACCACTGCTACTGGCAGGGCATTCCATGAACTTACGAATCGCTGAGTGAAGAACCTACCCCTAACTTCAGTCCTATATCTACCCCCCCCCCTTAATTTAAAGCTATGCCCCTTTGTAATACCCGACTCCATACGCGGGAAAAGGTTCACTCTGTCAACCCTATCTAACCCCCTAATCATCTTGTACACCTCAATCAAGTCACCCCTAAACCTTCTTTTCTCTAATGAAAACAGCCCCAAGTGTCTCAGTTTTTCCTCATATGATCTTCCTTCCATACCAGGCAACATCCTGGTAAACCTCCTCTGCACCCGTTCCAGTGCCTCCACATCCTTCCTATAGTATGGCGACCAAAACTGCACACAATATTCCAGATGCGGCCGCACCAGAGTCTTATACAACTGCATCATGACCTCAGGACTCCGGAACTCAATTCCTCTACCAATAAAAGCCAGTACGCCATATGCCTTCCTCACCGCACTATTTACCTGGATGGCAACTTTCAGAGATCTGTGTACATGGACACCAAGATCCCTCTGCTCATCCACACTACCAAGTATCCGACCATTAGCCCAGCACCCCATCTTTTTGTTATTCTTCCCAAAATGAATCACCTCACACTTAGCTACATTGAATTCCATTTGCCACCTTTCTGCCCAGCTCTGCAGCTTCTCTATATCCTGCTGTAACCTGCCACATCCTTCCTCACTGTCAACAACTCCTCCGACTTTCGTATCATCCGCAAACTTGCTCACCCAACCTTCTAACCCCTCTTCCAGGTCATTTATAAAAATGACAAACAGCAATGGTCCCAAAACAGATCCTTGCGGAACACCGCTAGTGACGGCACTCCATGAAGAAACTTTGCCATCAACTACTACCCTCTGTCTTCTTCCATCCAGCCAATTCCTAATCCAAACCTCCAACTCACCCTCAATGCCATATCTCCGTATTTTCTGCAGTAGCCTACCATGGGGAACCTTATCAAACGCCTTACTAAAATCCATATATACCACATCTACCGCTTTCCCCTCATCAACCTCCTTCATCACCTTTCCAAAGAAATCAATAAGGTTTGTGAGGCACGACCTGCCCTTCACAAAACCATGCTGACTATCCTTGATCACATTATTCCTATCCAGATGTGCATAAATCCTATCCCTTACAATTCTCTCTAAGACTTTGCCCACAACAGAAGTGAGACTCACCGGCCTATAGTTACTAGGGTTATCCCTACTCCCCTTTTTGAACAAGGGAACCACATTTGCTATCCTCCAGTCTTCTGGCACTACTCCTGTAGACAAAGAGGACATAAAAATCAAGGCCAATGGCTCTGCAATCTCCTCCCTTGCTTCCCAGAGAATCCTAGGATAAATGCCATCAGGCCCAGGGGACTTATCTATTTACACCTTTTCCAGGATTTCCAACACCTCTTCTCTACATACCTCAAAGCCATCCATTCTACTTATTTGTGACTCAGTATTCACATCGACGACAATGCCCTGTTCCTGAGTAAATACTGAAGAAAAGTATTCATTCAGTGTCTCCCCAATCTCTTCCGCCTCCACACGCAACTTCCCACTACTATCCTTGACTGGACCTATTCCTACCCTAGTCATTCTTTTATTCCTAACATACCTATAGAAAGCCTTAAGGTTTTCCCTAATCCTACCGACTAAGGATCTTTCATGTCCCCTCCTTGCTGCTCTTAGCTCTCTCTTCAGATGATTCCTGGCTACCCTATAACTCTCAATCGCCCCAATTGAACCTTCACGTCTCATCTTGAGATAGGCCGCCCTCTTCCATTTAACAAGGGATTCCAATTCCTTATTAAACCACGGCTCTCTCGCACGACCCTTTCCTCCCTGCCTGACAGGTACATAATTATCAAGGACACTCAATAGTTGCTCCTTGAACAAGCTCCACATATCATTTACACTCTTGCCTTGGAGTCTACTTATCCAAGCCACACATCCTAAGTCATGCCTCACCGCATCATAATTTCCCGTACCCCAGCTATAACTCTTGCCCTGTAGTACACACTTATCCCTCTCCATCACGAGTGTAAAAATCACCGAATTATGGTCACTATCCACAAAGTGCTCACCTACCTCTAATTCTAACACCTGGCCTGGTTCGTTACCCAGAACCAAATCCAGTATGGCCTCACCTCTTGTTGGCCTGTCTACATATTGTGTCAGGAAACTCTCCTGCACACATTGAACAAACACTGACCCATCTAACGAAATTGAGCTATAGCTTTCCCAATCAATATCAGGAAAGTTAAAGTCCCCCATAACAACCACCCTATTACTGTCACTCATCTCCTGAATCACCTTCCCTATCCTTTCTTCAATGATTCTAGGACTATTAGGAGGCCTGTAAAAGACTCCTAACAGGGTGACCTCACCTTTCCTATTCCTAACCTCAGCCCAAACTACCTCAGATGGCAAGTCCTCATCCATCGTCCTTTCCACCACTGTAATACTATCTTTGACAAGCAATGCCACACCTCCCCCTCTTTTACCCCCACCTCTGACCCTACTAAAACATTTAAATCCTGGAACCTGCAACAGCCAATCCTGTCCCTGTTCTAGCCATGTCTCCGTAATAGCCACAACATCGAAGTCCCAGGTACCAACCCACGCTGCAAGTTCACCTACCTTATTTCATATACTTCTTGCATTGAAGTATACACACTTCAAGCCACTTTCCTGTTTACAGGCACCCTCCTTTGAAATTGATGCCATGTTCCTAACCTCCCTACACTCCACGCCCTGCACCCTGAAGCTACAATCTGGGTTCCCATGCCCCTGCAGAGTTAGTTTAACCCCCCCCCCCCCAAGAGCACTAGCAAACCTCCCCCCAAGGATACTGGTGCCCCTCAGGTTCAGGTGTAGCCCATCCTGTTTATAGAGGTCCCACCGTCCCCAGAAAGAAACCCAGTTATAAAAAACCGGAATCCCTCCCTCCTGCACCATCCCTGTAGCCACGCATTTAAGTGTTCTCTTTCCCTATTCCTCGAATCTCTATCACGTGGCACGGGTAACAAACCAGAGACAACAACTCTGTTCGTTCTAACTCTGAGCTTCCAACCTAGCTCCCTGAAAGCCTGTCTAACATCCTCGGCACTCCTCCTACCTATGTCGTTGGTGCCAATATGGACCACGACTTCGGGCTGCTCCCCCTCCCCCTCCAGGACCCGGAAAACACGATCAGAGACATCACGTACCCTTGCACCTGGGAGGCAACATACCAAACGTGAGTCTCTCTCGTTCCCACAAAACCGCCTATCTGTGCCCCGAACTATCGAGTCCCCAATTACTACTGCTCTGCTCTTCTTCACCCTTCCCTTCTGAGTAACGGGGACAGGCTCCGTGCCAGAGACCTGAGCCCCGTTACTTACCCCTGGTAAGTCATCCCCCTCACAAGTATCCAAAACGGTATACTTGTTCTTGAGGGGAACGGCCGCAGGGGGTCCCTGCACTGGCTGCTTCCTCCCAGTCCCCCTCACTGTCACCCATCTATCTGCCATCTTTGGAGTTACTACTTCCCTATAACTCTGATCTATGACCCCCTCTGCCTCCCGAATGATCCGAAGTTCATCCAACTCCAGCTCCAGTTCCCTAACACGGACTTGGAGGAGCTGGAGATGGGCGCGCTTCCTGCATCCCTCACCTCATACATGTTGCAGGAGGAACATTGCACTGCCTTCACTGCCATCCCTCTAAAGCTAACTTTTATTTAAAAAAAAACTGGGTCGAAAGAATACAACAAGCAAAATTCAGCACTTACCTACTTACCACAACAGATGTTATTATTAGGTTAGAGGAGGAGGGCGGGTGGGAGGCACTACCCGTGTAGTGTCTCAGGTTCCTCTCCTTCGCGCTTTTAAAGGGGGAAAAAAACCTACCCAGGTAAGCTTACACTAACTGCTTCCGCGTCTCGGCTGCCCCTCTGGTCGTCGTCACTTCCCCCTGGTGCTCCCGCTCTTTCTGTGAAGAGAGAGTGAAAGAGAAAAAAAACACCGCTGCCCGCTACCGGTCAGTACTTTTAAAACCAAACGGTCTTACCTTCGCTGCTGCTCGCACTGGAAATGACTGACGGCTTCGAAGGGTGAGTATAAATACTCACCGCTTTCCTTCCCGGCTGCCCCTCTGGTCGTCGTCACTTCCCCCTGGTGCTCCCGCTCTTTCTGTGAAGAGAGAGTGAAAGAGAAAAAAAACACCGCTGCCCGCTACCGGTAAGTACTTTTAAAACCAAACGGTCTTATCTTCGCTGCTGCTCGCACTGGAAATGACCGACGGCTTCGAAGGGTGAGTATAAATACTCACCGCTTTCCTTCCCGGCTGCCCCTCTGGTCGTCGTCACTTCCCCCTGGTGCTCCCGCTCTTTCTGTGAAGAGAGAGTGAAAGAGAAAAAAAAAACACCACTGCCCGCTACCGATAAGTACTTTTAAAACCAAACGGTCTTACAAATTCTTCGCCATTCCAGACTTTTAATAGTCAATGATTCCCTGTAAATGTTGGGAAAGTTAAAATCTCCTATCACCACTACCCTGTTTCTCCTACAACTTTCCATAATCTGTTCATATAGTTGCACCTCTATCTCACGCTCGCGTTTGGGAGGCCTGTCGTACAGCTCCAACTTTATTCCAACAAACTCTGCCCATATTAATCACCACTCGAGTCTTCCATAGTGTCTTTTGTCTTCAGAACAGCTGTGATATCCTCTCTGACATGTAAATCAACTCCTCCTCCACTTTTACCTCACACTCTACACGTCTGAAGCATCAGTACCCTGGCATATTTAGTTGCCAAAAACTGCCCTTCACTCAATCAAGTCTCCATCATAGCAATAACGTTTAAAACGGTTAAGAAGGTATTTGGCTCACTTGGTTTTGTTGTTCATAACTTTGGGTATAAGAGTTGGGATGTTATGTTGAGGTTTTATAGGACCTTGATTAAGCCTCTCCCGGAGTACCATGTGCAGTATTGATCGCCCTGTTATATTGAGGATGTTTATTTTTATTTTGGGAAGGATTCAGATATGATTTACCAGGAATGGTGTGTTAGAGTTATAAGGAGAGGCTGGATTGGCTGGAACGTTTCCTGCTGCAGCGCAGGTTGAGAGATGACCTATAAAACAATGGAGAATATAGATTCTGTTGAATACCAGTTGTGTGTTCTTCGGGTATGTGATTTGAAGACTAAGAGGCTAGTTTTAAGATGAAAGGAGAATCCTTGACAAGACAGATAGAGTCATAGAACTGTATAGCATGGAAATAGTCCCTTCAGTCCAACCATCCCTGTCGACCAGTTATCCTAAATTAATTTGACATCAGTTGTCCACATCCCTCTGACACTGTCCCAATCATTAGGTTGGATTACTTCCTGCGTGGAAACAGGCCCTTCGGTCCATGGAGTCCTCATCGACCTTCCTAAGAGCAACCCAGCCAAATTCATTTCCCTACATTTACCCATTCACCTCACATTACGGGTAATTTAACATTGCCAATTCATCTAACCTGCACATTTTTGGACTGTGGGAGGAAACCTGAGCACCCGGAGGAAATCCACGCAGACACGGGGAGAATGTGCAGACTCCACACAGCCAGTTGCTTAAGGCAGAAATTGAACCCAGGTCTCTGGCGCTGTGAGGAAGCAGTGCTAACCACTGTGCCACCGTGCCACGCATCAAGTTGCCTTATAAAGGTTGTAAGCGCATCAGCTTCTGTGACTTCCTGTGTCAGCTCCTTGCACATGCACCACTTCGATGTGACTATGTTGCGCCTTCGATCCCTGTAAAGTCAATTCTCTCTCAGCTTAAACCTATGCCCTCATGTCTTGGACTGCGCTACCCCTAGGTAAAGACTTGGCTATTCATTCTATCCGAGCAACACATGATTTTCTGAAACCGTAAGGTCACCCTTCACGTTCTGATGCTCCAGGGAAAATAGCATCGGCATATACAGCCTTTATCTATAACTCCGATCTTCCAACACTGGTGACATCCTTGTTAGTCTTCTCTTAACACTTGCGAATTTCATTACATCACTCCTATAGCAGGGAGAACAGAATTGCACACAGTATCCTAAAAGAGGTCTAAGCAAGTCTTGTAAGCTGCATGATGACCTCCTAACTCGTGTACCCAATTTTCTGACCAATAAACGAAAACATATCAAGCACCTTCTTCACTATTCTATCATATGCTACTCTATTTTCAACTAACTGTTACCTGCAAGCCAAGGTCTTTGTTCAGCAACACTCCGCATGTCCTTCCCATTAAGTGTATTGGTCTTACGTTGATTTGCGTTTCCAAACTGCAGAAACTCTATTCGACTCCATCTACCAATCCTTGGCTCATTTGCCCATCTACTTAAGATCTCATTGTAATCAGAAGTAACCGTCTTCGTTGTCCAACAACTCTACCAATTTCGGTGTCATCTGCAAAGCGACTGAACATACATGCTCAATTTTATCGAAAACATTTATATAAATGACGAAAGCCAGTGGATCCAGCACGATCTATGCGGTATACCATTGATCACAAGTCCTCAGTCCGGAAAGCAACCCTCCACCCATACCCTTGACAAAAGAGCCTACCATCGGTATCACCCTCACTGACCACTATTTCCTGGCTTTTCCTTTCCAGTTTGTTGAATAATGGAACCATGTTCGCCAACTTATATCGTCAAGCACATCCCCTGTGGTTATGGATGGTGAATATATCTCAGCAAATGGCCCAGCAATCTCTTTCTTAGCTCCTCATAGAGTTCTTCGATACACCTAATCAGGAAGAATCAGGTGCATTTTTTAAATGCAGCATGCGGTCCATGTATGGAATGAATTTCCTGAGGAGGTTCTGGACGCAGGTAAAGTTACAACGCTTAAAAAATCGTTTTTTAAATGCAGGAATAAGAGAAAATTTGGAATACTATGGGCCAGAAGCAGGCAAATGAGACAGACTTATCTTCAGATTATAGTCAGCATGGACTGTATGGGCCGATAGGTCTGTTTCCAACCCTCCGTTAAACCCTTTAATTCCATTTATGTTTGTGTGTTGACGTATGTATCTGCGCATTTCTTCCGTGTTTGTGTATTTCTGTGCTTCTATGTATATCCCAATGTGTCCCGTTGGGTGTACCTATCTGTACATGTTATGTCTGTTCCTGCACCAGTTTGTTCATGCATGTTTGCATCTCTGTCTCTGCATCTCTGTCTCTGCATCTCTGTGCAATGGGAAAACTTTTGTTTGGGGGTGAATCATTGATGCAGGGGTCAAATCCCTCCCTCTCCGTCTGTCTGCACCTTTTTCGTTTAAAATGATCCAACACCACAATCGGCTGGTGCATTTTAGAACTTTTCAATACATTCTTACAAGTAGGAATTTTGTAAGGGTACGTCACTAAACATTTCAATTTACAGAAAATGCAATAAAGTTAATCTTATCTAAACACAAAATGGCTCACTCAGAGTAACTTAACTATAATTGCAATGGGAATGCTCTGTAATATGTACACTATGTGTCAGCAATACAGCCCAAGACGCATCATTTCGACATTGCAGAGGCAGCACACACCTTTCTCCACATGAACATGTTCCACTCAGTGGGCGTCAGTACAACGGCAATCCTCTCCACGCCAAGCTCTTGTGTGTGTGTGTGTGTGTGTGTGTTTGTGTGTGTGTGTTTATGTGCGTGCCCGTGTGTAGTGCGTAGGAGTACGTCGGTGTGTGTGTTTGTTGTGGTGTGTGGGTGTCCGTGTGTGTATGTGTGTGTGTGTGATTCTGTGTTCGTATGTGTCTTTGTATGCATGCATGTGAGAGTCTATGTGTCTATGTTTGCACGTGTGCCTCTGTGTTTATATATGTCTGCATCTGCATGCGTCTGTGTTGTGAGCCAACTCCCCTGCCCACCAAGTGCTTACAGATTCTATTTTCACCAGGTCGACACAGAAGGGAGATGGCATCAGGGCCACGGTTTTAAGTTCTGTAAAAGGGAAACAACACTGACAGTAAGTTTAAATTGAGAATTACCCTTCGCTAATAATATAACCTTGACTGACAACTCGCTAGCTCTTTACATTGTTGGTGGAATGAGGCTACGTCCGAAATTCCACGCGGATTGTCCCCACCATCTCTAGCTTGTGCCAGGATCCTCACTACAAGGCGGGGGTACGTGGTGAGGATACGGATGTTGGGCACTCCACCACCGGGCTTGGTCCTTTTATTCCTCTCACAAGCTCTTTCTCCTTGTTAGGCACTATATCTCATGCCGCATTTTTTAGAACAAAAGTCAGGAGTCGAGAATGTGAGCAATCATGGATTCTTAATCATGGCCATGGGGAAGTGCAACTTCCTTCACAGAAATCTGAGGTAGTCCAAAGAAGTACAGCGTGTTACACCCTATATATTTTATCACAAGCTTACTGCCCATTATTGACTATGCCAAGAGGCAGTGGCATGGGAAACAGTCAGTTCATACAGCTCCTACATGCATTGCACGGACTAACATTTCTCAAGGTCACTACGATTGAATGTTACCTCGTAATATAGATTTAACTAGACAGAAACAGATAAGTATCTATATAAACAATACATCATCTATGGAGTAGAATTGTGGCTAAGGGGCCAGAGGAACTGTGATTTTTTGCAGCTGCAAAGTCATGCTATCAGATCCAATACAGCAGTTTAGTGGGTTAGCAGTTTGCGTCTTTCTGAAAAGATTGCTTTTGACAAAATGGCTTCCACAGATACTTTGTGTTGAATCTGGTCAAATACGCTTCCGCAATCCCTCCATTTTTAAAAAGAAATAACAGTTTAGAGATGTCAGCAAAAGGGAGTATGTATCCTGACGCAGGGCGATTGTCGGGGGTGGGGGTGGAGATCAGAGTTAGTCCTCGGATTCAGTCAGGAAATGGGCAGAAGGTTCCGGAGACTGAGCATCATCAACACGGGTTTCATCAGGAAGGGAAAACCTAAGAATCTGCAAATTTGCTGGAGTCGTGGGTCACAACAGTGAACTGAACCAAGCACGGTTACGAGCAGGGTTACTTCAATTTCCAGTTGAGCATTTCCAAAGGCAGGGAAAACGAAATTTGCAAATCGCTGAAAGTCCATAGGGATTCGCTTTTGAGAGTTCAGTATGGATGGAGATACAGGTGCAGACGCAGCAGCAAGAGTAGTTGAACTTCTGTGTATAAAGAAAAACATTAAATTTTAAAGCCCATTTGCGAAGATTATCAGGCTATCCATTGTGACCAAATAAAACATAGCTATTGAAAGAAAAGGAAGGGTGTAGTGAAAGACAGACCAATCAGGCTAAGCCATTCTTGGACGGAGGCTGAACACGTTTCTCTGAGATGGTCTTCCGGTTTCCTTCCGTGGGTGGCCCTCTTTTGCATTGCATCTCATGTATACATTTGGCACTCCCGTTGGCCTTGAATGCTATGCAGGTGACCGGCAAAACGAGGCAAGGGCATTTCCACCGAGGCACCAATTTGCTCTGGTCCGATTTTTAAGGCTCTTTGTACCTGTGAATGTAAACTTTGAAGAGTTTTGGTGAACTGATGCAGATATTTCCCTCTTATCCACCACTGTTGTGGCAGCAGTATCAGTCGCTCGGATAGTTTTGATTCATCTACTAAATACATGACCTATTATTAGACAATATTCAAAAAAACGTATACAAACTCATTCTCAAAAACACGTTGGAGATCAGTAAAAAATGCACCAATCAACGAAATGGTTTAATAAATGCAGGACATTCCTCTTACATCACCGCTTTTAAAACAACTTTAAAAAGCTTCAGATCTTTTCTCAGCTACTTTTAGAAAGTCTGGGTGCCACCAAGTTTGTAGTAGAGTACTAACTGTTCCCCCGTTGCGCAACTGTGTACCATATTGCACATAATCAAGGAAAACAGGCAGCAGCCAAGAAGGAGCACAAACTTATCCGGCAGGGCTCACCCGCTATTTTGAGTATCGAAGGAGCACGCCATTGAGTCCTTAGTTCGTTCTCTTCAGCCGGGGAGTTCCGCTGTGATTTGTGTACATTACCCAAGTCCGGCATACCCCTCTTTATATTGTGCATAACGAGATTTTGCTGTGAACCCAACGGGACCAGAAGTTTGAGGTGTAAGACTGTCCGATTGGCAGCATCACCTACCCGCTCATTTTCTTTGGAGGCTGTTTGTTGCCTCAGCGTGATCCGAACATTTTACAAAGAAAATAGAACACAGAACGTTACAGCGTAGGTCAGTCCCTTCAGCCTTCGATGGTGTGCCGTCTTGTGAAGTTGATCTGATGCAAATGTAACCTATACCATTCCATTATTATCCACATGGACATCCAATAGCCAATTAGTTGCCCTTAACGTGGCAAGTCTACTACTGTTGCTGGCAGGACTTTTCACGCCCCTATTATTCTCTGAGTAAAGAAGCTACCTTTAATACCTGTCGTAAATATATCACCCCTCAGTTTAAAGATATATCTCCTCGTGTTAGCCTTCACAATCTGAGGAAAAATGTTCATACTGTCAACCCTATGTAACCCTGCGATTACCTTATATGTCTCGATTAATCCATCTCTAACCTTCTTCTCTCCAACGATGCAGCCTTTCCATTAAGACCTTGCTTCCATATCAGGAAATATCCTAGCAAATCTACTCTGAACCCCTCACAGAAACGTCAACATTCCTCCGATAATGTGGTGAGCAGAAGAAAAAGAAAAAAGAAAAAAAAAAGAGGAACACCTATACAAGGTATTCGCCAAAAACCGATACCCGCGCAATTTCATCAACAGATGCCTAAGAGAAAGAAATCGGAACGAGGACATGCCGCAGCCCAATGGACTAGCCACACTGCCATACATCAGGAGCATTTCAGAACTGACAGCCAGACTACTGCGACCACTAGGACTTATAACAGCACACACACCAACAGCCACACTCAGACAACAACTCACCAGAACGAAGGACCCGATACCCAGCATGAGCAAAACTAATGTAGTGTACAATATCCCATGCAAGGACTGCACAAAACACTATATAGGACAAACAGGAAGACAGCTAACGATCCGTATCCATGAACATCAACTAGCCACGAAACGACACGACCAGCTATCCTTAGTAGCCACACACGCAGACGACAAGCAACATGAATTCGACGGGGACAACACTACCATTATAGGGCAAGCCAAACAAAGAACAGACAGCGACTTCCTCGAAGCATGGCACTCATCCTCAAACTCAATAAACAAACACATCGACCTGGACCCAATATACCGGCCACTACAGCGGACAGCTGAAACTGACAACCGGAAGCGGCAGGGACAGGCCACTGTCAATGCCGGAGGAAACAGCACAGAAGCGCTTCACAGGAGGCTCCCAAGCACTGAGGATGTCACCTAGACAGGGGACGAAACGTTTGCAACAAACATTTCCAGCTCGGCGAACAGAACCACAACAACTAGCACCCAAGCTACAAATCTTCTCCCAAACGTAGAACTTTATGCAATACTCCAGGTGTCTTGTAGAGCTAAAGCATGACCTTGTGGCTCCGAAAGTCAATCCCCCTCCAAATAACCGGCATCACACCATATGCCGCCTTAACAACCCTATCAACCTCGGTGGCAACTTTCAGGGATTTATGCACTATCTGTTCATCCATACTGCTAACTGTTTTTCCAATAACCCAGGACTCTGCATTCCTGCTGATTCTTCCAAAGTGATTTATCTCACACGTTTACGTCTCATCCACACAGAAGCCTTCTTCTTCCTCTTGACAAGAACTTCAACTTCTTTGATAAATCATGTCTCCCTATCAAAATCTGCCTAAATGCCTGATAGGTGTACACGTATCAAGGATACTCTGTAGGTGTTCCTTGAATAAGCTCCAGCTTTCAAAAAGTGTATCCATCTCCTGCAATTTCATTCCTCATCCTATGTATCCTAAGTCTTGCCTAGTGATATCATCATTGCCTTTCTCACAGTTATACCTCTTTCCCTGCCGTGTACACCTGCTCCTGCCCATTGCTATAGTAAACATAATCCAATTGTGTTCACTATCGCTAAAATGCTGACACAACTCCAAATCTAACACCTGTCCGGGTGCATTCCCCAGTACCAATTCTAATATGGCATTTCCTCATGTTGGTCTGTCACATACTGTGTCAGAAAACCCTCCTGTACAGATTTTATAACGTTGACACATCCAAACAATTTGAACGATTGCATTCCTCGACATCCCTGGAGCAATTTGGAGCCCGAAGGAAAACTCCCAACAGTGTGACCTATCCTTTCCTGTTTGTAACCACAGCCCAAATTACCTCAGTGTGTTAGTCCTCAAACGTTCTCTCAGCTGCTTTAATACTACCCTTGATTAGCAATGTCACATACCTGCTGCCTCCCCCGCATCCCTCCAGTACCATCTTCTCTGTACTTGTTAAATCCTGGAATCTGCAACAAACAATCCTGTCCCTCTTCTAACCATGTTTCTGAAATGGCCACAATATCAAAATCCCAGGTACCAACACATGCTGCAAGTTCACCCACTTTATTCCCGATGCTCCTTGCACTGATGTACACATACTTCAAACCAAAATCCTGATTGCTGGTGCCCTCTCGCGACGTTGTAAACGTCACCCTAACCGCACTACCTTGAACCTCCTGCACACTGGAACCACAATTCAGGTGACCATCCCACTGCTGTATTAGTTGTAACGCCCCACAACCCCCTAAGAGTGTTAGCAAAATTCCCACACAGCATATTGGTTTATCTCCAGTTCAGATGAAAACAATCTTATTTGTAAAGGTCCCATCTTCCCCAGAAAGACATCCAATTATCCAAGAATCCAACCCCAGCGCACCATCTCTGCAGCCACATGTTCAGCTCCAATCTCTCCATCTTCCTCACTTCACGAGCACATCGCACAGGCAACAAGTCAGAGACAAAAGCTCTGTTTGTTCCAACTCCAAGTTTCCATCCTGGATCCCTGAACTTCTCTCATTGATTCCAACCTTCCTCCCTCCCTCTGTCGTTGGTGCTTATGTGGGCTAAGACTTGGAGATTCTCCCCGTTACCCTCAAGAATCTCGAAAACACGATCAGAGACGTCACACACCCTGGCACCTGGGAGGCAACGCGCCAATCGTGAGTCTCTCTCGTTCCAAAGCGTGTGCGAGCTTAGGATTGTTTTCACTAGAAAGCGGAACGTCGAGGGAATAACTGATTCAGGTCAACACACTCAGGAAAAGTAGGGAAAGGGTGGATAACAAGAAGCATTTTCTCAGCATGGCGAACTCAATTACTAGGGGTCAGGATTTCAAAGTTACTGGTTAAATGTTTCGGGAAATAATGCATGGAAAGTTCTTTATGCGGAGGGTAGTGGGTACCTGGAATGCGTTGCCAGCGAAGGTAGAAGGCACAGGAACGGTTATATCATTTTTGATATATCGAGACAAATACATGAATGGGCATGGAGCAGAGGGACACAGACGCTTGGGAAAAAAAGTGACAGGTTTAAATAGAGAATTTGGATTGGCGCAGGCCTCTTTCTTTAGAGACCACAATTTCCCTTCCTACGTGGTTAAAGATGCCCTCCAATGCATCTCGTCCACATCCTGCACCTCCGTCCTCAGACCCCACCCCTCCAACCGTAACAAGGACAGAACGCCCTTGGTGCTCACCATCCACCCTACCAACCTTCATATAAAGGAGGAGAAAGTGAGGACTGCAGATGCTGGACATCACTGGAACCACAACGGAGCGCCTAGGAACCCTCCAACCACAAGGGATGAACTCAGATTTCTCCAGTTTTCTCATTTACCCTCCCACCAGCTTGTCTCAGTCCCAACCCTCGAAATCAGCACCACCTTCCTAACCTGCAATCTTCTTCCTGACCTCTCTGCCCCCACCCCGACCCCCACTCCAGCCTATCACCCTCACCTTAACCTCCTTCCACCTATCGCATTTCCAACGCCCCTCCCCCAAGTCCCTCCTCCCTACTTTTTATCTTAGTCTGTTGGGCACACTTTCCTCATTCCTGAAGGGCTCATGCCCGAAACGTCGATTCTCCTGCTCCTTGGATGCTGGCTGACCTGCTGCGCTTTTCCAGCAACACATTTTCAACCTTCACCTAAACCAAATCATTCGCCCACATTTCTGCCACCTCCAAACAGGCCCCACCACCAGAGATATATTTCCCTCCCCACCCCTTTCCGCCTTCCACAAAGTCCCTCCGTGACTACCTGATCAGGCCCATGCTCCCCCACAACCCACACTCCCGTCCTGGCACCTTCCCCTGCCACCGCAAGAATTGCAAAACCTGCGCCCACACCTCCTCCCTCACCTCCATCCAAGGCCCTAAAGGAGCCTTCCACATCCATCAAAGTTTTACCTGCGCATCCACCAATATCATTTATTGTATCCGTTGCTCCCGATGCGGTCTCCTCTACATTAGGGAGACTGGACGCCTCCCTAGCAGTGCGCTTTCGGGAACATCTCCGGGACACCCGCACCAATCAACCTCACCTACCTGTGGCCCAACCTTTCAACTCCCCCCCACCTCCCACTCTGCCGAGTACATGAAAGTGTTGGGCCTCCTTCACCGCCGCTCCCTCACAACCAGACGCCAAGAGGAAGAATGCCCCATCTTCCGCCCCGGAGATGTTCCCGAAAGCGCACTGCTAGGGAGGCGTCCAGTCTCCCTAATGTAGAGGAGACCGCATCAGGAGCAACGGAATGCCCCATCTTCCGCCTCTGAACACTTCAACCTCAGGGTATCAATGTGGACTTCAACAGTTTCCTCATTTCCCCTTCCCGCACCTCACCCCAGTTCCAACCTTCCAGCTCAGCACTGTCCCCATGAATGGTACTACCTGCATATCTTCTTTTCCATCTATCCACCCACTCCGCACCCCCTGAACTATCACCTTGATCCCCTCCCACACTCACCTATTGTACTCTATGCTACTTTCTCCCCTCACCCATCCTCCTCTCACTTTTCTCTCTACTCTTTCAGTCTCCCTGCCTGTTTTCCTGAAGAAGGGCTTTTGCCCGAAACGTCGAATTTTACTGCTCCTCGGATGCTGCCTGAACTGCTTTGCTCTTCCAGCACCACTAATCCAGAAGCAGGCTTGGAAGGCCGAATGACCTGTTCCTGCGCGGTAATATTGTTTTGATTTTTGTGGTCGAGATTATAGATGAAAACAGAGGGATAACAGTTGCTTACACGCTAAAATACATTTTAACGTACTTCGTCAAGGTACCTGATTGTCGACTGTTTAGTAAGGAAACATACCAAGATATTCACGGACAGCTAGCCAATTTTCATGTCGGTTGGAGACTGAGGGTGACACAAGAGGGCTGTTATATATAGAGTCCTCTGACGCAATTCTGTCACAAGCATAGGTGTTCATTATTTACGCAAACGACATGGAAGACAATATTGGTGATGTGGCAGGGAACATTGCAGTTGAAAGGCAAATTAGTGGTATAGTGCACAAGGACGAGTTTTTTTGAGAGTACAATGTGAACTTGATCAATTGAGCGATTTGGCCGAGAAATTGTAGTGAAAGTGTAATTCAGATTAATGTGGGGTTTAAATATTGCACGACGAAATAGGGAAGGGCTTGTATAATTCACACTGTGGCCTTGAGAATATTAGAAATATCGAGCGGTGCACATATATAGTTCCTTGTGATGTTGAAGTTCGAAAGGGTGTGAACAAGGCTTTTGGCACCCTTGCTATCGCCGTTCAGATCATTGAGCATCGCAGTTGGGACATGATACTATGGCTGTATAAGACATTGCTTAGACGACATTTGGAATTAGATTAGATTACATTACATTACAGTGTGCAAACAGGCCCTTCGGCCCAACAAGTCCACACCAACCCGCCGAAGCGTAACCCACCCATACTCCTACATTTACCCCTTACCTAACATTACGGGCAATTTAGCATGGCCAATTCACCTGACCTGCACATCTTTGGAATGTGGGAGGAAACCGGAGCACCCGGAGGGGGCTCACGCAGACACGGGGAGAACGTGCAAACTCCACACAGTCAGTCGCCTGAGGGAATTGAACCCGGATCTCTGGCGCTGTGAGGCAGCAGTGCTAACCACTGTGCCACCGTGCCGCCCACAAGTGGAATCTTGCCAATAATTTTGGACCCATACTCTGGGAAGAAACTTACTAAACTGGAAAGGGTGCCAAAACAAAACGTAAAGTGTGTTATCGAGATAGAAATGTTTGAGTATTAAGGGGAGTTTGGATAGGCCGAGGTTTTATTCTCAAGTGTGTAGGAGGCTGAGGAGTAAGCTCTTACAGGTGTAAAGCATCATTACTGAACATAAATGATGCGAAAAGTCAAAGATTTTCCCCAATGTGGGAGAGTCCAAAAGAGAGGGCATAGGTTTAATGAGAGAGGGGAAAGACTTAAAAGGGATTCGAGAGGGCACCTGTGAATGACACGTGCATGGAAACAATAGCAAGAGGAGATGGTAGAGGATAGTACAATTGCAACACTTAAAAGACATCTGGATAAATATATGGAGAGTTAAAAAGTACATACATGTAAAAAGAATTAGTTCAGTGGAGGAAACCTGGTGAGAATGGACGAGTTGAAGCTCTGATTCAATAAGGGAAACACAAATATTGGAAAGGTTATGCTTTAAGTTTACAAACATGCCGGTTGATATTTGTTTTCAGGTCACAGTTTTCTTAACTCAAAAACTTAGATCAAAAATGTTTGAGGCACAGAATACTGTATTAAAGGTTCCCTCGCTTCTCTCTCTCTCTCTCTCTCTCTCTCTCTCTCTCTCTCAATCTTTTTCTATTTCTCTAACAGCTTCCATCATTATTGCAGAGATTTGCCAAAACTAGTCTTTTCAATAAGTTGTGACAGAGAACATGGATCAACGAACATTACAGTACAGGCCCTTCGACCCTCCGATGATCAACGAAATGTGAAAACCATCTGAAGCCCATGTCACCTAAACTTTTAGATTCGATTCGATTCGATTCCCAACAGTGTGGAAAAAAATCCCTTCGACCCAACAAGTCCACATCGATCTTTCGAAAAATAACCCACCTAGTCCCATTTTCCCTCTGTTTAATGCACCTAACACTACAGGCAATTTAGTATGGGCCAATGCACGTGACCTGCGCATCTTTGGACCTGAGGGAGGAACCCAGAGCACCCAGAGAAACCCATGCAGACACGGGGAGAATGAGCAGACTCCACACGGACAGTCACCCAAGGCTGGAATTCAACCTGGAACCCAGGTGCTGTGAGGCAGCAGTGCTAACCACTGAGCCAGTGTGCTATTTCATTTTCATTCGTATGTCTCGCAATGGCCATTCAAATTCCCTTAAATTTGTCGAGTCTACTACTGTTGCAGCAGGGCACTCCATATCCCTCCTATGCTCTGTGTAAAGAACCTACCTGTGACATCTGTCCTATATCTATCACCCCGCAATTGTAAACTATGTCCCCTCGTGCTAACAATCAACATTAGAGGAAAAAAGCTCTCACTGACCACCCTCTATAACCCTCTGGTTTTATAATATGTCTCAAACCTCTCTCGAAAGAAAACAGATGTAAGTCGTTTAGCCCGTCTTCATAAGACCTTCTCTCCATACCAGGCATCTCCTAGTAAAGTTCCTCTGAACACTTTACAAAGTTTTCCCATCTTTCCTATAATGCAGTGACCAGAACTGCATGCAATATGCCAAGCGCAGCCGCACCAAAGAGTTGTATAGGTGCAGCAAGTCTGCATTCCTCTACTAATAAAAGCGAGCACGCCATATGCCTTCTAAACAACCCAATGAAACTGGGTGGCAACTTTAATTGATCTATGTACATGGACACCGATATCTCTCTGTTCATCTACAGTACCAAGAATCTTACCATTAGCCCAATACTCTGTATTCCTGATAATCCTTCCAAAGTGAATCACTTCACACTTTTCCGCATTAAACACCAACTGCCAACTCTCAGCCCAGCTCTGCAGCGTATCTATATCCCTCTGTAACATACAACATCCTTCTGCTCCATCCAAAATTCTACCGACGTTAGAGTCGCCTGCAGATTTGCTAACCCATTCTTCGATACTCTCATCCAGGTCATTTTCTTTTATAATGACGAACAACAGTGGGCCAAAACAGATCGTTGCGGTATACCATAAGTAACTGGATTCCAGGATGAACACTTCCACCTCTTGTTTCAGCTAATTCTGATCCTAACTGCTAAAGCACCCTCACTCCCTTGCCTCCTATTATGTGCAATGTTCTACAGTGGGAAACCTTACCGACTGCCTTAATGGAATCCATACACACCACGTCAACCTCCTTGCCTTCATCCACCTGTTGGTTCACCTTCACAAAGAAACTGTGATGGTGCTGTATATTTGGATGGAGACAGAGGTTGGCAAATATCTCCCGTCTTTCATCAGTTCATTTCGTAGTTCCGTTTTTTGTGAACATTTATCAACTTCAGTTTGGAAATTTATTTACTTCATCATCTTGCCAAGACTTTGCCAACTAGGTGTAATCCACATTTTGCATCTTAGTCTTCGGCAAAGAACCTAAATTCTGTATGCCTGCCTCTGTAGAGTATTGAATTATCCGATTATCTCGGCATTTTGTTTCCCTTAGTCTGTGAAATTGTGGCATGACGATAGACTTTTGTATCATATATCTCTTCTGGCCTTCATGTTTTTTTAGTTCATTAGTACGATGTTTTCCAAAATCATATTATACCTGAAATCCCAGATAAGAATTAAGTGAGGTGTTCAAAATTGTCGAAGACTTTCGAGATTATGTTTAGTTAGTCTGCTAAACAATGTACTTTGAATGAGATTTTCTTACTCTTCTCGAACAAACTTCTGAAAAGAGCTGCGACTTTCAGAATTTTCTTGCCGTAGCTTGCTCTGATCATCAAGTTTTAAATTATAATTGTAACAGTTCTTTCTACACTGTCCACCAACAGTTTTCTACAGCAAATGACGTGCCGAGTTGCTTAGCTTCTCCATGCCATTCTGAAGTTGATTTCTACTTTTCACAGAGACAGTTGACTGTTTTGACTTTAATATTACCTGGAAACGTCCTACTTCTCGCTGTGTGTTCAGATGCTCCATTTTAGCATTGGATATGAAGTTTACTAGTTATACTTCCTTCCAAACATTTTGACTCCACAAGCTCAGAAAGACAGTAAATCCAATAATGTTTAGATAATCTGTTATTATGAATGGAAATATTATCCTGGGCATCGAGAGAATGAAACTATTTTATCTCCCTCCTGAATCAGCAAGTGATTGTGTAATGTTTCTTGAAGAACATGTGGCATTATGGAACTTCACCCAGCAGCGTTGAACGCAACACATTTAAAATAACATGCAAACCTTAATTATTGTGATCAGGTCTCCATGTTGGATTTGTATCCAGTATTAACTTCTCGTGAATGGTATGTATGGCCAACTGAACCAGAGACGAGTTGATCTCTAAACCTACTGGTTCAAAGTTGGCACCCAGCCTGCCAATCGTATATTAGCAGTGGTAAAGCAATTCAGACACAGGAATTGGACGAAACGCAGAATCTCAGATCTGTCCAAAAAGCAACTTGAAGTCTTGATCCTGCACTGTTTCCACTGAAGTCGAAAGGTGTGGCGCTTGAAAAGCACAACAGGTCCTGCAGCACAAGTGGCGCAGGATAATCAAGGCATAAACCCAATATCAGGAATTTGCGGTGAAGGGACGGGTGTCTAGAGACATAGAGACATATAGGAAGGTGTGGGTTGGGGAAAGGTAGCTGGGAATGCCATAAAATAGGTCACAGGTGAGGGTGGACCAGATAGGTGGAAATTTCAAGAGTTTTATGCCGAGTTGTTCTGTTTGATCTGAAATAACGTGGGGGAGGGGAGAGAAGGAAACAGGTGAAGTAGACGTTGACGTTGAGTGGTTGAGGATTTCAAGGCAGAAGGTGAGACATTCTTCCTTCAGCCATTAAGTGGCTTGGATTTGACGGTGGAAGAGGCCCTTTATTCCTGATGAAGGGCCTTTGCCCGAAACTGTGCTGCCTGAACTGCTGTGCTCTTCCAGCACCATTGATCCAGAATGAGGGATGACTGAGTAGAGCCATACAGGTGGTCACAGGATGAGGTAGTGTGGACATGTAGAGCCTTTTTTCTGGGATGGTGATGGCTACCACGAGGTGACATAGCTTTAAATTGATGAATGATAGATAATATTACAGGTGTCAGGGTTCTTTATTCATAAAGTGGTGATGGCATGAAGTGCCTTGCCTGCAACAATAAAAGACTCGCCAACTTTAATGACAATTAAAAGTCATTAGATAAACATATGGATGATCATGGAACAGTGTCGGTTAGATGGGCTTCAGGTTGCTTTCACAGGTCGCTACAACACTTTATTATTGCATTGTAATCCTCGATGTTCTATGTTATATGCTGGTTGTTGCGTGTGTTCCCAGAGATGTTCCCTGTTTCCATTGAACTACGATGCATTTAGTCACAGACGGTGATAATTTCCCATAACTTTGTTTTTGTTCTTTTTTCAAATTTATAGAATAAATTTCGAAACTCCACTGCAGATCACTGCAATCGACAAGTAATCATTAGTGCATACAACACATCCATTTTTTGGACCACATCCCTTGATATTCATCTTAATTCTGCACAAGAAAACTATTAACTCAGAAGATGACGGAAGCATTTTTTCCATTGTTTCACTGGTCATGAGTTTCAGGATCATATCATCTGTTGCCTTTCAGCGAAATGAAATCACTGATTCTTTTGTGTGCGTGTGCGCGCGCGCGCGCTCGCGCGCATGTGTGTGGACGATAAATTCTTTTTTTTAAATAGAAATTTTCATGACAGCACAACACCTTATGTAGAATAGAATTTCCCCTTTAAATGCAACATGAGCGTTTTGGGCAGTTGAAAAAAAGTAGCTTTATGGAAGTCATCAACGTGATCAGGAATGCTCAGGATCACACATGTTCACAGCTATTTTGTGAATCTGACATTATATCATCAAAGTTTAAATCCTAACTTCCTGGTCTGGTGTTATCTCTCCAAATATATAGAGTTGCAACAGAATGCTTCAAATCTACCATTCAATGCAATACCGTTAAAACGAAAAAAATATTTACCACCAACGACTCAAATCTTATTTTCATCAAATTTATTCCCTCTCTCCCTAAAACTGCTTGGGAAGTATCAGGCTGTGCAGCCATCTGTTGTTGTTTGAACCCTCGTATGGTCAGATCGTATAATTGCACTAGAACAAAAACAGTCTGTTTTTGCATTACCTTCACATTATGTCCTGCAAAAACTCCACACAGTTTGAAATTAAAGATGTCAAACCGCCTAATACCCTACAAGAATAGGCAACAACTATCACAAGACAGTTAGTTTTGTGAAAATTATATTGTAGCTGGCAAACCCTTTTAATTTATTTGAGAATAAAAACAATTATTCAGATAACGTTAAAGCAGTGTATATTAAATTACCTACAGTATGGAATCAGGCCCTTCGGCCAAACCAGTCCACACCGACCCTCCGAAAAGCAACCCAACCAGACCAATTTCCCTCTGACTGATGCACCGAACACCATGGACAAGTTAAGATCGCTGATTCACCTGCCCTACACTTCTTTAGACTGTGGGAGGAAAAGGAGTGAATGTGCAAACTCAACACAGACAGTCACCCAAGGCTGGAATCCTGGTGTTGTGAGGCAACAGTGCTAACCACTGAGCCACCGTGCCACAATTGACTCTTTACAAGTTGTTTAATAAGGTACCAAACATTAGTTTACGTATTAGCATACTAGAACATACAGATTCTAGTCGGCAGTATATTTGCATACAACACAAAATGATTAATGAACAGATAAAAGATTGTCAGGAATGAGGCACACATTCACTATGGATGTTTTCACGTTTCGGATAATGCAAATAGATGTACTATGAGATATTTCTGCTGGAACATAATAATAGATCGGCGTGAGGGACAAGTTCAGAGGATGGCATAGCGAGATTGCAGCGAGATACAGGCAGGTGAAGCGTTTGGGAAACAAACAACGCAGATACAAATGGCGTGGTGGTGGAAATGTGAGGTTATACAAAATGACACTAATAATTAAACAGCTGATAATTATGTGAATCCGAAAACAGAGTAGAAAACTTAACATAGCTGAAAATGTGCTGCTGGAAAAGCGCAGCAGGTCAGGCAGCATCCAAGGAACAGGAGAATCGACGTTTCGGGCATAAGCCCTTCTTCAGGAATTCCTGAAAACTACAACGTTAACATTCTTAATTATCTTGAAAATATTTTACAGGAACAGAAATTTCGTTTTACTGTGCCCAAGCATTACATTAGTTTGTGTAACTCGGAGGGAACTACAAATTTTGACAGAGGTTCAGATGAAGAATTTAGATATCTTGAGCATATGATTAAATCTGTCCGGCAGTCCATCGCATGTATGACTTTCTCTTGTGTTATTTCATGTTCTATATTTTAATAGCCGTCTGGATTCAATATATCATTGGAAATTCAGAAGAGAATACGAAACCAAATGACTGGTGTTACCAAGCAGACGTATGCGTAGTTTCACAAAATATTTTCCTTTACCAGATTTTTATCCGGTCTGGGAGCAATGGGACAATGAGAGGAGGTGACGTGGAGATCAGGAGGATGTCGGGAAGGTAAGGAATTCGTACATATTTGGGCAGCAGCAAAACCCAAAATACTACACGTGTAGTATCTCCTTCCTGCCCAACCACCTCGAACCAGAAGAAAACGACTCTGAAATATCAAGGTTTTCATTCTTTTTCTTTTCTTTCATATATTTAAGTGCATTGTTTGGTTTTAGTTGATTAATATAAAGCAAAGGCTTACAATTTCAAGGGATCTCAGACTCGTGGCATGTGTCTCTTGCTTGGTGAGGGAGCTCAGGAACGTGGCTGACGTTCCTGATCCTTACAAATGGAAGATGCGTGTCCAGCTGTGGTTCTTGTTTGACAGCGTGACGGGACTCGAGCTGCGGATGGACTCACTGTGTGGAATCCGCGATTCTAAGGAGGTCATGGATAGCACGTTCAGTGGCCTGGTCACGCAGCAGGTTAGAATTGCTGAGGGAAACAGTGAATGGGTGACAGAAAGGCAGAAAAAGATATGAAGGCAGTGCAGGTGTCCACTGTGGTCAACTCCCTCCAAAGCAGGTGTACTGTTTTGGATACTCTTGGTGGAAATTGCTAAATAGGGGAGGGAAGCAATTGGCAAGGTCATGACACAGTGGCGGTCACTGCTGTTCAGAAGTGAGGGTGGGCTGGAGGGGCCGGGGGCGCGGGAAAGACCCGTAGGGTCATAGTCATAGGGGATTCTATTATACGGTGAATAGATAGGCGGTTCTGTGGCCAATAACAGGACACTTGCATGATTTGTTCCCTCCCAGGTGCTCAGGTCAGGTGTGTCACCAATCGGCCGCTGACCATTCTAAAGGGGGAGGTTGAACAGACAGTTGTCGTGGTGCATATAGGCACCAACAATATAAGTGAAAGAAAGGTGAATTCCTGAAAGCAGAATTCTTGAAGCTAGGAGAGAAGTTAATAAGGAAGACATCAAAGATAGTGATCGCGGGATTAAAACCACTGCCACGTGCTAGCCAGCGTAGAAATGAAAAACAAAATAGGCTGGATGAACACGTGGCTTGTGGGATGGTGTAGCAGAGAGGGGTTCAGACTTATTGGTCTATGGGATGGGTCCTGGGGAAGGTGGCACTATTGCAAATTGGACGGTGCACATCTGAACCACACTGAAGCTAATGTTCTTGGAGGAGTTTCTGCTATTGCTGTTGGGGAAGTTTTTAACTAAGGTGGCAGTGAGCTGGGCAGCAGAAAGGAAGACAAATAGACAGCGTGGTGGGAACTTCAGACTGTAAGAATCATGAAGATGTCATTAATAAGGGGAAGAGTAGACATATAGCAGGTGAATGCAAAAGAACTGGTGGCCTGAAGTGCATATACTTTAATGCAAGGAGTATTGTGGGTAAGACAGATGAACTTAGGCCTTGGATTGGTACCTAGGAGTATAATGTTGCTGCAATCGCAGAGAGTTGTTTGAAGGACGGGCAGGATTAGCAACTAAATCTTGCAAGATATAGGCATTTCAGACAGGACAGGGAGGGAAGTAAATGGGGATGGGGACGAGTTGCATTGCTGATCACGGCTGATATCACGTCTCTACTAAGGGAGGACACTATGGAGGGCAAGAGTAGTTAGGCATTGTCGGTGGAGCTGAGAAATACAAGAGGGTGCATTTACATTGTTAGGGCTGTATTACAGGCTTCTCAATAATGAGCGTGACGTAGAAGAACAAATTGGTAAACAGATTATGGAAAGATGTAGAAGCAACAGGATAGTCGTGATGTGAGATTTTATTTTTTCCAGCATCCACAGGTCTGGATGGGGCAACATTTGTAAGAAGAGTTCAGGAGAGTTTTCCAGAGCTGTATGCCAATATTCTGACGAGGGAAGGGGCCATATTGGACTTGGTGTCGGGGAATAAGCCAGGCCGGGTGGTAGAATTCGCGGTGTGGGATTTTTTTGTGAACAGTGACAACAATTCTGTAAGATTTAGAATACTTGTAGACAAAGATGTGAGTGGTCGTAAGGGAAGAGTACTAAACTCGGACAAGGCCAATTGCATCAAGATTTGGCAGGAACTGGGAACTGTTGATTAGGAGGAACTATTTGAAGTGAGATCCACATTTGATATGTGGGAGGCTTTCAAAGGCAGGTTGGAGATGGTGCATGACAGACATGTTCCGTTGAAATTAAAGGACAGGAAAGGCAGGCATGGTGAACCATGGATGACAGGAATAACGGTATGTCTAGCCAAGAGGAAAATGCAAGCGTACATAAAGTCCAGGCAGCTGAAAACAAAACCAGCCATGGAGAAATATAAGAAGAGTAGGTCCAAAGGAGAATCAAGCGAGCTAAAAGTCGTCATGAAATAGATTTAGTGAGCAGAATTAAGGAGAATCACAAAACCTTTTATTTTAATATAAGAAGGAATCGGCTAACTAGAAAAGAATTAATCCACTGAAGGATAATGAAGGAAAGCTGTGTGTTGAAGCTGAGAGAATGGGTGAGATTCTGAAGGATTACTTTGCATCAGAGATCACGGAGTTTGGGACATAATGAATGTTGAGATTAGAGTTAGACGTTTGATAACTCTGGATCACGTTGATTTAAGTAGGGAAGATGCATTGCGTAGGCCAGATGTTATTAATGTGGACAAATGTTCAAGACCGAATGGGATCAATCCCAGGTTGCTGAGCGAGGGGAGAGAAGAAATGGTTGGGATCCTGACAGATATCTTTGAAAAATGTTGAAGCACAGGTGTGGTGCCAGAGGACTGGAAGTTTGCACATTTTTTCTCCTGTATAAGAAGGGTAGTAGGAATATTCTAGCTAACTACAGAGGAATGAGCCTGACGCCAGTGATGGGAAAATTGCTGGAGAAGTAACAGAGGGATAAAAATGTATTTATATTTAGTAAAGAATGGCCTTATCAGTGATGTACAACATGGTTTTGTGCAGGGGAGATCGCGTCTTACCAATGTAATAGAGCTAATTGAGAAAGTGGACAATTTGACAGATGAAGGAAAGGCTGTTAATGTTAAATGCATGGACTTTAGTAAGGCATTTGATAAGGTTCCCCATGGTAAACTAATAGACAAAGTGTAGTCTCGTGGTGTGCTGGGTGTTCTAGTTTGGTAGATAAATAACTGGTTGACCAACAAGTGACAGAGAATAGTAATTGAAGGGATTTCCTTGAATGGAGAAAGGTGACCACTGTTGTTCCACAGGGATCAGTGCTGGGGCCACTGCTGTTTGTGACATACAGAAATGAATTGGAAGAGGGCGCTGCTGGTATATTCAGCAAGTTTGCAGATTACCCGAACATTAGTGGAGTATCAGATAGCATAGGGGACTGTCAAAGAATTTAGGAGAATATAGATCGACTGGAGAGTTGGGCGGAGAAGTGATAGGTGGAGTTCAGTCCAGTCAAATATGAGGTGATGTATTTTGTGAAGTCCAATTCCAGAGCGAATGATACAATGAACTGAAGAGCCTTGGGACAAGTTGACATGTAGAGGGATCTGGGACTGCAAATCCTTTGTACCCTGAAGTTTGCTGCACAGGTGGACAGAGTGGTCAAGAAGGCATATGGTATTCTTGTCTTCATTGGAAGGGGTATTGATTGTAAGAGGTGGCAGGTCATGTTAAAATTGTACACGACGTTTTTTCGGCCACATGTAGAATACTTTGTACATTTCTAGTCGCCACATTACCAAAAGGATGTTGCTGCTTTGGAGCTGGCGCAGAGAAGGTTTACGAGGATGTTTTCTGGTATGGGAGGTGCTAGCTATGAAGAGAGGTTGAGTAGGTTAGAATTGTTTTCATTTGATAAGAGGAGATGGGGTTCACTGTGTAGACAGATTAGACAGAGATAAGCTTTTTCTTTCCCAAGGTGAAGAATTCAATAAAGAGAGGTCACGCATTCAAGGTGAGAAGTGCAAAGTTTAACGGAATATACTCGGTAAGTACTTTACACAGGGGTTGGTAGGTGCCGAGAACAAGTTGCTTGCAGAGGTAGTAGAGGCAGGCATGGTAGATTCATTTCAGATGCTTCTGGAAAATGCATGAGTAGGTGGGGGGCAGAGGGATACAGATGCTTAGGAACTGGGCGACAATAGGTTTTGACAATAGATTTGGATAGGCTCAGTCTGGGAGGTTCGAAGGGCATTTTCCTGTGCTATACATTTTCTTTGTACTTTTTTTCTTTTACTTTCTTGACGACTGTCATCCGGATCTAGAGAATGTGTGCTCTTTCTAATTGTATTATTCGCTACCGCTTGGCTGTGTCTGAAGCGCATTTATTCTTAGTTATCATCGATTTGATCATCAGACGCACGCCAATCGTTTATCTGGAGCAGTTTTCTGTCATCAAGCCAGTGCACTTGCACAATATCTGTGATCTTCTGCTGTATGCATCCACTGACTTTTCCGTCCGGTTCACCGTTACTTTCACATTTGCTCGATTTCTGTCAATTTGTTGCCAAGTTTTCAAAAATAAGTATTACTCTGAAAGAATCAGCGATTCTAATTTTTTTTCCCAAAGGTATCCGCATTAAACTGTTGAAAAAAAGCATGGTGTTTTATGGTAAGTGTTTTTATCGGCTGTGGATTGAACCATGGTTTACTGAAATAAAGGGCAATGTTGAATTTTCGCATATCTGGGGATGAATCTAATTCCTGCATTGCAATCTAACGCCTGGGATAACATTTGCCCTCATTCTGCTGTTCAATACTTTAACCATCACTTACATTTTAGTGACTAGCAGATCCCGGAAAAGACTGCATGTTCACAGCGATGGGGTAAGAAACAGAGACCTATAGATGAATAGCAGAAGGAAAGCCATTGTCCTGTATTTTTTTTTATTTCAGGAACTATCACTCTCTTCTGGACAGTCGTAATGGTGTACAATATATGGGACCCGATGTGGGAGGTCGGATACCCCGCTTTGTTTCTCGATTATTTCGTACTGGAATTCGGCTTCATGCTGCAGCTCTTGACTTGTATTTAAGTACACTTATACTTCTGTGGTGACGCAAGCAGAGCTGTGGCATCCGTTTAAAAGCATGCTTACGTATTCCTTAACTACAATTTTCAGTCCATGTAATAATGCAAGTAACATTAAAAACATGCAGTGGTTTCTCATTTTATTTCATGTTTCCTGTGGGTCGGTCTAGTCGCCAAGATGACAATAATGAGAAACTGCTCAGCAGTCATCATGTGGGTTTTGGGGCAACACATGTTGCACACGTTAAGGAGCCACAGGGTCATTACAATTGGATGATTAGTTATTTCCATATGTTGCTTGGGAATTGCTGGTCTGTTTCTTATGATGACGACTATAAGGGGAAAGGCATCGTTTGTACTCCTTGGTGAAAACAATGACTGCAGATGCTGGAAACCAGATTCTGGATTAGTGGTGCTGGAAGAGCACAGCAGTTCAGGCAGCATCAAAGGAGCAGTAAAATCGACGTTTCGGTCAAAAGCCCTTCATCAGGAATAAAGGCAGAGAGCCTGAAGCGTGGAGAAATAAGCTAGAGGAGTGTGGGGATGAGGAGACCTGGGAGTCCCGGTTTCCCCACCCCCATCAGTCATTATTTTTACCTCCTGGATTTTAACCCTACTGCGAATCCCCTTGCAAGGAAGCCTGTCTTGAAGACGTTTTCCTCCTCTCTCTGCAAGGATCGTTTGGACTCCACTGTAATAGTGGATTCATCTGCTGTTCTGCATTAATACAATTCTCTTTTCGATGGCAATCGTCTTTGAAACTCATTAACTATTGCAGTGGGGACATAAGGCACAACATGTGCTCTTCAGGTTTAGTATTGATGATTCAGTTTAGCTTACAGAACGGAAACACCTTATTTAGTCAAAAAAGACAGTGATAGCACCAGGCAATGTAAAATAATATCCACTCCGTACCTGCGGTATATGTCTTTGCACCTTTTTTTTGGAAAAGAACGTAAGACAAATAATTTTAGACATCAGTGCGTAGTTCAACACTTATGTTCACAGGCCAAATTATAGGGAACTCGTACATCATTCGAAAGCTGAAAATACAGACATGCTTTCATGCAGGTTTATTGCAGAAATGTTATCCTAGTCATCATGGAGTTTGTACTAAATAGTCTTGCTGTGTTCAGAATTATGTTCAATGTATTTCCCGCTCTGTTTTCTTTCGCAAATAGGAACCACATTCATTATTGATACACTGAACGCCCAGAGGAATTATTCAATAAGCGTGTTCTGTTTAAAGCAAAGCCGAACAACGTAGAGTACGGGTGATGTTTTAAATTTATCCCGACTTACGTAGATTGCAATATTGGCAACAACTATCAAAATCCAACAGTTTAGTGTCTATCCACTCTCCGATCGGCATTTATTAATCAATGGGCAGACTTTAACAGCAGGACAATTACTCAGGAATTGGTCAAAATATTACTTCGGTCACAGCGAGAATGCTATTTGCAATTGTCGAAATTATACAATAGGAAGTATGTGATGTGAAAGGAGAGGTTTGGAGAAGATATTTAACGAGACATTGCATGGGCTAATGTTTTTCAGTCATGAAGAGAGATTGGGCCCACTGGGATCGTTTTTGTTACTGCAGGGCAAAATCAGAGGGGATGTTATTGAGATGCAAGAAACTCGGAAGGACGTAAATGGAGTCGACAGGAATAAACTTATCCCCTTGATCTTAAGAAAAACAAGATGGCCCAAGAGACATCGATTTAAGTTAAGGGACAAATGAAACATGGGAGGAAAAGGCTTACCACACAGACCGTAAATGGTCTCTCGATGTCATCTCTTGTGCCTGTGATAGAGGCACAAAACACTGGTCAGAATGAAGAAGTAGGTATTGGTATCATTGTAATTTTAAGATTCATAAACATGCTGGCCACAAGATGGAAAATGGAATGGAAACGGTGTGGGATTGAAGCTGTTTGCATAACCACAGTTGGTGCACGAGTGTGATTTATTAGTCACCTGTGACTTTTCTTGATATTGACTTTGCTCTGAAGTTGCCACAGAGCCGTTGTCACATTGAGCGGTTTAGCCCTGGGCTGTTGTCTTACATCATCAGAAAGCGTTAGTAATTTTGGACTCCAGAAACAAAACTAAAAGAAACGATTCATTATTTAATTTGAGAAATTTGGATTGGCATGCCCAGATGTCCAAGAATTCATATGTTTATGATTTGACGAAAATTACATTCCAGAACGTTGAAATACTTAGCATGATATTTTTACGTTACAATTATTAAAAGAGAATGCAGCCCGCCGGAAAAAATCAATAATCTATTGTTAAAGGCAGGCATTGCAGGTGGAGATAACTCACCGCTGTTTCTGCACTGCTGCTTTCTGCGACTGGATTAGAGTGGTGCTGGAAAAGCACAGAAGTTCAGGCAGCATCCGAGGAGCAGGAACGTCGACGTTTCCACCCTTCAGACACTCTGCCTATATTCCTGATGAAGGTTTTTTTCCCGAAATGTCGATTTTCCTGCTCCTCGGATGCTTCCTGAAATGCTGTGCTTTTCCAGCACCACTCTAATCCAAATCTGGTTTGCAGCATCTGCAGTTATTGTTTTTACCTGGTTTCTGCGACTTTCTAATTGAAAACAGCACTTATTTCTAGCACTGGACATGCTCCATTTGTTTCTCTTAGGCATCGGGGCTGGCTGTGAATAAGCTTCCGTAGAGTTTAATACGGCGTCTAAAGACAGGGCAATTCACAATGAGCTGTCGATCAATACCTTTAAAATCACACGGTACAGAGTGGGATCCAAATTAATTCATTACACACAAATGTTTTGAACTGAGGGTGTGGAAGAACCACTCAATGCTCTAAAAAAAAAAACCAGGAGGCACAGACAGTCCTTCACGAAATTAAAGTTGAATCTTGCAAAACTAATGCTGTTAGAGCCAGTAAAATGCCTTCCCTATCTCCCCACAAGCTATTCGTTCTACTGCAGTTGTTCTTCCAACGCCTATTGAAATAACATTAGCATAAGCAATCGTGCTGGCTTGCTTGGTCCTTCTAAACTAATCATCGTCTGCGACACTGGTTCCCGACATTACACTTAACCTATCACATGACCCCACCACCATCTTCAGATTATATCATCTACCAGTAATTTAACTAGCCTATCACAATGCACTACTACTATCTGTTGCTGGAGCCGTGCAACATTCTCCCTGGCATGCTTTGCAACAGTAAGTTAACTGCATCACTGCCAGAATAACTTCCATATATACCACGTTTGAGATCAACAGGTCTCACACGGAGAAATAATACAACGAGGCAGGACACAGCAAGGCCAGATCGAACGTCAGAGATCCAAAAGCGGGCAATAACAGTTCGAGGTTCCAGACCTCAAATAATTCTGGCCCAACACCTGGAGTCACAGGCCAAAACTTGTCCCATAATAACTGGAAAATGAAAAAAAAACCCAGACATCCCAGATAATCTAAACGCGCAAGCAACACATGAATCTCCAACCGAACAAGACTTCAGCACCACAGCAGAAAATCCTTCAGAGTTTTTTATAGGGTGAATAAAGGTTTCCAAAACAGTACACAGATCCTACCTTTCTCAGCCGACAACCAGTCCAAGGCCTGCCGAGTCCACCATGCCATTCGATTGGTCTTATCCAATTGCTCACACAACACAAAGGGGCATCATCAAAGTAATCTCTGTTGATAGTGATAGATACATTTAATAAACTCAGCAATCTTGATTATAAAAATGGCAGGGAGAAGCAACTCCCAGCCCGCGGCAATCTCATTCTCTGCCCTTAAATACATTAGGGATACCCCTTCTCTAACATATACCAACAACTTGTATTGCCAGATTAGTAACATATTCATGTTTAGGACAGTGGAGAGTCGGTTCTGATTGGGCATTGGCAGTACAAAGCTAGATTTGCCAGCTGCACCAAATCGATGGACAGCAAGTCTGCAAAGGAGCAGAAAGGTTCAGGACTAGGATGGGGTTTCAGTGGCTTCCCTGAACCCGTCTTCAGCCACACAATCACGAGAAAGACACCTTCCATAAACTGACATCCCCAATGCCAATGATACCACTTTCTCTAAAGGCCACACTCACCAACTGCTCAAGGACACGTAAAGGAGTATCAGGTCCCTGCACGCCATTTCCACTGTCGCAGTTCCTTCTCAGCCCTCACCTACCTCAACCCCGGAGTCCGTCTGTGCCCGTGGTAGCACCTTGGTACAGTGACAAAGCTGATATCACGCGGAGCGACCCTCCACGTGACGGTAGTAACTGAGGCCCTGGTTCCCGTAAAGGGACCCCTTCCACATGGTTTGTTCCACGTTCTCTGGAAACCATTACATACACCTGATCTCCAGGTGTGATAGGCCCATCCTTGTTGCCAGATGCCAACTTCCTCAGCATTTCATGTGTGTGCATACTCTCATATATCATAGTCAGCAGTTGCATGTACCACTTAAGTTTAAGTTCCAATTGTTCCAAGCTAGGCCCGCCAAATGGACCCTTCCGCTTCGGCATTGGCATGGGTCTAGTGGGAAGTGTCTCATGTGGCGACAAGTTAATGATGCAGTGAGTCCACACATGGTAACCCATTAATGCCAGTGCACAGCATCGACGCATGTACGATAGATCCATGCGCAAATTATGTTCAACTCAGCTTTCAAAGTATTAATAATCAGTTCCACCAATCCCTGCGAATGGGGATGATGCACACAGCCAAACCTCTGCTTAATCCGCAAAGTCTGTAGCAACAAATTAACCACCTTCGGGATAAAGGCAGACCTATTATTCAAACTGATTCCAGATGGCATGCCAAACCTTGGAATAACTTCAGTTGTTAAAATCTCTACCACTGTGCCTACTCCAATATCTTGCCATGGGGTCGCGTCTACCCATCCACTGAACATGTCAATGACGACAACATATATCTCTTCTTTCTCAGCGTCCCTATCATGTCCACATAGGGGATCATCAAATGCTTAACTGCCCCCTCAGGTATAGGTATATGCCCTTTAGGTATCGTTACAACCTTCCAGACATTATTTTGAACATAGATATCACATTGCAATAATATGTTATCCACCAAATCCTGAAAGCAAGGTGGCCAAAAGCTATACCACACTATCTTCCTCAGCACGTCGCATCCAGTACAGTGAGTCACCCAATATGCCACTGAGATAAGAATAGTCAATAAATGTGTAGGCACTACTCCCAAGACTTCGTCTGTGCACCACAGGCTTCCTGGTTACGCCAGGCCCATCTTAGTCCCCACGACAGCTGCTCAGCTATCGTCGCGTCACCTTACATTACAATGATGTCTTTGATGGTGGGCTTCAGATCTAAACACACCTGGGGCACAGTGACAGCTAAAGCGCACCCAGAAGCCAACCCAGACGCTTAATTTGCTGCCTATCACAAATCACAACCTATCTTTTTTGCCTGACACTTTATAATACCTAACGCTGCAGTCATCATCAATGCAATCGTCAACACAATAATCAGCTGACAATGTTGCATGCGAACCTCCATGCTCTTTCGGAAGCTCTGTTGCGTCCTTATCACTGTGGCTATACTCTGTCAATGCTGCAGGGTGATAACCTCACAGTTCCACCGCTCACCTAAGACTTTACTTAGAATCTCGTCAAAAATCACTGTCCAATGCAGCTCAGACTTGGATGGCTCAGCCAAAGACAGTAAAGCTAAAGCATCTACCCTCCATTTCCCGAGTTTCCTAAATAGAGTAATTGTGATGTACAGCAGGGAATCAAACCCGTCCATGCCAACCAGATATCCCAACCCAATATAGTCCTCCCTACCAAACACTTCCTGTTCATTGATGCATCCAGATGCCTTTTAAATGTTGCAATTATACGAGCCGCCACCACTTCCTCTAGCAGCTCATTCCATACACGCATCGAACATCTCAGTGAAAACATTGCTTCTTAGGTCTTTTTTCATATCTTTCCCCTCTCACCTTATATTATCTCCTTTAGTTCTGGACACACACACCCCACCACCCCAGGGAAAAGACGTTGTCCATTTGTCCTATCCAGGCCCCTCATGATTTTATAAACCTCTATTGGGTCATCCCTCATCTTCAGACTCTCGAGGGAAAGCAGCCCGAGCCATTCAACCTGTCCTGATTGCTCAAATCTTCCAACCCTGGCAACATCTTTTTAAATATTTTCTGAAAGTTTTGAAGACTCACAATATTTTTCCGATAGGATGAAAACCAGAATTGTACGCAATATTTCAACAGTCGTTTAACCAATGCCCTGTACAGCCGCAACATGGCCTCCCAACTCAATACTTTTACCAATAAAGGCAAACATACCAAACGCCTTCTTCACTATCCTATCTCCCTGCTGCTTACTTTCAAGGAGCTATGAACCTGCACTCCAAGGGCTCTTTGTTCAGCAACACTCCCTAGAACCTTACCATTAAGTGTATACGTTCTGCTAATGTGCTTTCCTAAAATGCAGCACTTCGCATGTATCTAAATTAAACTCCATCTGCCACGTCTAAACCCATTTGTCCATCTGATCACGATCCTGTTGTAATCTGAGGCACCTTCCTCGCTGTCCACTTACACCTCAATCTTTTTGTCATCAGCAAACTTACTAAATATATCTCTAATTCTCACATCCAAATTGTTTCCATCAAAGTCACCTATCCAATATATTTTGGCCTCCCTGGCTTCGTGCAACACCGGCTGAGAATTCCCTCTATCTACATTAAATCCATTTTGATTGCATTCCACTTTTAATTCCAGCTTTAATAAAACTTCCCTCACGAGCAAATTAATTGGTGTCCCCGTGTAGACGGCTGTTTTAGGCAAGGCGGCTGTTTTACTATGCATGTATAAACTTACTGGAGTTGTAAAGCATGGCAACTACAGTTTACCTGAAAACCCTACAGTCTCAACATATTTTCCTGACATGGAAAGGTTGGAGACATATTGCGGATGTGCATATGTATAACTAGATCCAACATTTACTACCATAGATGTCAACATTCCTCCTAAACCAACCCACAAAATATGTTCTTGCTCAGCATCCAGTGTTAATATAGGGTATTTTCCTGGCCCACGCAGATTCTCTGGGCACGGCTAGAACATATAAAGATTAACATGCCCATTGGGCCCATAGGGATTCTGTCGCAGGACAGACGGATATTCCAGACTCATAGGTCCACTCTGGGTCCGGGAGGGCCAGATCCAATGTGAGTAATTTCTTATAAAATGGCCTGGTTGATAAAGCCCCTTAACACAATTTCTTATCCTCTCTGAATCTGAAATCATACCATGCCACTCCCCGCCCCACCTCGTTGTCCATGTCCTTGGCCACACGAGTTCTGTCTGGGCTGTTACTTTTATATTGCCCTTCGTACAGCATCTGTGGAAAGATTACTCCAAAGACATTTATTATCGCCATGGGGTCGACCAGCCCTTGCCAGGTGGCAGTAAGGTGTTCTCCCTGGTCTGGCATGTTACTCTTTTCAATAGCGCTCATCAACTCAGTAGGCAATGGCAACATGACCCTGCTCTTTGCGCTCTCTGCCATTTTAGGTTCCCCGAGCTGCATTTGTGTCAATTGTCGTTGCACTTCATCTTGCTGTTCATCCAGCATTTTCTTGTCCTTCCTGTATCTTTGGATCACATAGACTACATGATCTCTGAATCACAGGTGGGTCATGGACGTTTGACCATCTATGTCCTCTAGCTTAGGGTCATTGTCTCGGCAGTAGCAGTACAGAACATTGTGGTTAACAGTTGGCCACGTTCCATATCTTGTTCTATTCCAAGCTTCCAACCTTTTCAACTCCGTTTCCAAATTCCTCGCTGGGTTTTCAGTATCTCTCAATGGATCCTATCTCAAAGCATCGGAATCAATCTTACGTGGGTCACAGTCGAAGCGCCTGTCATACCCTTTGTCTTACTCAATCAAACCCAGCACCATCAATCATTTGAATGTCCACAAAATTCTTCAGGCAGGCTCAGTTCATTATCTCTCTTCATTTCGGAAGCCCCACACCTGTAGCTGCAGTGCCCACTGTAAATCCCCCACAGGGCTTATGTCCGAAAAGTTGATTCTCCTGCTCCATTGATGCTGCCTGACCTGATGCGCTTTTCAGGACCACATGTTTAAGCTCTGATCTCCAGCATCTGCAGTCCTCACTTTCTCCTAGTAAATCCCCCACACCCATGAACTGCGCCGTGGTTTCATCTTCAAAGTCTCTAATTCAATTCCCTAACCCATCATGTAAATTGAGCAACACATCTTTGAGTTTTTCCAGCTCCTAGTTTCCGCACGGAATGTATTGCGGCTGTCTCCCACTTTTATAAACAATGGCAGAATGCCCTTTTGGATCTTCTTCCCTTATTAGAATTGGTACATTGTGATTCCTCATCAGACTCCAATGCTAGCCCAACTTGTATTTCCTCTCATCTTCCTGCTTCCGTTGCTGACTGCTCTGCTTTCCTGCCTCATCACTCTCTGCATGTCTTTGCTCAATATTCCTGGAAAGGTTAAGCTATGCCTCAAAGTCTCTTTGATCTCTTAACATGTGTAACGTCCGAATTTCACCTCACAGTCTCTTTTTCCAGTTGCAAAGCTTGTAATTCGGTTTGTTTCCACACCCCTCCTGACTCTCATTTTATTTTGAAGACATTCTGATCTGGGTCAGCTACTTCCCAATCCACTTTCCCCTCTCTCTACTGACCCCCTTATTGCAGGGCAGAGTGTAATATTCTGTTAACCCGAATGGGAGGAGGTTTTCCCAATGTTGAAATCCAGGTTTCATAAGTTTATTCCCATTCTGAACCTTTATACCTAAAGGCTCTTTGTTCTGCTTTGAACATGGGGAGATTTTCTCTTTCAATGTCCTTGTTTCCAAAAGCTGCTCGTCCTGTTCTCCGGTACCTCCCTGGTCGTAACTGGTCCCTGAAACGTTTTTTTTTCTCAATCCTCACCTACAATTCCAAAGTGCCTTAAGAGTTCCACCTCCTGTGCCCTCTTCAATATTCTCTTTTGCGCTTTATCTGGAGATCAGTAATTCTTAATTAACTCTTCCATTGCATCGCACTTTATGATATCAAAGGTATCTTAGCCATTTAGTTCGTAAATCCTTCGTCCTTCTTTCCCATTTTTTCCTTGTCTTCTGACTGGAAATTTATTGATAAATATTCCAACTGCAGTCCATTTCTTCATCCTGACATATATTTCAGTCCCGCTGATCTATTATCTATTCTCTCAAAATTCAATCCCTTATGCCATACAAGTCAGTAACGCCTGCCAATTATTATAAATGTTCCCTAACTCTGCAACTCACAAGAGTCACTTGCCAATCTATCAGTCCCTAACACAAATATTTGAAGGTCAATACGGAATTGTGCATGTAAGTAAGATCATAATGGTTAAACTGTAGAGTCTCTGTCTCTCTCTTACACAGCGACACCCACAATGCCTTTCTGCAAGCTACAGCTTCTCTCTCTTACACACACAAACACACAAAGTCTTTCTGCAAACCAGAGCACTCACACACACATCCACACAATCAGACGCACATACACAGACACACAGAACACAACATGAACAGACCTGGAGGCAACTGGAAAACCTACCGCACAGCTCATGAATTGGTAAAAACAGGAACTTATGAACACCACGTGGTATTTTGTCTGAATCTCTTTATTCTATACTACTCACCCCCTGCGCAGTTTTCCTAAATGATCCTTTGTGCCTGCTCAAACTTTAATTTCCCATCAACCTTCTGGTTCTTTGTATCAGAGAGACCCACCAGCAGTTTTCTTTGCACATCTGCGTTCCCAAGAACCTCCCTTAATTGGCAGAATATAGTCCAGATCAGCAGCAAAACGCTCACCCTTTCTTTTGTGTGTGGCCAACCTTCTTGCCCAACTTTCATCTTGCAAAATTAAAGCCGTCTTCAATGACTTCCCACAATCTCTTTGGTCTTGTGCGGGTTACGCAGTTGATTTTCCCTTTCTTATCAGATAATATTAGCATAACAAATTGTGCTAGCTTGCTTTGTCTAACTACACTGATCATCGTTTGCCACACTGGCTCTCTACATTACACTTACCTTATCACATTACCCCACCATTATCTTCAGCATTATCTCATCCAGCCGATTACAATGCACAACCATTATGTGTTAATGTAGCCCTGTAATATGATCTCGGGTGTGCATTGCAACACTAGGTTCACTACATAACTGTCAGAATAACTTCCATACTAGGTCAAACCACTCAAAACATATTCTTACGCAGGTAGCCCAGAGTATAAATTTCCAATTTGATTCGTAAGTGTATCGCAAAAACTCCTAGAGTAAGTCAGCTGTGTTGACTACCAGGTTTTAAAATAGGCAGTTTATTCACAAAATTACGGAATAAGACACAAAGAACACAGTAAAGCAAAGCTACATAATTCAGCCTATCCAATCTAAACTTAAATATCCTGAGCCGAATATGCACAATAGTTGTAATGAACAAAAGCATGAAACAGAGCATAAAATGAAACAAGAGCTCAGAGGTCGACGTTTGAAGAGCAAAGCGAGAGAGAGTTTAGTAGCGTGGTTCCACAATGCTACACTGCTAACAGACTCAAACACTCCAGTTTCTGAGACTGACACTCCCCTTTCATTGTGCAGGTCTCTTCTAAAACATAAGCTTTGGCCTAAAGTCTCGTCGATTCAGAGCCTGCGGAGTTTGCGAACCCCTTGAAATTTAAAAGAAAATAAAGAATGCAAGATCCATGAAAAAGGACCAGCCATTAGGGGGAAAAGGACTAGCTTTTTGACTCCTACGCCCTTGAAAAATGGACTGTTAATATCAAAAGATGGATTTGTTTTCAAAAGCCTTTAAAAAAACTTTGAAGTAGTCGAATACACATACCTGCACTATAAGAACTATGCATATGGAAACATGCACAAACAAGTCGGAACTCAGGCCATGGCAGACCAGAAACCAAACACCTCTATATCTCATTCGAGTCTCAACAACAACTGGCAATCTCGTGTTCGCACCATGCAACATGTTCAATTGTCAAAATGAATTGTAAACAGCAAGCTCCATTCAAATCGTCGGGCATTTTTTCTACTTGAATTTCTCAACAAATATCAATGGGTTCTGTTCAGTGTATGTGATTGAATGCGTTGGTGGTAATACAATCACTGAAATATTGTAATGGCAACAGCAAGCTCAAAGTCTCTTTCTCCATCGATGAACATTTCTGTTGATGAACTTTCAACTTCCTGGAAAAATACCCGATGGATCTTTCTATTCCCTCGTCATCCTTCCGCAGAAGCGTCGCACCAACACCCACAGCACTGGCATCGATAGCCACCATGAAATGCTTTGTGTAATCCAGTGTGCCCAATATTGAGGCAGCGATTAATACAATTTTTAGGCTGTCAAATGCCTTTTCACAATCCGCTGAAAAATGAATCTTTTTAACAATCTTGGTTGGTGGAGCAGCCACGCTGCTAAAATTCGGCAAAAACGTATATTAAAATCCATTTAATCCCAGAACCATCGTACTGTTTTTTTTTCATCGACAGTGTGGGACATCCCCCAATGACTTTCGTTTTTGCATCCCCCGGACCATTTATCCATGTGCAATAACGTGGCCCAGGGAAGGTGACTTGGGCTTAGCAAGTTCACTATTAGCTAAGTTTACCACCAAGTATGCCTCCCGAAGTCGAACAAAAATGTCAGGTGCTGTAAATGTTCTTTCCATGAGTGACTAGAAAATCATCAGATTTTTCAATGCCCACAGCACAGTTGAGTAATACATCAATGGATTTATTAATCAGTCTCCGAAAAGTGGCTGATGCAATTTTCATATCAAGTGGCATCACATTAAACTAAAGTCCGAAATTGCCTTTGCTCTGTCTGACACGTACCTGCCAGTAACCTTTGTCTTGTCCAAATTCGATGTGTAAGTTGCTTACCCCAGTTTTTCGATGCAGCCTCCAACCGTGGAATTGGATATGCAACAGCTATTGTAACGGTGTTTACTTTGCAATTGAACACACATAACTGTTTCGTACCATCTGGACTTGGGCACCATGAATATGCGTGAGCTCCATTCATTCTAAATCACTTCGATTATGCCACCTTGGCACGTGTGTTCCATCTCCATTTAAACCTGCGCCAACTTTAAAGGATTATGCCCACAAGGATGTTGCTTATTCGGAACAGCATCTCCTATCTACATCATGTTCAATTACGTTCGTAGCTCACTGTTTATTTGCGCCTATCTTACCACGTGATAACACTTCCTGGTTATTTCGATTTTCTTGTGATAGGTTACTCAATAACAGATCCCAATTTTTGACAACTTCCTCATTGCCCAATTTGATTTGAAGAACGTCTGATTCAGAAACCTCTGAACTTTCGTTCTTCCTTCTGTGCTGTAATCATTATTAACTTCTCATCTTGCTTACCACCCGTCAAAATACTTTTTGAGTATATTCGCACATGACACAGTCTGAGATATCCTCCTGTATGCAATCTTTAGCAAATAGTTCACTTACGAAATTTCTTTTCGATTTGATCATTTCCACTAAACCTTGCTTTTAAAGGTTCACTCATTACTGGAAATAACACCAATACCGTATCTGGAATGGCAAAATTGCGAATTTATGATTTAATATCCACTTGCTGTTTCATTGTGTGCTCTGATGACTTTCAATGCTGTCTAAGCGAATGCGCAGCAGTATTTAATCGTTCTCTAAAATTTCACACGTAGTCCAAATGGATGGTCTCTGAATTCTGATTCATGAATTTCTCCCTAATCAGTTGAAACGGCCTTGTCACTTCATGCCCAAAAGGTAATGTAAGTGGACTGAACTTAGTCAATTCATTTCGTGCATTTATGATTGCAGATAATCACAAACCATACACCCTTATCTCAAACGTCCGGTTAACTCTGACCATAATCCCTCAACATGGTCTTTTTTGTTTGATGCCATCTCTCTAGCGCTACATTCAGTTCTGGATGGTACAGGGCAAATTTGAATCGCTTCATTCCCAAGTTAATCATAACCTCCTTAAATAGCTTGGATGTGAAGTTTGACCCTTGATCTGGCCGGATCTCTATCCTAGTATGTATCTAGTTAAATGTTTAATTAATCCTTCCACGGCCCCTTTAGCTGTGATGTTGCATAATGGGATTGCCTCGGGATATCCAGTCGATACATCCATTATTGTTGATAAATACTTTTATTTTGAGATAGGTCGCCTACGTAATCAGTCAAGACTCCTGTAAAAGATTCCCTAAATGCTGGAATAGGTATTACAGAAGCAGGTTCTATTATTGTCGGTGATTTTTCGATTAGCTGCCATGTGTGAAATGTCTGGAAAAATTCAAAGACATCCTTGTGTAGTTTGGCCAGTCAAAAATCTTTGTTTTCCTCACCCCTAAAGGAAATTCGCAATGGTCGCTCATACGCCACTCGCAGCAGACTTTCTACAGCAGACTGACAAAACACTCTGATGAACTTCTGCCCGTTTCTCGACAGCTTGCATATATGATGGTCTCCATTTCCTCATGAAGATTATAACTCTCCTCCTCTGTGTATGTCTGTCGATACACCTTTAAACAATCTTAAGTTCTCATCTTTCTGCTTTAACTCATTAAGCTAAGCAGAGATAAAGATACTTGCATATTTACCTATTTGCTACTGCTCTTTCCTACTTATCTGAACACAAAAGTCACGGATAAAGTTATTTTAGCTTCTTTATCTGTGCCTTTTATCTCTCCTGCTTCAGCTTGTGCCCAGTGACCTCGTTAAGACACATAATCTGGGAAAATTTCCAAAAAAGACTTCTGCAGTCCTTCATTTGTTTGAGTCACCACTGGCTTTTAAACTGGGGTAGGCAGCACGACTACGCAAGACAAATTGTATTCCTGGAGCAGCGACGTTGTCAGTAGGCCTACCATAAATTCCTCATTCTCTGGACACCCTCGCTTGACTTTACATAATTGAGCATTTTTTCTCTCACATTGGATTCCTCTTACCACTACCCTCTCTGGCAATAGTCCTTCATGAATACATATCTCCTTATCCTTCAGCACCAATGACTGAGAGGATCGTGTATCCCTTAATATTATAACCTCTTTATCTGCTGCCCTGGCCTATGAAAATTAACTTGCCTAATGCATTTATCTTTTCGTAAGCAGATCTGGCAATTCCTCTTTAATTAGCCTTTGATTTCGCATTCTCACTTCCATTGGGCTGTGTGTTAGAATGCCAACAACACTTCCACGCTTGTCCTATTTTCCTACGTCTGGCTTTCTCATAACATACGAACGTTGTGATTTCATGCGGTCCATATTTATTACAATGAAAGCACCGGAGATTTTTAACTTCTTTCTCCCTCTCAACGGTTTCCATTTTACCCTGTGGGGTCATCTATTTTTATAAACTTCATTGAGATCTACATTTAGCTTTCCATATGAGCATTTCTCTTTGTTCCTGTCCTATCCCTCATAGAGTGAAATTGATTCTCGACGCCAAACCGTTTTTTGTGGACCAACTCAACATCACTCGCCAATTCAGCTGGTAACCTTGTCATTTAAAGTCTCTGCTCTGCCACATGAGTACGCATTACTACCTCTCTGAAGTTACCTTCAGCCTTGTCTCCCGCTTTTTCAGCTGACGTTCCTTTTTAAATGTCAATTTTAGAAGTTAAATGCTCTCTCTTTTTCTCTCTCTCCTGCTGCTCTCTTTTTCTCACTCTTCTGCTGCTCTCTCTTTTTCTCTCTCTTCTGCTTTTGTTCGTTACTCAAACTGTTTCAATTCTGCTGCCCATTTATTATCTCTCGCCTCCAAGATACTTCATTTCCAACTGAATTTTTGCCATTTCTATGTATCCTGATGGAGTTTCCAGAAAGTTTAAACGTTGAGCTACTGTTGTAAATATCTCTCATTTCCTCACAGAAGGAGGCAGCGCCAACCCCAGCTTGCCTGACAATTACAGCAGCCTTGTCTTATTCACTTCTTGCAAGCTACTACGTTCGCTTCGCACACTTCCTGAAAACTCTTGGTCACAGGAAAAGACATTGCTAACCCAAGCTTTGTCTTTTCAACCAAACCGACATTAGAAATAAATGCATTAACACCAACCACTCGCTGTCTAAAATCCCGCAAACAGCCTCAATCTGGTATGGACTAGGCCAGACCACTAATAACAGTCTAAGCAGGCAGCCCAGACCATAACTTTGCAGTTTGTTTTGGTAACTCTGCAGTTAAACTTCCCCGGATTAATTCAGCTATGTTGACAACCAGGTTTTAAAACATACAAAAATGTATTCACAAAATTATGAACGAAATACACAGAATAGAATAAAGATCACCTACAGAATTCAATCTCTCCAAACTAGAATTAACAATGTTGTTCCCAATCGGCACAACAATCACAATAAACCAAACCATTAAACACAGAACAAACAATGATACAAAGGTTACAGGTCGTAGTTAGAAAGGCAGAAAGAAAGAGTGTTCAACAGCCTGTTTCGACACAGCTCCATTGCTGAACTGACTCAACCAGGAGTCCACTTTCCAGGACTTACCACTCCCTTTTTTATCACACGTCACTTCTAAAGCATAAACTTTGATCAAAAGCCCCATCTGTTAACATACAAACAAAAATACAGTTCACATCTGTACCAACCCAGTCGACTCGGATCCTGAATGATTCACGAACCCTCTGCAAAACCTCAGGACTTGAGAAAAGGAACAACTCTCAGAAAGAAATGACCAGCTTTGTGACACAGGGTTCACGGGCGTTGGTCTCTATGTGAGGTCGGGTAAAGGCAGCAGAGTTTCGAAGAAGCATCATTTTATGGCAGACAGAAACCGAACGAGATTAGCATTGCAATATTCAGTTCAGTTCGCAGAGTAGCATATTTGAGTGTTTAAGCATCACAGATTATTTTCCAGCCCAGGCAGAGTAAACAGAAGGAAGTTAGAACCAGTTCGGTTCTGTGGAAATCACTAAACATTCGAAGGCTGGAATTATGAAATATCCGGTTCAGCCTGACTTGTTTGGTTCCTAGTTTCAACAAGACACAGGAATACTCTTCTATTTTTATGGACAGGCACAGCATTTGAATCTTAACCTAAACTTTCTAGTAACTTGATTTTATCAATACACTTCTTAATCCATTTTAATATATGCCTGAATTTCAATGTTCCTTAAGCCTGTTGAGAATCCATTGCCTGACCTGATCATTTACCCCGTCAAACTTCAGTTGAAATACATGAAGATACTTCCACTGTCATAAATATTTTGTTGTCTATGATTTCCGCTTTGTAATCCACTCTGAATATGCTTATTTCCAAAGTGTTGGTGGTGATATATACCAAATTACCCTCCCAAAGTATTGTGAGTAGATATCCTCAAGCATGACTTTCATATTTCTTTAAGTGCAAGATTATGTTTCTCAGCTCCAGATGAGATTTAACTTCTACATCACAAGGTCTTACTGATAATACGGTTAAAGTACAAGCTAAAAGAAAAATCACCAAGCCTTAGATCGATTGAAATGCTTAACAAAATAATGTATTATTTAACCAAAAAATATTAATATTCAAATATAGGCAGCATTGCAAAAATCTACACTTTTTCAAAAATGCATTGCACCAAAAACGCAACGGTTCTCATGCACTGTCCAGTCCAGAAGACAGGCACAATCTTACGCATTTAATTTTAAGAGGAAGCCTCGCTGTCCAGGAAGACACTCAAGCAGCAGAAAGCACACGCATTTAGCTCAGTGGCGAGCAGAAACCATCTTACCAACACAACGCAAAACTTAAAGCCTTTCCAGATCTGTGTGAGTCCTGACCCCGTCAATCATAATTATTTTGCCACAATGACCATCACAGTCAGGGAGAGAAATCAAAATACGTTTACCAAGTACCTGTCTAAAGGACATTTTCTCACACCGTTGTGGCATACACTCCTTATGAGGAAAAGCAGAAAAGAGAACATTTCTTCGAGAGTATAGTCTCGTCACAACTCACCCTCGGAAAGTGAACAATCATTACATAAAGATGTCTTCATTTTCAAAGTCCTTAGCCTCATCCCATTAGTACTTTAGAATGCATTAATGCTATACATGTAAACATTCGAAATATTAAATAATTCAGTTATTTTCAGCCCGTCACTTCCAGAACAAAAAAACTCCTTCCTCCTTTATCAAAGACATGACAAAACGTCGCTAATAACAGTCTTATGTCTTGTCACGTGTAAATTTGGAATGCGTGTAACAATTAAACATTTGGAAATAATTTGATATTTGCATCCTTAAACTATTCCAAAAATATGAAGGGAGTATCATCAGGACACGCAATCGTCTCGGATAAATTTCTGGGAATATAACTGTTGAAATGTTGTCACGCAAAAACCTAACACTTGGTCTCTTTCTCAACACAGGAATATTTCTCCCGATGAACATTTAAATTTCTGGGAAAATATTAATTGATCTATCGATACTCTCGTTTGCTTCTATCAAAATATCGGTACCAACACACGCATCACTCACAGTAAAAGGAAATTCGAACGGCTTTGTGCAATTGGGGTTGCTATCGCGTGGGCAGTTTAAAACAAATTGCAGGCTGATAAATGCCCTCTGACGCTCTTCGGTCCACTGAAAACGTTTTCAGTTCTGCAGATGGCGCCATCTCGCTGCCAAAATTCCGTGTTAATATACCAAAAAGACACATTGCCCGAAACACATACCTTGCCGTTGACAGTGATGGAGATTATCGTGGGAGGCACGGTGGCATAGTGCTGCCTCACAGCGCCAGAGACCCGTGTTCAATTCCCGCCTCAGGTAACTCTCTGTGTGGAGTTTTCACGTTCTCCCCGTGTCTATGTGGGTTTCCTCCAGGTGTTCCGGTTTCTTCCCACAATCCAAAAATGTGCAGGTAAGGTGAATTGGCCATGCTAATTTGCCTGGTAGTGTTATGTGAAGGGGTAAATGTTGGGGAATGGGTCTGGGCGGGTTGTGTTTCGGCTAGTTGGCGTGGACCTGTTGGGCAGAAGGGTCTGTTTCCACACTGTATGTAATGTAAATCTTGTAGAGGTTATTCAAATCATGGCAGTTAATGACAAGGTGAATTGCAGGTCTTGATCCCCAGTTTGTTGCATTTCAAGACGAAGGAGTATATTTTTAAGGTGAGTGGTAAAAGGTTTATTTTAATGAAAAAAGGCATGAGTGACATTTTTCTAAACGGAGGTATTCGTCTGTGGAGTGAATTTCCAGAGGAAGTTATGGATGCCGGTATAGTTATAACATTTAAAATACCTTTAGATAAATGCATGAATAAGACGTATTTGCAAGGCCTTCGCTCAAATGCAAGGAGGTAGGTCCAGTTTAGTTTGGGTTATAGTTGGCATGGAGCGGTTTTCAGGAACGGTTTGTTTCTGGGTGTACAACTCGGTGACTCAATAAGAGAACCAGCAGAATAGCCTTCAATTGAAGGTTTCATCACAGTAAGTGCCCAATTAAGTCATTCTTTACAATATATTCTAACATTTCCATAACATACATATATCAAAACAACCACACCTATATACTCTCCTTACCTTGTCTCAGTTGTGGATATACATTTTCTTTCATCTGATCTGACCATTGTGACAATGCTGCTCCTTTAACAACATCATAATATCCTTGACTTTTCTTTCAAGAAGAATCATAAACACAGAGCTGGAGAGTTGGCTGGGTAGGTTTACTTTGAACAATGGCAGTTCTTCGAGTTCACTTTTCTTTCTCGTTTTGTTTGTTTTAGCAAGCAGTCAAAATCTGTTGGGGACCGGTGACACGCTTCAGGAAAGAACTTTCCTGAAGTTTGGCTCTGAAAACACACCTGCCGACAAGAACCGGAGTTTACATTTACCTTTGGACAAGGGATGTGTTTATGAAATCTTCCAACAAAGGGAACAACTTGGGTCAGGTATGATAGAGTCGGTTGGTTAATCAAATGGGTCAAGTTATTCTAAATTCTGTTTTCTTCTGTTCACGTTTCATTTATCGTGTTTAAATAAATTCTGTTTTGTTTCAAGCTGAATCGTTTGACCAGTTGCATCACTCCTATTATATTCGCGTTGCATCTGCCTCAATAGGACAAAGTCTAGGATCGTGACTACATTCTGAAAATGTTTTGAGCAGGGTTCTCTCGGTCCACAGCAACATACCTTTAGCAGTCTTTATATAATGTCGAAATAAATCTACTGATGCATACGTAACATTTATGTTAATTTCCTTTCTCTGGCAGGTGTTTGCTTATGCTAAAGACTTGACATTGTCACCAGAAAACGAGACATTATTACTGGGAAGGATGGATTGGGAGTAGATATTAAGCATTCACATTCCTTTTACTTTCTTGTGATGGGACACACAAGTTTAACACGCTGGAGTTAGGTCACACATACCGTAAGATGTTGAAAAATCCCAGTTTGTGCACATTTCCATTTCATTATGTGCAAAACAACTAACAAGAAAATAGTAACAGAAAGGCTAACCCAAAGAAAATGTTTCATGAAAGCCATTTATCTCGAAAAAGAGTCTGAATAATGAATTTCCTCCAATAGCACAAGGAGCTCACTTAAAGCCAAAGATGTTAAAAGTTACTTAATAAAAGATAAGTTGATTTGGGGAACTAAAGAAGAAACGGGGCAGAATAGTAATGGGCAAATTCAGTAACATTACATATAAAGGCATTATAGGTTAAAATAGAAAATGAAGAAAGTGAGGAATGCATAAGGTGGAGTTCACAGTCGAAGGGTGTGGTGCTGGAAAATCACAGCTGGTCAGACAGTATCTGAGAAGCAGGAGAGTCGATCTTTCGATAATAAAAGCATCATCAGGAGTGAGGGCGTGCCAATGAAGAATGATAGGAAAATGGGAGCTGGGTGTGGTTGGGGGGGTAATGTAGCTGGGATTGCGACAAATATGGAGATTATTTTGGCAGTTATGCAATTACCCCAGTGTTGCAATGTATGCTCGGGATCATTTACAAGCTTCCATTAACAAATAACGGTAGTGCATTGTGATGGCTTGGTTCAATCACTGTGAGATGAGCCAGTGCTGAAGATGATGGTGTTGTAATGTGATACATTAAGTGTAATGGAGAGAACCAATGTTAAAACGATGACTAATGTAAGAAGACAAAGCAAGCCATCACGAATTGCTAGGTTAATATTATCCATGAAGCGCGGGACCAACAAAGTGTCAAACTGGACGAGAACAAACAGTTCGTGGGATGTTAGGGAAGACACTTTGCGGGCTTCCACAGCTTTGATTTTGCAAGAATAACTTTACGTTCATGAGGAATTTCAGCTTTTCCTGATTTTTTTTTTATTGAACATGGCGTGATTGTTCCGCAACGAAGTTGGCAGCGGAGATAAGAATGGGAAGAGACATTTCCCTGTGAAAAGAGTATGCAGCTGCAGGGCACTTCCGAGTTGAATCGAGAGCTCTCCTGAGATAGACAGAATAAAATGCTAGGTCCCCCTCACCCACTCTAAGGGTAAGCATTTTGCTGCCAGTTTGGACTATATTCTGTCAAATAAAGGAGATTCTCGGGAAGGCAGATGTGCAAAGAAAGTTCCAGGTGGGTCTCTCCAATCCAAGAAACCTGAAGGTGGATGTTAAACTAAAGCTTGAGGAAACGCAGCGGATTGTAGAGGAAAACTGTGCAGGCGTGAGTGTTATTGAATAAAGAGACTCAGACAAATTTCCACGAGGTGTTAGTCAGTCCCTGTGTGTCTTTGTGTGTGAGAGAGCAGCTCTGGCATGCAGGACGTGTTTGTGTGTGTCTGCGTGTGAAAGAGAGACTTTATAGTTTAACCATTCTGATCTGGTTCGTGTGCATAATTGTTTGTTGGTAGTTAAATCTTTGCATTTTGTGCCCCAGAGCTCCAGATGCGGGGGCTTTTTTTATTTTATTTTGCACTGTAAAAACTTGAGGTTTTTTTAAACACCGGTTTTTTCAAGGAACCATAAGTGATTAGTGCATTCTGCAGAAGCATTCTTAGAATGGTTTCGGTAGAACGAAGGAGAATAGATCGTATTTGTCATTTCTTTGAAACTAATGAAGGTTAGGAACCGTTAGATTGGTAAGAGATTATTACAAGTTGTAGAGTTAGGGAATATTTATAATAGGCACGACTGGACTTGTATGGCGTGGGAGAGTGAACTGTGAGGCCAGAGATAATAGATTAGCTCGATGGAAATATATTCATCCTGCTATAAAAGGACTGCAGTTGAAATATTGAGTAAGAAATTTCCAGTAGGAACACATGATTTTGTAAACATATCTGAAAAATGGGAAAGACGAACTAAGGATTTTTGTTTAACGAAATGGCCGAAAGAGTTTACTTTTGTGGTCAAGAAGGCATATAGTATGCTTGCCTTCATTGGACTGGGTATTGAGTATAAGAGCTGGCAAGTCATGTTAAAAATGCACAAGATATTGTTTCGGCCGCATTTAGAATACTGTGTACAGTTCTGGTCGCCACATTACCAAAAGGATGTGAATGCTTTTCAGAGGGTGCAGAGATGGTTTACAAAGATGCTGCCTGGTATAGAAGGTGCCAGCTACGAAGAGAAGTTGAGTAGGTTAGGTTTTTCCACTCGAAAAAGGAGATTGAGGGGTGATCGGATTGAGCTTTAAAAAACATGAAGGGTATAGAAAGTGTGGATGGAGACAAGCTTTTTCCCAGGGTGAAGGATTCAATAATGAGAGGTCATATTTTCAAGGGGCGAGATGGAAAGTTTAAGGGGGATACACGCGGAATGTGCTTTACACTGAGGGTAGTGGGCGTTTGGAACGCATTGCCAGCAGAGGTAGAAGCAGGCACGGTAAATTAATTTAAGATGCGTCTGGAAAGATGCATGAGTAGGTGGGGTTCAGAGGAATAAAAATATTTAGGAATTGACTAACAGGTTTAGACAGTACATTTGGACTGGCTCAGGCTTGGAGGGCCGAAGGGCCTGTGCCTAAACTGTAAATTTTCTTTGTTCTTTTAAATACGTGTGATGACATGGAAGAGTTAACGAAGATTTACAGACCTAACGATGAATGAACGAAAAAGAAAATTTGGAAGTGGGAACAGTTGTTAGAAATTTTAAGGCTGGTAGGAATTAAAGGGGAGGACTGAGGAAAATCTTTTTCGGTCCAGTTCTGACCGAGGGGTGGAGGGTGGGGTGTGGGGGTGAGGGTGTGAGAAAGCAAAACGAGCAGCTTTTGGCAACAAATACTTTGGATGGGAAAATCTCCACGTGTTTAGACCAGAACAAAGCGCTTTTGTATATGAGGATTCAGCAAGTGGAAACACTTATTAAACCTGGATTTAAATCCTGGGAAACCCCCTTACATTAAGGTGCAGAGAATATCATTAACTCTCTTGTAATAAGGGGAACAGTAGAGATAGAGGGGGAATTGGATGGAAAGTAGTTGGCTGAGACCGGAATATGTCAAAAACAACATGAGAGGCAGGACAGGCGAGGAGGAAAATAGAATTAGAAGCTTAATACCTGGAAAAAGAAAGATGGTGAGGTGAAATTCAAACGTTACGCATGTTAAGAGATCAAAGAGACTATGTCGCTCATCTAAGTTACTCCAGGAATGTTGTGCAGACACAGGCAAAGAGTGATGCGGGGACCGGAGCAGAGAAGACAACAACACAGGCGGAGAGATGAGAGAAAATACAATTTAGGTTAGAATTGGAATCTGATGACGAATCACAATGTAGCAACTTTAATGAGGGAAAGAAGCCCACACAGGTGATGATGTTGCTATTGTTATGAAATGGGGAGACAGCCACAATACATTCCTTGGGGAACCCAGAATGTGGAAAGTCTGACAAATCTGTTACCCAGTTTACACACTGGTGTTAGAAAGCTTTTTGGAGCCTTTGAAGATGAAACCACAGGACAGTTGTTGGCTTTGGGGGATTTGAAGGCCCTGCTAATTCAGGTGGTGGGACTTCAGGAATTAAGCGAGATGATGGACTGAAACCATCTGAACAATGTTATGTCAAACTGGTTACTGATGATGCAGGGTTAGATCGAATAAGACAAAGGGTGTGGCAGGCCCTTAGGCTGTTACACATTTCAGGTCGATCCTGAAGCTTTGAGCGGGGATTAATTTGGTGATACTGAAAACCCAGCAGCCTATTTGGAAAACCAGTTGACAAGGCGGAAGTGATTCTTCCATAACTTAGGCAGATTGAGGAGAGGGTGAAGGTGATCCATCAGATAGGAGGGTGGAGCGGATAGGTGGAACGGATAATCGACAGCTCCGACAGTTCAGGCGTACAGTGCAATGTTGGAAGGTTTGATCTGGGATAAGGTGGGGACAGAGAAAATGCGGAAATTTGTGAAATCCAAGTTGATCTCGTGTGGTTGGATAGCCCGAAGGCGGAAGATGGTGCCTTCTTCCTCCCGGCATCAGGCAGCTAAACTTGGCAGTGGAAGAGGGCCATGACTTGCATATCCTTTATGCACTGCAAGGGGGAATGAAAGTGTTCGGCCTCAGGGTAGTGGGTAATTTTATAGTGAGTGTGTCCCAGAGATGTTCTCTAAAACATTCTGTAAGTTGGCGTCCTGTCTCCCTCGTGTCGAGGATGCTACATCCAGAGCAAATGCCACATTAGCTGTTGTATGTGGAAGTAAATGGTTGGAAATGGTGATCGAGAAGTCCCAGAAATGGAGGTGTGGTGGGGGGTGGGGGGGGGGGGTGTCTGAGATTGTGCGGGTCAAGTTGAGATTGGGGTGGAATGTGTTCATGACGTTGATAAAATATTAACCCTTCGAGTGTGAGCAGGAGTTGCTGCAGCTGCAGTCCATAAGACCATAAGACCATAAGACATAGGAGTGGAAGTAAGGCCATTCGGCCCATCGAGTCCACTCCGCCATTCAATCATGGCTGATGGGCATTTCAACTCCACTTACCCGCATTATCCCCGTAGCTCTTAATTCCTTGTGACATCAAGAATTTATCAATCTCCGCCTTGAAGACATTTAGCGTCCCAGCCTCCACTGCACTCCGCAGCAATGAATTCCACAGGCCCACCATTACCTGGCTGAAGAAATGTCTCCGCATTTCTGTTCTGAATTTACCCCCTCTAATTCTAAGGCTGTGTCCACGGGTCCTCGTCTCCTCGAATAAAGAAAACACTGACCCCACGTTCAGTGATAAATTTCCCATGGCAGCCAGATGTGCGTTCCGGAGAGACCATTCCCTCTGAGACTCCCTTGTGAGGCTCACACCCCGCACCAACCCACTCGCAACTCCCAGTACCTTCTCATTCAACACAATAATTGCAAGACCTGAGCTCAAACCTCCCTCTTACTTCAATTCATTCCCCAAATTAAATTTGTACATCCAAAAGCGATTTCCGTGTACTGACACTCGTGTAATCAACCGTGTCGGGTCCTTTCGATGTGGTATCCAATACACTGGCAAATGGAGCTGAGGCCATGACAGGATCAGCTGTAACATTATTAAATGGTGGAGCAGGCTCAAAGGGCCAGATTGTAGTTCTTTCATTCTTATGTTCTTCTTTTTAGTTCCAATGCATTCTGTTGCATCTAAGAGTTTTCAACTCCTTGTCATAGACAGTTGTGCGTCAACCACTTTCTGTATTTTTAGGGCTGACATGCATAGATCATGAAGTTTTTGATCAGTAAGTCAATAAATGGTTGACAGGGAAGACGCAGAAACGTCGACGTGAAGAAGGTCTGATCAGTCATGATCCTACTGAATGAGTAAGTAGGTTTGAAAAAAAAAGAAAGAACAAACAACAATACAGCATATGGAAATGCGCTTCAGCCCAGCAAGGCTGCGCTGCCACATTGTGTCCATCCACAACAAAGCTGTCTATCACCTGATGAAAGAGCGATGCTCCGAATGCTAGTGTGCTTCTAATTAAACTTGTTGGAGTATAACCTGGTGTTGTGTGATATTTAACTTTATACACCCCAGTCCAACACCGGCATCTCCAAGTCATGTCTTCCTTTACAACATTCGTATCCATGTATTCCCTTCCTATTCACGCATTTGTCCAGTTGCTTCTTGACTGTTGGCATTGTGTTTGCTTCCGCCACCTCCACTGGCAGTGCATTGAATGTTCACACCACCCTAGGTGTGGAAAATGGTAATTCGCATATTTCTTTTAATCAATCCTAACCTTGTCCCCTAGTAATTGACCTTTCTACCCTCGGTAAAAGCCTCAGACTTTCTACTCCAGTTATACCATTAACTTCGGTCAGGTAGCCCCATAACGTTCCGCAGTCCAGTTCAAATATTCCTGTTTTTCCAACTTTTCTTCATATCTAAAATTCGCCAGACCACACAACATCGTGGCCAACGTTTTATGTACCCTCTCTGAAAAGTCCACATCCTTCATCTGGTAATGACAAGAATATTTCCAGTTTTGCATGGCTGAAACACTGCAAAGCTGCAGCATAACTTGCCGATCCTTGTATTCAATGCCCCTTCAAATGAAGGCAAGCATGCCATAGGTCTTTTTTACTACCTTATCTTCTTGTGCTGCAACCTTCCATGATTTGTGAACTTGTACACCCAGATCCTTTTGCGTATCAATACTCCTTTGGGTTCTTCCATTCACTTTATAATTTCCACCTGCACTTGACATTCCCAAATCAAAATTCATGTTTGTTCAGATTAAAGTACATCTAACATTTTTCTGCTCACGCCTTCAACTGACCCACGTCCTGTAATATCTTCTGACAATCTTTCTCATCTTTAAGTTCGATCGTCAGCAGCCAGCTGATTGTGTAATGAGTAAATAACTTATCTCCTGACTTCTCAAAGTCTTCTACACAATCAATATGCTTACGCAATGCATGTGCAACAACGCTTAAAATTTTCCACTCCTGGCGAGGCAAAGCAATCATACTGATCGGCACCGCAACTTCATCTTGCACATTCAACTCCAGTCTCCATCAACGCTCAATAGTGTTATGGAACAGGCCAGTCCCTCTCAGAACATTTCAAGAAGGTAGGACAGACCCTCAATTTGTTTGTTGTTTGAAGAATGTGTTAAATCAAACTTCCAGCAGTAATGAAGGTGGCCAGACAAGCAGAATTAAATGCAATACTATTTATTTACAAGATTATATCGAAAATAGAAAGTCTAAAAGCATGATAAGGGTTAAAGCATACAGACCATTCGTGAACAATTAGAAGGAATCTGTGGAATGTAACACTAATCAAAAGGAAACAGCAAAGGGGTTGTGGAATGCTTCTACACAAATTGGCGAAGTCAGGATTGGGCTAAAAGATCATTAAGACAAGATGAGATAACATTAATCAGTGAAATCAACCCCGGCTGCTAAAAATAATCATAATAGCAAATATTTAATCAGCAGTTAGCAGGTTCAGCAGAGTCTGGTTGATGTAGACCATTGTGGCAAAATGTGACAACAAATACCTAATCAGTAGCTAGCAGGGCGAGCCTGAGTATAAAGACTTTGTGGCAAATGTCATAGTAAATATCTAAGTATGATACACTAGAATAAGATTAAGTTTAATGTCGGAAACACCATAGTGGCAGAACTACAGAAATTACAGAAACTAACATTAGTGGGTATCGTATATCAGTAATAAGATAACCCTAACTAACACAGTTGGAATCCTTTCCAATCCCTGTTTTTTCCATGACAATTACCGAATGAAGAACAAAGAAAAGGGAACAGAACATATGATACCTTAACTAGTTAAGATCCCAAGCCACCTCAAGAACCCAAGAAAGTTAATTATTCTGTTCCAAATACTGAGAACAGTCCCCATGAACACCCCGCCCCCACTTTGACAAACAGGCAAAATCAGAAGCATGTTTTTAGAGGAGAGCCAGAGATGTCACAGAGAATCCACATGGAACACCTACTTTCATGTCGCCATTTCTTCGACCAGGAGCCTAAACCAAAAATTGGCTGCTTGCATAAACCAAGCCAGAGAAACGCTGAGCGGGATGAATTGTACAAGTGCTTGTTTTTAAATGAAATGCTTCCTCAAGTAGTTAAACCAGACATTTCAGAATCTATATATTGACAATCCCTCTGTGAGACAAAAATAAAAACAAGGAAAGTCTTCGGGGCAGCACGGTGGCTCAGTGGTGAGCACTGCTGCCTCATAGCGCCAGGGACCCAGTTTCAGTTCAAGTCTTGGGTGACTGTAAGGATTTTGCACATTCTCCCCGGGTCTGCGTCGATTTCCACTTGGTGCTTCCGTTTTCTCCCACAGTGCAAAGAGATGCAGGTCAGATGAATTGTCCATTCTAAATTCCCCATAATGTTAGATGAATTAGTCAGAGGGAAATGGGTCTAGGTAGATTACTCTTCGGTGGGTCAGTGTGGACTTGTTGGGCCGAACGGCCTGTTTCCACACTGTACGCCATTCGATGCATATGACTGGCAAACGATTTAAATGCAAACGACTGAGCAGCCCAGAAACTACACAGGCAGCAATGCACACCGCTTGCAATTGGAAACCATGTTAGTGCCAGAATTATGCCACTGCAATTAGAATCTAAATGAACTGTAGAAAATAAAAAATAAATCATTCGGTGCACTAGAAATAAAATAATATGATCACAAAAAGCTCAGAAGAAAAATTAAGATCTGTTATACTTTGTATGAAACTTTTGGTGAACGTTGGAGCAATCTCTGTGCTGTTTCATGAACAATTATGCTCAATGGCACGCATTGAGCAGAATGAGGGAAAAATTCTTGATGGTCTCACTACCAAACACCATAAATTATTGCCGTCTCTTTATTCGGGTTCGGTAATGACAATGCAAATCAGCCCTACTTTGCGTGAAAGCAATTCATGAAAGGCATATACAAACCTAAGCACTGAATAAACCATCCAGAGCAAGGACATCAGTCAAATGTGCAATCTATTCCCAACAGATCACAGACGGTACCATTGGTCACATTGTTCCAGCAGTGTTGCACCACATTTCAACACATGTAGTCATATGCATTACCTTTCTTTGAAAGCAAGATACATTTTCTAGGGCGTCAGCATTTAATGCTATTACAATGGTACCAATTATTTTCCTGAGTATTACTTTCATGCTAACCTTACCCAAATATTCATCCAAATGAATTGAGTTGAATTCCTATCCCTCAGTTGGAAAGGTATCCGAATTAAGAATTTGTGAACTTGAGTGTTTCATCTTACTAGAGATAATGAGGAAGATTTTCGTCATGCATTATTCAGATAAGTCACAGTATTGAAAATTCAAAATTTCAGGTCGGTGAAGTTAAATATTGCTGATTCTTTAGTGTTATTTCATCCAAAATATGATTTAGAATCTTGGCATCCTTGACATTGTACCTTGCTTCCGTCTCAGAAGAAAGATCTTTGTTCCTCGTTACATTTGCCATAACTGCCTGTTCCAATGCACAGATTTCCTCTGATTAACTGTTAAATCCATCTGCAGATCAAGGTTTATTCTCTGTGGCAATAAAACATTCAGCTTGCCAAGAACCTGTCAGACCACATCTGGGGTATTGTGCTCACGTTTGGGCCTGTTATCTCAGAAAAGATGCAATGGCCCTGGAGCATTTTCAGAGGAGGTTAACGAGAATGCGACAAGCAGTGAAATGCTTAACATATGAGGAACATTTCAGGACCCTGGGTATGTACTGGATGGAGTTTAGAAGGATGAGGGGTATGCAATTCAAACTTACAGAATTTGAACGGCCTGGACAGGATGGATATTGGGAAGATGTTTCCATTTGTAGGAGAGGCTAAGACCCGAGAGCACAGCTTTGGAGAAAAGGGAGGACCTTTTGGAATGTAGATAAGGAGAAACCGCTTCAGCCAGAGAATGGTTAACCGATTGAATTCTTTGCCACAGAAGGCTGTGCAGACTAAGTCATGGAGTATATTTCAGACTGAAATTGCTATTTTCCGGTGTATCGAGCAGGTCAAAGGATACGGGGAGAAAACGGGAGTTTGGGATTTAGAAACGTGTCAGCCATGATAGAATGTTGGAGCAGATTGGTTTGGCTGAATGGCCTAATTGCTGCTCCCATGTCTTCTGGTATTATGGACTTAAAGCAGTTTCAGTTATATAAATATCGACACCGTTTCCAGGAAATACCAAGATATTTTTTTTGAGTGCGAGCAGCAGGAGAGTGTAAAGGAACCCGGAAGGCTACAGCTAAGGTGAGACAGTTTGTTTTAAAATTACTTACCGGTAGCGGGCAACGGTGTTTTTTTTTCTCTCTTCACAGAAAGAGCGGGAGCAGCAGGGGGAAGTGACGAAGACCAGTGGGGCAGCCGGGTAGGTTTTTTCCCTATAAAAACGCGCAGGAGAAGAACCCGAGGGACTACAGAGATAGTGCCTCCCACCCGCCATCCTCCTCTAACCTAATAATAAGACCCGTTGTGGTAAGTAGGTAAGTGCTGCATTTTGCTTGTTCTATTCTTTAGACCCAGTTATTTTTTTTTAAAAAAAAACGGTTACTTTTAGAAGGATGGCAGTGAAGGCAGTGCAATGTTCCTCTTGCAACATGTTTGAGGTGAGGGATGCCATGGTCGTCCCTGCTGATTACACTTACAGGAAGTGCAACCAACTCCAGCTCCTCCAAGACCGTGTTAGGGAACTGGAGCTGGAGTTGGATGAACGTAGCATCATTCGGGAGACAGAGGGGGTCATAGATCGGAGCTTTAGGGAAGTAGTAACTCCAAAGAATGCAGACAGATGGGTGACAGTGAGCGGGACTGGGAGGAAGCAGCCAGTGCAGGGACCCCCTGCGGCCGGTCTAATCAAGAACAAGTATACTGTTTTGGATACTTGTGGGGGGGGGGGGGGGGGGGAACTTACCAGTGGTAAGTAATGGGGCTCAGGCCTCTGACACGGAGCCTGTCCCCGTTGCTCAGAAGGGAAGCGTGGAGAAGAGCAGAGCAATAGTAATTGGGGACTCGATAGTTCGGAGCACAGATAGGCGGTTTTGTGGGGGCGAGAGAGACTCACGTTTGATATGCTGCCTCCCAGGTGCAAGAGTACGTGATGTCTCTGATCGTGTTTTCCGGGTCCTTATGGGGGAGGGGGAGCAGCCCGAAGTCGTGGTCTACATTGGCACCAATGACATAGGTAGGAGGAGGGCTGAGGATGTTAGGCAGGCTTTCAGGGAGCTCGGTTGGAAGCTCAGAATTAGAACAAATAGAGTTGTTGTCTCTGGTTTGTTTCCCGTGCCACGTGATAGAGAGTCGAGGAATATGGAGAGAGAAAAGTTAAATGCGTGGCTACAGGGATGGTGCAAGAGGGAGGGATTCCGGTATTTGGATAACTAGGGTTCTTTGTGGGGAAGGTGGGACCTCTATAAAGAGGATGGTCTAAACCTGAACCTGAGGGGCACCAGTATCATTGGCGGGAGATTTGCTAGTGCTCTTGGGGGGGGGGGGGGGGAGGGTTAAACTAACTCTGCAGGGGCATGGGAACCTGGACTGTAGCTTTAGGGTGCAGGATCTGGAATGTCGGGAGGTTAGGAACATGGCATCAATCTCAAAGGAGGGTGCCTGTAAACAGGAAAATTGCTTGAAATGTGTATACTTCAATGCAAGAAGTATACGAAATAAGGTAGGTGAACTTGCAGCGTGGGTTGGTACCTGGGATTTCAATGTTGTGGCTATTACGGAGACATGGGTAGAACAGGGACAGGATTGGCTGTTGTAGGTTCCAGGGTTTAAATGTTTTAGTAGGGTCAGAGGTGGGGGTAAAGGAGGGGGAGATGTGGCATTGCTTGACAAAGATCGTATTACAGCAGCGGAAAGGACGATGGATGAAGACTCGCGATCTGAGGTAGTTTGGGCTGAGGTTAGGAATAGGAAAGGTGAGGTCACCCTGTTATGCGTTTTATACAGGCCTCCTTATAGTCCTAGAAACGTAGAGGAAAGGATTGCGAGGATGATTCAGGAGAAGAGTGAAAGTAATAGGGTGGTTGTTATGGGGGACTTTAACATTCCTGATATTGATTGGGAAAGCTATAGCTCTAGTTCGTTTGATGGGTCGGTGTTTGTCCAATGTGTGCAGGAGGGTTTCCTGACACAATATGTAGATAGGCCAACAAGAGGTGAGGCCATACTGGATTTTGTTCTGGGTAACGAACCAGGCCAGGTGTTAGAATTAGAAGTAGGTGTTCACTTTGGGAACAGTGACCACAATTCGGTGACTTTTACTCTCGTGATGGAGAGGGATAAGTGTGCACTGCAGGGCAAGAGTTATAGCTGGGGGCAGGGAAATTATGATGCGGTGAGGCATGGCTTAGGATGCGTGGCTTGGAAAAGTAGGCTTCAAGGCAAGGGCGTAATTGATATGTGGAGCTTGTTCAAGGAGCAACTATTGAGTGTCCTTGACAAGTATGTACCTGTCAGGCAGGGAGGAAAGGGTCGTGTGAGGGACCCGTGGTTTAATAAGGAATTGGAATCCCTTGTTAAATGAAAGAGGGCGGCCTATGTGAAGATAAGGCGTGAAGGTTCAATTGGGGCGATTGAGAGTTATAAGGTAGCCAGGAAGGACCTGAAGAGAGAGCTAAGAGCAGCAATGAGGGGACAAGAAAGGTCCTTAGTTGGTAGGATTAGGGCAAACCCTAGGGCTTTCTATAGGTATGTCAGGAATAAAAGAATGACTAGGGTAGGAATAGGTCCAGTCAAGGAGAGGAGTGGGACGTTGCACGTGGAGGCTGAAGAGATTGGGGAGACACTGAATGAATACTTTTCGTCAGTATTTACTCAGGAACAGGACATTGTTACCGATGTGAATACTGAGCCACAATTCAGTAGAACGAATGGCTTTGAGGTATGTAGGGAAGAGGTGTTGGAAATTCTGGAAAGGGTGAAAATAGATAAGTCCCCTGGGCATGATGGCATTTATCATAGGATTCTCTGGGAAGCAAGGGAGGAGATTGCAGAGCCATTGGCCTTGGTTTTTATGTCCTCGTTGTCAACAGGAATAGTGCCAGAAGACTGGAGGCTAGCAAATGTGGTTCCCTTGTTCAAGAAGGGGAGTAGGGATAACCCTAGTAACTATAGGCCGGTGAGTCTCACTTTTGTTGTGGGCAAAGTCTAAGAGAGAATTGTAAGGGATAGGATTTATGAACATCTGGATAGGAATAATGTGATCAAGGGTAGTCAGCATGGTTTTGTGAAGAGCAGGTCGTGCCTCACAAACCTTATTGAATACTTTGAGAAGGTGACTAAGGAGGTGGACGAGGGGAAAGCGGTAGATGTGGTGTATATGGATTTTAATAAGGCGTTTGATAAGATTCCCCATGGTAGGCTACTTCAAAAATAACGGAGGTATGGCATTGAGGGTGAGTTGGAGATTTGGATTAGGAACTGGCTGGATGGAAGAAGACAGAGGGTAGTAGTTGATGGCAAAGGTTCATATTGGAGTGCCGTTACTAGCGGTGTTCCACAAGGATCTGTTTTGAGACCATTCCTGTTTGTCATTTTGAGAAATGTCCTGGAGGAGGGGCTCGAAGGCTGGGTGAGCAGGTTTGCGGATGATACGAAAGTCGAAGGAGTTGTTGACAGTGGGGAGGGATGTGGCAGGTTACAGCGGGATATAGATGAGCTGCAGAACTGGGCCGAAATGTGGCAAATTGAGTTCAATGTAGCTAAGTGTGAGGTGATTCACTTTGATAAGAGTAACAAAAAGATGGGGTACTGGGCTAATGGTTGGATACTTGGTAGTGTGGATGAGCAGAGGGATCTTGGTGTCCATGTACACAGATCTTTGAAAGTTGCCACCCAGGTAAATAGTGCGGTGAAGAAGGCATATGGCGTACTGGCTTTCATTGGTAGAGGAATTGAGTTCCGGAATCCAGAGATCGTGTTGCAGTTGTATAAGACTCTGGTGCGGCCGCATCTGGAGTATTGTGTGCCATACTATAGGAAGGATGTGGAGGCACTGGAACGGGTGCAGAGGAGGTTTACCAGGATGTTGCCTGTTATGGTAGGAAGATCGTATGAGGAAAGGCTGAGGCACTTGGGGTTGTTTTCATTGGAGAAAAGAAGGTTTGGGGGTGACTTGATAGAGGTGTACAAGATGATTAGGGGTTTAGATAGGGTTGACCGTGAGAACCTTTTTCCACCTATGGAGTCAGCTATTACGAGGAGGTATAGCTTTAAATTAAGGGGTGGTAGGTATAGGACAGATGTTAGGGGTAGATTCTTTACACAGCGAGTCGTGAGTTCATGGAATGCCCTCCCAGTAGCAGTGGTGGAAACTCCCTCTTTATGGGCATTTAAGCGGGCATTGGATAGGCATGTGGAGGATAGTGGGCTAGTGTAGGTTACGTGGGCTTGGATCGGCGCAACATCGGGGGCCAAAGGGCCTGTACTGCGCTGGATTCTTCTATGTTCTTCTATGTTCTATGTTCTATGTTTTCATTTTCATGGGACAGCCTATCTTTGTCCCTTAATAGCTTATTCCAGGCAAATTTAATGCTGCTCCTTTCCATGTATGGCAGTTTATCTTTTGTTGATTCATTCAATTCTAGAACACTTATTAATTGTTTCCAATGTATAATATCACGAATTCTAGCTGTGACATTTATACAGCAATGGTATGGGCATTAACCCTGGGGCAGAGAGACCTAACTGATGCAGCAACTTCCCCGATATGTGTCACAGCAAGCTTTGATATGTTCATCAACTGCAGCTACTGCAATCACTAACCACGGCTGCCTTTGGGTACTCACCTTATTGAATTAGTGGTAATTATAACTTCTACATGGAAGTAAAACCGAGTATTCGAAAATCTCCTACACCAAATTAAATCAAAAACTTTTCCTTCCATTTCCGTTATGCAATTCTTCCCCAAACAACAGAAAATCCAACTCGTCTTTGTTGGTAGAAGTAAAGTTAGTATTTTGCCTTAAATAGACATTTTCTCAACAAATGACCAGACCATCATTCCTCCTATATTTCTGTTCCTCGACTGTGCTCTGAGTGTTCTACAGGCCCAATGCGTCCAAAGCATCGACGTCTTCCATCTGTCTGTCTGTCTATCTACGCCTCTCTCTCTCTATCTATCCATCTGTTTAAATAGAGGATCAGGATGCCTCCACCCAGCGGAATGGTTGATAAGAAGAGTCCTTCATGGTAACCTGAGCCCATATGAGATTGGATGCCACAATGTTGTTAGTACACTATATTGTCAACCAACCACCCTGCCAGCTGAACAATCCGGCATTGCAGGTGTTGGTTTGAAGTAGAACGTTAAAGTTGTTGCAGACTGAATTCCTTCTAGGTATTGAATGTGTATTCAGCTCAAACGGACAGCGGCAGTGACTTGTTGGGATCGGTTTCGGATCGATTGAAGTTATTCAGGGTGGTTAGTAACTTTCTTGTTGACAATGATGACTTGGTGTTTTAAAACTATGGGTCCTCCAGAAGGAACACGTTGCTATGATAGTGTGTTGCTACTACAGTTTGAAAGTAGACAATGTACACAAAGTTGGAGATTTTAGACTTGCTGTTCATCTAACCTATCACTTTGACCTCGATTGTGTGTGCTGTTCGTGTATTGTTGGAGTTGAAAGCATTCAAGAATGTTGAGACTATGCCATTACACTGCTAAGTGGTGTATTGTAGAAAGTAGACAAGTCTGGGGAGTTGGAATGTCAATTATTTATTGCCGAATAGAGAGCGAGCGCCAGCCATGCACATGCAACGAAGATCGTTATCGTGTCGATCGATTTCAGTTACTTTTCGAAGAGAACCTGCAGGCCGTAGACAGTAGCGAATTGACGTCTGAATTCCATAAGTACATAATCCATGGCTTTCAGTCATTAACCTACGTACTATTTAGCATTTGCTGCCCAGATATCATTATGATGAAATTATGTTACATTGAATTGACATGGAACCCCCAAATGGCAAATGTCTTTTTTTCATTTATTAAACAAATATCAGAGCAATGCTGATCTCAAATGATTAACATTTGCCTTCTTAATCGCTATTTTTGGCTGGCAGATCCAAGCACAGTTTAAACTGTGTACAAAGAACAAAGAACAAAGGAAATTACAACACAGGAACAAGGTATTTGTCTCTTCAAGTATCCACAGTACAATGTCATCGCAATTTTTTTTCTGAGTTTGTCTGAAGACAGACATTGCAGTCGAATCGATCTATAAGTAAAGACTGGCTCTAATTATAAGAAAGTGAACAGAAAGGGAAGCTTAACATATTTCTGTTTTAATACTATTTAATCTAAACATACCCTTTAGTGCAGTCAACTTTTCTTCATGGACTATTGTACAATAGCCTGGTCTGTGCATGCACGTGTGTGTGTTCGTGCACGTGTGCCTGTGTTTGTGTGTGTGTGCATGTCCGTGTGTTTGACTGTGTGTGTTTGCGTGTGTGAGAGAGATACAGAGAAAGAAGGAATGTCTGTATTTGTGAGTGTAAGAATACTTCAGTGTTTCAATATGTGAGTGTGTTGTGGCGAGTGTGCACTTTCCTCTCTACCTGAACTTGTGCTGTAACTGCTCTTAGTTTTTTTCTGAAGTATGAATAGTGGTATTTAATCTGGATCAATCAACATGCTATGTCTCTCACAAGAGTGCTTGATATCAACAAATTACACGGAGATTTCTGCACGGGAATAATTCTGTGATTCCATGAAACACGATAGAAACTTTTTTTTGCAAAAGAAAGGAAAATAGGAAAGCTTTTTGAATGAACAGGCACAATTTTGATTGATTAACATGAATTACAGTATCTGTGTAACATGCGGTGCTGTGACGTACTGAACCGCTGCAGTGTGAGTCTGGCTACACTTTCGAACGTCAAAGAGATGGTAAAGCAAAAGAATATTTCTTAATGCGTGACGTGACGTGAAGTGACATGAGTGTGTGTGTGTATGAATCTACCTGTCTGTTTGTCTTTCTCTCTGTCCACTTGTCAATCAATTTCTGATGTCCGCTCAGTATTTCATAATCTCAGTCCGTGTCAGACTTTTGGTAATGATCAGTCTTTCTTGCTGTTTGTTGCTGTTTTCTTCTTTTTACACAACGCCTCCCCCGGTTGCAATCATTATAACATGACCTCCTCCTGTTCATAATAAAATAACCAGACCATAAGTGATGATACATACAAGCTCCCGCATCCTAACCATTTCATGGCACCAGAGTTGTTAAATGATTTTTATATTGTGAGTGAAATTAACAGTCCATGTCTGTCTGTCCCTTGGACGGTCTTAAGGTGTAACATTCAGATCTACGCTGCTGCTCCCCAAGCATTCATCCGAAATGATGCCCTGCTTCAGCCTGGGATTTCGAAGTAACTTTCCGAATGTGTCATTTTCACCAGATGAACAAATAGATCGACATTTGATCGAAAACAATAGATCCAGTCTTGTTTATTTTCAAAAATAAACAAGCAAGAAGCGACAAAAAGCAAACAAAAATAAACAGACATCGGGACACTGGGAGCCAACAGATTTTTTTTTTCCATGCCGTGGGTCTCTTTGTCTGAAAGACTCATCCATGCATGCATGCACATTCACATACAGGCAAAAATATAAAACCACACATTAACCAAAAGTCATTTCACACCAACGCGAAATGAATCAACTCAACAACATGAACAACCACCGACAGAAGGCACCGCATTCAGGCAAGTGCAGCACAATCCAACCTTGTGACTGATAGATCGTGGTGAGCCATTTTGTTGTTCTGGAGGAGAGTTACGTGGTGCAGAGTTTTTAGCCAGTGACATGCTCTCGCAGGAATTCAGTGATGATAACTCCACTTAATGTCAAGGGTATATGCTAAGATTCTGTAATGTTGGAGATCGTACTTGCTTGAATTTTGTGTGAGATAAATATGAATTGCCACTTTTCAGCCAAACAACAGATATGGCAGAGGTCGCTCATCATTTGCAGATGCACTGCTGCGGTATTTGTTGAGTGAGGATGCGTTCTGCATTGTGTTATCTTGAGATAATACGTCTACTTGTTACCTTTTGATGGAAGGAAGATCAGTGATGATTTGGATATGATACTAAATGTGTCGCTCTATTGAATAGCTCTTGGAGAGGTCTTTTGCAACTCAGATGACTAACCACAAATAACCACAAATAACCACACCCATCTCCCTTTGTGTCAGTTATGACACCAGTTGGCAGAAAGTTGACACAGGCTTCACATTAACTCCAAATTTTCTACTCCTCCGTGTTACCAAACCTCGTCAAATCCGATCTTGATAAAAAGGGCAGTGGCTTTCATCCTAAATCTGGCATTCAGATCCTTAGTTCATATTTGAAAATAATGTTGTAGTGAAGGAAGTATTTCACTGGCGCTCGTTTACCACACACTGAGTGTCAGTAATCGGGTTATTGCCGAAGCACGTGATGCTAATAGTACTGCTGGTGACTCGTTCAATCATTTTACTGTTGATTGAGCGCAAAGTGTGATAGAATGAATGAGCTGGATGAACTGCTTCCAGTTTCCTTGCGAAAACACTGCACCCGGAAAATATCCACACTCTCGAAAAAATGTCATTGCTGCAATTGAACTGCAGCAGCCTGAGTCGGAGCACAGCGCATCCTGGAACAGAAGTATTCACGTACTACTTCTGGATAGTTATAAGGGTGCAAATTATTAATCAAACAATTGCCTCCAACATTGACCTGACAGCACGAAGAACAAGAGGAACTGAGTACATTAATAAATATTATTGATATTTTATTGCAACATTGGTTTTCATGCAGATTTTGCACTTCACTGCCTGTGACATCAAACTGGCTGTCGAAAGAATATTGGAGGAGACAGAGAGAGAGAAATGCAGAGAGATCGATGGGAGTAAGAAAGTGGAGAAAGTGAGGTCTGCAGATGCTGGAGATCAGAGCTGGAAATGTGTTGCTGGAAAAGCGCAGCAGGTCTGGCAGCATCCAGGGAACAGGAGAATCGACGTTTCGGGCATAAGCCCTTCTTCAGGGAGTAAGAAAGTGTCGGGCAAAGACAAACACATGCAGGATGAGAGAGACAGGTAATGTGGCAAAATCAGAAAAGGGTAGAAGGATACAGTAAGATACAGATAAACGGGAAGACAGGGAAGTCCAAGGCCGGACAAAAGATTCTAAAATACAGAGAGGAAAAGATTCATTCACTTTTATTGGCAGAGAAACAGAGGCATAGAGAGGCACAGAGAATAGACGGGAACTGAAGTACAGATGAGGAGACATGAGGGCTCCAATAACACACAGGCATTATGAACAAAGTCAGAAAATTTTATATCCAGTCCTCAATCCCCATACACTGTCAGGTGAAAAAATGGGATTATTAGACCTTTTGGTAACGAGTCAAATGCCTCCCTCAATGGTAGTGCCGCGACTTTGAATGTTTATCCACTTCAACAAAATGATTGCGTCGTACATTTGTTATCGTTAATTTATTCTGAACTTACAGAGCATCAGAGAAAGATCGAGAGGCAAGAGATGCACGGATGTTTAAAATGGTCGCAGAAACATGTGAAAGAGATTAATTGCCAAGGAAGTACGGAAGAATTTGATATTTGGCAGAATCAAAGTAAATATTTTAAAAGGATATTACTTCCAGCTTCACTATCATGTTTCAGTCATTTTCTCTCACAAAATTTGGCTTAAAATTATCATCAAAAAAATACTGTTTAGGTCTTGAGAAAACCACCGAATTATGTTTGCATTTGTGCCTAGAACACCAAAATTTATTTTACGTCAACGCTTAAATAGACTTTCAGTGCAGGACCCAGTTGTACTAAATCGGAGCGGATGACGCAACACTGGCATGTAATAATCAAATCCAAATTTAAATGGACATGAGCAAAGTTCATCATACAAGGCCCGTGGAGAACAAAGAACATCAACGCCGAACTGATGAGTGTAGAAAATGAAAACAACAAAAGGAATAAAACAGCATGTACATTGTCAGACATACAGAGTTCAAGATATAACACTAACACTGGTGACATAGGAAGGAGATTGCTCAGAATCACCGATGTAAAGATAATTTGCGAAACATGTGCATTACATTTATTGGTTGCAGCGAGTACAAGCCAAGATACTTGAATGACGCGTTCCCAATGGAATACATTCTACAATTACGAGACCTGGTCTCCCAACTATTGCCGGGTAAGTACTGTGTAAAATACAACATGTAAAGTGGGACAGTACAGCACAATACAGTGCAGTCTGCCAACGATGTTGTGATGAATGTGCATAATTAATTCTACTAGGCTGCCCTATTCAGGTGATTAGCTATTGAACAGGGAGAATATAGGTAACATCTTTTTTAGAGTTGATCTCATTAGGTAAGGGAAGAAGAACCTGCATCTTTGGAAGAAAGGGCATCATTCCAAGAATAAAACTCTACGCTTAGACAGTATGATCAATGTAAAGATAATTTGCGAAACTTGCACATTTCATTTATTGGTTGCAGAGAGTACAAGCGAAGATACTTGAATGACGCATTCCCAATGGAATGCATCGATTCTCCCGCTCCTTTGATGCTGTCTGACCTGCTGCGCTTTTCCAGCAACACATTTTTCAGCTCTGATCTCCAGCATCTGCATTCCTCACTTCGTACCGCTTAGACAGTATAGCAAATAAAAAATTCTATGAATTGAACTTAATTGTTTTCTTCATTACTTCATCTTTTGCTACCTTTTTGTACTCTTCGGATTCTTGTTGCTTCCGGTCTTGACCGGGACGTAATAAGTTATGATGGAAACTTGGTCATAAATATATCACTTATTGCGTCTTCTGGCACTCCTTCATTCTTATTCTGTACATTATTATTATAAACCTTTCGCTGCCGTCACAACTGCCGTCACTATTTCTGGATTTTTTTTCCCTGAGTTCACTCATCAACAGGTCGGCATTAAGCGTTCAAAGCCGACTTTGCCTTTAATTTGATGAATAGCGATAAAAATGGGTTTATATTCGATTATACATTTGTTCAGAAACATGAAGTATTCCAAGTTTCTTCTCTATCACTCTTCATTCATGAGCTCAAGGGTTTAGTAACAGTATCTTGGCGAGAAAGTATAGATGACGATATCACATCCCAGGAACAGTTACTATCACATTTTGCGTGGAGTAAGGTAGGAGGCTTCCTTCTCCATGCAAGGAGCAAGGAAATCGACGTTTCGGGCAAAAACACTTCATGAGGACTCAGGTCATTGCCTGAAACATCGATTTTCCTGCTCTTCGGGTGTTGTTTGACCTGCTGTGCTGTTCCGGCACAACTATAATCTTGACTCTAACCTCCAGCATCTGCAATACCCACTTTCACCTTCCTTCTCTACATGGTAATCGACAATGAGATGTGATATGGGCAATCAGGCCAATTTTCCTTTTGAATTCCAACTTAAATATCTGCCACGGCAAGACTTGAAGACATTATCATGGAACTTCAGCTGGGGTTCTCGTTGGCAAGTCAATTGATTTTACCACTCGGCGCTGCCAACTCCAATTTGGAATTGCTTGGATAGCAACCATTACTATAGAGCTGGGAGAACGAGTCATTCCCCTATCATTGTTCAAGTGTGTTTTCTTTTCAAACATGAAAGCCGGTTGCCTGAGACGGTATGTGTCAGCTATAATAATATTAGCCCAAAAACCCATCCAAACTAGACTTTTTTGAACCTGCATTTTTATGCCCTCGCGAAAAAAGGACAATATAAACAAGCTAAATGATAGCATCATCGCACGTGGGGAATACGTGTAGTCGTAAGCCTGCTTTTCATGAACAATGCCAGAAAGAATCATTTCTCTGTCTTGAAACCTGGAAAAATGGGAATATAGGAAATGGGACAGGCTATTCAGACCCTCTGTTCTGTCGTACCATTTAACAGGATGAAGCCTATCAAACCCATTCCACAACGTTTAGCAACAAAACATTCATAACCCTGAGACGCATTGTCACGATGAAACCTACATCACATTTCAGGAAACAGAATAAGAACGATTCCACCGACTTCTGTGCTGCAGAATTCCAATTAGTTACAACTGCCTGACTGATCAAAACAATTCCCAATCTCAGACACAATTAGTTGAACAGTATCAAAGCTTATATAATTGAATATCGATAATTAACACAATTAATTATGAGCAGACTTAATAATTAACAGTTTGACTTTAACATTGGTTGAAAGGACGACGTCTTTATTCAGATGATTTAACAGACTCGGTGCAGAATAATTGTTTTTCTGGCGAAGTTCAAACTGGGGAGAATTTATATGGAATGGTCACCAAGAGATCAAATATTTAATTACGTATATAACAATATGATTGAATGCATTAATCAATTGACGCTTCTCGTGCAATGAGAAAAACGGAAACAGTGTAAAAAGCAATGAAACGCTTTTACGTTTTTATCACTATCTAACATTATTCCGAACACATTTAAGAATAAAGAAAAAAGTTCTATCTTAAAGAAAGTTCATCAGACCTGTGCCAAGTAATGATCGACGATTTCTGCACTACCATCTATCCTCCAAACCTCCTCATCCTTAATCCAGTTCCAAACAACCTTGAAGTCACCGCAATTCTGGCGCCGGCTTTTGTCCTGGGGCGATTGCTGTCAGTGTGTAATATATAGAGCTCGCACGAATTAGCCACTTGCACTTTATCAAAATCGATGAAATGAAAACTGAACTGTATAGTCATGAAATGATGGAAGGGCACTGATTAAGTTAGTGGCAGGAAGATAAAAAAACTTTAGGACTGATGATGATCCTTTGCAGTGACAGTTTATGGCCTGCTTCGAGTTGCAATTTCACTGAACCTTCAGAGAAGTCAACATTCTCATACACTCTCTTCTTCGCTCTCTCTTTGTCGGTATACCCAACTTTCCCCGACTGTCAATAATCGTTAAAAATGTATTCATACTCAGTGAGGCTGAGCAAAATTTTCAAACTGTACATGACACCAGCAGTTGATATTGTTCCATTTCCTTAACCTGAAATTAAATATGCAGTTGAGCCAAATTTGAAATTTCACCGTCTGTTTCAAAATATACACAATTTGCAAATTGTTCATTTGTTTCTTTTCGCTTTATTTTGATATTGTTCCAATCTAATCTACTCTCTTTTCCCGTTTGATTCCCTGTTCACTTCACTGTTTTCTAATTATCTAATTCA